>NC_058338.1:5475934-6100934 GCF_905475395.1 Chrysoperla carnea | reverse complement strand
ATAAATAATCATCAATAAATTACTAATTGTTTTTTTTTTCTTTAATTACAGACAAGCGGCGATTCAACACCATCTGGTGGACGAATGAGTTCACGATCTCGAACATCAGATGAACCACATATAGGAAAATATAAACTATTAAAAACAATTGGTAAAGGTAACTTTGCCAAAGTAAAATTAGCAAAACATGTACCAACTGGCAAAGAAGTTGCAATAAAAATCATAGATAAAACACAATTAAATCCAGGATCATTACAAAAATTATTTCGTGAAGTTCGTATTATGAAAATGTTGGATCATCCGAACATTGTTAAATTATTTCAAGTGATCGAAACGGAAAAAACATTATATTTAGTGATGGAATATGCGAGCGGTGGTGAAGTCTTTGATTATTTAGTGTTACATGGTCGAATGAAAGAGAAAGAAGCACGTGCCAAGTTTAGACAAATTGTGTCCGCTGTACAATATTGCCATCAGAAAAAAATTATACATAGAGATTTAAAAGCCGAAAATTTATTATTGGATAGTGAAATGAATATTAAAATAGCTGATTTTGGTTTTTCAAATGAATTCACGCCGGGAAGTAAGTTAGATACATTTTGTGGGAGTCCGCCTTATGCTGCACCTGAATTGTTTCAAGTAAGTCTTCTATTTTATTTCTATTTTTGTTTATAAGTTTTTATTTAGTAGTTATTTAAGTTAAAAAAGCATTTCTCAACTCTTGAGCAATTTTGAAATGACACCTAAAAAGCGCGTTCCAAAGATTCTTCTTCAAACACGATTAGGCTAGAAGATATTTCGAAAACCTGTGGTCAAACCTGTGCGTTTTTAGTGACACAGACTATACATAGTCTAATTTTGTATATCATTAATTTGCCGGGGGTAGAACTGTTTGATATCCTGCTCTTCAGATTTCTCACCGAAATTCTCTGTAAAGATAATGTTACTGGGATTCAAATGTACAGCTATTGCCTATTGGGTAATGTTTCCATGGCTTCTCGGACATATAACGGAAACAGAAACGGCAGCGGGTGTTTACGATCAAACTGATACTTTGATATCGATCACTTCCGCTCAGTCGATACTAAACGATCAGAAAATCAAGTTTTAATTCAATTTTTATTAAATTAAAATTATCAACAAGGTCAATCGATGTTCAATTGTATAAACCTTAATTAAGTTGATGAAATTAGATATAACATCGAGGATATTTTCGACCGAATTCTTTCGTGTTAAATTAGTCCTTCGAAACGAGAAGTATAACAACGTACTTCATAGTATTTGGGAATTTGGCGCCATACAATTTGATGACGAAGTTTGCGATGATTACTTAAAGAGTATAGCGACACAAGTTTTGTCGTATTCTAAAATAACAGTTCAAATAATGAGGTCATATTTCGATAGATAATTACTTTTTCCATCTCGTATAAACTAAAATAACTTAAAAAAGGATAAATATTAATGATCCAGAACAAAATTAGTAACCATAATAATAAAACTAAAAAAAAAACTAATATCGTAAAATTTTCAATCAACAGGGAAAAAAATACGATGGTCCTGAAGTAGACGTATGGTCATTGGGTGTAATATTATATACATTAGTTTCTGGTTCATTACCATTTGATGGTTCCACATTACGTGAATTAAGGGAGAGAGTATTACGTGGAAAATATCGGATCCCATTCTATATGTCAACAGACTGTGAGAATTTATTAAAAAAATTTTTAGTATTAAATCCATATAAACGGGCATCATTAGAAACAATTATGAAAGACAGATGGATGAATATGGGTTATGACGAGGAACTAAAACCGTATATTGAACCTGAAAGTGATCTTGCAGATCATAAACGAATCGGTAGGTATGGTACGCATCACAACTTTTGCTCAACTCATTGTTGTGTATGTGTTTAGATAGTCTATTTCATATATCTTGAATATTTTATTTATTTTCAACTAAAATTTATATTCACGATGTATAAATTGACTTTAGTCAAAATTAGTGTAATATTATTTTTTTTTATCCGTTTCAAATCACAAATTATAGCTTTAGTTCTAAAATTATTGTTTGCTATATTAACTGTGTGCTACGCAGCTATTGAGAGAGTCAAATTAATTTATTGTTTAGATATTCTTTAGATCTTAGTGAATTTTATGAGATGAATCACAAAATACAACTTTAGTTGGTGATTCAGAAAGCTCTACATCTCTAGATATGCAATGTAGCGTAAGAAACATATTCGATGTACATAGGTTGGTAGAAGTTGGTAGACACTTAAAAAAAAGGTTGGTAGAAGAGGTAGAAAAAGGAGTTGGCTCTTCTCCGACCACAACTCCATGAACCATTTAGAGCTGTTTAAGAACAGCAGGTGTGCTTTAACGTCATCAGAATTAAGATCGGAGAGATCATCAAAGAAAGGCTGGCTCAAATGAGTCCATATCCTCCCCACTGTGATAGTTCCCACAATAATCGTGATACACTGTCAGGTCCAGGCGTTTAGCCTGCCTTTCGTCTAGCCACTGTCCGATGTACATAGATGTTCTAGCAATTTCTTAATCTAATTAATGAAAACAAAGAATTAGTTTTCCCTTAGATTATAAATTATGTAAAATAAATTAGAATCAGTCCCTCAATTTAGAAAAAAACCTTTTTTAATGTACACACTTCGTAACCATGGGAGATGGGTTCAGAATGTAATCGAAAATAAAAATCCAAAAAACGAAAATCAATGGTTTTCCTAAAAAACTACCTTTTTCCCAATAACTTTTTGAAAATCATGCCTCGTGTTGTCTTTGATTGACTGGGGTACAACAAACGTAATGAAGCTTTTAAGAGGTTTTTTTTATTGTGGGGTGCTCCGAGTGAAGGCTAGCAATTTTAACCATGATCTTTAATCTAGAAGCGTAAGATATATGTAGGGAATAGGCTGAATAATTTAGAAAAAAAGCTATAATAAAAGTTGAATAATATGTGATATTGAATTCTCGAATGTTAAGGCGGTTTATTTTAATTTCGTAGATATATTTTTCTATTTTTTATTTTGTTCGTAAACTTGAAATGTTAATTTGTCTGCATGATAAAATTAATTCGTACCTTGTCAACCATTTTTTAGTGTTATGTCTTGTCAAATGTTTTAGAAACCTTATTATTTTATGTAATAAATATCCATATTTCAAATATTTAATTTATTTTACGTCATACTAAATAAATATTTATTCCAATAATATTAAAATTTCAAATCAATTTAGTTCCTTTTTTATTAATTGCGTTATCTATTTTAATGAATAATTTTTGGAAATTTATTCCAAACTGTCAGTCCAGCACTGGAAAAATATTCAAGATAACGTACTAGAATTTCAGCTCGCTCTCTTTTTTATTTCCTTAGTTATCTTTTTAAAAAATTTTTGGTTATCAATTTAATAGGCGAATATCTGCATGTCTTAAGACTCAAAAAAAAAAGGTTTGTGTTTCCAAACTTATTTGTTCGCTCACGAAGAAACTTTTAGTATCATTTATACATCCTTAAGAGGGTATTCTGTATTCAATAGACTCTAAAAGTTCGTAACTTAAAAATCTTCTTACAGCTATGTCACGTGGTATCTTTTAAATGATTAGCAATATAAAATCAAAATAAAATTTAGTGAGAGTAAAGCTGTTGACGTAAAAAATAAATATTTGAAATATTTTTGTTACATTCTAAAAGCATGAAATGTTGTAGAGTTAACATTTACTCAGTAATAAATTTAACAATTAACAAACGTTTTTTACAAAAACATAATTTTTTTTGCTTAGATTTAACTAGAAATTAGCAATTATGGTCTAACAGACGGAGTAAAATCGATCTTCACCCAACTGACAATCTGATGAGACTTATTTTTTATGAAATTTTATTGATTTTTTTAAACACTCCTATATCATAGTTTTTAATCGAGAAGTGTCCATGGTTAATTTGAATTAAAGTAATTTTAATCAATTTTTTCCATGATCTACTTTTTTGCAGGTAAGCCTATACCATTATTTTTTAATTAAATTGGTATCAGAAGAAATATAATTTAATTGCGAAAATAATGGTATAGGCTTACCTGCAAAAAACTGTTCATGGAAAAAATTGATTAAAATTAATTTAAATAAAAATAGTAATGAACACTTTTCGATAGAAAATCTATGAAAATCTATAAATCAATAAAATTTCAAATAAATATGTCTCATCTGATTATCAAATAGGTGAAGATTGACCATTTACCGTATCCTGTCCTATTAGAATTTTAAATGTCTACTAACAAAATATAATGCTTTTTCGTTTGTTCAATCTACTTCCATGTATTGTGCCTTTCTCTTTCTAAATAAGAAAAAGAAGGATACCGATATATCCGATGTATATCGTTTGAATTCACGATAATTCAGAACATTTCATTTTTACTAACTTCTTCCAGAATTATACAATTTAATAATTTAGCCTAACAAAGCTAGAAAATATAATAGTAGAAAAAATTAACACATCGTAGTTTAATTGGCAAAACGGTCGTATTGATAGCGACAACATTCGTGCTAGGTATCCCAATAGGATGTATGTTTTGCAATTTAGATATTGGCGTTAATTTGGCCTTAACAATTGGGATCTGAAAAATAATATTAAACTTATTACTGACTAAAGTTGCAGTCAATGTTATAGTGTCAACAATTTCATTATGTCATTTATAATCCGTGGATGTATTTGCTTTCTTTTACAGAGGCACTAGTTTGTTTGGGTTATAATAGGAGTGATATTGAAGCGTCATTAGATTCAGCCAAATACGACGATGTATTTGCAACGTATTTACTGCTGGGTCGAAAAAGTACTGATGTAAGTAATTTACAAATTTTCCCCCACAGACTTTGTCTGTAGAATGCTATTGAAATATACGAAGTATTATGTAACGATAATTTATTATAATGAGTGATCCAATTTGAGTTTCCTATTTTTGCGAAACTGTTGAAAATATTCTTAAATTTTCCTTGGAACTGAAATTGGATCACCTCGTAACTTTCTTGAGTCAACAAAAAATAATATAATGTTCATCGTTCTAAACTGACTTACATAATACACGAACGGTCTCTTTTTAAAATTAACAAGATATTAATAAATATTTAAAATATCTTTCAGCCGGAAAGTGATGGATCAAGAAGTGGATCAAGTTTATCATTACGGTATACAGCTGCTGGTGGTGCTGGACAAACAGGTATGCCAAATGCGACCTCAACCGTCCAATCCCCAAGTCACAGAGGCGTACAACGGTCGACGTCTGCAAGTAATGCCAAGCCTAGTCGTCGGTATGTTTCATTCTTATGAAAGATTTAATTTCTAATGATTTTCCCTCAAAATTTGTTGATGGGAAAACATTAGATTATTTTCATTATGAATTTGTTTCATTAAAATATTTTGCCCTCAGGGCATCCAGTGGTGGTGAAACTTTACGTGGAACACCGACAAATAATAATTCAACATCGGGTACTCAAACGAATGCTGTGCCACAAACAGTGTCTGGTTTTAAACGACAAAATACAGTTGATAGTGCCACGATTAAAGAAAATACTCAAAGAATGCAAGCAACAAGACCTGCCAGTGCCACGCCGAAAATTAGTGCAGGAAATATAGATTCAAGTAAGTTTTTTACTATTTATTTTCTATTATTTCGTTTTGGTTAGAGTTGTTCAGAATCTGCGCGCATAGAGAGTGAATAATATTGTGGCCACAGTTTTGAAATGTGCTAAACTCTATAAACAACCTTAAACTTTTAAATCATTGTTAACTCGCTCTATTAAATTTTGCGTTAGTATTTTTTAATGAGGATACTATTTATTAACCGATGTTCTAATAAAGGTTTATCGAGTCCTGTGAAACCTCGAACAACAACAACAACGACAACCCCTGGTAAACCAGCAACGGGAGGCACAAATAAAACGCTTACAAGTGGTGGAAGTGTAGGACGACGATCTACAATTAGTTACGATTCAAAAGCAGCTTCCAACGAAAAAACGAATTTAGCAGTGGGTGATAATACGAGGTATGTTTTACTTTTTATTTTTCTTAAAAATTTTAATAAAACCCATACTTCGTTCACTGAGAGAACAATCTTAACTAAATTAAAATTAACAAATTAAGAGATAGCTTTTCCGTGAACGAAGTATATACTTATATTGTGAAAATATTAAGTACTATTCCCAACTTTTAATTATTTTATCCCCTTTTGTGGTATTTTTCTTCTGAGAAAATTCCCTCTTAGTTGATGTATTTCTTTCACCCTAAAATAAGCTAAGCTATAATTTCTATTAACAAGACATTGAACTCTTTAAATTTACTCTTTGGTGGTGGTAATTCTAAGTAATCAAGCTAACATGCTTAAAAGCATGATCAGTAATCATTTTAAAAATTTCTAAAAACTATGTTGTAATTATCTAACATAATAAGAAAAGCTATTAATAATATTCTTCATTCCCGTCTATCATAGTCTTGCAATTCTTTGCAGTTATATCTGAGTCTTCGATATACCAAGAAAACGTGTGTATGTGTGTTTGTCTGTCTGTGGCATCGTAGCGCCTAAACGGATAAACCAGTTCTCCGTACCCAAAACAACTAAAAAACAGGCTATGATCTTCAAAATCGAATCAGTTTGGAGAAAGCTCTAAGGAAGGCTCTTTTCGTACCCGAAAAATATGTCGGGGGTTTTTAAAATTTTGTGTAAAGAAAAAGAGGATCATTTTTAAGAATATCAAATTAATAAATAAGTTGAAACAAGTGTTATTCTTCTTTTTGACACAATTTTTCAAACGATACTCCGATTTTTCCATTTATTTAATTTGTAAGACAAGTAATATCATAGTTCCCTGTATCACTTCATTTTTCGATTCGGCTTTATCGATTCCTAAACCTTTGTTTGATCAAAGGAGGTACAGGAAATAATGTGATACTGTAGAAAAATATTAAAGTTCCAGTATGAAAGTGGCCCGTTTCTTCTTCATAATCTACATCAGTTTCAAGAACCTTAATATGTGTCTTAGAGTCTCGTTTCAATTTCTATGGAATTTTCGTCATTTTTCTTCATTAAATTGATGGATTTAGTGAGGGGTACATAATTGAACTTATAGCCGTCTTAAATCTTTTTCGGCTGAAATTTCTAACAATTTCTAAGCTCGTCTGTATCTCAAGATGTTTTTGCTATCACCTGAACTACCTTCTTTTCTAAAAACTATGGAGTGTTAGTTAGTCTACGGCCCCCACACTTTACCAAACTAAAAAGAGAATGTCATTTTTCAAATTTCGATCAATTAAATGAATTTTCAAAATAATTGGAATATTATTAGAATTATTAAAATGAATTAACAAACAAGGAACTAACCGCATGTATGCATGTATTGCTTTATTATCGCACAGTACAACTGCCAGTGATTCTCTGCGACCTGCTAAAGGACACGTCAAATCCGCGTCTATCAGTGCCGCTACAAATCCAGACCCAAATGTAGATCCATTAAGACAAAGGTAATAACCATCCATCCATTTATTATTAATCAATATAATTTTTATTTCGCTTTTCGTTATAATTTTCATTCTTCTTATTAACATTTTCTTTTTTGAATTTTCTTTTGCACCATATTCAAATGTTGTAACACCATAATTATCATAGCAACAAAGAAATGTATTTTGCTACTTGCCAAGGAAATTTGAATTGTCTTCACTTAAAGTTTTTGATAAGTAATTTGATTTTAATTTTTTATGTAACTTTTTTTGAAACTAAAATTTTTACTACTTTGAGACAAAACAAATTTTCAGAAGTAATTTTTCAGTTGCATTAGATAATATTTATTTTCGTAAAAAAATAAAAACTCAATAAAAACATTTATTTTTTTAGTTCTGTGGTAAATAGGGCCGCAATATCACCAGTGGTAAATAGTACAAGGCAGCCTCCATTCCCACGGAATGTACCATCAAGGAGTACTTTTCACTCTGGTAAGGATTAAAATATTTTTTAAACATAAAATTTAATTTGTATAAAATATATAAAAAAAGAAATTCGACATTTTATATAAAACACAAAAACTATTATATAATTCGAAAACAAAAAATTAATTATAATATCATTTTTATTTTTGAGAAATCTCTCGGTTAGCAGGAATATTCCCGGGATCCGCTGTTAATCGGGGGAAATCACTAGACTTAAAAGATAACAGTACGTTTATAATTTTTTGTTGTACATCTACTTCTTCTGATCGATGATATATTTTTATTTTTTTTTGGATTTTGTTGAAATTTTTTAATTTTTTTGTTTATATTGATTTTAATTAATCATTTTTCATAATTATTATTTTAGTACATTATTTAGTTCAGTGTGATTGATGATGATTGTTATAAATAATCTACGTAAATAGAATATTTTTATATAGGTCTGGGGTCAGGCGTAGTATTTAACAGTATTTAAGTCGTGTCAAACTATTTTTTCCCATGACAAAGTTGATTAGAAAAATTTTTAATTGCTCGGGAAAATTTAAATTTGTTGATTTTTCATTAAAGACGATATTTAAATAAAAGGATAATTGAATAAAAATGCAAAAATTATTTTATCCGACGCTCCACATAACAGGGTGTCCGTCAATCACCACTACCATGAAAAATAAGGTGACGACCAACGGGAACTTATTTATTCGTATGTAGGATAAATTGATTTTTGCATTTTTGAAGTTATGAAAAAAAATGATGAGAGTGAAAGTTTTTTATAACATCCTGAAGTTGTCACAATAGACAAAGATTAATAGATAAAAAAAAAAGTGTCATCTACGAACACAATAGATAAGTTAACTGAAGTATGTATTATTTGTTTACATTATTTATAAATTATTATATTTTTTATTACCGAAGAAGTATAACTTTATGAGCAACCTTGATTTTCAAATTTCCAGCCGTTGTGAAATGATTTTCAAACATTATTAGGCCCCAGACCTAACATTTTATTTGTTGGATAATTGTTATTGTTATTTAACATAATTTTTACGCATACTTTGTAAAAATGTTTCGATCTACCCATTCTACAAATTCAAGCAGATCTTAGTCAAATTGCGATTTTAATTTGAGTGATTTGAATTGTGCAAACTGTCTTAGTTGTAAGAACCGCTGTAACGTACGCCCGATTATATACAAGGTGTTGACTATAATTGATTGCAGAACTCTTGACTTCCTAAATACGCTTAATAAGACTATGGATAGAAATTTAAGATATTGACATCCTTTTTTGTCTGTCGTCTGATATCCTGATTTCAATTTTTTGTTGTAAGTTGTAAGAATTCGATTCAATCTTCGAATAACGTTACAAATATCCAAGAAATAAAGTTAAAAAATATTTCGAACAACAAATAGCATGTTTTTCATAAACTATTGATTCATTTTGTAAACAATTGAACAATTTTTGGATTTTTTTCAACTTGTTCGTTAATTTTTTTTGGTAATTTTTGGAAATAATTATTTTGTAATATAAAATTTTGTATATACAAGTATTGCACCCCGATGCGATGAATTTTTTAAAATTAACACATTAACAATTATAAAATTATATCGTTATTTGTTGTAATCAAAATGTATGGTCTTGTATACAGGCTTTGACTTTCTGTGAGAATTAGAGAAGTTTCGAAAAATCTTGGAAACTATTCAACATTAAAGTGAATTTGTATGTGTTTGGATTTTACTTATCTTAAAAGATGATTTTGACCCAAATCAAAAATAAATTTTTCGTAATTTTTTCGGTTCTACCGGTGCTTAATTTTTGGAATTACATCGATATTCTTAAAAAACACCCAGAAATCAAAAAATTTTCTATTTTTTTAATAAATAAAGTAAAGGAAACCTAAAAGACATAAAAATTCAGTTCATTTGACAACTAAATGAGGAGTTACCAAAATCTCATACGAAGGAGGTGGTTTTCAAACAATTTTTTTGAAAATATTTATCTAATAGTCAAACGAATTTGAGTTTTGTGCCTTTTTGTGCCTTTGGGCCGCAATTTTCTAGAAAATCTAAAATTCGAGATATTCGTCCTGCAAGATATCTTCTATTCCTCTTAAGTTTGAGCAATAAGTTTCAAAAAAAGCTTCATTTGAAATGTCAGCACCTGTTTACTCGATTATGATTTCTAAAAATATGAATTTTACTCTCTTACACAACTGATTAAACTCACACACCGATTTTCTTACGAACAATTATAATTAAAATTTTCTTGATAAAACAGAATTACTAAAACACAATCAATTGGCTGAACAAAAATTAAAAATATGGAAGGCTTAATATTTAGTGGAAAATCTCTGTAATTAGTATTATTCGAATTCACAATTTACAAAAGTAAAAAAGTTTTAAATCATTTTATTTTCATATTCGACTTTAGGGGTGGTCCTAAAAAGTTTAAAGAATGTTGCGAGATTTTTATGTGGTGCTCCTTCCCAGAATAAATAAAATCTTATTCGTATTAAATCTTTTCGCCCTTTTGTGCATGCTTAGACAAACTAACACTTGTCAAAACCTCGTAAAATTAAAAAAATTAAGAGATGCGTAACGTTTTCTTATGACTGCTTCTGGTTCGGGGGTACCAGTCTCACAACCCTAGGGCTACCACTATTCGAATTTTATCAGTTTTAATATTTCGCTATATATTTTTGTGTAAACTTTCTTTCTAAAGTAATTTTAGTATTAGAAAATCGAATTCAAGACAGTATTGCTTTGCATTCTTTGTGCATTGTGATATATAAGGATATTTTTTCAGCTTTCATAAGAATAATTTTACTACTTTTACTATTTTTATTTTTTTTATTTAAAATGGCTAAATGCATGTCTCAAATAAAAAAGATATTCCTATTCTTTATTTCTTTCTATTACATAGCCATGTTGTATAGATTTTTTATCACCAGTAAATTTTATAAATATTGCTTGTGCTTGCGAAAAAAAAACAATTTTCACTTGATGTAAAAAAAATCAATGTTTATCCTTTGAATTTCATCACACCCCGATTAATAAGGTTATTCGAAAAATATTATGATTAAATATTAGTACAAAGTTTATAACCGACAGTACATATCTAATATACCATTTTTCTTCGAGCTACGTATCAAATATTAAAGTTTAACAGAGAGGGGTAGAGGGGGTATTTTAAAATTTCATATGTATTGTCGGTAATTTTTAAACGTAACAAAATTAAACACAAAACACGCTGCTTTTTACACCAAACACAATTATTTTTAAATGTATATTTTATCAGAAAAAGTCCTTTTGTCAATTTTCATTGGCTGGACAGAAATCTCAGACGTATAATTGAAAATAATAGGTCATTTATCAGAGAGTATAATTATCGTTGTGAATACCTAAATTCCTAGACGCTTCTAAAAATGGGTGTCCGTTGTAGCAGGGATCCATATGCTATAGGGATTATTGATTGAACGTATCTCGAAACGATTGACTTTGAAAAGATAAACTCAAATATTTCAGGAAGATTAGATCATAATTTACCGCTCAAATCACGGGATTAACATCGTTGGACTTTTAACTTTAAAATTTGTTTAACTCTAAGTCCAATATCCTCGCGACCACTGACGCCAAACTTTAAAGCTTATAGTATCAACGAAACTTCTTACTTTTTGCATTAATTTTGGGACCTTTTTTCGGAGATTCTGGCGAGAAATGATTTTTAAGTAAAATTATTCCAAAGTATTTCCAAGGAACTGCCCCCATTAAACATGCCTATTTCCTCTGATACCTGGCCTATAAACGATGAACAGCAGATTTTAAATAACATTCAGATTCTGTTAAGTATTATTTTGTCTTCCTCAGAATGGTTCAGATTATTATTAAACATCTTCTAACAAATCAAATTAGTTTGGGCATGTTTTTTTATACACAAAATTCCTTTTCAAAATGTGACACTATGCCCAAAAATAAACTCCTCCGTTAAGTCATAAATTTTTGTTTTATTTAGTTCAGTGTGTGTATTTTATATTTTAACGGTACAAGAATGATTTCTTTGTAAATTTTAATTTGATATGATCTTTATTTTTAAGTAGATAGTCAAATTAACCACAAAAATAGCAGTTTGTTTACGATCATGTACACTTACTTCCTTCCCAATATTTTCCCAATAAATGTAAAAAGTTGTTTGTAATAATAAGCCATATGCCAAGTTTCAAATTGTCAAAACTCGGTTTGATGACATTCAGAATTATGGTCATTATATCCGGAAGTCATTATTAGCGATATACAGGGTGCTTTTTTAAGTTGATATATGCTTAAAACTCGAAAAATAACTTTTATCGATAAAAATGCTTCAAGCGAAAAATGTTGGATGTGTTCAAGCTCAATGAAAATCTCACTCTACTCCATAACTGAATAACTAAATAAAATTCAACCTTCTCTGAAGAAAAATGAAAGTTCGGTCGTGAGACGACAAACCTAAAATTAGGGTTGGGGTTCTGGTCTGTTTTATATTCCCTCAATTTTTATGTAATTTGTGTGTACATTATCGTAATAATAACTGTACAATTTTAAAAAATGATGAAATATTAATATAAAACAAAAATTTCCAGGTCAAACTCGAGCGCGAAATAATACAATGGGTGGTCCAGGCGGTGGTGGAATGTATGGTGGCCATGGAATGGCTGGTGGTGATTCACCACATTCAACACGACCTACGTCATTTTTTTCGAAAATTAGTTCACGTTTTAGTAAAAGGTAAGAGTCAATTTTTTAATTATTTAAATAAATACATTTTTAATTTTTTTATGAAAAACAAAACGGATTGTATTACATAAATTAAAAATACGTACAATGTTTGTGATATTGCAAAAAAAAAAACCGCTTTTAAAGCTTTGTATTTGAGCTTTTCGAGCTTTAAATTTCATATTTCTAATAAATACTACAGAAAATATTTCATTTGATCATCTTATCATCTTTTGCTTTTCTAGAGATATGAAAACAATAGATATGGCTTACCATAAGTAAAAAAATCGCATAATAGACAGGGTCAATCGTGAATTCCAGATTATTATGCGGTTTTATTCCTTAATTAGTCATTAAGGCGCAACACCTTCTGCGCCCTCTATTTCAAAAATGGTTCAACATACAAAAAAAAGTTTCAGGCAAAATTTGTAGAAAATTTTATCCTCTACAACTTTTATAATAAATGTGAATACGATGGAAGGCTGATTTTCGAGACCTTTGATCTTGAATATCTAACGAAGCGCGCGCGTGATCATATGTGACTTTTAAGACAACATTTGTACCATCAAAATTAAGGTTTGCACAAAAATTCAGCTTATTGCGTTAGATTCCGAGGTGGATCACTTATTTTGACTAAGATTATCGGGTTTAAAACCTCTCATAAAATAAGTTGAATAATATTATTGGATTTCCATTTCCATAGAAATGATTTTGTAAATATCACAAACATTAAAATAAACTGGCCTTGAAATAATTTGAATGTAGGGATGCACAATGTTTCATTATTATTATTTATTTTATTATTTTTTAATTTATTATTTAAGTCAAAGCTGATTAATCATTTTATTTTATTTTAAATAAGTATATAAAATAGATTTTTTTATAAAATCTTTGGATGATTTGTTTTCTTCGTCTTGGCTCATGTGATTTTATTTTGATTTTGATTTTTTAGTAATTATTTGTATTTATTTTTTGAATTAGCACTTTTATTTCCAATGGTTAGTAGATTAATGTTTTTATTTTATTTGTATAGCTTTAAATGTGATTAAGTATATAGTAGAATGTATTTAAGTATACAGATAATAAGTAGTCGTAAATAAGTGGCCTTAAAGTGGATAAGTAATATTTATTAAAAAAAAAATTATTACTTAAAGTGCGAAATAATAAGACTAGGTCTTCCACATCACTAAACAGCCAGGGGTATCCTTTACGAAACGCAAGCTACTCCTGATTGAAACCATCCCAAGATAGACGAATATTAAGTGGGGAGAGGATCGAACTTGTGGTACTGCCAGGCAAAATATATGGTCAGAGTGCAATCGGATGCATTCCAGAAATATTACTCTTTTCCATTGACCGCTATATGCAATATAACATGACTGTACAAGGACAGCCTGGGTCATACGACCTCTCGGAGTTGAAACCTGTTGGAGACTATATTTCTTTTGATTTTCTTGAACAGCTTCAAATGGTTAAAGGGGTAGCGGATCTTTGCGTCACAATGAATCCTAGAGTATATTGTTGATTTTTCTTAACTAAATAGATATTAATGAGATACTACTGAGGGTGTTAATTGCTGGAAAGCAGAAGGGCAGTGGCTGTAGAATCTACAATTCGCTGAGGAATTTGTATTAAGTTATCTATCCAGACAACTAACCCGAAAATGATGCGTATACCAATTGATATTTGTAAGACATGATGTCCCAGGAAGTATTGACCACGACCTAATTTGTTGAAAAATATAGACTTTTTTAGAAATTTTAGAATGATTTCATACTTTACTGTATTTCGCACTTTAATATACCAAAAATCTACACGAAGAAACATAAAAACAAAAAACAATCACCAGTTAAGGGCCACTTCGGATTCTCTTCTTATAGCTAAAATTTTAAAATTGCATTTTATCTCAACAATTATTTCTATTGAACACTTGTTAACTGCCCTTTAATAAGAAACTTAGAGCTTTGTAATCACATATCAATAGGAAGGTACACAAAAGAAAATTTATATTTCGTCTTTTATTAAGTTAATTTGATTGATTCTAGATGGCAGTATATGCGAATTATTCAATTTTTCTTCAGCTTTTAATTTATCGAAAATCGTTAACCTATCATTTACTTCTTTACAAATTTAATATGATCATGTCATTTTTCCATTTTCATTACGTCATCATCTCTAATTCACTAATTAAACAAATATTTTCTTAGAAGATTAGTCTAGGGTTTTAGTACCAAGAAGCATGTTTATATTTTATAAATGTTTTTCTAAAACAGTTCGTGAATTTTTAAATAATAAATAAGATATTTGACTAATATGATTTTTGTCACCCTAAAAAACACTGCCCCATAGTTTTCCACATCTAATAATTAACACCTGTAGATATATCAGCTCGTATAAGAATCCTTTCAAATTTCCTTATAAATAGATTGGGAGTCTGTAAGAAAGAGAAGAAAGATTTATAAAATCTAACGAATGTCCTAGAATGCAAGTAAAATCTGATAAGATTAATGTGTATTATTTCGCGTGTCTTAGATCACCCGTTTGCTTATTTATAAAGAATAACTTTCTAATTTAATGCGTTCAACCAATATTTGTCAATTATAAATCAGAGTGAGGTTTTAATTGAACCTGCAAATTTAGAACGAATTCGATGCTGGTATAAGATTTGTGCCTTTGAAATTCGTTTGAAGCGTTTTCTTCGGTTAAATTTATTCATCGAGCTTCAAGCATATGTCAACTTGAAAAAGCACCCTGTTTTTTCAATATATTTGACATAAAATTCTGTGGTTATGTTTCTACATTATATTTTAATCTAATTTAATAATTCTCTTCCCAGTCGAAACTGGACCTTGAAAATATATCCAATCAATGTGACTGGCCGTTTGACTATAAAGAAATTTCAATTTTCACATTGAAAAATATATTTTGAAATTTATAGATGTTTAGGTGATCTAAGACCCAAAATACTAAGATTCCAAAAGAGATTGATACATTCATTTTGATCTTTCAAAATTACTACCCGTATTTACTTATACCCCCCTTGTTAACAGTTAAACCCATAAAATATTACTTGAAAGAGATGCTGATATGAATCCTTTAAGTTTAAGAGGACCAGTCAACTATCCTATCACTTTTTTAGTTTTTTTTTTTTTAATTTTAGATAATTAAACATTAATTATTCCTAATACTGTTATTATGTTTTAGTTTTGAATTCGCTTTATTCCATAAAGCAAGATTTGTACTATCCACTTTAAGGTAATCATAAAATATTCGACACAAAGTAATTTTTGAGATCAGTATTTTGTGCTTTCATATTTTTGAATAAAAAAAAGTACGCAAATTGAATGCTACGCTTCTCTGTTACACATATAAACACTTTTAAAAAAACGTTCTGCTACCATTTGACTCATATTTTTTTCATTTTTGGAATCAAGAAATTCTGAGTACTTCGATTACGATAATAGATAAAGGACATAAAGGTCTAAAGAGCGATCAATTATTTCCTAAATTCTAAAATTTTTCTCTATACAATTTGCCTCTAAAATCGGTATCCTACGTAAGGAGCCATACATAAATTGCTCGTTAAGGGGATTGGAGGTAATCCATAAAAGGTGACATCATGGGACCAAGGCCAGGGAGAGTCAAGTCCTATCGTTCCTCGAATCCGTTGTCTGTCAGACAAGTGCCACCGTACGACTTTTTATCAATTTTATTAAATATTTTTTGAATGAAAAAAAAGTTTGAAACTGCTGCTTTAATTAATTTATTTTTAAATATAAAATTAAAAAATATGTGACGTCACACCAAAGGGAGGAGCCTGTGACAAGAACGGAGGAGGACCTGTGATAAGATCGGGGGAGGGGTCAATAAAGCATAAAATTTGTGTGGCCTAATTTATGGATGGTCCCAAATCGATGTCATCATCACAATTTATGGATCTAAGGCGCTAGGCTTAGCAGATGACTATGAAGCTCTCTTCCCATGTTTGTATTGGGGTAAAGCATCATCTGCTCGAAGTTATTTTTACTCCGTTTCTTTTAACTCGTAGTGTCTGCGTGTCTGGTTGTCTGCCAAAAAAAACTTTGGGTTGATTTTTAACCCTTTTCTCGTGATCAATCTTTCACTCTAAGAATATTACGATAAAACTCATTAAAAGTAGATTCGAGATTGCTATAATCGTGGAATCCAGTATAGAGCTTTATTCTCCATTTCACTGAAAAGTTTGACTATTTTAACAGAAATATTTTTTAAACCGAAACAGAAGGAAAGTCTTGATGCTTTACTTTTCAAAAATAAACAACATTTGTTTAAAACCAAGAATTAAAAGTTTATTATTTTTGGAAAGAAATAAGTAAGCTCGATGTTCGAAGAAATTTTTTTCTAGAAGATTTAAAGAATGTGAGCCACTCAAAATATGGTACAGAACGTAACCCTTAATAAATGTGTGTATGTGTGTATGTTCGTAGAAATTATCTAAACAAAAAAACCGTAGTAATTTTATTATTTTGCATGCAATTAAACTTTAAAAAGCGTAATAACTAGTCTAATTAACATATAATTAAGTTAAATTTTTTTTTATTTGTAGAGAAATATTTTAACATTGTGCATCCGACTAAAAAAAAAACACACCTTAAAAAAAATACTCTTTTCTCGGGTCCTCTCTCTTAATTGCAAAAAGTTCATAATTAATATAAATGCCAAATTGATAAATCCCACAGTGTTAAAAAAAGACAAAAGATAAACAGCGTTCCTCGAATTTTATTTTCCCTTTTTTTTTTACACAAATCATTTTTCAATCTCACTTCATAAATTAATAAAATACATTGTGCATCGCTACTACTACTCTAATTAATTTAATTTAATTTAATTTATTTTAATTTATTTTTTTTTATGTTTTCGTGACATTTTTTAATTAAAATAGTGATTATCATTGTCTCTATTTGTTTATCTTAGGATCAACTAACAACTTCGTGTTCGTAATATCGTTCCTTCTTCTTCAAATCCGTTTAAAAATAAAATAAATAAAGTTGAAGAATTCATTATTGGAAAACACAAAACTGCCCTGTGGGATCTATCATTTTGCATTCATTTAAACAAAAAAATAAAAATTTATTGAGTTTATTTTTTATTATAACAAATAATTGCATTACAATTTGTTTTTTTCTTTTTTTAATTCCAAAAATGAGATAAAAAATATTTAGACTGTATTACAAGTGTTTTTAAGTAGAACGTTTTTTATTTTGATTACTGTTAAAATATTGATTCATTAATATTTATTTAAATGTATTTTCTAATTATTTAAAAGAAACAATTACGTTGACATAATTTTTGATTTGTTTAGATATATTTGTTGATTACATTTCGAAAACGGGGATATTTATCACTTTTTTTTTTTTAAATTGCCAGTTGATTCGTTTAAGACCGAGCCTATGACGAATTAAGCACAAATATCGACACCTCATTCAGTGTTCAGAGTAAAATTGAAAGTTTCCTTAAAATTCGAAACATCGGAGACAATGCGAAAATGTGCCAAATGCATTTTGAAATTTTTATTAGCTGAAAAACGCTTCCGATACATTTTTCTAGACATCATTCTGAATCTAACTAGCTCACACGTATTTTTACGCCTTGTATTTCTATATTTCTCCAATTCGAACTTGTTAACTAGAATATTGACATTCATTTTTGCTTCTTCATAATTTTCCGGAGTAAACCATAAAAAATGGCTATGTTACAGATGACACTATGAATGAACTATTTGAATAATTAGCTAAATTTTTAATTAATTTGGGTTTTATAGTAAGTAAATTAGTTAGTTCCTATATTTAGCATTTATTTTAATGAAAAGCTTTAAACTTTTTTTTTATATCTTTAAATATATTGTAAACGCTTTAAACTTCTTACGTCTTTAACTGTAATTACTGAACAAAGTTAAAAATATCGCATTTTTGTTTTCTAAGTATATCACTTAATAAATAACGTTTAAGATTAATCACAACTTACTAAAAAATAATTATCGAAGAAGCTCCATTCGATGAAGAAGCCTTTAATTTCTAGTAATTCCTCTTTAATATAAAGCAATTTAATTTTCACTACTTTACACCTTTTTAAGATTTTATATTTAACAAATAATATGAAAGAGGTTATGAACTTGATACGGTGATTATTCCTTAAAACGCGACTTTGCAATAATTTACACGAACGCTTTATAAGTTCTCGTTCTACACGAAGATTTGTAAAATATCAAATATATCTAAGCAAATCGTAATAATACAATCAAATTATCTCCATCCAAAAATTGCTTAATTAGTGTTTATATTAATTATGTACTATAAAAAAAAAAAGCCTTGTTTGAAATTTTCAATTATATGGGCCTCGTTTTGAAATTCTTAAAATTGTATGTTTTTTTTTTTTTAATACAAAAATGGAAACCGTACATACATTCTTAAATTTTTAGTAAAACGAGTCCGTATAATTAATATTTCAAAACATAATCGTAATTTTTGTTTAATTTTTTTTTTGTTACAAACAAAACGTAATTAGATTGTAGGGGTGTAAAATTAGAAAATTTTTTCCTATTTTTTTTTCTATTTTGCCAAAATGTCGAAATTTAAAGAGACACGACAAAATTTATATTCTAATTTGATTTTTGTGCAATGATATTTTTTAAGTGTTTATATATATTTACATATTTTTTCAGATTGAGAATTTTTAAACCGGAGAGCTAGTCATGAATTTAATTGATTATGATGTGGAAAAAACTTTTAAAATGATTTGGCAAGGAATATAACTTATAACAAAAATCTGGAAGTTTGGGCTAGACAGGTTCTAACACAAATATACTTATTGCTTATATTCAGATACTGTCAGACGGGTTATTTGCTTGACAGGTTCTTCTTTGGTCTAATATGGCATTAAACTGAAAAAATACGATGCAAGTCAATAACTTTCGAGGAAAAAACATTTTAATATTTTTACAGCAACTGAATATTTCATAGAATCGTTTTTCTCAACAAATCTTAGATTTGTTATATTTCTAAATATTCTCTGCTAAAACATGATGAAAAAAGTGATTCTACATTAAGATCGTTTAAATTCAACACTGGCTCTCGGACTATCGTTTTTTGTAGAATGTACAAATTATGTTTTTTTTTAAACTATCTAAACTTCGTATGAACAGTTTTTTTTATATATTTCTTATCAGGAATGATATAACAACAGTATTTAATTTTTTAAGAACGTTTGGCCAATCTATTTTTCTTTCGAAAAATTAAAAATGCTAGCTAGAAATTGGCTGTCTTTAGAAAGTAATTTCTATTAAATTGGAATTTTATTCTTCAAGTATTGATATTTACTTATTTGCTGCAAGTCTTTTTTTATCGTGTTATTGACAACCAAAACTTCTATTTTCCAGTTTTATTGATAATTGACTGAATGAAAACTTGGTAATCGAAGAATATTCGATAAACTAAAGAAATGACGTAGAGTGACGTCATTATGTTTAAACGTTCCTTACTTGTATTAAGTAGTTACTGCCTTTTAAGTTGTAAAAATTTTTAGAAAGAAAACTATTTGAAATAAGTGGGAGACAATCAGAACGCAAATGTTCTGAAGGGTCCGTTCATTTGAAATGTTTTATCACAATTAACCAAGGACAAAATTCTTCTTTCTTGACAATATGAAAAAAAGACAAATACACTCTCCTGCAGATTAAATCAAAACTTGAAGAAAAAAAGTTTCATTATGATAGAAATTAATTTGATTTTAGGCAGCCAATTTTTTAATAAAATTCTTCAGGCCAAAAAAGTGACAGGAATTATTTAAGACTGTATATAGTTATAAATAAATATATAAATATATATATAAAAAGTATTAATTTTTAAGTTTAAAAAACTAATGTTAAATAGTTAGGTATTATTACAAATTTAAAAAAAAATAAAATCAAAAACTTTAGATAAATATGTTAAATATTTTGAGAAATTTAAAAAATAAATATAAAAAATTTGCATGTGTTGTATATATTAGATAAAACAAATTTCTTACTAAATAAATTAAAAAAAGGTTTATCCACATTTATTAATTCGAGAAAAAAGATCAAATCCAAAGATTTAAGACGAAATTTTTTAAAATATTTTTATTACTTCGTTTTTTCTGCATAAAATTTAAAAAAAAAAGTTCTATAAAGTAATATAAAAAAAAAATTTACTGCCAGGACGTTGAGCAATCAAAACTGCACAGAATGTATAAATTTCTTTTTAATATATTATATAGGAAAATGTAATATTAATACAAAATATTTTTTCATCGATATTTATATTAAAACTAAATCGCCAACTTACTCGAAAACAAACAAAACGGTAATTAGATTAGATGGGACAAAATTAGATTGCTAAATTATTCGATAATAAACAAAACGCAATATTACAAATTATAAATAGTACACGTCTTAATAATTAATGATTGTACGCCATTTCGACAATTTGCTTTACGATGATAATTGTTCAATCAGAGTATTTTTTGCTTACCAGAAAGGAAATCGCGAAAAAAAATAAAAATTTGAGAAGCTTTTATGTAGTAAGCACTAATATACCAAAAAGTACTCTAATAGGGGAAATTTAAAAATTTGTGTTCAGTCTTTAGTATTTATTTTATCGTTTTTGTCGTGTTTGAAACACTTCTTGTAAGCGTTTTACACCTCTAGGCACGGCATTTAAAAAAATATTTGTACTTCAAAATTTTAATTTTACTGCACAATAAAATATATACCGCATTGACAAAGGAGTGCTGTAGTAAAAGTTACGGTAAAATTCGTTACACCACTGATGATAAACAGGAAACGGCAGCTTCATTTAGTAACAAATCATACCGTCGACTTGAAAAAATTTTTAAAAAATACTCTTTCCTCTCACAGTCTTATTTCAATGGCTATATTCTAAATTAGGGATGTACAATCAATACCGTCCAATTCATTAAAAATTAATCAAATAAAATGCCATGGTTTTGGACAGTAATGTTAATAATAACAGTAACGGATAGACCAGCTTTTGGTTCCGACTGAAAATAGACTCGGATTTAGGCTCCAATAATCCCACCATAAACTTAAGTACTCGAACTGCATATAACTAAAAATTAAATCTTTTAGAAGCTATTGCTGTACAATGATCGTAAATTCTTCCCATCATATAAAGGAAAAACTGTATTAATATTACAAAAATTTCAGAAAACCAACTTTATAAAAAAAAAATGTTTTTCAAAATAATAATGCATTTCTATTTTTATTATTCAAGTGTTCATTTTTTTTTAATTAAAAAAATATGAATATAAATGGTCCGGGAGATCGCCAGGAAATAATAATGGCTGCGTCGAGCTTTTAATACCAGTCGGAAATATCGTCATATCAACCGTTTTTAACCAAAACTCGATCTCGTCTTCTAATTTTCATCCACCTGACTTTTTTTGGCATGCCTACATCGTGAAACATGGACAGACAGGTAGCGATGAACATATTTGCCACTTTGAACCAAGTTTCGTCCTCATACCTTCATAATGTTTGGTAAATCTTTGGGACAAATATCTCCCCTCCTATTAAAAGCAAATTGGACGAAGTTTGGAAGCAAATATCCATTCTGTCCATGATTCAACGATGCGGTCATGTAGAAAAGGCTTCTCTGGAATTATTTCAAATTTGGTGCGTTATATCTCCACTCTGATTGGGGCTACGAAATTGAGTCGCGAAAAATACGACTGGTGTTGAGTTCCATTTATCGCCCGGACCAAAACATGTTTTATAAACATGATTTTTATTAGTTGCCAAAATGAAAACATTTCTTCTTTAATATTATATAAACAATTTTTAAATAATAATAAAAAACCACGAGAATGAATGCATCCAAAATATTTCTTATAAATTATTTATTTTTGTTGTTATTTATGTATTCTTTTTTGCAATAAATAACCTTCATTTCAAACGATACACATTTATTATAAAATAATATACAGGCTGTCCTAAATGCTAAGAGCAGTTAGTTTTGGGACATCCCATATTTATATCATTAATAATTTTTTTTGTGTTTTGTAATCCGTTATTAATCAAGTTCATTATAACTTACTTGTTTCATTTATTTTAGTTTTTTTTAAAGCCTACATATGAAAAATATAGCTTTTTCAAGTTTTAAGATTTTCTAATTGGCTCTTTTTCTAAAAAAAAAAATTAATGCTGTAGTCTTAAAACAAACAAAATACTTATGGTATATATCGAGGAAAATTCGTTATACATGATCGAAACTAGACGATAGAAAAGAGAAACACACAGGATAAAGTTGTAATTTCGACTAATTATACTAAATTTTCTACATCCACTATCAAAATCTAGTTTTTGCTTTATTAAGGACACCGTTTCGTAGGCTAACTTTTATTGTCCAGCGATGGAATATAAGAATAGACTTCCGAGGGTATTTTTCGATTATTAATTTTGTAATAAAAAGAACTAGACTAGATTTAAAGCACAATTGAAATATTTTATTTAAATCAGGATATAACGAGTTATGAATCTTCGAATTCGAATTTATTTTCAGTATAAAGTGCGCATACAACAACATAAGAAGTTATTACATTTAAAGTATCATAAAATTCGAATTTAACCCCTTGACTTGATAACGATATTTCTAGTTTCGATCATGAAAAACTGTATTACCAATATATCAGCAAAATGATGTATTGGTAGTTGAACTCGATATATTACGAAAATTTATGTTTCAGGGCTTTGGAGCCCGGCCAAGTTGGCAAACATGGACAGTCACCACTTCCAGTTGTTGGGTAAGCATATATATGTGTCCATAATATATTTGGTGTGAAATTTACGAAAATTTATTGTTTAAAAAATAATCAAAAATTTTCATATGTGGGCACATTTTTCATTTCAATCAATTTTCAAAATCAAGTTACTAATCTAATAACAAATACTTTATAAAATGAAAACAATATTTGTTATACAGGGAGGACCATTTTAATCTATTATTAGCTCGTTTTGGAGTTAACCAATCAAAAAATAACTTAAACAAAGTTTGACGACGGACATCATGTTCTGACATCAGATTGGACTTAGTTCTCCGGGTTGCTTTAATAGTTAATTTAGATCCTCAAAGGTAAGAGCTAGAAATTATAAAGTTGATCCTCATAAAAAACTAACATTTTTTCAAAAATCGTTAGCTTTCGAACGAAATACGACTGAAAAATGTGTCATTCTTCCATTTAATCGAAAGAAAATATGCTAGCTTTAGAAAAATGTTTCAGACAAAATCTATGAAGGTCATTCGTCTATGTTAATAACTTTTAAGTTCAGGTAACTTTTCCTTGTAACCTTGAAATTTGAATTTCAGGTAAAAGTCATGGACACATTGCCCTTAACAACTTTTGTCTAAAACAGCTAGCGTTTGTAGCTAGCATTTTTTCTTTCTTTTCAATGTAATAATGACATATTTTTCACAAAGATAACGATTTTTGAAAAATATTAGTTTTTTATGAGAATCAATTTTCTAATTTTAAGTGTTATTCTATCTCTTACTGTTAAGGAACTAAAATGGCTATTAAAGCAACCCGGAGAACTGGGTCCAATTAGATGTCAGAACATGATGCCTCCCATTAAACTCTGTAACTTTTGTTTCAGTTATTTTTTGATTAGTTAACTACAAAGCGAATATCCACCCTGTACAATACTTATAAGAAAATTTAATTGAGGAAACAATATCTTTAATGATTGAGAACGACTGTATTTTTAAAATCCGCCCACCTTTTTTTTGTAGTCGTATGTTTTTCGTTCATTATTATTTTTTGAATTAATTAGTTTTTGGATTCGCATGTTTTAGCAAAAGTAAAATTAAAGTATCTCCTTTCATTTGTTTTCATATATTTTTATTTTGCCTATTTTTTAATGGCAACTCAGTGAACACATAACATAAATTTGGCCTCATGCTAGAGTCAGTAAATTTTTACACGTAAATTTGACTTAAAATTGGCTTGTAATGTTTTCCCTTCAGGATCTAACGTAGACAAATGTGAAACAATAGAGACATCCATCTCATGCAAATGGGACATCAGTTTGACGTCAAATTTATATTAAAATGTTTATTGAGACGTAAAAGTACGATTTTAAATTTCTCCTAAATAGGTTAACCCAATAAAAAACATGACGATTAATTGTTAAAAATATTTTTCTTATAGAACTCAGGGTAATGATGAACACGTAAAACCACGAGCATTACGGTTTACTTGGTCAATGAAAACTACATCCAGTAGGGACCCATCTGAAATAATGGCCGAAATTAGAAAGGTAAAGTATTTTTGTAAAATATTCTAAAGTTTTAGTCGTAATTAATTTATAATGTTTGTGTTTAGGTGCTAGACGCCAATAAATGCGATTATGAACAAAGGGAGCGATTTCTTTTACTTTGTGTTCACGGCGATCCCAATACGGATAGTTTGGTTCAATGGGAAATTGAGGTGTGTAAATTGCCTCGATTATCACTTAATGGTGTCCGATTCAAACGTATTTCAGGTATGTTTTTTTAGATAATTTTGTAAAATCTATTTATTCAATTTTTTAGTTCGAATATTTATTAATTATAATCTGGCGGCGCAATTAAAAACTTGTCGAGGCCTGTCTTTTAAAAGCTCTTGCTCAGTCTTACCGATATACTTAAGGACTAGGTCAAGACAACTTTTTGAGACTTCTTGTAAATAATTTAAACAATTGAACGCTAATAGAAAGAAATCATTGAAATATTTTCCAGCGTTTATTCAAAATATTGAGCAAAGTAATTATTTATAAAATTAATTTTTTATTCCACAGGAACAAGTATTGGTTTCAAAAATATTGCTAGTAAAATAGCAAATGAATTAAAACTGTGACTCCCCGTTGGTGAACCGACTTCATCGCCAGATTAAACTTCTCATTTACATATTAAAAAGAAAACAATATAAACATGTAAGCAGCAGCAACACGCTTTGCGATGGCCAATTTTAAAATGGTATAAATATTTTAAAAAAATAAAAAAAACTCTTTATTTCAACTCGAATTTTCTTGCATTACGAATACAAACAAAAAAAAAACAACAAGCAAAAAAAAAAACCGTCACACAAAACGTTGCTGTGATACAAACCATCGCATTATTTAACAAACAAATAAAAAAAACATAAAAAAATGATCTGTGCTCCTTCTCTTTTTCTAAGTATAATTATTACGGACTGCATAAAATATTTTTCGATATAATTAATAAATAAATTAATATAATAACCGATATATATAAATATATATATTTAAAAAAAATAAATAAAAAAAATTATACAAGAAAAATTTAAAACACAAAAACAGTATTTACACAAAAAAAATTTTTGGATCGATAATTTTATATTAACTTACAGTATATACAAAAAAAATAGTTCTTTTAATTCCAAAATAGTTGAAAAAAATGTCTGAATAATAAAATTTCATATTTAAAATAAGCAATTAAATATATTTCGAGATATTTCTCAAAATGTAAAAATTAAAACTGTATATACTGCTTGTTTATATTAAAACGTATCAAACATTTTTCTAAGAAGTTGATGAATTCGAACATATAACGTTAAGTATTCAACACAAATAATACGTGGGTATTTTTTAAAAAATTTCTTCAAATCTGGGAATTTTTCCTTTCGAGATATTAAATGACTAATTTTACAATTAAGGGAAAATTAAATTTAAAAAAAAACTTTACTACTGAAGAGTTCACCATCCCATAAAACTTAGATTAATATGAAGCCTAATTTTACATCGTGTGTAACTAACTGGGTCCATAACCTTTTGGAAAATAATAAATGAATGCGAACTGAAAAATCGTTGCTAAAAATATATTCAAAAATATTTTTCCGCAATATGATAAAGTTTTCGGGGTTATAATTCAATGAAAATTAACCTGTAGCGTTCCCGAAATAATATGGAAAACTTGAGCCATTTTTGTACATATATTAAGGAAGCGTTTAAAAATTGATACATTTGGAACAATTGAATTTATCACTTTCTCGAATTATCGTACAAAGTTAATTCCTGAAGGATTATTAAATCTCATTCTTTTGGAAAAACGTTAAAATGTACAAAATGTATAGTCTCGTTTCGAGAGTAAAATACGAACAGAGATGAGATCCGTTGTATTTAAAACTGAGATTTTATCTTAAAAAATGTTTATATTTGTTGAAATTTAGTATTCAAAGACATTTGTAAGTTTAACTGACGTGATATCGTAAAGAATCGTTTTAATATAAACACCCTGTATAACACGCGTATAAATATACTGTATATTATAAATTATCGATCAATTTATAAATAAATAAATTAATTCATTCGATATTCGATGAATTCTTTTGTTTATATGTCAAATATATGTTAATAAACAAATATTATATATATTTAAAATAATGGTGTTCTCATTTTCTTTTTAAAATAATTGTTTTCGTCAAGTTTAATTTTTCATCAAAACGAACAGATATTTCGAATTTGTATATAATTATAAGGATTAGAAAAAAATAAATATTTAACTTTTAAGTTGGTCTCGGATCAAAAAAAAAAAACAAAACATTTGAGTATTTTATTTAAGTGCCTATATAAGATCAAAAAAGGAATATTAATTTTTTTTGTACCAATTTTCCAATATTTTCATCAATTTGAAGCTAAGTGAAATATAAAATTTGAAAATTGATTTAGGTAGCTTATCTCACATCAGAGATGGCGTTCGGTAATTATGAGCTGACCTTAAAGAGAGTCACTGGAAGTGGGAAAGGATATTCTTTTACATTGCGAGAAGAAATATCACTTGACTAAACATAAATAACTTATCCACTTTTTATTTATTTAGGGATTTTGTACACCAGATATCAGTAATTTTTATTAATTGAGAATAGGATTCAAGGATAAAAGAGCCCACGAAATGAAGCTTGGCTTTGAATGGCGATACAAACATCAAGATTTTTCATAAATTTGTACAACTTTCATCAACAAATCCATGATGTTCTCAAAACAATAATACCTATGGGACTTTAATGCTCAGAAAGACTCAAAAACTGTATATGTTAGCTCGCATAGATATATAATACTTAATAGAAATGTTTTGGAAAACAAAACAGACGGGGGCGAGATTGAGATAACTCAAGTGGCCTGTTTGTGATGGAGTGGTTATCTAACTTTATCAAAAAACAATTTTCAATACAAAAGAGTTGAGTTTTCTGACTTTTGATCAGAAATTTTTAACTTAGCGTTAAAATCTCATACTAAATCAAGATATCCAACTTTCTATTGAAAGTATAACACAAAGTGCATTTTGTAAAATTTTATGACGATATGATGGGGTCAAAAACGACTTATTATAAAAACTTCACACCAGAAAATAGGACTTAAATAAAATTGATGTAGTATCACATATATTTGACATGACATGATAGTTTATTATCTCTGTTTATTGAACAAAAAAAAATGAACTTATTTTTATGTTGAGTTAAAAAAAATATTTAAAAAATGTATCACCGAATATAAGAATTAAGAAGAAACAAAAAAAAAAAAAAAACGATGTATATAAAGAAACAAAAAAATAAAAAAACTAATAATAATATTAAAATGAATTCATAACGATGTTGTTTCGAATGAATTGATTGGTATGTTATGTTTCATTGAATGTTTGAGCTTTGTGTTGATGTGAGTGTACTTGATTATATTTTGTATGTGAGTTCATGATGTGACTGCTTTGTGTGAAAAACCGTATAAATGATTTTCAATTTAAAAAAAAAAAAAAATATTTCAATAAGGAAGCACTATACAAAAATAAAATTATTAAAAAAGAAGTAAAAATCAATAAAAAATCCCCACAAAATACATTTTCGGACTGAAGAAATAAATGTAAAATATAACTGTTTTTTTCGAAAATTTTTTGGCATATTATTAGGAAACAAAATGTAATTTTGTTGTAGATTTTCATTTTCAAAAGTTTTAAAATATTTCACTTTGGTCACCTTTTTTGGAGACAGCGATTAAGGCGATTTTCGTTATACCCTTATCAATAAGATCTTTGCAAAAAATGGCGTCCTATACTGAATACAATTGTATCCCACATTTAAAGAAGAAAGGTATCATAGAAGTCAAAATCTCATCGTTACCATCATCTCGTTTTTATACTCATGGTAATTCGGAGAAAGCAGCACATGTTAGAAAGTTTGAAAAAGTTTTTCAAGAAATTTCGAATCATAAGAAATAGAACAAACAACCTGTAGTCTTACAACCCAATTAGAAGCACCTACCCCTGATGATATATCAGCTAACAACCAAAAATCATCTAACGACCTCAGGACTTACGACACTCCTGTGACAAACTTTCATAAAGGTATTAATTTTCTTGTACTCTATGTCTTTTTAGGCTATTTCAACTCTGGCGAAAGTCTTTTCGAATCTGCGATATTTAGATCACTGATTACTGGTTGAAATTTGAAAATATTAATTTTATTCAAACCTAACTTCACATTTATTTAAAATTACTAATTTTTAAAACTTTTGGAAGGGAAATCTTCAGAAAAAAAAGCACATATATTTCATATCAAGATATAATCACGATGCCAAATAATTTATGTAAGGCCTAGAATTTGTAATATTTCGAACAATAATACTGCCAAATAAAATAATTTTTATTTTAAACCAAAAAAACAATGCGTTAAAAATAAAGCAGTTAGATTTTACTAAAAAAATTTTGAACTTTATCGAATCATAGACAGATCTGTGAATAAAATGTGTGTACTTATTTAAAAGAAACAAAAATAGTAAGTTTTTTGCAAAAAAATATTATTTAATTAAAAAAAAGGTCATTATTTACCATTTGATAAATCTAAAAGAAAAAGGCAGGGGACATATGAAGATCAACATAATTTTTGATATTCATTTTGTCATGAAAACTCGGGTAAAACTGAAATTTTTCATTTCAAAATGGTATGGTTATTTACGCCGTTTTTTTTGTGAGAGCTTTTTTTTCTTATTTTTATTATATTTTTTCGCTTATTTTTTTATTAGATAATTGTACTCTTTTATTTTTATTTAAAATTTATAAATATCGGGGACGGCGTTAAATAAAGTTATCAAAATGTCTTCATATGACTACTATTTTAAAAAAAATACTATAGGATATTAATAATGTAGAAATAAATGAAAAAAAAATATATTACAATTGTTTATTTGAGATTTCATTATTATTGCTGTTTTTATTATTTTTTTGGAAATTGTAACAAACATTCGAATTATGTATATACCCCATTTTTTATTCACCTATCGTTGTAGATTCCGCGAACATAACAGAAAATTTTACGATAATTTTTGAAAAATTGTACAATAAAATGCTTTTAATATTAAAAAGAAACTTAAATCGTGTATTTTCGAGGTTTCTATGAACTTGACGTTCAATTTGTAGATCCTCAATATTCCTTATCAATTCTACGAAAAGAAGAACTATTGCGTGGCAGATAAAAATTCTTAACGAGGGCCTAAGCTCATAGTTTGAATAATTAATTTGCCTTTTTGCATTTATTTCATAGCAAAATATACCTAAATTCTGGTAGTTTGATCTTAGTCTAGTATATTTGTATAGTCAGAATACAGACCGCTTAAGACCATAGACTTTGCACTTTTTGTAAGCTTGTGTTTTTGATAAAACTGATTTTCTAATACTTTGATGAGGTAGTCAGTTTTATTTTTGAAGAATTTCAGAATTACTTTATTTAATTTAATTAATTTTAGTATAAATTATTTTGTTAGGAAATAAGGCGAGGAAATTAAGAAATAAAAGAACACTGATGTTTGTAAAAAATTGAGAATTCTAACCTAAGTCTTGGCAACGCGTTGAAATTCTTTTACGATATATTTTCCCAGTGTAAGACATCTACGTACCGAATAAAGATAGAAGAATCATAATAGACTGTGTAAAAAGTGATATTTAAACAAATGGGCCATGACAACGAATAATGTTCGATAATTCGAATAAGTTATAAATAAAAAAAAGAACAGTAACCGTTAAACTAATTCAAGTCTAACTGTGATAATCTAGAATAGACCATTGGATTTGAGTTACGATTAGATCTAAATAACGCGTTTAAGGTATACATTGGGGTCGTTAAGTCATTTTGCATAATATGATCGAAAGCCTAGCCTTGCGTAAGGCAAATTGACGAAAAAATTTAAATGGCTTTCAAAGAAATATAATTTTAGCGAAACGATTTTAATTTTATCTATTCGTAATTAATTTTTTTTTTATTAAAAGCATTCGATTTTTGCATGTGATCATCGTAATTTATTAATTTAATTAATAAATTTTATACTTTTTTGCTAAATATAAATCGTTTTCAGAAACATGCACTTATAAATTCGACAATTAAAACTAGAAAAGGTTAGCACTATATAGAGATGACAACACGTATTCTTTGTTACCATAGTAATGATTTATCAAATAAAAAAGGTTCATCCTACACAGGAGCCATCTTGAATATAATTGTCGCTTCAATATCGTGAAATTCTCTGTAAAAGAAAATTTATTCTCAAACCCAAATCAAATTTTTAATATCGGCCATTTTAATTGTTGTAATTGTTGTAAACCACCCAAAATTGTTTTTATGTTTATATGAAAAATAAAAAACAATAATAATGTAATTTCTTCAATAAATTTTATTGCATAAAATGCTTACAAAAATACTTAAAAAATGAAAATTCAATGATTTCCACATCGAGACAATAAAATTTGATATTATATAAAAGAAAAACATGCTCAAATCAATTTTGTACAACTCTTTTCTCTTAGATTTAGTTAAATTATTTTTCAATTTTTGAAACGAAAAGTTTTTATTTTTCATTTGAATATTGTTTTCTCTGCATTATATAACAGTCATTTTTTTATTGTTCGCATGTGGATTTACGAAAAAATAAAAAATAGTAGAATATTTAAAAAAAAATACAGTAAATAAACAAATTAAAATCTCTTCATCCTTGGATCAAAAACTGGAACATGGAGAAAGTGATTTCAATTGAAAACTTACTGCAATTTCATTTTAGAATGCGCAATGCACCGCTAGCTCTATCTTATAATTACTAAATGTAAAAAAAAAAAAATTATTAAAGAGATGAAAACGTGTATCTAGATTTTAAATTCTAATAAGTGACTGTAATTTTGTGCATAGCAACTGCCAATTTTTTAGGGTTACGTGTTGCTATATGTCATGATGATTCACGTCAAACACTCCGCGCTAAACAAAAACAAAAAATGATTATATAATTGGGGGCGGGACATAATTCTCATTATATGTTAGGCAAATAAAAACATTTCTAATAAAGTGTAAAATATTGAATTTCGATTCTAGTTAATCAATTTATCCACCTTATCTTAAGATTTTTTAATTCCTTTCCCAGTTCCTATCAGTTAAAAATTCTATGCAACAAAATAGGAAAATAATAACTTTTTGGAGCGATGTATTTCCAGAAAATCAACGAAAATCGACTGTATTAATAGGCCTTTTTTTCATCATGTCAATTAATTTTTCAATAATTATTGGGATCGCTTCTGCCATTCCAAATTCGATTCAATTCAAATCGATTAATTTCAATTCAAATAGGCTTGAATAGAAGTTGATATTTCTGATTGATTCCGAAATTGTTCTCTGATCTTTTTCAATCAAGAATCAATTAATGTATATCGTTCGCTGGGCGTGGCTGGAATGGAAAACTTTTCTTATACAGCAGCTGAAGTAATTTTAAAAGCCAGACGTATTACTATACAACCCAACCCTACGGCCACTACAGTAACTATTTAAAATGAAAAAAAAATTAGTTAAACTAAGCGAATGAAAATATAATATTTTGTCGGAAAAATTTTTTGATAAACATATACCTACCGACAACTACCACTACTGTAATTACTGGCCCATATTTTGGAGGTAGATATTCTAACTTAAATTTTGGTTCTGTTGCATTAGTGTTATTACTTGCTAATGAACTATTTTCCGCTGCACTTCTAATTCTCGCTATCATTTTTTCTTTTGCCGTTATATTTCCTTTTATTCCTTTACCTTTTAGCAGAAAATATTCGTATTTATAATTACCAAAAACATCTTCGATATCTTTTGAAAGAAACTGTAAACGTGTTTTAGCATCCTGAACATCATCATAATCTATTACAAATGGTTCTTCATCTTCAGCAAATGCAAATTGAAAATTTATTTTAATAGTCGTTAAGCTCAGAAAGATGATAATTATTTGTTTTATCATTTTTAAAAAAATAATTAAAATATTTTAATAATTAGATATTTTTCACTGTAAGTAATAATATCTCCATAACATCAAATTAAAAGTCTTTGGTTGCTATGTAACATGAAATGAGTATGTACATTTTTTCCTGATACAAATTTTCCATATAACCCAGTAGAATTAGATTAAAAGAGGGGATGACACAAAATAAATTCCGCGTAGTAATTTTTCTTCGAAAATCGTTCGAGAGGGGGGCTGACTCTCAGTCTATATTTCGGTTTTCGAGATTCTAATCCTGTCTAAAACTTAATCCGAACTCGAATCTAATCTAGTCTAAAAGCAACTTTTTATCCAAAAGCTTATGTACAGCTTATGGGCAAGTAAAATAGGTCCTTATGACCTTATGTTTTATCAACCTCAAATAATACTCAAAAAGGTTATCAGTTATGTTTATTAATTTATAATAATAAGATAATTATAATATTATTAATAAATTATATCATAATCTTCGGATGAAGAAACTTCTCGCCGTTTAAATCGATCAAGTTCTTCTTCTATAATTAATGGTTTCTCAAAAAATCCAAAGCAACAATTTTTCTTGTGTAAAGTTACAATCATAACAATGAACTGAAGTGCAACAACTGAAGAAAAATAAATTGATAGAATTAATTTTACAAATAAAAATTAATAAAGTACTACTTAAATCTCATCGATAACCAACCTCGCAGAAACGCATGGTAACTTTAAAAATAATTTTATTACTCGTTAGTATACAACAAATTAAATTTAAAAAAAAACACATTACTATTAACTAGTTTACTACTACACGCCTTAGCCTTACTTCATTTTCGAGAATATTTTAACGCAAATTTTACTGTTTTGTTTCATTTTGTACAGTAGTTCTTTTAATATCCCTATGCATCCACTCTGGTAATCGTATTATTAAATTTAAAAATAGTGTTGTACCAAACACGGCTAAAAAACATTAATGATATAATTAAAAGGGGCAATAGGACAAAAATTTTCGTTCTCTTTGTACAGAATATCATATATACCGGAAGATGTATGGAAAAATCCGTACGAGATATGGTTGTATCAAGATTTTATTACCAGTCATAGATATCAATCAATCGTTTTGCACCAAGGTTCAATGTTTGATCCACAATCAGGAGGATATTAAAATTGAGATAAATACGGGTCATAAATCCGCCTCAAAGTTTTTTCAAAAGTCATTATTTTAATAGGTGATCGAAGCTTGGTGCAGTGTCCAATGGGTCTACCGCTATCTATTTTAAACTTATTTTTAAGGTGATTTATATTCTGATTAGATAAATTTTTGTTTGCTAGATACTACATAAATCCTGTAATACATTAATTAATCGGAATAATTAACACCTACCAATAAACGTAGGTAATGTAATTGTTAAGAAATAATTTTTTTTCTCTTTTTTTTCGATTGCTACAGTTGCCCCTTCTCCGGGTAATGCATCTTGCCCCTGTTGGAGGTCACCCTCTTCGTCTCCCGATTCTCCAACCTCATGCACCTCCTCGGAAGCTCCATGAAGAAATTGAAATTGTGTTATGAAATCTTCGTTGTCATCATCGTCAATCAAAAACTCTTCACTTTTATTAAAGTGTTTTGAAATTGTCAATTGATAATTATTAATTATCAAACTTAAAAGGCATAAATGTATTATTTTATTTATCATTTTTTATGTACCCCAATAGGACTAACGTGGCCTAAACCAACCTAAACATAGACTTTGCCTAAATAAATCAGTATTACAGCGCTAGTTATAAATTATTTCTATAGAAATATTTAAAAAATAATACAGAGTTGCCATGGTAGAACTAGAGAACCAAAACTCGTCCTCCATCGAGCATACCTTGTCTAATTCTACTAAGAGAGTTGCAAAAACAACAGAAAAAATAAATCCGAGATATTTTATCACATTCATTGAATATAAAGTATTATAGAACGATTATAGAAATTTTATTTTAAGTTCGAATCAGACGTTAATCTTGGGACACTCTTTATTATTATTATTATATAAAAGTGATGGAATTTTAATTATTTTGAAAAAAACTTTAATAAGTAAAAGAAGAATCTCTGTCAATTTGTTTTATGAAAATGTACAATATGATTTTTCATGAAAATTTAAAACATTTTTTTTTTTTTTTTTTGTTATAAATAAATAATAATTGTTAAATATTTTAAATTTTGTTTTAATTTTTAAATTTCCTATCCTATTTTTTCTTTCAGAAGAATATTATCAATTAATTAATTATTTAGTAAAGCTAAGTATGAAGTTAATTATACATATATATATACAATATTAGCTATACAATATTATTTCAGTTAAAAATAGGTAAGTATTTCGAACTTCACGATAGGTAAGTATTTCAAACTTCGTTTGCCATTTTTTTTTTGTAATAATACTACTCAAAATTTTCCGAAAATGAGTTTTACTTTTTGTTATAATTTAAGAAAGTCGAAAATATGAATATAATTATTTATTAATACGAATAACACAGCCCTAATGGTATAATGGTTAGCGTATCTGACTTCGAATAAATAGTCCCTTGGTTCGAAACTAGGTGAGGGACATATAATAAAAAAAAGTTCATTAAATCTTTTAAGCAAAATCTGATTTTTATTTTCATTTTTTTTTCAAATTTCCACCACAGCATGTTTGCCTAGTAAATGATGAAAAAATTAGTTTTTTTTCGTTCAAAAACTTCAATTTTTTTCACATTTCTACTAGGAGAACATCAAGGACGGACGGAATAAGTAGTACCTGATAGCAAGGTAATTGTTGTCACCTCGTAAGTCAGAAAGTTAGTGGTCTGCACACCTGTGTTTGGTGAGTGTGACCTCTAGTGGGCAGACCAATAACTTTCTGCCAAAATAAAATTTTAGACTTTCGGGGTGAAAACACTTACTCACTTTTCTCCTTATCAGGAACTACTAATTCCCACTTATGTTCTCCTAGTACAAATGTTGAAAAAATTGAAAATTTTTTCGAAATTATATTATTTTTTGAATATAAAATTAAACTGACCAATTATTTATATTAGTTAGCTGACCAATTATCAGCGAATGCTTCCCGATCGCGCATAGGTGGAGTTTTTTCAATCTTTAATAAAAAATTTTCTGATGCTGACCAATTAATGAGACCAACTGACCTTTTATGACCAATTTCTGACCTTTCAGATGGTATAATTGGTCAATCGAAATTCCGCACATGAGGTGCTAAGATCGCGGAGCTTTTTTGTGAAATGGAATTTTATAAGATTTTGTAACAGAACATGTTAGTCTCACTTACCTACTTATGTCATAAATCACTATTCTGGCAGAGGGTGGGAAATGTCATAAATCACTATTCTGGCTGAGGGTGGGAATTAAAATAACATAAAATATACCTCGCTCTCTTACTTATCTGTCGCTTTTCGTTCTCATAAGAATTATCTAAAAAAATGATTTTATCTTGGCATAATAATTTAGTTAATTAAAAATTAATCGTAGCACTGCTAGATACGAACCGAGGTCCTCTGTAGCTGGAGGCGACCAAGCTAGCCACTACTCCACCTTTGACATATTTTACTACTAGTAATGTAATATACATATTCCAACTCGTGCTTGTCAAATAATAACTCAAATTTTTTTAAATAAAAAATAGTTTATTTTTTTAAATATTTAAAAATATAAAAATTATTTTTACAATAACAATAACACAAATTATATTAAAGAAACCGTTCATTATAAAGTTGCTGGCATAAAAACGTTGTAATATCCTTTGAATTGTGAAGCGAATTTTTTAAATCTTGAATCTAAAATAAAAAACTAAATTAGTCAAAATCGGTTATAACAACCTCACATATAACTATGAAACGCTAAGATCCTGACATTACTGAATCTAAATATAAAATTGGATAAAACAACATACCTACAATTTATTAATTAGTCTATAACGACTAACTATTTTAAACATTAAGGGCATAATCTTGTGTCGTATTTTCTTTATTTCGAACTTAATAAAAGTGAGGTCTTAAGAACAGTTTAAAAAATTTTAAATTACCTGTTTAATAGTTATATCAGCACAAACTTTTAATTCTCCATGAGAAAATTGATGTAAACTTTTAACGTCAGTCGTATTCAAATTTTCTGATTGAATTGATTCACCACAACAACGAATTATCTCATTACCTGAATGATTTTCAATTATTTGTGCATTTAAAAATAACGCTAACGCTTTACAAAAAAATCGACACCTAGACAAGTAACAAAAAGTTTAATTTCTATCTCATACATTTGAATAGTTAAGATCAGGCCTGTGCGCACGGAGTGGAGAGGGTCAAACCGGATCTAAAATGTTGTTCAGATCATTCTCTGATCAAAAGCTCTTACGGCCACAAATTTAACGGATAGTTTTCGAGCTACAGGTTATATAACTCGCAGAGTTCCGGAAAAGTTATTTTCTGTAGCTCGCAGAATTAACTTATGTGACTGAATATCACATTTTGATCTAATAAAATGGTTTCTCACTCGAAAAAAGAGTTCCTCCTTTTTATTGGCTTTGTGACTTAACATGATGAACAAAAATTTGAACCCCCCTTTGACGATTCCTGCGCATGGGCCTAGTTAAAATAAAATTGTTCAACTCGTGTATTTGTTTTAGCTGTAGAAGTTTTATTTCAAATTTTAATAAACTTTAATTACCGATTCGTAATTTCTACACTATTATTTCTGATACGCATCGCACCCAACAATGAATTACCCCAACCACTTTTTTCATCCGCTATTTTATTTAAATAACTTGTAAACTTTTTTAGATTCGTTAAAATATTAGCAATACATTTTTCATCGTTTGTCTCACTCGTTTTATGATAATCGGTAATTATTAGCTCTAGAACATCGTTCCATATTAATGGTAATCGACTTTCAATATTTTTACTGCAAAAAGAAAACAAAAACGTTTCATATTAAAAATATATCAACTAAATCTTCATTTAATCTTACTCTGGTTTAATTTGTGTAATCCATTCAATTAATTCTGGTAACGAAATTGTCTGATCATCTTTACGAATTAACATTATTGAATGAAATGCTAAAATATTACCATTTTGAGCCATTACTTCCAGTAATTTTCTTGACGTCCATAAATTACGTCCTAAAAATTGAAAATTATATACAGCATGTGTATACGTCGTAGTCAATTAACTTATTAATTGGTAGATCAGGCAGGTTAGGTTAGAGTGGCTGTCCTGGGGTGGGACACACTTAGACCATTAGGGTCCGTTGTGATACCGTTAATGGGTTGGCCCATCCCCGGCCACTACTCCATTAACCATTTGGAGCTGTTTAAGAACAGCAGGAGGGCTTTGACGTCGACTAACTTTAGGTCGGAGAGGTCTTCAAAGAGAGGCTGGCTCAAGTAAGTCCATCTCCTCATGACAAGGGCTGGGCAGTGACAGAGAAGATGAGACATTGTCTCCTCCTCGTAACCACTGTGACAGCTCTTGCAGTAGTCGTGATACACTGCCAGGCCTAAGCCTGTCTTCCAGGTCGCTAGTTGAATGGCGGCACTTAGTAAAAAACGTAAATTCTCGACAGATTAAATTAAATAGTTGCTATATACCTTTTAACAATTTTACAACCATTTCCCATTTGGGTTCAGATAAATTAAAATAACCTAATAAGGCAGCATCCAGTATGGCACCAGTTGCAGTTAAACATTGTGGTACAGTTCCAAGCACAGATAAAACTCCATGTAAAACTAGATTATATTCAGTACGACTAGAAAGCCATTCAGTCAATGTTTCATTAAAAAGTAACGACAAATTTTTATCATCGGAAATAATTAAAAATTCTTCTAGAAGTTCTGTAACTTCTGTAAACTTATTAGTTTCATTTACAGCTGAAAAAAAAAGTATGATAGAAACTTTAAAAAGTGATAATTAAATGTAAGCATACGATTTCGTAATCGATTCATCATTAAAGCTAAAGCTTTAGCTAGAACAACTACGGCTACAGTGTATAGTTATCTTAATACATACCATTAGTTTTTAAAATATTTTCCATATCTTCTAAAACTTCAACGACAGTGGTACGGAACTTAATATTCTCACTATTTACTAAATTTTTGTAACGATTCGCTGTAGCAATTAACAAACGCGTAAAACTTCGAATAAATATTTTACGTTTAGCTTGAGCATGTACACCTAATTTTCCACCAATACCACTTGGTATATGTTCAGCAGAAGCTAGTAAAACACTGAGAACATTTTATGTAAATATTTGTTAACTATTAAAAAATAATTGGAAGTTAATCACAATAACTTTCTCTTTGCTAACATTTATTAATTTTATTTTAGCAGAACTTGATTCGATTCGTGAGAATCGAGTTTTGAATCTTAAATATGTACCTACAGGATTAAATACCAATGAATCAGAAGTTGTTGAATTTGATAAAGATGGCGCCCTGGACTCAAGGCATCGCAAAGCGACTTTACAATAACGAAATATACACATATAGTGTCGCATTTAAGATGAAGACACCCACATATTTCCGTTATTTAGTACAATAAAAAAAGACAAAGTAGTAAAAACATTACAAGACTGGCTGATCAACTATTTGAAACAAAGAGTAAACTATCATGAACTTCTCTCAAAAAAATAATACTTACTCTAAAATTAAATAGTCTAATTTATGTGATTTATCATTCAAACGTAAAACTACTTTTGGATCAACACTCATCACATACCAATTAATAAGCGTTTCATAAGTAGCAACATCTACGTGATACCAATTAAAACGGAATGCTTGAGAAAGCAAAGTTTGTAAATGTTTCAAACTCTAAAACAATTTAAACAATTTTTAAGTTTTTAATCATTCATCATAACTTTCTTACTTTATTAAAAAGTAATTACCTGTTGCTGAACAGCTGGTTCATGAGATAATTTAACTAATAATGGTAGAAGACATTGTTGTGTCCGAATAGTGATCGCTGTCGGTGTATCGTTATTCTCGATAGCATTCAGCCACTGGACCCAAGGTATACGCATTGCTATACAACCAATAAATATGTGACACGTTGGTAAATATTGATCAACAACCTAAAAGAACGCAAAAAACTCATTTTAATGAGGGTTCATTTTATTTGGAATATCTTTCGAATAAATCAAATGAATCTTGATACTAAATTTCTTCTAATTATTTAATCATGTAACATTGTTATCTTACCTTCAACATTATTTCTAGATCTTGTAAAGATGGCCAAAATCTTTCCCATGGTAACGTCAATAATGAGGAATGAATCGGCGATAAAACATGATCTTTTACGGCTGAATGTGCAAAATTACTAATATAATATTGCCACACTCGATTAAAAATACTATTGGATGCTGTAAAGACAAGAAATTAAATATTAAAATTTGAAAAGTTCTTCTTTTTTTGAAGTTGGTTAAAAATTATAATTACCTGGTAACATTTCAATAATAAATCGAATAATATTTACAAAAGCACTAATGACTTTTTGTGCATAATTAATATCAGCATATATCCATGGCAGAACTGCAGCCCGTCCATCGGTTAATTGTTGAATCCATACAGCTGATGTATCCTTCAAACTTCTTGTCCAATATGGCATTAGCCATGGTGAAAACATGTCCGTTAATCCAGGCCATATCATTTCAAGTACTATCATTGTAGAAAAGAAGCTAGGATTAAATCTTAAACGAAATTTTAATGGTAGATAGGGAATACCACGAAAACACTTCACGTAAATCACCTCAGATTCCATGAGGATTGGAAGTTAGTCCTAAATTTATCGCTTAAATGTACTCTATTACTTGATCGATTTCCAATTTTGAAATTTTACTGGGGGGAGAAAAATAATAGATAAGATATAAGGATGAATTTTTGTTGACTTCGAGTTTGTAATGTGTTATATAAATAAATTTAGCTACTGACAATGGTTGTCTTCCAATCGAAATATTGATATTTAGCAAAATGTAAGTCTGTTGTATGTTTTTTAATTCTATTCTTTAAATAGAATTTCTTAATATACAATTTTATTGCGAGTATCGTGGTATTTATTTCAATAATAATAAACAGGATGATAAACAGCTACTTACATTCATCAGCTAAAAGACCCGGGTACTTATGCATTACGCTAACAACTAATCCATGACCAAACATTGCTAATAAAGTTGTAATTTGCTCTACGTACGGTCGAAAACGTGGGTATAAACCATAAAGACCATATGTTAATCGTTCTTGAGTAAAATGATGACCCAATAAAACAGCACTTTCTAGTAACTACAAGAAAATTCAATTATGAGTCTTCGAACATAATTTTTTTCCCGCTTTTCAGATTTTACTTTCCAATTCTCGACAAAAATGAATGAAAGATCGAAGGCTTTATTTTTACAGTCAAAACCAGTTATAACGACATTACTTTTTATAACAGAATTGTATTCATTTTATTTTGAACCCTATAAACAAAGTGCATTTAATAACAGGGCAAATTACACGATAACAAGTTCGGATTTCACTAATACCTTCCTTTTACAAAGAAAGAAGAAAGCCCGGGTTGTTCTTGTCAAAAGGAAGGCTGTAACAGCAAACGATTGGGTGAAAATTTGGAAAAGCATGATATTTAGTAAACGATTTATCAAATAAGCTCCAAGTAATATTTCTCTCTGCATTATAATCATTCGAATCGCCAGAGATACGATATGCATACGGTCTCCCCTATAACTGATTTTGACTTCTTTCTACAAATTTCAGATCATCACTTACCTCATTATATTTGAGTAATGTTTGTGTAGTCGCATAATGACGTAATTCTTCAACATAACTTTGTGACGGAAGTTGTTTATACCCTAAAGTATTTAATAAATCTTTCCATACTAGTACACTTATACAACCTCCATCTGGTTCTGATGTACTACTTGCACGTAAAACTGCTTGAAGAACTTCACCATAATGTTCAGGCCATTCATGACAAAATACTGATATTAAATGACTTCTAAGTAGCTGAAATTATTAAAAGTTATGAATATCTTGGAATATACGATTAAGTATCTGGTAGATATTTAGAAAAGAAAATTTAATTTCCAGCAAGAGGAAATCATTTTAACACCTTCATTTGGTCCTAAATGCGTGTAATCCGAGTTTGTGCACTTTCAGAAGGTGTGCATAGCTTTTGGGAGCTAAATATCACTTTCTCAGTGCTTACGGTGCCAAGTTACATCAACAGAGCAGTACTTAACACTGTTAAAAGTTTAGCTGAAAGCTAAGCACCCAAGTCGAATATTTTAAAAAAGAGTAATAGTTTTGTGGGAAAGAAATAATACAGGATATTGCCTACCTCATGCAGAAGATTAAATTGTTCTTCAGGTTTTAAACCTAACGCCATTAATGCTTGCATTAGAGTTGATAATATTTCTGAGCGTTCACATAGCCTTGGTTTTTTTACACCCAACCATTTTTTTATATCAAACTACAAAAAAAAAAATTAAATAAGCGTTATTCTCGAAAAATCGTTTCGTGATTACAACTTCAACTCGCGTATTCTTTATTTACCTTGGATAAAAACAAAAACGTTGTCTCTGGTGGTAAATTAGTAATATGATCCACTAGAAATTTATAGCCATTTAGAAAGCCCACTCCATCGACTGGAGGTTCGAATAATGAAACCAGTGTATCAATTAACTTTGGAAATTGTATTGCAATATTTAGTAAACGTGTGGTTTCCGTGTCCCAACCAGTTATGAACGTCTATAACAGAAAATTATTATATTTTATTAATTATTAAATATAAATTTCAGGGTCTGTGACAGCCGATGATCAGATTTAAGACCTGACCACTTGGGTGCTTACCTCTCCTAGTCGTGTTGTAATTGACGAAAATAAAAATCGAGCTGGTGAATAAAATTTAATTTCATCCGAAAATACTGAAATTATATAATAAAAACTATCAGCTGCAACCCTTTGAATATTTTCGATTTTTTCATTATCGTTATTTGATGATGCTTTAATAAATTCTGATACTAAAAGACTGAAAAAAAATATATCGATTATTGATTGATTGTAAAGTTAAACAAAGAATCTACAAAATAAATTGAAATTCTAGTTTTTAAATAGAAAACAATAAGAAAGACAAAACTTACTTATTAGCTTGAAGAATGTAAAGGCAAGCATTGCAAAAATCTGGTGGAAAATTGCTTAAACATCGTTTTAAAATTACTTCGTACTCTGAACGATTCGAACGAATTTGATGTAAAATACTTTCATTAAGTTTACTTTCTGTATTCTGAAATAAATGTTAATAATTTTAATATACAGGGTGTCGCTAAAAGGTCTTTACAACGCTCTAACACATAAGTTGGCAGTAACACAGAACTGCAAGTGCTGTTAGATAAGGCGCGAGTCCCATCAAGGTAACGGTCGTGACCTGCTAGGGAATTTGGTAGCCAAGATGGAAGACACACTGGAAGTTTTGGCGCGCTAACTGGGAGTATCCCAGTGACCTGCTCCATCGGAAGGGAGTGTTGGTGGGCGGTGCTTGGTACTATCTGACCGTGGGGGTGTAATCCAATGGATTCAAGGGACCTCACATATGAAAAAATACCAAATACTTGTTGTCTTCGATTCGGGCTAGTACAGACGAGACCACACAAGTATCATATCCATATTCTCAAACCTTGGCCGACTTCATGCTACCTCGCGCGAGTGTGGAGGATGCTGTTTACTTGGATATCTGTTCGGTATACTTTGTTAAAAATAAAATAACAAATATCAATAAATATCTTACCATAAAAGTTATATTAACTACTTCAGAGCAACCATTATTAGCACAACGTTGTTTCATTCGAATTGTTCGTAATTCGGATTTATATAATTGCGGTAATAATTCTCCATAGCCACAATCTAACGCGGTATGTTGTGAAAATAGCATTGAATGATTCCTATTAAATAATTTTTAATTTATAATTATTTACACTACGAACACGCTGCTAACACTACTTACTGCGTAAATTTGATGACAGTATTCACTCGAGGTTTTAAAAGTGACATTAATTTCATTTTATCGACGAATATATTTGGTGCAAATGGAGGAATTATCGTCGATATAGGTGATAATTCTGGAGGTGGTTGTGGATTATCGTACGAATTTAAACGATTTAATAAATGTTTTAAATGATCTTCTTGATTATAACATTTCTTGATCGGTGATACAATACGTGTTATTTGATTACGATAACAATTCGTTATCCATTCTTCTGAGCATAAATTTGTAGAATTTTTTACATGTTCATAATTCACATACTCAAACCATAATTCCTGGAAAAAATTTCCATCAACAAATAAAATCAAAAGACATATCCGCTGCTTTAAGACCTGATCACTTGGGTGCAAATGATTTCTTATTCAAATGAATCGAAAATCATTTTGAATGAGTAGTACTATTCAAAAAAAGATTTGCAAACTGCAAGTTGCTCCTCAAAAAGGATATCTTAAAAAAGGTCAATCTTAGATGGAGAGAGGAACGTACTTGTGATACTACAAGACAGATATGGTCTGAGTACAATCGTAATTGTTTCAAAAATCTTATACATATCACTTAGAAGGGCCTCTATTAGCAAAGTGGTTGCAGCTATTACAAGACACTGGCTGGGCGGCAGGCATGCTTAACTCCTGGATCTGAAAGTGTATCACGACTACTGCAGGAGCTGTCACAGTGCTGAGGAGGAGGAGACAGCTCTTGCCATGAGAGGTTGCGACGTACTTGAGACAGCCTCTTTTTGTCGTGAAAATATTGCGTTAAATGGAGTCTAAATTGAAGACAGTAAAAGAGGGGATGGTATTACACATATTTTTTTTTACTTACGTTACTTTGTTCAAAAAGTGATAATAACTTTTGTGGTAAATATGTCGGTGGCAAAGAATGTATATTAAATCCTGGTTCTTGTAAACGTGTTTCCTCAAACCATAAAAGAAATGTTTTAAATAAACTGTAAAATCAAATATTTTTATTATGAAACTAAAATGGACTACACTTCAATGGAAATCTCACATTACGTATTTTCATTTGAACAAATAGAAAGAAACCAAAAAATTTCACCTAAACCGGGACTCGAACCCGGGTTCTCTAGATATCCGGTTTAGGACGTAACCAACTCCGTCATTCCTTCCACAGACAATATTGTAATTGCTAATCAACTTCTTACTAACCTTTCACAATTAATAAAATATTCCCTTCTACTTGGAAATTCTTCAGCTTTTTTACTAAAATATTCAACAGTATCTTGTAAACGTTTTTTAATTTTTTTCAAATAATTTAAATTAATAACACCTTCAAAAAATTTATTTCCAATACCACCAAGATCTCTGTTCCTAGTAAATCATTGCAAAGAAAACATTTTTGAAAAAATTCTATGGAAAGAAATCAAAATTTTTTGAACTTACATTTCGATATTACGATAAAAATATAAAGCAAAAAATTTTTGCCATAATAATATCAATATAGGATGATCAAATGATGCTTCTAATGCCTGTTGAGACCAACGATATATACTTAAAAATTTTGAACCAAAAAATGGAGTTTTACATATTTCAGCCGCTTTCTAGAAAAAAAAATAGGAAAATATTTATTCAAACGTTGCTTTATGTTTATAAATTCGAGTGAAGCCAGTCTCTTCACCTTCAATGAATTGTCAATGTTGGTTTTCGTAGATGTACTATTTCTAATTTGTGTAAACAACTCCTTCCAGACACCTGTTTTGTATTCAAATTCAATATATTCTAATTCTAAAAGAAAATATCCTAGCCAAACACTATTTTCTGATATTGTTAATAATAATGTTGGCATTGTTGCTGAAGTTGACATCCAAGAAAATAACGAAGATATTCCTCCTGATGAATTTGATGTTTGTGTTTTTGTAGAATCATTATGTACCTGAAAATAATCAATATTCAGAAAATAATTCTACGAGTTATTCAGAAAATAATTATGAGACTGTTTCTAGGTTCATTGATGTCTCAAAACAGAATAAGTAGACTGCATCCATTACCAATCTGGGATAAGTATCTAGGAAACATGTAATCTTTCCTATTATAAAGAAATTTTAAATATTTGAGCCCACCTTTAATAATTCTCTTAAAATATCAAAAACTTCCGTATAAATCGGTGCACAAAAAAATGCTGAACGTAAAATTATATCCACAATATATATATAATTACTATCCCGATTCCATCCTTCAATTGATGTAACTATTCGTAGCCATATTGAAATTAATTTTCCAGGATTCTCCAGAAAATATCTAAAAAATTATTAAAATAATTTTACTCACCCAAGTCTTTTGTAATTGGATCAAATGGGCACTTACTTTTTATCGTTATTCAAATGGTACTGTATCATATTACCAAATTGTTTAATTATTGGACCAGGATCATTTGCAATAATTAAATTTTTTGCCATTTTTACGTAACCTTTGTCAGCATTAAATAAGCCAATTATCACATCTTTTAATCTAGGAAATAAACAATATTAATTCTAACAAATTTTAATCAATTATTAAGCCCGATTTCATCACTTTCGATTCAGTTATAATAACCAATATTGATGTTTGGTTAAACTTTTGGGTTATAGTATTTGGCTACCAAATTTCGTATGTTGTTCTTTTGGGCTAAGAAAAGCTTCCTCCCATACTAATCGGAATTACAAAAGGGTTACAAACTTCCTTCTAGACTAATAATTACAGATTTCATAACTTACTTATCACAATGCCAAAGTGCTTCTTCACACGATAAAAAAATTGGAATAATTAAATGTAATGCAAATATAACTTCATTGTATCGAGTTGAGTTTATTAAATTTTGCATTAAAACAAAACCATGATCACAAATTAATGGTACAGAGTGTCCGCATTGTGTTGTTAAAAGTGTTACAAATGTGGCCACATGTTGTTTATCTTTCAAAGCTAAAAAATTAAGTATATTAATATTTTTATTAGTGGAAAAACAGTAAAATGGAACACAGAGAAGAATATTCGTAAAAAATTATCTAAATAAAAAATATTGTGATAAAAAATTACCTTGTAAAATATCGGGATGATATTCGGGAATATTTTGTAAAACCACAACTGGATCATTAAAATAATAATAAATAGTGCGCGAATCTTGATCAAATAAATGTAAACGTAGCCGTAACAAAAATTTCCATACCCAACTCTCCCAAATCATACATACATCAGTACCTTTTGCCATACCATCTGCATAATGTTTTGTGGTTGCTGTTACTAATAGTAAAGCAATTCGTAAATGAATCTGCTGTGGTAAAAATAATTCATCGTTCCTAAAACAAATTTAATCATGGTTAATTCTGAATCCTGTTTCTAAACATTAAAAACCTACTTTGAATTTTCTCGAAAATCCCAATTTAAATGAGCCAAAATAAATCTGACTAAGTTATTTTCAAATGAAATAATTGGTCTGTTGGTTAACTCTTGGGCTAATAGTTGGAAGTCCTCCTCTGTTGGTACCCATAAATGTAATGGTAATTCTTTGAAAAGATACAAAGCTAACTAGAACAAAAAAAAATTAGTAAGATATTAGTATTCGCAAACTTAGGGTAATCTGTTCTTCCTGTGAAGAATAAGATCGAGATTAAGATAACTTTTTGTCCCCTTTCGAAACGGATGGATCAAAACCCAGAGAACTATCTAGTGTGTGGGCTTATGAACCTATCATAAAAAAATTGAATCCACTTCGAAGCAGAAATCTTCGCACGATCTATCCCGGAAGGCTACAGTGTAGCACATACCAGCATTTTCTCAGATGACCAAGCTACACTTTGAGTTCTTGAGGCTTTAAGATTCCAATCGAGAATAATCTACAAATGATTCGAAGAACTGAGCCATCTGGCACTGATTAACACAGTCAGATTGATCTGCGTACCGGGATACTCTGGTGTTAAAGGGAACGAAGATACGAACTCGTTGGCACGAGAGGGGTCCTCTCAAATGCCTATTTCACCTGAGCCCGTCATTTTCATATTAAGATGCTCCATAATTTACCGATTCAAAGAGTGGCTACGATTGTGTTCGGTTGAAATTCACTAGAATACAGTTAACAAAGGTAGTGGAACACTGTCGATTAAACTACTACCTTCGTAGCTAGAGAATTTCAGAAAATTTCACTTCCAGAGCCCACCTGGTGGACGCCGAAACTTTCATACATGTTACCCAAGACCCAATTGACCTATATTGTTCATTTACGAACTCGACTTTACTTTTTACATCCTGAGTATGCTATAAAAATTTCAGCTTGATATCTCTTTTTGTTTTTGAGTTATCGTGTTGACAGACAGATGGACAGGCGGACAGACAAACGGAAATGGACTAATTAGGTGATTCTATGAACACCTATACCAAAATTTTTTTCGTAGCATCAATATTTTTAAGCGTTACAAACTTGAGACTAAGCTTAATATACCATGTATATTTCATGGTATAAAAAGGACACCCTGTATAGATTATATTTATATTTACCTGCCCCATATGTGATATATGTTCATGTAGACATTTTAAAATCGTTGAAATTAAAATTGGATGTTTAACGGTTAAATTTGATAATAAATCTCTAACGTGCTTCGAATTATTTTCACGTGTTGATACGCTTGTAAAGCCAACCTATAAATTTAAGAAAAAAAAAAAGATCATGAAAATAAATTTTGTTTTTTTCGACTTAATTTATTTAACTTTTTCTTGGTCATTAGAAATTCATACAAATTACAACCGTATTGGAATGAAAGTCATTAGAAGATACACTTTTTTTCCAAATAAAGGACCGCGGACAACTGAATATCTAGGTTAGGTTAGGGTAGGTTAGCTTAGAGTGGCTGTCCTGGGGTGGGACACACTTAGACCATAGGGTCCGTTGGGATACCTTAAATGGGTTGGCCCATACCCGGCCACTACTCCATGAACCATTTGGAGCTGTTTAAGAACAGCAGGAGGGTTTTAACGTCGACTGACTTTAGGTCGGAGAGGTCGTCAAACAGAGACTAGCTCAGGAAAGTCCATCTACTCATGGAAAGAGCTGGGCAGTGACAGAGAAGATGAGACATTGTCTCCTCCTCGTCACCACTGTAACAGCTCCTGCAGTAGTCGTGATACACTGCCAGGCCTAAGCGTTCAACATGCTTGACGCCCAGCCAGTATCCTGTGATAGACTGTATATCTAAAATTTGATAGAATTTTTACCGGCATCTCGAAAACTGCGCATCTATTCATCAAAGGAACTGAATTTTTGTATGTTTTGATTCTTTTTTGCAACTTTTAATTTAACGATTTTATCATAAAACGACCCAAGAAAGACCCATTTCGTTTTTTCATTTAAGAATAGCTTACGTGTAAAAGATTAATAGTGGCAAGCTGTATAAAATCCCAATCATCTTTTTGTGTCCTAGACAAAGCCATATTTGCAAATGTTTGTAATAAATAATAAATTTCAGCATCCGGTAATTTTTTAACTATTTCCTCGAACTGCATTTTGAATGAAGCACTATTTAGATCTTTAATAATATCATTTTTATTTAAATCTTCCGTCATTGTTTCAATCTCAGCATCACTATTATGAAGTAAATAATAAACTATCCATAAAGTCGGTGATGAAAGTGTTTCAAATGGTAAAACTGCTAAAAATTGCCATGCACCAAGTCGTTGTGATGAATAAATTGATTTTGTAGCACGTAAAAATAATGCATCGTATTCAATTTGTAAACGTTGTATCAGTGCTTCGTCGCGTATCCTTCTTGTATTATGAGCGCTATAAAAATAAAATTTCTATATTTCTTTTAAAAATTATAATAGGAAGGTGAATTTTATCATACCTAAATAGTATCCATACTTCTGTCACATACTGTATTGTATAATTGATAAAACGTGATAATAATTTTATTAATTGTCGATATCGTCCTGTGGAATAAGTGCGTATACCACATCCTAAAATTTCTATCCATTTGGAACTCCATGCAATCAATTGCAGTAAATATGATTCGGTTATTTCATCTAAATTTAAAATATCCTAAAAAAAAAATTACACGATGTTTTTAATTTTTTTTTTATTTGATTATTGGAAAACTTGAAAAAGGGATAAAACTTTTTCCAGTAAAACAACAAATCTGCAGGAAAGCGCTTTCCTGAGGAAATGAATTTACTGATACTTACTTGATCGTCTTTGGTAATAACTCGTGTCAAATTACGAAACAGATTACCAAGTGGTATTTGATTTAGCAATGCGATTAAATCACTTTCTCGAATAGGACATGTATTTACAGATTCGTTCTCTTCATCTTCACCATCAGAATCAACCACAATCCACATACTATCATTTACCATATCTCGTGCTAAAAATTCGGAAAGAAATGCTTCACGTTTCTCAATCGGACTTAAAATAATAGCTATGGTTGTCACAACATGATTAATGTACGCATCAGAGAATGGGGACGATGACAGTGTTTTAGGACATGGTGCTTGAATAAAATGTGTTGCCCAATTAGCGATACCACCTGGACATCTGAAAACAAAAGCTCATTTCACTTTTTATAATAAAAAATTGTGTGTGTCAGCACAACACAATTCCTTATATGAAAATCGATTCTTAAGGAGTAAACTCCAAAAATGTTGTTAATTAAATACTGGAGCGTTGATAAAGAAAACTTTTTTTAACAAAATTTGTTTGATTGTTTCACTTTTCCCTATTATTTCTAAAAATCGTTACCTTAGTATATGATGTAACAAAAATAAATGATCCTTCCAGGATGCGACTCGTAATAAAATAGCAACTAGTTGTTCAATCCATTTTCTAGTTTCGTCAATAAAAGATTTTTCAGAAATATTACGTCGTTGAAAATAAAATAAAATTGATAAACATATTCGAATCTCTTGTAATAGATATAAAGGCAATGCGCCTTCTTGTAATTGTACGGGTGACTTTGGTGATAATTTTGCTACTCCTCGACATTCATCCGTAATACATTGAATACGATAGTCAACCTATAAATTAAATAAATAATTACTTCTAATCTTAATATTACAGGCCTGCAAAAGTTTAGGAGCTTATAATCATCCAAAGATTAAGTCCTTAAAGTTTGCGCATCGAGTCGAGGTGTTGTTAAATTATATATACGAATTATTCACCTGTAATTTATAAGTCTGACATAAATATAAATTTAGCTCATAATCGTCGTGAAGCCGTTGTTTAATTTGCAATAAAGATGTCGTTAACTCTTTAAATAAAGAATTTTGAAATGAAGCCAACGTGTAATTTTGTACTACACTAACAGAATGCTTATTTGAACATTCGCTTGTTTTTGAAACCTGAAAAAATGATTAATTTTATTATAAAATTTTTAAAAAAAGTAACACTGTCACTATTGGGATATAGCGGGCACCCGTAAGACAACGCTACACCAAGAAGACTGCGATTTAAAATAAGTGGTAATGATCTTTTCCAACAGATTTCGGAAAGGGGTATCGCCTTCGGATCCATGTTCACATTAAGTTTCTGTAATGTTTGTGGAGTCAAATGATTTTTAAACAATAAACTGACCTTTGTTTCATTGACGATCCAAAGTTTTCCTTCATCAGTCGAACATTTTTGTATTAAATTTTGAATTTCTAAATTATATTGAATAGACTTTTGTTTTACTTGATAATATGACATCAAACAATGATATAAATTATGTTGTTTATCAAAATTCGCACTTAATTCCGTATCAATAAATTCTCGTATGAAATGTGTTGTTGCCAAATCATATTCTTCATTATGATATAATTCACATAATTGAATGGACGTAAATGGTTTCATTTTCATCTGTTGATTCGAGTTTTCTATTAATTCTTTTGAAGGTACATTACATATTTGGTATCGAATAGAATCTTTGGTTTGATTTAACGATAAATTTTTCAAAGCTACAACAGTGTCATGTTTTTCTTCAGTTAAAATTGGTTTCATTTTCAAGTCTGTACTTTGTTTAGGTAATGTGATATTATTGGATATTTGTTCATCGGGACCTAAAATTATATTTATCTGTTACATTATTTATTAAAACAATTCGTATAATTTTCATACAACGGATGGGCTTTAATGCGGATTCAAGGAAAGTGAAATTGTTGACTACTAATTAATAAATGATTTCTGACAATAGTAACATTTTTTATCAACCCTCGGCCGAGTATTTAATAAATTATTATCAATAAACTGCTACTTACAGATTTGATTTGGTTCATTTTGTAATGTTTGTTGACTCTCTTCATTTTTCGTTAACATATTTAGACTATCAGTTTGCGAGTTACCCGCTTGATTTGATTCTGTTTCATTATTTTCAGGAATTAAAATGTTATCTTTACTATCATTGAGAATATTTTCACTAGTTGCGACATTCTGGATATTTTCTTCGTTGACTGGAACACTTTGATTACTCTCTTCGTTCACTAGAATATCCAGTTTATTCTCTTCGTTGACTGGAAGTTTCGGTGTCTGCACATTCTCATTTTTTGAGCAACTAGGTGTATCCTGAATTGCTTCTTGAATTTCACTTTCAATATTTACATTCAACGAAGTTGATTCTTCTTCATGACAAATTGGTTTTCTCTCAGTTTTCTGTTTCTGTTTCTTTTCCTTTTTCTTATTCTAAACGTGAATAAAACAAACAAGATATATAGAAACTAACTGTTTAATCGTTTAAATGTACTATAATTACTGAAATCTATATTGAGTTGTCGGAAAAATTTCAATCAAAGATTGCTTTTATTATATAAAAAGGCTATTTTTTATTTGAACATTTTTTCTTCTTACAGTGGAAGATCGAGAGAGAAAAATGGGGAAATAGAGAAACTCAATCACGTACGTAGAATCACAATCGTATAATATAAACCACGAGTCTCTTAATGAAACTGTTTTAGTTACATTATTGAACACTAGACAGCGCCACATAAGTAGAATCCTTATAGAGGTATTAGTAGAAAATTTAAAATAAATAAACAGTGATATGGATTCGATACTGGTGGCGTGACTATGTAGCAGTTTTGGGAACTAACTCGTACATCAATAAGGGAACATATGTTCTTAATGCATTTTATAACAGACTTGTGTATATAATATATGACTGTGTGTAGAAAATTTCACTGGGCTATCTATTTTGATAGTCTATGAATCTTTCAACCATATTTAGTCTCTATTGCGCATATATCGAATAGTAGCGCAAATATTCAAAACAGTAAAGCATAAACAATATATAAATTGGATAAATTCTATTTAAGTTCGTCTCAAATTCTAGTTACTATAACTAACTTAGTTTCAAATAATCGATACTCCTTCCTAGGTTTCAAATTACCGACCTTTTGATTTTTTAGCATTTCCCTACTCTTTACTTTAACGTTTGAGAAAAATATTATTAAATTTTCAAACTTAATTAATATTCACATCATCTAACATTTATAAACAATAATAATTTTTCATTTATAGTTTTATGAATTCAGAAAAATCTCACTACATCTTATTAATAGTTATCGAATGATTTATTGAAAGTGAAACTGATTCATAGAATGAACTGAGATTTTATTTGTATCATTATTTCCTGATATTTGCAACCTTGAAATGATAAGAACTTCAAACAAACAATAACTAAAATGCTTAAATATTAATTTGATGCATGTTAAACGAAAAGTTAATTTTCGGAAAAATATTTCAATCATTCAAAAATTCGTCGTAAAACAATGATAGGATTCTGATACTTCCATCTCATTTTTTCATTTTTTTTTTACAAATAAAGACGATCAAGATAATTGATACCGAGGGGAAATTTTAAAATTTTCCTACCTGCTTAATTTTTGGCACTTCCATACTTAGTTTTTCACTATTTCAATGTATAAAGAAAATGTTGATAAAATTTTCACAAAGGTAAATATCCATATCAGCTGATTGTAAAAAAAAAAATAATAGTAATAATAAATAAAAAATTTTATACAAAGACAAATGTAATCACGAATGTTAAAATCTTATATTGGACTGTCCAAGTGTCAAATCTTCTAGTGTAGGTATATTTTAATTTCCATTATGTTGGTACAGAATACGATTATCTTCAAGTTTGATGAAAGTCAAAAAGACAAATTTAAATTTTATTAAAAATTTGTTTTTTAGGTATTACAATTGTAAAATTACAATATAATTACACTGATACTGTCTGAGTATTATCGATACACAAATCTTCAAATATGCTTTTCTTAGGACTCACGTATTCTTCATAGATGGTTGGTTCCGTAAACAAACCAAAACAGCAACCTAAAGGTGATCGTAGGACAAGAAATACAATTGCAATGATAATAGCAATAACTGAAAAAATAAGCATAGTTCAAAATTTTATTTGGAAAATGAAAAATTATTTAGAGAGCACAGTTTGACACTGATGGAAATTTTTTGTAATTTTTTACCGAATTTTTAGAAAACCCCTTGATGATGTCTATGATTTTTCACTTTCCCTTTTTAACACACTTTTACAATAGATAATACTCAACTAAGAGACGTACCGTTTTTATAGTAATAAACAGAAATGAAAAACTCACTTATTAAGGTTGGCAATGTGATCGTTAAAAATCTCCAATCGGTAAAAGCACTATTGTCCCCACATTGGACTCCGTAAATTTGTAGAAAAAAGTAAGATAATGAAATTATAATATAATTTCGCATGTTCCTCTGAGTTATATTGCCGTCAAAAATAAAAAAAATATATATTTTGGGCACAATACAATTAATTTTGTCATGGAAACGAATTCGGTGTATGAAATATGAACAAGGGGTTCCTATATGGAAATTGTCTTATTCACCTAAAATATGATAAACAATTTTTCCAACTGTTAAAAACTTTTAACTGAACTTCTTATACTTCTATCCGATGGGTGCGTAGTCATGATAGCGACAATCAAATTGACGCCAACGCTTCCAGTTGATGGCATTGGCGTAAAAGGTGGCTGTTATGGCTAATTTTAAATTTTTACATGTAAATTGTATCGAAAATGTCGAATTAAAGTTGCTCATGCACGGTACGAATATCGTCTTGTTAGTTTGGAAATGTCCATAACCTACTCCATGTAGCCTACCGCAGCCTTTACTATGATACTCCCCCCTCCTCGGATGAAGCAGTTTTTTTATTATCGAGTCAAGAAGACATTTTTTATTTTCTGAAACACTAGCATTACAAAATTGAAAGAATATGGCGTTCATGAAATATAAAAGTACTCAATGTTTGAAATTAAATAACCATATATCGCAACTTAAACTGTTAATTATTGTAGCTCAGAGCAGCTTTTTAACTAATCCTCTCCCTCTCTAGACTGGCGTTCGTGGTTTACGGATGCTCCTTTAATAAAATTTGTATCTGCCAGATTCATCAAGTCGATACTTGAACAATGTAAATGAGCCTTTATATTCGGCGATTAAACGAAAAATGTCAATACGCCTATCGTTATGAACATAACCTTATGGAAAAATATTCTACTTAAGTGAATTTTTCTGGATAATTTTACTTTTAATATTAATAACTATCGATAAATCTAGATTTCCCTGACTTACGAAGTCTGTTTTCTAATCTAATATATTTTTTTTTTTGTTATTGTTTATTCATACTATAAACTGACAGATTTGCATTTGACTTAACCTAAAATGTCTTTTCATTCCAATTTTTAAATGCAATTTAATTAATAGAATAATTAGAAAATCCCTCCGAGAAATAATATGGCTGCATTATTGAAAAAACGGGCTTTGGCTGAGTATAGCCAAACTATACAAGTAAATTAAAAATTAACATTACCTACGCTACTTTTTATACGACAAAATTTTAATGAAATTATTCTTGTTTAGGAACCATCTAAAGTCCCTACCAAAAAGTTACGATTGATCAAAAAAGCTCTTAGTAACAGTTCAGTATCGGCATATGTTGGCTTATTAGAGAAAGCAAAAACCAGTAATGAAGCTTTACAAGCATTACTCCGGATATCGGATTCTGATTATGATGAAGTTGATTTAAATGAAGTTATTCGAAAATTATCCGAACATTTTAAAACAGAAACTGAAGCGGCTGGACGTGTTAAAATTTTATCAATGTTTGCTGAAATTGGTTTAGAAACGACAGCGGATTCAATTTATATTATCGATGAAACAATCTCGTTATTGAAGACAGAAACGTCGCATAAAGTTTTAGCGCAAGGGATATTAACATGTTTGAAACTGGGAAGAGAACATGTTACGAATACAAATGTTATACAAAAATTATTAAGTTTCGGTAATATTCATTTATTTTTAGACAATATATTAAGGTATATTAAATTTAGTCCCAAGTTTGTTTGAAATATTAATTAAGCGAACAAAATTTTGGTATCGATGTTCATATATATTTATATTTATGTCCTATGATCCCGAGGGGGACGTAGGGCCTCAACAAATGCTCGCCAACGAACTCGATTCCGTGCCATGGACTTGACTTCTCCCCAGGATTTGCCTTCTTCAGTAATTTCTTGCTCGAGGGTTCTTCGTCAGGTATGACGAGGTCGGCCCACCCTTCTTTTTCCTTGGGGGTTCCACTCAAGTGCTTCTTTGGCAATGCTGTTGTTTCGCCTGAGTGTCTGACCAATCCAACCATATTTGCGTTGCTTGATGGTGTGTCCTACTGGAGTTTGGTGACAGGTGTCCAGCAGGTTTTCATTGGAAATCGTGTTGGGCCAATAAATGTTGAGGATGTGTCTGAGACAACTGTTGACAAAGACTTGCAGTTGTCTGGTGATGCTTTGCGAGACTTTCTAGGTTTGACATCCATACAAAAGAACACTTTTTACATTAGTCTCGAATATTTTCAATTTAGTATGTCTTCTGAGTTGGTGTGATCTCCAGATGGGTCGAAGTTGCGCAAACGCTGCCTTGGCTTTTCTGATTCTTTGTTCTACATCTTCATCAGTGCCGCCGTTTTCAGAAACAATACTTCCGAGGTATTGGAACTGTAGTACACACTCTACGGGTTGGTTGTTAATGATAAGATCTTCGTTGTTGGCGTTGTTTATTCTCAAATCTTTGGTTTTTCCTTCGTTCATCAAAACTATCGAATTTGACGCAAGTTCTGTTGTATAAAGCTACTGGACTATTATACATTAATGAACATTTTTTTTAAATTACGCAGCGCAAGAGAATATTAAAGACACTAGCCATGCAGTTAAATGCCGTTGTTTGGAATTAATTGGAACTCTTTTACCAAATGAACAGGACGAACAATCCAAAAAACTGCTAAAATTAATTACAAATTACACGCATAGTCAAGATGCTCGTGTTCGAAGTCAATCATTCGCAACAATGATAAAGCTTCATAATCGTGGTTTTCAATTGGATGTGGATATTTATAATGGAGTTTGTTTAGCATTAAAGGATGATTATGAAATTGTTCGACGAGAAGCTTTATATCTAGTTTGGTTACTTGGCAATACTTATCCAGAAAAGTAAGTAATATTTGGGGGAAACATTATAAGTTATAGAAGTGTTTGGTATATACTTTGCCTTATGGATAACCCGCCTCTGATCTGAGGACTTTTATGAATGCTTCGCGCAAATGTAGAACACTACTTAAAAATTTAGACTGAAGTCGGTACAAAATTTATGGGTCTTTTCTATTTTATTTTTAGGCTGATTATGCTACCAGATAGTGACCAACCAATCCGTTTAATAGACGATGCTTTTGGAAAAGTTTGTAGTGCAGTTACAGATCTAACAGTTCGTGTACGAGCAGAAGCTTGTAAGTTATTAGGGTCAATGCAAAGTGTGAGTTCACGTTTCCTCCAACAGACACTCGATAAGAAGTTAATGTCGAATATGAGAAAAAAACGTACGGCTCATGAAAGAGCCTGGGAAAATGTTACAAGTGGTGAATGGGCTTCAGGGAAAAAATGGGCTGATGATGCACCAAGAGAGTTAATCGATGCAACAACTGTGAATTTAATGAGTAGTGGTGCGTGTGGAGCTTTAGTTCATGGTCTTGAGGATGAATTTTTAGGTATAGAAGTCTTTTTTTTTTTGCATATGCATAAGTTTGAATATGTATTGTAGGGCTTTATTTTATTGTCTTCTGTTGCAGAGGTTCGAACGGCAGCTGTTGAGTCATTGTGCCATTTATCTTTGAATAATAGTATTTTTGCGAATATTGCAATCGATTTTCTGGTTGATATGTTTAACGATGAAATCGAAGGTGTACGATTAAAAGCTATCGATAGTTTAACACGTATTAGTAAACATATTGTACTACGTGAAGACCAATTGGAGACTATTTTAGGGGCACTTGAAGATTATTCAATTGATGTTCGAGAAGGTTTACACAGGTAATAAAATTTATAAGTTGTAGTTGCATAGTTTGTGATCCGTGAATGCTTTTTTTCGATAACGATTATAACACACGCGTTTCATTCAGATCACAAATGACAAATTCTAACATTAAAATTATTTTCAGAATGTTAGCGTCCTGCAAACTTGCAACATCAACATGTTTACAAATGTGTGTTTCAAAATTATTGGATAATTTACGAAAATATCCATGCGATAAACGATCAACATGGCGTCTTTTACAACGTTGTGGAACACAACATCCAGAATTAACGTTACCGTTAACACCACAACTGCTAAATACACATCCGTTTTTCGATACTCCAGAACCGGATGTTGAAGATCCGTCATGTATCCTTTTTTTTATCAAGCTGTTGCCAAGGAAATGCTTAACAGCTATTTCCCCTACGAAAATTTGCATATTCGGAGTCTTCTCTTTCAGGGGATCTTGAACATCTTGTAGTAACGTAGCTTTAAAAATTTAATTTCGAATACATAATTAAATTTCTTAACAAATTTTCAAGATATATGCATTTTAATTCTAATTCTAAACGCTGCACGGCATTGTTCAACAATTCTACCATTATTAGAATCGCATACATTACGTCATTATCGATATTTACGTGATACAATGCCAACATTGGTGCCAGCATTAACAATTCAACATCGAAGTGCATTCGAAACATTTGGTGAAAAAACTGATGATACAAATACAGCAAATTTTTTGGAAACAATTATCACAAATATTGATAATGTGGGTGCATCGAGTCGTGTACGAATTACATTACTGGAATCCGCTCAAAAACATTTATTACGTTTAGCAGAAATGGAAAGTGGTGTGGCTGGTGCAGCACATTTTACTGCATTACATATTGGGGCACAATTATTGGCGGATCGTATTGGAAAAATGGATAATTTTCATGTATCAGCTCAAACAAATCATTCACTGATAAATGAATTACTTTTACATTGTGCTAAGTAAGTTTAGTTTAAAATTCTTGGAGGGATTTCATCCGATAAATACAAGAATAGGGAATATTCATGTATTTTTTTTATAGTTTTAATTCATTGTTCTCAATGAATTAGTACTTTTATTAATTAATTTTAAGTAATTAAAAAGATATTAATTACTAAATTAATGGTTTAGTTGAAATGTCCAGTCATTAAAGTTCCCTATTTCATTAAACATTTGTTTATGTTTCAGATTACGCCATTTATTTTTAAATTTAACGGACTTTGAAAAAGCTTCAGTGAATCAATTACGTTTACATGCATTAGCTCTACAATTGGTATTAGTTGTCCGTGGCAGTAATGTTAGCGCCTTATCATTATGTCAACATTTCATTCAAGCTGTGGTCGAAACTGAACGAATGCTTGCAACAATGTCAATAAAACCGGATCCATTAATTGCACAAATTATAAATGAATTAAGTAATGTAGAGGATCCAAAACCGGGAACAGTTGCAAGATTATTACATCCATTATTAAGGAATTTTGAACCAAAAACACCACCAAAACCACGCTCAGAAATTAAGATGTGTAAAGCGAAAATATTACAACCGTCAGGGGAAAATGATAGTGCATTAAAATTCACAGCCGGTTTAATTGTATCCGTTCCATTTGAAGCGGAATTGTTAAATTTAAATGATCGTGGCACGTTACGAATTAAAGTCAAATATCCGGATCAACAAATTCAAATGACTGTTCCTAGAGTTGCTGATTTACGGTCGTTAGATTTGGATCTTTGTGAAGGTAAGTTTACAAGACGAATCATATTGAAATACTCAGAATCATTTTGCCCGACTCGTCGTTCAATATCTTACAAATTTCAATTTTCAAAATACCAGAAATACCCGACTGCGAAACACAAAGGAGTGGTAATTAATGAGTTTATCATATCTATGTATGTATGTTTGTTTCAATTTTGACGGACACTAAGGACAGACAGGACAGACGCCATATTGTAAAAAAGAAAATATTTTTATATTTATTTTTAATTAACAATGTTTTTTTTTTCTTGCAGAAAACAATTTTCGACTATTAACACAAGTATTATTGTCACATCAAGTATGGTCTGAAGCATGTAATGTTGCTGTTAGTTTAGCAATAGCTGTTCCAGAATCAGATAGTGGACCACCAGGATTAAAGCGACCATCACAAGCTCCACCGGATCCAAATGTGATTGATTTATGTAAACCAGTGAATATATATGTTGCTCCAAAACCAGTTCGAAAAGGAATTTAAATATTATATACTTATGTTGTTAGCATTTGTTTATCATAAGAAATTAGAATATTTTCGATATTTTTCTATTAATATTTTCTATTTAGTGTATGTATAAAGTTTTTCAGAATAAATGATTTAGTTAGATATTAAATTCCAATTAATCCACTCATCTTAGCCAAAAAAGGGAATAAAGGTGGCAAAATTCAATTATTACCATGTAGTCAATATGGTACTGGTCACAACCTTCTCAGAGATCATCCTGAGTAAATTCTTATTTTATCCAGGTTCCAGTTCGTTTTTACAATTTGCAAAATAAAATTTGATTCCCAATCAATTGACAGGAGTTAACAATGAGGAAGGCAAATCCTAGGGAGAAGTGGAGGAAGAAATTGCTGAGGAAGGCAAATCCTGGGGAGAAGTCAAGTCCATGGCACAGAATTGAGTTCGTTGGCGAGCATTTGTTGAGGCCCTACGTCTCCCTCGGGATTATAGGACATAAATATATATAAAAAATATATAACAATTGAAAAATACATATTAAACAATTGAAAGTTAAAAGGTAAAACGCCATCTATTCGTTAATTTATGAACAACTGTGGTTCGTATATTGTTTGGTTTGTTGCTGAACTAGTTATCAAGTTTTTGGACGGTAATTCCATTCTAAGGTCATCAAATTTGTATATTATACGGAGAAACAGGTAATATTTATTGACCAACATGTGATTACTCATACAAATAAATGTACTCAATGATGCTTAACTTCGATGAACTAATATCTTAAACAAATTCTATACGCTTGACTAGTAATCAACCGGAATTTCTTATAGAATATAGTTAGAATAGTGATAAGATTAAATCAGATAAATTCTTATGAAAATAGAGGCCCCTAGGCACATCTAAATTCAATCATACTAACCGATATGTAAAAAAATGATCCTGAAATCGCAAAATCAACTAGATTTCCAATTCTCTTATGTTAATGAATTACGAATGAATGAAAATTGCTATCTCTCCTTCTCTCAGGAATTTTCTAATAGATAAGAAAGAAAACGTAAATTGACCTCTAAAATTAACCTTGTACAACTTATGTAGCAATAAAAACCAAGACCTTCACAATCGAACACTTTATGATTAATATTCAAGGCAATAATCATTATATTATCATACGCGCTATGTTGGGTCTTTACGTTATTAAGAATATTCGCTTCTTTTTAATCGGCAATCGGCCTACATTCGTTATTTATGGCTTTGCGAATTTACTTTATTGATTATATTTTTAGAGAAAATTAAAAATAATGTAATTTTAAATTAATTCAATAAAAAAAAATTGTACATGTAAAAAGCTTTCTTAAATCTCTATATATTATAAATGCGAAAGTAAGCATGTTTGTTTGTTTGTTACGCTTTCACGCTGAAACTAGCGAATGGTTTTTAATGAAACTGTACAGCAATATAGCTCATACTTCAGAATAACACATGAGATATAATTTATAAAGATATATTAATAAAAACAAACAAAATTTAAAAATTAATTTAATTTGATTACCATAAATTACAGATTTCTGTAAAAGTAGTCATTTGACATTATCAGAAATTACAGATTTCTGTAAAAATAGTCAATATCTTTCATCATCTTTATTGATATACTCCATGAGTAATTACGACTATTATATATTTAAAAAAATAGAAAACCATACACATATTTTACCTGTGTAAAACAATCCTTACCATTATTTCGAGTGTTATAGAAAGGGGATAAGCGAGAGTAATCTTTACTTATCTTTACTTTTAAACCCAGCGAAGCGGGTGGGTATCACTCTAGTAAAAAATAAACATTAAAATCATCTGTTAAGTATGTGTTGGAATGTATTTATAGGGTTCTGTAATAATTTCACACCGTCTCAAGGACATATATAATTTAATTAAATGTTTCAAACAGAGAGTAAGGGATAATTAAAAATGTGTCAACAAAAAAAAAATCAAACCGTCAGATTAAGATAATCCTGCAAGATTTTAGTCAGATTAAGGTACAACATGACCAGGGCATCAAGTTGAACATGCGGAATGAAAATCTGACGCGCTCGAGATACTCATGACGATTTTTTTTTGCAAATCGCCAGTCTAAAGTATGGGAGCTTTCTTGGAGGCCACTTAACATGCCCTATGAGAATCTGGCGCGCAGGAGTTTCTTTTTTTTTCTTCCATTTTTATCTCATTTTCTGTCATAAAATACAAAATTTTAGCATTTAGTTTACCCTGGATAAGTTTTGTGTCGTAATTAGTGTGCTAATTAGATAATTATTTAATGCCATGGCCGCTTTTTGTCTCATTTTACGTATTTTGCTAGTTGCAAATCGAATTTCTTGCAACGTTCAATTAAACCTTATTAAATTATAAAAATATAATAAGTTTGGGGCTAGAAACATCGAAAATCATTGAATCTCGTACTTAATGCATAGAATGGTACGATGGATGTAAAGAATGATTTTTTGAGTCAGGTCGGGGCCCCGAGCACTTGCCCAGAGTTCTCAGTGGAAAAGAAAAATTTGGGCCTGAACAAACCTTAGTTTATATAAATGTTAAGAATTACTGAGCTATCAGTTTCCATTGGTGCTGAATTCCAAAATTTCAATAAGAATAAAAATTTCTACGTTTTATGAAGGACCGTTAGATACAAAACCCTAATAATTACACAAATTTGTACATTAAAAAAACATCTGAATGACTAAAAACGAAGAACTAATTGGTAAACATTTAACAAGTGAATAATAAATAACCAATTGGCTTTCACCATACTCATAGTGTAATATTAAGGAGGTTAACTAGTTTAGTCAGTTAGTATAGCTATGTTCACTTTTACAAAGACAAACGGTGCGTAAAAAGCACATACATGCTAATATTCATATGATTATGTTATAAACATAATCTCTTTCTTTTTAACCGACTTCAAAAAAAGGAGATGGTTCTCAATTCGACCGTATTTTTTTTTTTTTTTTGTAATGTTTGTTACTTTAGAACTTTCGACTGAGTGAACCCATTTTGATGATAATTGAAACCTGGTGCCTCCTGTGTGGTCCCATTTCAATTTGATCCAGTTTTGACAATGGCATCCATGAGAAAACCATAAAAGTCTTAAATTTGCATTAAATATTTGCGCGGCAAATGGAGGAATAACTCAATATTATGTCAACCCATTTCGATGATTCTTTTCTTAGTGACAAATAAGTTAGTGTACTTCAGATACACTAAAAAGTAAAAAATAAAAGAATTTAGGTGATACCTCAAAAACTACTCAGCCAATCGCTAAATGAACGCGAGTTTTATAATTTTTGGGCCAAAATTACTATATACTTTAAGATTCATGAAATTCCGAAACAATAATTTGTTTGCAGTTTTTCAATCTTTTGAAAGGGCAATACGTACTACTTTAGAAAATTATAAAAAAATTTACTGTCGTCGATTTGGATAAATATAATTTTCTAGAGTGTTTTTGACCCAAAATATGGGCCTCTTTGATCATTGGACGAATACTTCATGAGTTCGTATAGCCCCTTTCAAAAAAATTCTGAGCAAGCTTTATAAAAGCTTGTTACACAGTTAAAAATTTTGCAGGCCCCTTAAAAGAGAAGTTCCTCGCAATGAAAATTTTAGACAGCTATCCATTCTGAAATGACTGTTGGCGGGAATCGATCCCGCTACCCTAGGCATACCACAAACGGAATTGGTGACGCTTTAACCAACTGGCTATTATAGTCGCCCTAGCTATGCGATTTTAAAATGAAATGACTCATTTACAGAAAATCACCTGTGTAACAACCTTTACAATAAAATTTCACAAGAATTAAACTGTTTGGAAATAGATTTTCATATTTGAAATAATGGAAGTGATGTGATTAAATATTAAATTAAATAGTTGGTTGCTTTTTGTTGACAATATTGAAAATGATTTAGTAAACAATTGGATAAACAACGCAATGTACGTGTACGCCGCGCTAAGCTAAGCTGAGCTGAACGATACGAAAACGTACATTTTCAAAAGTTATAAAAACACAATAATTAATAAATATACTGTACAGCAACAACGTACACACAGCACAAGCATAGCGGGAATCAAAATGGGTCCACTGATTATTAATATACTCCCCACCAAAGTCTAGTTTCAAGTATGTGCACATGCGCTATACTGAAGTTCGCCATCACTGGCCTGGGTTGCCAATTGCAAGAAATACCTCATCACTGTGAGGTAATTTCAGATAGACATTAAACACAACAAATTTTTATTAAAAAAAAAATAATTTTATTTAAAAATAAATCACACAATAAAAAAAGGAAACAAAATATAATAAATATTTTCGTGTAAAACAAAAAAAAACTGTTTCTGTGAAAATTTGTGGAAAAAAAACATATTTTAAAATAAATCAAGAAATTAAAAACTCTTCGTTCTGTTCTTTTTTTCAAGTGCTATGTGGAAGATTTGGTTATTGTGAAAGTGTTGAAGAGAAAAAAATTTATTTTTTTTTGTGTTTAAAAATAATTTAATTTTCCTACGTCGATTTTTTTTTGATTAGTGAAAATTTTCTTAAAAATGATTTTGAAATTTTTTTTTGTTCGAAGCAGTGATGGGTGTATTTTTTTAAAAATTTGTGGAATGTGAGTTTTTGTAACTTTTTGTGAGTTACTCAAAAAAGAGCAAAAGGTTTTTTTTTGTTATCGAGGAGTGTTTATTATTGAGTTTACCCAACCTAGAAAGGAGGTATCAATTTTAATATAAAATATAAATTAGTCTTCTCACAACTTAAGTAAGCCACGTTGCTGATGCTCTAAAAAAAAATAAATCAGTGTATAAACAAATAAAAATAAATAAATTCGACGTTTCTATGTTTTTTTGTTTTCGTCTAGGATAATATTTATTGTTATTTAACGCCATTTTGTGCACCATAGACGTCAGAGCTGAGAAGTAAGTGTGTATTAGTTTTTTGATATAGTGTAGGTATATGTGATTTTTTCTCTCTGTGTGTAATAGTATTTTCGAAATTGTTTCGAAAATAACAATTGTGTATATTATTGGGGAATGATTTTTTGATTTCGAAACTCAATTAACCTGTTAGTGTTTTTTTTACGGTGTGTGTAAGTGTTCTGTCCTCTCGTGTGTGGTGAATTAAGTGAATTATATTTTTTTTTGTCAAGTGTTTCTTGTGTTACCCCCAGATGCTTAATAAAAACTCGATGACTATATGGCTTAAATTTGGTGTTGCTAAAGGTTTGTTTCTTTTATTATTCAGGTAGTTTTTTTATTTAAGTTAAATTTTTTGCCTTAGGCTTGCTTAAATTATACATTTGAGAGGCAATCGATTTGAGAATCTCGTGTTTAGTTCTCGTTTCATTTCTTTGTTATTGGAAAATATTCTGAGAATTTTTACGTTTTCTCAAATTAAGGTGTAGTTATTTTCGAAGAAAATTCTAGAATAGTGCTTTTGTGGATAATATTTGTAGTTCGAAATTGGCATGTGTGTATCGGGAAAGTATATTGAATTTATTGAATCTTATTTTCAATGGAAAATGAGGCATGATTTTCATGAAATTTTTTTGATTTAATACCGAATTAAGTCTATTTTGAGTATTTTTGAACGGCATAATATCTAGAAATAACTGAGTTAAAATTAGGCTTTAACGACAGGAAACTTAAATTTTAATCATTTAGATCTGTCTTCTTTCTTTGTCTTGTTGCTCTTATAAGAAAACGTGAATAATTTTCGAGGCTATTTTCTTGATTTCGATTGATAATGAAAATAAACGAAAGTTTAATGACTATTTGCACATTTTATGAATTTTGTTTGAGTTCGTAATACCATAGGAAAACATTATCTTTGACAAATTTACAATTCTATTTTTAGAAATTTTCGAAAGATGATTTTCTAGACAATATGATTCATATAGTCTTGTATTTTTTATGAAATTAGAGAATTGAAATTGAAGGATTCGTGAACTCTGGATATTTAAGCGCTGTAAGAAAATTAATGCTTGCGACAAGTAATGTGTACTTTATTTCGAACGAAACTTGTTTTTCTACGTTTGGGCAGTAATATTTTCTTCATTTTAATAATTTAGTTGCAAATAGAGTATCTCGTAAAGAAAAAATGTGACTAAATTATTCCATACTTTTGCTATCAAAAGTTTCTTTTGTAGAATAAATTAAAACTGTTTTAGCGCCATTATTTTTAGGAATAATTCAACGAATTTCACATTTTTAGTTTTAATCGTTCCAAGATATTTATTTATTCCGTTTTAGAATTTCACGATTGAATTAAATTTTATAATCTATTGCACCAACCAGCCCCCGTTACTCTTTTTTTTTTGTCGACGATTTGAAGGATGAGTAAAGCCATCTTATAATTTTCTAAGAACTTTCAAAGTGTACACGGGAACTGCTTATGCATTTCTTTGAGATGTTTTTATGTATTCTTGCTCAAGATTTTTTGATTAGTTTACCCTCGGTCAAATCAAATTTGACACTTTCGAATTCGAGTTTTTTTTTGTAATATTTTAATTTTAAACCCATGAACCAAAAAAAGGGTTTTATAAGTTTGACAGCTATGTGTGTTTTTATCTGTCTGCCTGTCTGTGGCATCGTTTAAACGGATGTACCAATTTTGATTTTTTTGTTCGAATGCATATACAGCGTGCCCCAGAAGTAACTGACGCCCTTGTTGCATCAAAAAAATTCTTAGACGAAAAGAACTCTTCCATTTGTTGCCTGTTACTTCTGGGGTACCCTGTATTGAAATAATTATTGTATCTAGGCCCTAGGGTACGCTTTTAAAATTCTTAGAAATTTATAGGATAATTTTTCCCATTCGTCAAACCCTCGATACAAAGTGGTGGGTCGTGATAAACAAATTTTAATCGTTGTAATTCAAAACCTACATAGTTCAAGCATTCGAATGATTCGTAGATGATTCTGATAAGATCAAGCTTGGAGATGTTGTTAATTTCGCAAATATTTGAATTTTTAAATTTTTTTACGCCAAATAAATAACAAGTTTTTGAATTTTGACTTTAAAGAGTTTGGGGAGAAAGTATTTTTTAACAATAATTTGGATTCTTTTGTGTAATAAAGTACTTTTTAGTGTGATAATAGTCATTAAGTCTTTTTTTAAGGGTGAATTTTCGAAGGGGAATTATGAATACTATAATTTAAAATTTTTTGAAGTATTTTTTATGTAGGTAACTTTCAATTGTTATGAAATTGAGAATATATAATAAATATATGAGCATTATTTGATCATTTATTGTTTGATAAAATGTCATGTTACTCCAAGCAAATTAGCAATCGGTGTTATTTATGTATTTTCGTTAAATTCTGAAACCTGCAGTTTTTTAACGTACCACAGCACCTGGTGAATTACAGCTTGTCACGTGAATTTATGGACACAGCTTAAAAGCGTATTCTTTTGTGGACAATTTTAAGTTGAAGGTGCCTTATATAATTTTGTCCAAAATGCAATAGTTAAGGATGTATGAGCATGACAACAATGTTTGATTTAAAGGCTCAAAATTTGTTTGTAGGTAGTCTTTTACTCAAAGAATATGTGATTAAAATTTCAGCTTAGGTAACCGTGCAAATTTTTAAGAAAAAAGTCATTAAAAATCGATATAAAATACATTGGCTCTTATGGAGGAATCTCAAAAAACGACATATTTTGGAAGTTTTTGATAATTTTCATTTGGAATGAATGAAAACAAATTTAAAAAAAACTTTTTAATAGAAAGTAAACATATTAGCAATGAATTAGAAAAGAAAAAAAATAAGTGTCACCGTCCATATAAGGGATGTAAAAGCAGGGTAGATTAAGGGTTGAAATTATTTTTATCTTATTTTCAACTTTGATGATGAATTTTGTTATAACTTCATGAATGTAGACGAAAAATAAGAATACAATTTTTCGATATGTGTTTTGGTTTTCGAAATATCGAAAGCTGAATAATTAAACAAAATTTTCAATTTTCGATATTTTGAAAATTAAGCCAGATATCGAAAAATTGTATTCTTACTTTTCGTGTTATATCGTCAAGTAATAATACAAATTTATCATCAAAATTGAAAATATCTATTTTTAAATTTGTGCCCCCACTACCATGCTCATACATCCTTAAGAAGTTATGGACACTATGATATTTAAGTTTTATTATTGGGCTCGTACACTACCTGTAACTACATATTTAAATATAATTTTCTTTTTCTTTCCATAATTTCATTTTTGTGTTTGATGTTTGAGATATAAACTAAAAAATGGTGCTGTGAGAGTATGGGCTTCGATATTTATTTTTTATAAACCTACAGAAACTGAGAAACTACTCGATTCAGAATTTAAATATCCATATGTCTTATTTGCTTGGCCTATGTAGTAATTGAATACTTGAAGCATTAGTACTTATAGGTATGTATCTTGAAAATGAACCGTTAGACGTATTTATTTCAATTATAAAAAGATTATGATTGTAAATTACGATCAATGAGACGCCACTTTGTTCTTTTAATACGTCTGTGAAACTTCTTCAATTTTCAAATCGAGTCAAAGGCTAGTTATGTTGAATGCTTTTAAAATAGGGTATTCCACTATTTTTGAAAAAGTACTTCAAAATTTTGATTTTGCTAATAAAAAGCCACCAAAAATATATTTCGGAAAAATACACACGCTTTCTTGCCAAAAACTTAAATTAAATTTTGAATCTTTTTTAAACTGTCAAAAACGCGGGCATCCAATTTGATGACGTAATATCGGTATCATTATACGAAATAACACAAATAAGTTTGACAAATATATTCATAGACATCTGATTATAATAAATATAAATACTTATTATCTATGGATATATTATACCCAGCTGTCTACACTGAACTAATTGATGGTCTATGACTCATACCACTATGACATCACAGCAGAGCTTACTCGCGTTTTAGGTCACGTGATATACATATTTTAAAAGAAAAATGACTCGAAATCAAAATATTTAAGTATATTTTTACATAAATTTTAACTTTTTTCTTTCATGATTTATTTTTGACCAACGATAATACTCTATTGTTGACATTTCCAACATTTTACAAGTATGTACCGGATTATTTTACTCGACAACTGAATAAATGATGATGTAATTGAATATATGTGATTTAATTAAGTCTTATCGGTAAATATTATTAATATTATATTTTTAAAATTAATATTATGTGTATACACTTAAGTATTTATAATCTTTAATGCAAGCTGTGTAGATAAAACCGTTAGAAGCGATATCAATAAGTTTGTAACGATTAGAAATATTGATGGTAATAATTGATCCATTTCCGGTTGTCCGTCCGTCCGTCCGTCTGTGGACACGATAACTCAAAAACGAAAAAAGATATCCAACTGAAATTTTTACAGCGTACTCAGGACGTAAAAAGTGAGGTCAAGTTCGTAAATGAGCATCATAGGTCAATTGGATCTTGGGTCCGTAGAACCCATCCTGTAAACCGTTAGAGATAGAACAAAAGTTTAAATGTAAAAAATGTTCCTTATCAAAAATTAAACAACTTTTCTTTGAAACATTTTTTCGTAAAAATCACTGTTTACCCGCGAGGGCGCCAATTAGGCGGAAATTTTATAATATGTACTATACTTGATTATCAGTTATGTATGTGTCACATGTTTGTATGTGTTATGTGATAAAGAAATCAACACTGACTATGCATGGTATTTCAACAATTAACTTAGTCAATTGTTTGTTTTCACTTGTTTATTATAACTTAACGAATAACTAACACGAATTTAAAAGGAAAACTTTTTTTTTTTAACTGAAAATAATCCTTTAAAAAAATTGAAATCGCGATAAAGATAATTTTAATGATATTTATTTATCAATAGTTTACCACGTTTTTGATTTATTAGAACTTATCTAATCAAAATCATTTACAAAAATAAATACGTAATTAGAAACTTAAAAAAAAAAAAAAAACAGATCATTATCCTAAATTTATAATATTCATTATTCACAAATGTCAAAGTTTTTTTACAAGGTCGTTCAACTTTTTAATAATATAGAAAAGGATAGATTGTTTTTAATATTTATTAAATCAATTATCACAACTTAATCAAAAGATTTTCCAATTTATTTTTTATTGAAAAAGATTGCGAAATTATTAATTAGAAACTTCTCATTATACTTTTAACCTTCACATAAATATGAAGAGAAGAAACAAAATTTCTGCTGATTTGACAGCTTGTTGTATTTTGAAAATTTGGATATAATACAATTCCATATTTATTTGAATACCTCGCCTTCAGTAGATATACAAAATTTTACCAGGCTCCGTGAAAGAGAAGTCTCTGCCCAAAAAAGTTTAATAGTAGACACGACCTTGATAAAACAGTCTTAAGTACTATTCATGATGTGTATTCGCTCCGTGCGTGAGTTTCATTTCCATGGTAACGATTTTACTTTAATTATAGAATTGTATGGATGCAAATATAATTGTATGGATTGCATTTATGACTTACATTTAAAATTTAATATTATTGTCTCACAAATTTAAATAAATAATTATGATAATTTACATTTGAAAAATAATATTTGTTCAATTTGATTTCTTATTTACACAATTTTTAATGCATTAAGTTTAATTAATTCGTGTTTTTCAATAATTTTAATTTGACATTTCTATAACATTAACATGTAAAGAATTGCAAATTAGTCATAAACGCCCCCTTTAACTCCAAAATTTTTCACTGGAAGCCCTGGCATCAATTTTATTGTCCCTACCATGACTATGCACACAACGAATAGGTGTTAGTCGGGCTCGGTATTAAATGAGTTGAATGAAATTGTAAGTTTCTTCTTTATTCAATAATATAATCAAAAGCTGATAACAGTGATAAACTACGATTATTTGGATTATAAATTTTTATGATAAATAAAAAAATCATAAAAATACTATTTTCACTTTAAATAGTTTAAATAAATTATTTAATTTTAATTTAATTTAATTCGATAGATCAAGGCTTACAAAGTTTCTTTAAAATAATATAATAAGTTTATATGAACTAATATCGGGGATTGAATTTTTCAATTTATACAAACAAAATATACTAAATGACACATTCTAATAGTTATGATCGTATGAGAAATTAAAAAAAAAAAAAAACTTTTGAAAGTATTTAAAAGGGGTTTAAGCCTTTAAGAGTTTAAGTGAAAATGCATTATATATTAACAATATTTTAACTGTACAGTGAACATACTTTAAAAAATGACGGGATGTACTCCGGGAGTACCGGCAGAAGTAAAAACTTGAATATTAACGTTGTGCATTTTTGATATTTTGGAATAGCCATGGAATAATTTTGCACGAATTGCTTTAATTATCAGTATAAAAGTACTATCATTTATGTGGTAGAATACAATATTTATTTATTGCGCTATCGTACACAAACATGACAATTTCATGAACGAACATTTTTTACCCATTACAAAAAAAAGTGTATGACGCCGCTAAAGTAGCCTTCACTTAAAAAAAAAACCAAAACAAAAAAAAAAAATTTATTTTTAATAAAAAGGCAACCGCACACAGTGTTCCTAAGCGGTCACCCATCCAAGTACTGACTGTACCCAATGTTCCTTAACTTCAGTGATCGGACGATAGCCGGTGTACTGATTGTGACACAGTCTTACGCTTTTAAGATGTTTTAAAGGTTTTATTTACTTAGGCACTTCAAATCAGACAAATGAAACCAAAACATAAAATATTCTTCTAGATCAGGCAAAATTAATAAAAAATAATCAAATTTTTATAAATAAAAATCAATTTTAAAACAAAAAACAATTTTATAAATTGTTATCAGTCAATGGTTATACCTACACTTAGGCAACAAAACAATAAACATTACAAATAATAACTCGTTTCATAATTTGGCTTGGTTTGACTGCAAGGAAGATAAAGCTAGATCATCTTCCGATTCTGAATCTTACTTAAACTTACTCTTTAGTAACGAATTTTTTCTGACACGACACGATTTGAGCTTAGTATTAGTAGGTTTTAACTCTACTCCAATGCCATCAAAATTTGGGAAGTAGAAATACGGTAACAAACGCCAAAAATTACTAAATAATAAATTTTTTTAAATCATTTTTGTATTGATATATATTATAAAAATTCACGTGATATATATCGGATATATATCCATTAATATATATCCTCGAACCCTGTAATAAATATGAATCATGTCTTTACACGATATTTTGTCAAACAAATACAAATTAATTTTAAATGTTTATTGTTTATTAATAAAGTTTCAATTTCAAAAAGTAACATTAATTTAAAGAGAAGAAGGGTATCGTGATGCAGAGATTACTAGTAAAATAAAAACAATAAGTCTAGCAACCTTACAGCTTCTATATAAGAAGCAGAGTTATTATAAATTATTATTAGTTCAGTAGATGTGGGGCCCCATGAACGTACTTCAACACACTGTCACAAAAAATTCTTTAACACTCACTGTCACAAATAATTCAGTGTCACTTGTAATTATTTTCACTCACTTATAGAAGTTATTGAATTTAAATCAACGCAGGCAGTTATTTGATAATTAAATTGTTTATGAAAATAATAATTACAGAAATCGCAAATGTTTATAAATATCAGCTATGAATTCGATAACTAATGAAAACAATATTCTAGTTACTTGTCTAATAGTATAAGAGTTTATGACAAAAAAGGGGTTCTTCAGATTGTTCTGCTCAAAAACTATCATAACCACAAAATTTTGTAACGAGTAGTTTTCGATCTACGGGTTTTGTAAGCTTGGCGCGATGTTAGGTAAGTTTTTTCGTGAATCTTTATTTTTACGTGAGCTACAATATTGATTTAATCCCTACGCGATAAACTTTGTTTTTAAATAAATTTTTAATAATGCCGATGTTAAATTTCTCGGAAATAATTTTGTTTTTATAATTAAAAATACAAAAGTTTCAAAATAATATTTATTATTTCGAGATAAATATTTATATAAATAAATAAATTTATTTTCAAATTTAATAATGATGACGAATGTTTAACAATAAATGACGTCATTATTTAAGAAATAATAAAACTAATGATAATTTGGTAATTTATTTTTATATAAATCAAATTCTTTAATAAGTTCGGTAACACCTTAATTTTTATTTTCCGTAAATCTTGTTACTGTTTTGGGAGCTTGATATAAAAACTTTTTAACCTCAAAAAGTATACTTTTTATGTTCACAATGTCACAAAGACTTTAGTTAGAAAATAACGCCCACTGCTGTGTTCAACTAACCTTATAAATTTTATCAATATCTTTATTTATTTGTTACAAAGTCGTGTAAAATATTTAAACATTGTTAAACGAAAAAAGAAATGTAATTTTGTATTTTTCTTTTCTGTATCATTTTTACATTTCTTTCTTTTATAACTTTATACTTCATTGTAAAAAGATATATATAAATTTAACGGGACTTGGTTCTTCGTTTCTTTTATATATATATATTATAGAGAATTGACTTCATATTTGAAATGGTTATTATAATTCTTTTCATAACTTACAGTACTTTATATACGAGACAGTTGTCTAAGTCACTTCTCTGTCTAGGGACACCTATCGCAATTATTTAGTTGAAATCTTTTTATTTATATTCTTCCTAAAACTAGCAATACATGATGTGTGCAGTGGTATACAGATTTAAAAAAATTTGTATACCATTTATATATGAAATATAATAATAATAATAATTGGGTTTAACCTCCGTAAACAGAGGTCACCCACATCATTATTTGTTGATCTTTATTTATTTAATTACAAACATATTTACAATTACATTTTGATGTGGGTGGAGTCGGTTACTTCGTTCTTATCCAAGCGACGACAATGTGATCAATTCTGCACTCCCATTAATTATAAATTGTTGACACTGCCGCTGCCTGAGAAAGACAAACGCCTTAGACCGCTCGGCCATTTAGGCTACGAAATATATACATGGTATATTAAGTTTAGTCCCAAGTTTGTAAAGCTTAAAAATATTGATGCTACCAACAAAATTTCGGTATAGGTAGATCATAGAATCACCTAATTAGTCCATTTCCGGTTGCCTGTCTGTCTGTCGTCTGTTTGTCCGTCTGTCATCACGATTACTCAAAAACGAAAAAAGATATCAAGTTGAAATTTTTATAGCGTGCTGAGGACGTAGAAAGTCAAGTCAAGTTCGTAAATGAGTAACATTGGTCAATTGGGTCTTAGGTCCGTAGGACCCATCTTGTAAACGTGTAAACGTTAGAAGAACAAAAGTTTCTTAAAAAAAAAAACTTTTGTTTTAAACATTTTTTCGTAAACATCACTGTTTACCAGTGAGAGCGCAAATTATGCGTAAATTGTATAGTATGGATTATATGGGTATATCAATTATATATGTCTGACATGTATGTATATGTAATGTAATAGAGTAATCAACATTGTCTATACATGGTATTTCAACAATTAATTCAGTCAATTGTTGTTTTTACTTATTAAAAATAGCGATTTTACTTCTAGCGCAATATCCAGAATACCATTTCTCAAATAAAAATATGGCTGACCTCAACAACTTTCCCTTAAATATAAATGTAACATATCTTTTATCCTTTTCTACTTTTTCTTTTGTTTTTTTTTTAATGTAAATTTTATTAAATTGAATTTTTATAAAAATATTCAAAATTTTTTTAAATAATTGAGTACCTATTTAGTAGTACTATACGCATTAGTGAAATGGTGAACTAGCAGATATATTTTTTAAATTGTTACATAATTTTAATACGCATTTAAATAGTGAATTTTATTTAGTATCAATTTTTAACACGCTTATATAAGCTTCACTTATGTAACCAATAAATAATAAATTAAAATCATAGAAGTCAATTTTAACCTAATTCTAAAACTTTATAATAAATACATTTTTTGATTAACAAAGTTTCCAAAAATCACAAAAAATTCCTAGGTCATCGGGCTTTTTATTCTTATTTTATCGTTCAAAGTTGGCTGAAAAAATGATAAATCATATAGGTTATCCTTTTCAATTGGATATTTCTATATCAAAAAATCTAGAGAGTATGATAAAAAACTATCTAAAATATTTAGACAATCTTGTAGTTTATAATAATACCATAAAAATGTAAGATTGTCGATGATATAAAAACAAAATTTTAATTTAATTATGAGTTCATCGAAGATTCATCATTTGATGAACAGAGACGACTATAGTTAGAGTATTGATGATTGAAGAGCGATATCTATATTATCAAATTTATAAGCAGCACATGCACACAATATATTATATATTTTTGTAGTTGCGTGGTATTGTAAAGCTAAAAATAAATCTTTATTTGATTACAAAGCACGTATTTGGTTTGTAGGTATGTACCGTGCAATAAATCAAAACTTTTTTTCGAGACTGTAGCAAAACAAACACCTTAAATGTGATGACAAAGAAAACAAACTGTATTTGTATAAATTTTTGATTTCCATATTAACTGCTAAATTCAATTACAGTTCAGGACTTTCTGTAATCCTGGAATCCTGTTGTTAGATCAATCTTGTAACTTAGACCATCTTATATACCATGTGTGTTTGTACCATCTAGGCATATACATATCTGTAGTATGACAGAATACATCCGTTTAGTAATGCATCTAAGCGAGAGGTATTATATACATGTATTGAACACTAGTTGAAAGACGCTTGGAGAGTGGAAGTTTTTTAGATACAGATAACTAGTAAATATTCAACAAAACTCCCACGCTCTGCATGCATACAACAGAAGATCTGTCTTATCGTATCTGTAGTCTTACAACACATGTATATGATACCTCTCGCTTAGATGCATTACTAAATGGATGTATTCTGTCATACTACAGGTATGTATATGCCTAGATGGTTCAAACACACATGGTATAACGCCATAAATCGATTATATTATATTTTATATTGCAAACATTGTAATATAATTTTGCGTTCAATTTATTTTCGATAAGATAAATTATTATGTCTACACTCTACAAGTCTACAACGTTTTAGTTACTTTATTTCACGGAAATGGTTTTAGCAAAAAAAATCAGCATAAAAAAAAAACTAAACACAATTTATGTTTGTACAACCTACCTTCTATCTTTAGGTACTACCGTACTACCTGTAAAGCAAAATTATTTATAAAAAGCAGCTTTTCATCAAACTAAAAACTACATATAATACAATTTTCTATAAAATACTCTCTGTGGACTCAAATAATATGATTTTTATGAAATTGAAGTATAAAGTGAATTAATAAATAAATCATATGTACGTACGTTGCTAACCTAAATATTCTTTACTAGCTTTTATCCGCGGTTTCGCTTTCGCAATAATGAATCAATGATTCGTTTAGAGAACGTAACGTGTCGTCACCAAAAAGTCAAAAGTGCGCTTCAGGCCGCAGCATAGGAATCATACCTTCAATACATAGTATAAAACAAAGTCTGTCCTTATCTAATTTATATGTATGATTAGATCTTTAAAATTGCTCAACGGATTTTGATGCGGTTTGTTTTGATATATGAGTGATTCAAGAGGAAGGTTTTTATGTATAATCGAATATATATATATATATAAAATGCTAAAATGTTAGTACTTGAAGACAGGGTTATATCTATGATCATCAACTGCAATCAACTTCCCGTTAAGGGCGGTAAATACCCCTTGGTCTCCTGGTGAAAGTAAGGAAGGTAGGTTGCGGTGGGTGGTTTTGGGTGTAAAAATGTGAAAAAATATACATCTGTCCTTTTCTTACTCTATCTGAATTTTCGGAATTTTTCAGTTCAAATTTCTGGAATGATCTAGAAAGTTCCAAAATGTATGTAACAGTTAAAATCGATTCGAAATTTTCTAGAAAATTCTAGAAAGTTCTAGAAATGATCTAGAAAGAAATGATCAACTTGATTAAACTGACCGCCGAGAGCTGTTAGCACCATCTCTCAACGACCAGTAGAACTACTTACTGCTACTTCTTCCAGACCCAGTTTAGTATTTTCCAATAGTTTTATTGTTAAAAGTAAGTTAACTTTTTAAAATATTTGGTCTGGATATAAATTTTATTAAATTTAACGATTTTCTAACAAGAAAAGGGACAATAGAAGCTAATAGAATAGAATAAAAGTCTTCTCTTGAACATTCTTTTAACCAGAAGCCTCTAGAACAACCTCAGAGTATAAAAGGAGGCTCTGTTAGTCTTTCTTGAGAAACCACATAGTTCGAATCTAAAAAGAAACCAAAGCGAGAGTAAATAGAAAGCATATTAATCAAATTTAATTTTTGGAAATGTTTCTAACTCTGAAAGGTATATACACCTAAATATTCTATAGTGTTCTGGTACTAGAAATTTCGATATTCGACGATATATAGAAATCTATAATATTTGCGTTAAAAAATGGATCCTTAAATATTATTTATACCATTAAACATGCGATGTATTTTAACCCGAGCATTGCCGGGTTTGGCTGCTAGTTTTTTCCCTAAAAGTGAGTTTACGGGATGAACTGGCTTCTTTAAGACTATAGTATAGTTTTTTTTAACGTAGTGATTGGTTTGGTTATATATGAATGTTTTAGTTTTAGTTAGTGTGTATATGTGAAAGAGAAACGCGTTAATATAAATCGTACTTCACATATATACCATGTTGTATGTAAGTGTGGGTGATTGCTCTTTATATTAAATTTCTACAATGTTTTTTATATGACCTCAATATTAGTACACTACAACTAGTGACTACATACACTGTACAGTGTACAGTGTACAGTGTACGTCTATAATAGTACCATCACATATAAAAAAGAATGGTGCACAGCACATCCATTAAACTGTAAGTAAGTAGGTATACTGTAGTGTGTATATGTCGCAGATGGATTGTAAAATCTAATGCTTGTTTTACAAAACCGTTACTTGTTTTACAAAATAGTTCCATTATGAACAAGAACAAACAATTGACTCAGTTAATTGTTGAAATACAATGTATACAAAGTGTTGATTACGCAATCTTTTGTTTTTTTTACGTCATGCAAGTAAAGGAAGATAGCGACTCTTACATACACGTCACACACACACACATAACTGATACTTATTCAAATCAAAGTTTTACCTAAATTTCAAACTACTGTATCCTGTACGGAGTTGAAATGTTTTCCCTAAATCAATACATAGTATAAAACAAAGTCGCTTTCTCTGTCCCTATGTCTCTTTGTATGCTTAAATCTTTGAAACTACGCAACGGATTTTGATGCGGTTTTTTTAATAGATAGAGTGATTCAAGAGGAAGGTTTTTATGTATAATACATCCATATTATAGTAGAGTAAGGGGTTGAAATAGGGGTTGAAAGGGATATGCTTCAAAAACTAAAAAAGTTGTGCATCGATTAAGCTAAAATATTGACACGATATACAACCAGCTTCAAAGATCTATTGTTTTTATCTACTTTTAACCTTCGGAGGGTAGAAAGGTGTAGCGAGAAAGTGGGAAGGAATTATCGAATATTTACAAATATACCTAAGTGGGGTATCAAATAAAAGAGCATGACGTGTACATTACAAAACTGTTATCCCACGCAAGGAAATGTTGAGGGAGGGGTGCAAGTGGGGATGTTGCCCAGCAAAGCGGGTAGTTCACAGCTAGTTTTATATTAAGTTTAGAAGTGTGCCAAAATTTTAAAAATTATTTTACAATAAGTTTGTTTATTTTTCTTGAAAATGAGCCATAAACAAAAATTCCCGTACGAGCTTTTTACACCAAGATATTTGCTTCCCAAGCAAAATTGACACTTCTGGATTTAAAATCGTCCATCTTTTATAATAATCATCGCACTGAAATATTTTTCATATCATACGAAAGCTGAAACTACCTTCTTTTAAGCCCTGGTATTATTGTTTAGTAAAAACTTTTATAACTCCCCCAATTTTCGGTACGGTTATGTAAAACAACCGATTCGGCAATCCAATTGCAACATATACATTGAAATATAACTGTACTGTATCTTTATATGTATAAATGTGAAACATTGTTGTATAATGGACTCATCTACACAAGTAGTCCAGTTTAAAGTAGTAACAGGATATCGAAAATATAAAAAAAGATCGTTTTTGTCTGAGCTTATTTACTTTTGCGTTCCATACATGTAATTGTTCTTTTACAAAATTCTTTAAATATACTCCTACATATCTCGGGAGTGATTTCTTGACCCGTTTTTCTTATTATCTGTTTTAAATCAACCATTAACATTCCTGCCAAACTTGTTCAATTGGTGGCATCCTGTATATTCTAAGTCAAGAGTGAATGGCTGAATGTTAATATTTTCGAAAGCAGAGATTTTTATAAAGAATAACTTTTTTTTAAAAATCTTATACTAAGTAAGGCAGATGTTAAAAACCGGTACGAACAAAGGTACTATGCCGACTCGCCCGGTGAAAGTGACAAAAGAACCGTTAACTATGATGCGTTGCATTTTTGACCTATAGCTCGGAAACGGTAAGTTTTATATAAAAATTGTTTAAATAAAAATTGAAGCTAATTTTGAGTCATACAACTTTCTCATTTACACTTTTGCAAAAAAATCATTTTTTTTTAATGAAAATCGTGAAAAACCCTTTTTTTGATACTTTAGCTCCACCTACTTTTTGTAATTTAACTCTTATGACGTTACTTCAATGACATAAAATGTAGCTGACAGTGTCCTCTACATTTTTATTTGAAAAACTTTTCCCTTAAACCAATAGATTCCGAGAAAAACGCATTCCAAATGGTTTTTGGATTTTCTCAAAAACAACGGAACGAAAAATTATCTTAATTTTTTTTTAAATTATTTACATGCTCCCCTAACGATCTATAACCTCAGATTCACCATTGAAATTTTTTCCAGGTCCGGCCTTTTTTTCGTCTAGATTGACTGAATCAATTTGCTGACTAATTGAGTAGTTCTCAAAGTATTGCTGAAAATTTCTCCAAACTTCAGCGCTTACTGTTGGATTTGGGGCAATATCATAGAAAAGTAAGGATCATTAACGATATTTTAAGGGAATTTCAAAAGTTGATTATTATAACCACTCTGTTATTTAAAAAAAATATATTTGCCAATATCAAAAAATTTTTTTCGATGCGTCAGCATTGCTTCATACCAGACTAAATATAGTTTTATTCGGGTAGCGGTGATAATAACATTAAAACTTCGTACGGTGTATACTTAACTTGGTTCATGATTGACGAAATGGACGGACACACACAATATTTTATATTCAGCTCACATATTAACAAAAAAAGCAACTGTTTTTTATTTTTTTATTTATTTTGTATTTAAGTCCGGTTTGATCTTACGCCCGTCTTTTATTACGTTTATTGTTTCACGAAAAAGACAATTATTTATTTTTAAATTTATATTTATACGTATTATAGTTCTGTCAAAAAAATATCGAAAATTATTACCTAAATAAAAAAAAACAACTTCCGTTAAATTCTACCCAATTCAATCCATTACACTTATGCCAGATTTTGTCAATCATCGGAATTCTTTTTGTTGACAAAAATTAAATGCAATAACTTTGATATTAAAATTCATATTCTCTGGAATTTAATTTAATATTCAAAGAGTTTAAATATAAATAATCAACTATATTTTTAATTTATCATTACGTAAATACAGCGTGTATCCGAACTTCGGATTCCGAAGTCACGACGAATGTACGAAAAATGAAATTATTAAGACAAAAGACGTCTAAAAATTTGAAATTCCCTCAGAAAATTGACCTTATTTGGAGTGGTTTTTCTAAAATTAAAATTAATACTAGACTCACTATTTGAAAACTGTATATCTCAATGATACAAAAAAGTGATAATAATAGGGTTTAACCTCCGTTTCTCTGACATATAGGCCTATAACAGAGACCACCCGCATCATTATTTGTTAATCTATATTTATTTAATTACAAACATATTTACAATTACATTTTGATGTGGGTGGAGTCGGTTGCTTCGTTCTTATCCAAGCGACGACAATGTGATCAATACTATCGCCCTCATTAATCATAATTGTTCACACTGCCGCTGCCTGGATTCGAACCCGCAACCTAATTCTAATTGGACAAACAGCCAAAGACAAACCGCTCGGCCATTTAGGCTCTTTAGAATGGGGCGAAAGTTGTATTTTGTATAAAAAAAATTAAATGCAAATGCTTAGCTCCAATATTCACGAATGTGTGAATGCGACTGCTTACTTTCAAATGAAGCCCCGCTGGCTCAAAATAGCAATATTCTGTAAATATTTATATGAAGATCCTAGATCTGTTCCATCTATAATCAACATTTTGAACCATAAATTAAAGTAATCTGTAAAAATTTAAAATAGTAAATGTCAAACAAATCATGGCCAACTAATCTGATATACTCAATGAATTATGAGTATTTTTCTTTTAACAAAATTAAAAACTGTGTGTATATCAAGAGAGGGTGGAGGACATAAAGCGGTGGTTTTTTAATTTTAAGCCCAGTGGAGCGGGCGGGTAATCGGGTATCAATTTATTATTAAATAGTTTTATAATTATATTATTGAATCCAACCAATGGTATGTATTAATTTTTCCATATTGATTATAAAATATAGATATTATGAATATTCAACATTAGATATACGCATATATATAATAAACGGATTAATTAACATTTAATGTAATTTTCTACGATCTGTTTTGGTTAATTTAGTTCAAAACTCTAATATTCAAATATCACATTTAAAATCAATTTATTTTCATTAAAAAACAAGTGAAAACAAACAATTGACTGAGTTAATTGTTGAAATACCATGTATAGGCAGTGTTGATTACTCTTTCACATTACACATACATAGATGTCACACATATACCACTAGTTCGATTTACATCTAGGCATATAAATATCGCGAGTATGACAAAGTACATGCGTTAAGCAATGCATCTAAGTAAGAGATATTATAGATGTTTTATGAAATTGCAAAAAAAGACTTGTATCGTGGCTTCGATGTCTTTTCAGCTATACAACAGTTCTTCTATTGTGTGCCTGCATAGAGTGGGAGAGAACACATGTATATAATACTGCTCACTTAGATGCATTATATAAAAATTTCAGCTCGATATGTTTTTTCGTTTTTTAATTATCGTGATGACAGATGGACAGACAACAGACAGACAGACCGAAAATGGACTAATTTAATGATTTTATGAACACAAACTTAGTATACCTTGGTATCTTTCATATACATAAACTAAAGTACATAAACAAAAAATCGAAACAAATTTATTGGTTCTGATTTGAATGAAACGTAGCATATAAGGTAATTTTGACCCAAAAAAATTCAAAAATCGTATTCATTTGATGATTGAAAGCATAGTTTTAGAAATATCACCCATTATCCCATATTTTGGCTCGATATCTCCGAAACTAGTTTCCTAATCGTTATATAAATACGATTTTTGTAAATTATGGGTTAAAATTACCTTATAAACAGAGTTTTATCGAAATCGGAGCCAACATTTTTTTTTCGATTTTTTCGATTTTTGTAAAGGGGTACCCCTTAAAAAAATTCCAAAAAATCGAAAAAAATTTATGATTTCTAATTTGCATAAAACTTAGTATATAAGGTAATTTTGACCCAAAAAATTCAAAAATCGTATTGATTTGATGATTGGAAGCATAGTTTTTGAAATATCACCCATTATCCCATATTTTGGCTCGATATCTCCGAAACTAGTTTCCTAATCGTTATATAAATACGATTTTTGTAAATTATGGGTCAAAATTACCTTATAAACAGAGTTTTATCGAAATCGGAGCCAACATTTTTTTTTCGATTTTTTCGATTTTTGTAAAGGGGTACCCCTTAAAAAAATTCCAAAAAATCTAAAAAAATTTATGGTTTCTGATTTGGATAAAACTTAGTATATAAGGTAATTTTGACCCAAAAAATTCAAAAATCGTATTCATTTGATGATTGGAAGCATAGTTTTTGAAATATCACCCATTATCCCATATTTTGGCTCGATATCTCCGAAACTAGTTTCCTAATCGTTATAGAAATACGATTTTTGTAAATTATGGGTCAAAATTACCTTATAAACAGAGTTTTATCGAAATCGGAGCCAACATTTTTTTTTCGATTTTTTCGATTTTTGTAAAGGGGTACCCCTTAAAAAAATTCCAAAAAATCTAAAAAAATTTATGGTTTCTGATTTGCATAAAACTTAGTATATAAGGTAATTTTGACCCAAAAAATTCAAAAATCGTATTCATTTGATGATTGGAAGCATAGTTTTTGAAATATCACCCATTATCCCATATTTTGGTTCGATATCTCCGAAACTAGTTGCCTAACCGTTATATTAATACCATTTTTGAATTTTTTGGGTCAAAATTATCTTATAAACAGAGTTTTATCAAAATCAGAGACAAAAAAATTTTCTCGATTTTTTCGATTTTGTATAAAGGGGTACCCCTTAAAAAAATTCCAAAAAATCGAAAAAACCAATACTTGTAATTTTGGAATAATTAATAATTTTGAATGGAATACGCAAAGTAGAGCTCATTTACGAACTTGACCTCACTTTTTACGTCCTGAGTACGCTGTAAAAATTTCAGCTTGATATCTTTTTTCGTTTTTGAATTATCGTGTCCACAGACGGACGGACGGACAACCGGAAATGGACTAATTAGGTGATTTTATGAACACCTATGACAAAACTTTTTTCCTAGCATCATTATTTTTAAGCGTTACAAACTTGGGACTAAACTTAATATACTATGTATATTTCATATATACATGGTATAAAAATATGATGAACCATTTGTCAAATATCATAATTAAATTACGAAAAACATGAAATACAAAAATTTTTTTGAAATGTTTGCATTAATTTCAAATTATTGCTAAAGAGATGCAAAAAACAAACAATTGACTGAGTAAATTATTGAAATAATATATTGAAATAATATGTATAGACAGTTTTGATTACTCTATGACATTACACATATATACTCACTGTCAAAAAAAATGCCACAGTTAAAACAGCATTTTTTTGACATTGAGTATACATGTCACACATACATAACTGATAATCGAATATTAATACATACTATAAAATTTACATCTAATGTGTGCCCTCGTGAGTAAACAGTGACGTTTTCACAAAAAAATGTTTCAAATCAAAGTTTTTAATTTTTTTCATAAGGAACATTTTTTTACATTTAAACTTTTATTCTATCTCTAATGACCCAATTGATCTATGTTGCTCATTTACGAACTCGACCTCACTTTTTACGTCCTGAGTGCGCTGTAATTAATAATTTCAGCTTGATATCTATTTTCGTTTTTGAGTTATCGTGTTGACAAACGGATGGGCGAAATGTTTTTCGGATCATTTTTATCAAAAGCGTTCACGCCTACAAAAATTTTTAACGAGTAGTTTTCAAGCTACGGGCTATAACTATAGTGTATGGGTAATTTTAATCGCCCGTAGTTCGTAAATTACTCGTTTATAAATCTTGTGAAAGCTTTTGTTGAGAACGATCCGAAAAACATTTTGTAGGAGATTTAAAAAACTTTTACAGAAAGCCATTTTCCTAGTCATATACTTAAACTATATTATGTTCGGAGCTTTGGTCACCGTTGCTCGAAAACAACTTTTTAAAAATTTTTGTGGCCATGAGAGCTTTTGATCAGAATGATCCAAAGAACATTTTAAAGTGGGTTAGAAAAAGTTTCACAGAAAGCCATTTTCCTATCTAATCTTGAGAGGTCCTTTCAGTCCGACAGCTTCATTGGATATATATACATACATGCATAGATACAGGCAAGTGAAGTTAAATATAAAAAAAGCTAATAATGTGCGATAAAATTGATTTGGTATGCGTATGCGGTTTAAATATATAATGTATGAATACTCAAAAATAATGCAATATAAATAATATCAAACTTTATAATCTAAAAATAACTTATGTAGAAATTATATTATTAGTCAATGTCATATAAATATTTTTTTTATTTCTAATATAAATATAAAATTGTGTAGTTATGTCTCTTGACTGAGTCTTCTCATTATTTAGCTTAGCGTAGGACTAATGTAATCTAAACGAAACGAAACGATGACGCGATAACGGTACCAACCGTTGACCGTCCTTTTTTATTTCGTTTGCACAGAGTTTTAAAAGTGTAATTACATGCTATTTTTATGTATGTTTCAAAAGAAAAACATCTGTCAGGAAATTGCATAGTTCTTATTCGCATATCATTCGTAAAATGATTTTACGTATCTTTAACAAAACCACTCGACACTTAAAACACGGTCCTTTTCACTTGGTATTAGTAGAAAAGGATAGTCTTATAATACTCTAATGGTTTTATCCTTTTTTACTTATACCAAATGGAAATGATGAATGCTAAAGAGAAACAAATTGTATTTAACACAAAATCTTGATCTCGCCTTTTTATTGCTTTTATTATACGTTAATTTTTAGATTGTGTCATGATTCGTTCTTGTAATTCTAAGCATGTATTATTCGTGGTAAATTAATTAAATAATATTTTTGAATTTTAAGGAGGCTTTAAAAATTGTATAGTCATTTCACTTTTATGACAGGACTATATCAATGTGATTCCATGTTACATATGCATATCATTCATTCTTTCGGTACGATCTAACACAAATTGAACCAATTCTACAGCAAATTAGTATTTGTGAAATTATTCTAACCATATTTATTTATACATGGAGTAAATAAATCTGAATAAAGAAAAAAAAGTTTCGACTTAAAAAAATTTGTCTGAAAAAGTTGTTTATCGTAGAAAAAAACAAGGTGAACTTTGCAAGAAAAGTTAGGTTTTGTAGTCAAATGGATCCCTTTTTAGAGACCCCAGGTAGATATACAAAGTCTAAAAATAAAACAACACCACCAAAAAATCTCGTGCGTGCCTCAACAGTTATAAATGTGACACTGCACATACTTGACCTGGTCTGGTCCTAGACCTACCAGTAATTTTATAAAATACTGATAGAATCGTCCCTCTTCAGTAGTGAGTAGTCAGTAGACGCGTCACATTTTACTTGGAGGTATAGAGGTAAAGGTATAGGTTTTTGTAGGTAGGTATGTGTAATATGTTATATACTAGTATACATATATATATATACACTTCTTCTACCTATATGCTATAAAATATATAAATTTTTATGTTAAGTAGGACATGAGATACTTACATTAATTTACTTATGTTTGTTTGAGTGTGTACCAGTGTGTTGTAGTCTTAGTGAAGCTATAATATTGTAGTATTTGTATGTACTTATTTCTACACAGATGAATATTTTTTTGTAGTTGTAGTTAATTAATATTATTTATTTACTTTCTATTACCTTATAATTTTTTATTTTATTATATATATATATATATATGTGTTTGTTTGTAAGGGATAATGAAAGTATTGGCACATATATATGCAATGATATTTAGGTCAAATGAGAACCTAAATAGTTAGGTACCTTACCAATTGCCCAGGGTTTTCTTTAAACGAAATCTTCAATGAAAAAACTCCGCGCCGGTAGATTTTTATGGAATCTGGTGGAAAATGTTGATCTGAGAGCCCTCAATAAAATCATATTCATGCAAATGTGCATATTTGATTTACGCACCTTTCCGGAAGATTTCTACTCCCGGACACCACATTCTCTTTAATTAAAATCTAAAAAAACTATTGGATTTTATATATTTTGGACATTTCTAAGCATTTTTGGATTCATGACATTTTTTGGACAATTACATATATTTTTTTACTTTTTATTTAGATGTTAAATAAAGAAAATCTTATGTCGGAAAGTTGGGAACTTAGCATGAATATGATAGTTGAAGACACTCAAACAATTTCCACCAATGATAAGACTGATTTTTCGATTTTTTCCCTACATTACAATCTTTTGAGACCCTCTGCACATAAGAATCACGTAGCCCTTTTTTGGTAAACTTCATTTGACAGCTAGATCAAGAATGCATGTCATTTTCTCTGTCTAAGGTCACGTCATTACTGTCAATGCATTTCGATTTATTTTACATATTTTTATAGCTAAGAAATCTAATTGTTTCCATTCATGGTACAATTTTTCATAGAATAACCCATGTGCACTCTACTATGTAAATAATGTAAGTTTTATTACAACGATTCCAACAAACTTTTTTCAATATTCGAGTCTATTTCCATGAGATTTTTATATTACAACGTATTCTTCCCTAAAATGAAATTGACTGTAAATGTGAGTAATGGTTGATCTTGTTCTATGCGGACAATGTTATTGGCATTAAACTGCTCAAACATCACGTAATTACCTTATTGTGTCTACAGAAGCATGACTCAGTTTGTAAACTTGCACGGTGTAACAAAGTAATTCATTATTTTTTATTTAGCTTACTTACTGTTGAATTCAGTATATTAGCATTTACTATTAACATACATACTACCTCGTACTACCTTTAAGACTTCAATTTTCCTAGACACGCAGACGCTTGATTAATTTGTATATTGAACGATAATAAAGTCTCGCATTATTGAAACAGGAGTACCCTTGCGATTTGGGAACATATCAGTACGTTTCTATATCAAACAGTGAAAGTTATTAGCGTGGCTAAAAGAACGTATCCTTACCAAATTACGAACATCTTCCGGTCAATTTAATTAAAAGTAATCTTAAAGAAATCCTAAATATGAAAATAAAGTAAAATTAAAATAAAATAATCGTTATATTGTTTTGTTATTTATATAAGTAGGTAGATAAATAAGTATAATATAAATTTGTTCACACATATAAAAGTATAATAAATAATAAATCTTCATATTATTATTATTAAAAGAATATTAGAAATTATGTATAAATACATACATACATACATACATACATAAATATGATTAAAGACCTTGACACATTAATATCAATGTATTTACAATGTATTTGTATTTGTGTAAGTTGTTCATGTTTTATTTAGTGCTGAAATACTCTCTGACTGGCTAGCTATACCTACCTATATACTATTTATTATATGTTGCTGATATACACAAAACTGAATGTTTTATACAGATTTATACTGAATATAGGTAATTAGGCATCCATATCTTTAAACCTATTATAATACCTACTATATTATACCATGTATATATGAAATATATACATGGTATATTAAGTTTAGTCCCAAGTTTGTAACGCTTAAAAATAATGATGCTAGGAAAAAAAGTTTTGTCATAGGTGTTCACTAAATCACCTAATTAGTTCATTTCCGGTTGTCCGTCCGTCTGTGGACACGATAACTCAAAAACGAAAAAAGAAATTTTTACAGCGTACTCAGGACGTAAAAAGTGAGGTCAAGTTCGTAAATGAGCATCATTGGTCAATTGGGTCTTGGGTCCGTAGGACCGATCTTGTAAACCGTTAGAGATAGAACAAAAATTTAAGCGTAAAAAATGTTCCTTATCAAAAATTAAACAACTTTGGTTCGAAACATTTTTTCGTAAACATCACTGTTTACCCGTGAGGGCACCAATTAGGCGGAAATTTTATAATATGTACTATACTTGATTAACAGTTATGTATGTGTCACATGTTTGTATGTGTAATGTGATAAAGAAATCAACACTGATTATGCATGGTATTTCAACAATTAACTCAGTCAATTGTTTGTTTTCACTTGTTTTAATCTGAGTTTACCTTAAAAATATATTACCTATTATAATTATTCTATGAATGTAAGAGTGTATTTTAAAGTTTTGATGGAAATTTATTAATGCCATAATATTAAGACAGAAATAAAAAAAACGTCCGTAAACCCACTTTTTTATCCAATGGAAATAATAGTCGCATCAATGAATAATTTAACTCGGAAGTCATCAATAGCAACCCCAATTTTGATGATTTTTTTTAAATGTTTCTTTTTGTATATTATTTAAAATCAGAAACCTTTCAGACAGGGGAATAATCTGGAATGGGAAAGGCAACACATCATCGACTAATATAATCGACGTTCAGCGTAAATCGCTAGTGATAGACCTTTGAAAGTTCGAGAAGATATTGATATTATACTGTAGGTGTTATTTAAGAAAGGATTTTTCGAAATTCATCACCCTAAAAGGTTGAAATAGGAGATTAATGTACGAAAATATACACCATCTGTTATTTTTGAGTTCACTTCTCAACCTATTTTAAAAATTCCTTCATCTGTAGAATATCTGCTGCAATATCAGTAAGTGACATGGCATGGTATTTTATTTAAAAAAAAAAATTAGGAGTTCGCACTAAAAGTTAAAATCCATTATTTAGTGAACTTTTTGAAATCGATTAAATGGAGAATTCATAAATGAAGATTTGTATATATTTCCTCTTACAAACTTTCGCACCCCATTTCACCCTTTTAGGCGCAAGTTTCAAATAATCCTTTCTTAAATGACACCTACAAAAATCAATATCCTCTCGAAATTTCAAATTTCTATCATTAATTGCTTTTTCCCCTTCCAGATTATTTCCCCCTTTTGAAAGGTTTCTAATTTTATGAGAATGGCTATACGACCATAAAATTTTGAATAGATGTTAATAATAACCGTCCCTTCCTTTTTGAATTTCTTAATTCAAAACTTTTGTAATTCATTTAATGATTGGGCAAGTAATTTTCTGACGGTAGCTCTTCAAGGGATTTTCGTTGGCCCCTCGATAAACACTTGTCTAGTGATCCAAATGAAAATAATCTTATGGGCGGAATCTTATGACTTGTTCTAAAATTAACGCGTCATCTCATTTTCGGTACAATCGAGAAACTTCTAAAATCTTTTCTAGAAATTTCTTAGGGTCCGTTAGAAAACAGTTTATGTAAAGGTATAGGTAATAAGATTAATGAAAGATTATAAAAATTTGTTTTGATGCAACAATATATTAAATATAGCTTATAATTAAATTTTTTATTAATATTTAATAGTAATTTATGTGTAAAATTAAATAATAATATTTATTATTATTAAATAAAATAATACGCTATTAAAAAAGTAATTATTTAACGTTTTTAAATGATTTTTAAACACTTTGTTAGAATGCCGACAATATAATTGGTTGAATTGGTATGAGTTGGGTACAATACACTTGCTTGCTATTGCTATTCTATTTGACAAATGATGAATGTGTTTGTTTGTTTATGCTTGTGGAAACAGACAACGAACAACGAATGTTACGAACACGATTTTATAAAGGTATTCGTCAATTTACGAAGCCGATATACATACACACTTCTAGGTCCAGGAGCAGCGGGCTAGCCGTTGTATTTGACTATCATTCTAGAATGAAAGTGTAATAGATTGTTGGAAAGTTTGCGCAACAATCTTTTCCTTTACGAAACTTTTCTAATTTTGATCTTGTGATTTATAAAAGAAAATACTAGCATCGAGTCTGGTATCGCGCGTGGCTGTGCGAATAACAAAAGTAGTGCATGGTTTCCATGGAGACGGCTTTTGTATAAATGTGTAGTTATGGGTATAATAACAAGTCAGTCGATATGGAGAGTTCAGTATGAATAGTCTCTTTGCCATGGGAACTGATTCTAGCGTTGTCTGGTGGTAGAAAATAGCAGCTGTCTATGAAAAGTCAAATTTCAACAGAAATAAAAAAAAAATTTTCCATATCTTTTGAAAAAGAAATCTCTTGCTATGAAAACTTTCGTAGAGAATTTTAAATGACTGCCAAATACCACGACTGACACCAAACCTCACATATACACACACCCATGCATGCAATGTTATAGAAACCATAGAAATACATTTATTTCAATAATTTATAATAGGGTTGAATAAATTTGCTTACTCATGTAAAAAAAACCATGTTGGCTTGCTGCGTGCGTACCATCAAAAGCATTTCATGCTTTATATATTGAAAATACGCTTGTGACGTAATTGTTTCATGCTGTTCTGTAGGATGTTTGCTAATTTCATTACTTCCTTTAAAGGAGTTAATACCTTAAAAAAATAACATTCGCGTAAGTAGTTGGTTTTTTGCGGGGTTCGAGGATATATATCAATGGATATATATCATGATATATATCCATTGATATATATCACGTGAATTTTTATGATATATATCAATACAAAAATGATTTTAAAAAATTTAATATTATTTAGTAATTTTTGGCGTTTGTTACTGTATTTCTCCTTCCCAAATTTTGATGGCATTGGAGTAGAGTTAAAACCTACTAATACTAAGCTCAAATCGTGTCGTGTCAGAAAAAGTTCGTTACTAAAGAGTAAGTTTAAGTAAGATTCAGAATCGGAAGATGATCTAGCTTTATCTTCCTTGCAGTCAAACCAAGCACAATTATGAAACGACATTTTTTAATTTTTTATTTGATAATTCACAGTTTATTACGAATGACTGATGACTGATTTGATAATTAAAAGACTGATTATACTCTAGAGTTATTATTTGTGTTACTCTAGAGTTGTTATTGTTATAATGTTTATTGTTTTGTTGCCTAAGTGTAGGTATGACCATTGACTGATAACAATTTATAAAATGGTTTTTTTTTTTTAAATTGATTCTTATTTATAAAAATTTTATTATTTTTAATTGATTTTGCCTGATCTAGAAGAATATTTTATGTTTTGGTTTCATTTGTCTGATTTGAAGTGCCTAAGTAAATAAAACCTTTAAAACATTTTAGTTTTTTTTAAATATCAAAATTTTGATATATATCGGATATATATCAAAAATATCCGATATTTTGATATTTATAATAAATATCGGATATTTTCGAACCCTGGTTTGGATAGTGCTATTCGAACAAACCGCATTTGTTGGAGTTATTTTAAATTTTGTAAATTTCACTTGTTTAGATGTTAGTTAAATTGACATAGTGCGAATATTATTAAACAAAATAAAAAATAAAATGCATTTATAACATCCACGTGATTATAGTCACGAGTAAAATAATAAAACACTTAAAACGGTGCTCTTGCTATATAGCTATGTATAATACAGAATAATATTCACAGTCACATACACAGCATACACAAACCGTCATCCTTGTAAATAAATATCACTAGAGGTAGAATTTCATTTTATTTCATTTGTGTGATTGTGTGTTCATACAAATTTCACCGACGGCATTCACATTTCAAATCTATTTATTTATTATATTTATTTATCACATATTATTCATTTTAACAATCAACTTATTTTGTAGTTATAATCAACAATCAAATTCTAAATATTTATAATAATTTACGGAAAATATAGAAATGTATTATGTAGTTATAGTACCGAATATTATTGTTGATAAAAAAAAATGATCGCATTTAAGGACGTTCATGCGTGTACCTGTTTTGCTATGTGCGTTCATAGGGAAATAGTATGTAAATTTTAAAGAATTTTTAATTAATAGAAAATAGAAAATTTTTTTGAAATTCTATTAAAAGTTTAAATAATTAACTGGTAAAAGTTTCAAGTATGGTTATCGATATAATTTTTGAAAAATATCGATTTATATTTTTCATTTAGTCCCATATTAAAACTTACTTTTAGTCATTTTTTAAACTTTAAAAAAATTTTAATTAATTCGATAACAGGTTATTTTTCCTGTCTTAAATCATAGAAAATCATTTAAATTATCGCATTATCATATTGTTTTTTATTTCTCTACTAATATTGTTGACGCATGAACGTCCTTAAATGAACGTCTTCAAATAATGTCTAAAATATTTCCCAACTATAAAAAGGACGGTTTCCCAACTATAAGTAAATTGAAAATTATCTTTGTTTTAACATTATTTAGCCTTTGATATAGTCCCGTTATTATCAAGTGGATAATTCTGGATATTTACAAACCCTAAATAATTTATATTACTGTTTTCTAATTTAAAAAATTTCTTTTTCAGGTATGGTCGATAGATGATTTTACAAATTTTCAACTTTATGTTAGACTATCTTTAATGTTACAAGTCAGAATAGTTTGTTTATAACCTTTCTATAATTCAAGGCTCTTAATCAACATAGACATGTAAGTTCTTAAAATTTTCATTTATGTATTTGCATTTGAATTCAAACAAAACGTTTTTTTGTTTAGTGGACTGGAGTTAGATTATTTTACTGACCTTGTAAAAGTTAAAGAAAAGTTAAGTCTTTTATTCAATTATTTTCCCATTAAAATATAAACATAAAAACAAAACATTTTCGTCAATTTTAAACTTATGGCGTAATCTTTTAAAAAACTTTAAGGACGGTCATAGTATATAGAGAATTCAGAAAATTTGTAGAATCGACCCTTAAAAAGTAGATTAACAATCCTGAAAATTTTTGGTGACGAATGTTATTAATTAATTAAAATTTGCTTGACGATAATGGTAAAATCATCTTTCAAATTAAAATACATAAATGTCTTTTTGAATGGCAACGTAATTAATCGTCATCTATGTCTGTAATGGAATTATAATCGCAGTAATCATCAAGTCACAATTTGACATTGTAGTTATTTGACTAGTTCTCATGAGAATATAATATTATGAAATTATTTACAAAGCCAAAGTCTAATTCTTAATCTTATTTTTATTAAAAATTAATATTTCTCGATATTCGTCTCTTCGAGAAGTTTACATAAGGAAGATGTATATATAGAAATTTTTCTGAGACCATTGATAACATTTCAGAAAAATCGATTAAGCTACATTAAAAAATATTTGCTCATTTTTTAATTTATTTATACAAGGTTATATTTTGGTACATGACACATAAAAAATTAACTTCGCAAAATATTTTACTTCAACATAAAGGGAACTTTTGTTACAAATTTTACATGAAAAAGGTTTTGTCTTCGATACTAACCTTTTTCATGTAAAGCTTGTGACAAGGTTCTTACTCAGAAACAGCATTCAAGATAAAGGAATTCACTAATTCATTTTTTTCTTCAATTATTTAAATAAGGCTGTAATTTTAGTTCTCATACCATAAGATCAACAAAGTTTTAATATTTAATAAAATTTAATCTTAAAAATACTAATTTCCAAACTTTTAATTGGCTATTGTTTAAAATAATTTTTAAATTATCTCTAAAACTGATCATAATGATGTGATAAATTTTATTTTAAAAACATGTTCACAAATTTTTCTTAATCTAAGACTACATATTGATTATAATCGATGTACCGTGACTCGGTGGGTGGTTTTATCTGTCACATTCTTCAATGAAGCGGGTTTCTCGCTGATATAATTTTAGCATAAGAGAAAAATATTGTAATAAATTATATTTTTTCAAACTTTTTTCGCTTGATATTTAAAAATATGTTTTAAACATCGTAATTTAATGGGAGTGAGTTTGACTATGTTATTTTATCGAGATACTCAAAAACAATATATATAGGGTGTCCCGTGACCCGATGAAGATAACTTAAGAGCGTATTCTATAGGCAATTTTAAAACGAATGTTCCTTTAATACTTTTTTCGAAAACCCAGTAGTTAAGGAGTTATGGCACTATTGAATTTAACCAATAAAGTAAAGACATTGTTGAGTAGTTTAATGCTTTTTTAATTTAAAATTTTTCTTCGTACGCTACTAGGGGATTATTTTTTTCGATAAAACTTATTTTTAACCGACTTCAAACAAAAAAAAAGGAGGTTATTAATTCGACTGTATTTTTTTATCTGTGTTACCTCAGAACTTTTGATTGGGTGCACCGAAATGATGATTCTTTATCTATTTGAAAGCTGGTACTTCCCGTGTGGTCTCAGTTCATTTTTGTCCAGTTCTGACTACGTCCTGCATGAGAAAACCATAAAAGTGTTAAATTTGCATTAAGTATGCACGACAAGAGGTCGAATAACTCAATATCCTTACAACCGATTTCGATGTTCCTTTTTTTAGTGATAAATTAGTTAGTGTACTTCAGGTTCACTAAAAATCACAAAATAAAAAAAAAAACAAACAAAAAGAAAACCGACTTAAAAAGAAAAACTTTTCCAAAACAAATTAATATGCACTAAAAAGTAAAACATAACGATAATATAATGTAGTTAAAATTATTGTTATTTTTGGAGTCGGTGTACGTACGTACAGTAATTGAATAGCGAAATAAAACTTTTTAATATTCATAACAAATCTCAAATCAAATAAACAATCAAATGAATGTCTACAATCTTTTATGATCCAATCATCCTAGGTTAGTTACAATCATATTTGACCCCATCAAAAAACATAAATATTGAATTATAAAATGTTTAAAATAAAACTCAAGTTTTTATTTTCAGGATTCTGATTGAATAGCCTGTTTCTTTTTTCTTTTTTTTTTATTGTGTACATTAGCGTCTTGATCTAATCGAGTGGTTACCCCCACAAAGAAACACGTGTTATACGTATATAGTCTCATTAAATGGCCTTCCTTGGTGCAATGACCCTCCGCACATAATACATATTGTATTTAGTTTGTAGCTTGGATGTGTAAGGTTAGAAGCAGACTTTTATACTGATTGTCATATAGTTACAAATACAATACAGTTCATATACCGAAATAAACACGTTAATATCGTTAATGTGTCTAGTTATCGAATAATCAATGAAAATAGTTTTAATATTTTCATTTTACCGATTAAAATTTTAATAGACGCGACATGTAATCTTGAAAATGTTTACGACGTAAATATGATATCGAAAATGGTTGTAGATTCTATTTTTATACCATGTGTATATATAATATATATCATGGTATACTAAGTTTAGTCCCAAGTTTGAAACGCTTAAACATATTGATGTTACAAACAAAATTTTGTTATAGGTGTTCATAAAATCACCTAATTAGTCCATTTTCGGTTGTCTGTCTTCTGTTTGTCCATCTGTCATCACGATAACTCAAAAACGAAAAGTGATATCAAGTTGAAATTTCTTATAGCGTGCTTAGGTCATAAAAAGTGAGGTAGAGTTCGTAAATGAGCAACATTGGTCAATTGAATCTTGTAAACCGTTAGAGATAGAACAAAAGTTTAATTGTAAAAAAATGTTGCTTATAAAAAATTGAACAACTTTTGTTTAAAACATTTTTTCGTCAATATCACTGTGTACCCGTGAAGGCGCAAATTGTGCAATATATTTATTATATGGGAATATCAGTTATGTATGTATGTGTGACATGTATGTATGTGTAATGTGAGAGTGCAATCAAATTCTTTTTTTAACCTTAAAAAAGAAAATTTTATGATAGTAGTTCACGCCGCAGCGATGTGTAGGACAGGTTCAACCCATACTGGGTTTCTACGGCGGATTTCACAACAGATTTTTTTATTATAATGAAATGAAATTATTAATAGAAAATACAATTATCTATATCTTTATAGCATCCATAAACAAATCTGTACAAAATCCCGGTTTTATCCAGGCTATCTTACTCTTGTATGATACAAAGAAAAATTGTGAACGACAGATGTTAAAACAAGCCCTTCGAAAATATATTCTTCTTATTTTATATGTCAAAATATCCGCTGACTTTAACGCGATGAACCTTAAATTTGTTTTCGCATATTTCCATAAACAGCTGCCATATATTATTTTGCGTTTCGCTTAGCTGAATATTTTTAAACTATTCATTACGTTTATTTCAACAATAAGACAATTTGACGGTTTATTTGACCGTGCTTGTTACTTGCTAATATAAATGTTACGTAAATAAATAATCTGAAAGTTATTCGTCTGATTTTAATAATCATAATCATTACGGCTTGCGTTAAGAACGTTATATTCTAACTTCTAAGGAAAGAAGATTCTAGAGAGATTATCGAAATAAACAGAAAGATTAAATCTATGATGGTTGAATTGCAAGACTTGTTAAAATAAATTTAAATATTATTTCACTTTAAAATAATAAAATGTTTCCTTTTTGGAAATATTCAATTTTTGTTTCTTCTGTTGCTGTTTGATAATAATCGTTTAAAAATTATTAAACATAAAACCTTGAGCCCAATAACTTGACATAATTTTTTTTGGTGAACCTTGATAACGACTTCAATTACATGATTGTATTTCATATGACTGCCGCCAGTCGTCCGTCCATTGTCGAGTGTATACTAACTACATATCAACAACGATAAAACTTATTTTGAAACATGGATGGGTTTTTGTTATGTTATTCAATACACAAATTAAAATTGCAATGTTGAAATTGACCTGATTTACGATAAGTATAAGAAATTTAAAAAAAAAAATCAACTCCTACTAAAATTTTTAGTGAAAAACTTTCATATAAAGTATCTTTTTTAACTCTCGAATTAAAACAAGTGAAAACAAACAATTGACTGAGTTAATTGTTGAAATACCATGCATAGTCAGTGTTGATTTCTTTATCACATAACACAAACATACATGTGACACATACATAACTGAGAATCAAGTATGGTACATACTATAAAATTTCCGCCTAATTGGCGCTCTCACGGGTAAACAGTGATGCTTACGAAAAAATGTTTCAAGCAAAAGTTGTTTATTTTTTGATAAAGAACATTTTTTACTTAAAGAGAATTGAAAAAAATACACTCGAACCAGGACTCGAACCCGGACTTCTTGGATTCATGTCAAGCGCCCTACCAATTAGGCTATTCGAGTTCTAGACACGAATGCAATTTTTTCAACTCAATGAATTTTTTTTACTTTGTTTATCCACCTTATTTATTATTATTACTTATTATTGTTGTTCACATTTAATTATGCACACAATATTTACATCATGGTCTTTCGACTAATTTTGATATATAATATGTTACATTCAATCGTAAACTAAATTGACAAATGTCTTGCCTAGCAATTTTAATTAAAGAGAATTGAAAAAAATACACTCGAACCAGGACTCGAACCCGGACTTCTTGGATTCATGTCAAGCGCCCTACCAATTAGGCTATTCGAGTTCTAGACACGAATGCAATTTTTTCAACTCAATGAATTTTTTTTACTTTGTTTATCCACCTTATTTATTATTATTACTTATTATTGTTGTTCACATTTAATTATGCACACAATATTTACATCATGGTCTTTCGACTAATTTTGATATATAATATGTTACATTCAATCGTAAACTAAATTGACAAATGTCTTGCCTAGCAATTTTAATTAAAGAGAATTGAAAAAAATACACTCGAACCAGGACTCGAACCCGGACTTCTTGGATTCATGTCAAGCGCCCTACCAATTAGGCTATTCGAGTTCTAGACACGAATGCAATTTTTTCAACTCAATGAATTTTTTTTACTTTGTTTATCCACCTTATTTATTATTATTACTTATTATTGTTGTTCACATTTAATTATGCACACAATATTTACATCATGGTCTTTCGACTAATTTTGATATATAATATGTTACATTCAATCGTAAACTAAATTGACAAATGTCTTGCCTAGCAATTTTAATTAAAGAGAATTGAAAAAAATACACTCGAACCAGGACTCGAACCCGGACTTCTTGGATTCATGTCAAGCGCCCTACCAATTAGGCTATTCGAGTTCTAGACACGAATGCAATTTTTTCAACTCAATGAATTTTTTTTACTTTGTTTATCCACCTTATTTATTATTATTACTTATTATTGTTGTTCACATTTAATTATGCACACAATATTTACATCATGGTCTTTCGACTAATTTTGATATATAATATGTTACATTCAATCGTAAACTAAATTGACAAATGTCTTGCCTAGCAATTTTAATTAAAGAGAATTGAAAAAAATACACTCGAACCAGGACTCGAACCCGGACTTCTTGGATTCATGTCAAGCGCCCTACCAATTAGGCTATTCGAGTTCTAGACACGAATGCAATTTTTTCAACTCAATGAATTTTTTTTACTTTGTTTATCCACCTTATTTATTATTATTACTTATTATTGTTGTTCACATTTAATTATGCACACAATATTTACATCATGGTCTTTCGACTAATTTTGATATATAATATGTTACATTCAATCGTAAACTAAATTGACAAATGTCTTGCCTAGCAATTTTAATTAAAGAGAATTGAAAAAAATACACTCGAACCAGGACTCGAACCCGGACTTCTTGGATTCATGTCAAGCGCCCTACCAATTAGGCTATTCGAGTTCTAGACACGAATGCAATTTTTTCAACTCAATGAATTTTTTTTACTTTGTTTATCCACCTTATTTATTATTATTACTTATTATTGTTGTTCACATTTAATTATACCATGATGTAAATATTGTGTGCATAATTAAATGTGAACAACAATAATAAGTAATAATAATAAATAAGGTGGATAAACAAAGTAAAAAAAATTCATTGAGTTGAAAAAATTGCATTCGTGTCTAGAACTCGAATAGCCTAATTGGTAGGGCGCTTGACATGAATCCAAGAAGTCCGGGTTCGAGTCCTGGTTCGAGTGTATTTTTTTCAATTCTCTTTAATTAAAATTGCTAGGCAAGACATTTGTCAATTTAGTTTACGATTGAATGTAACATATTATATATCAAAATTAGTCGAAAGACCATGATGTAAATATTGTGTGCATAATTAAATGTGAACAACAATAATAAGTAATAATAATAAATAAGGTGGATAAACAAAGTAAAAAAAATTCATTGAGTTGAAAAAATTGCATTCGTGTCTAGAACTCGAATAGCCTAATTGGTAGGGCGCTTGACATGAATCCAAGAAGTCCGGGTTCGAGTCCTGGTTCGAGTGTATTTTTTTCAATTCTCTTTAATTAAAATTGCTAGGCAAGACATTTGTCAATTTAGTTTACGATTGAATGTAACATATTATATATCAAAATTAGTCGAAAGACCATGATGTAAATATTGTGTGCATAATTAAATGTGAACAACAATAATAAGTAATAATAATAAATAAGGTGGATAAACAAAGTAAAAAAAATTCATTGAGTTGAAAAAATTGCATTCGTGTCTAGAACTCGAATAGCCTAATTGGTAGGGCGCTTGACATGAATCCAAGAAGTCCGGGTTCGAGTCCTGGTTCGAGTGTATTTTTTTCAATTCTCTTTAATTAAAATTGCTAGGCAAGACATTTGTCAATTTAGTTTACGATTGAATGTAACATATTATATATCAAAATTAGTCGAAAGACCATGATGTAAATATTGTGTGCATAATTAAATGTGAACAACAATAATAAGTAATAATAATAAATAAGGTGGATAAACAAAGTAAAAAAAATTCATTGAGTTGAAAAAATTGCATTCGTGTCTAGAACTCGAATAGCCTAATTGGTAGGGCGCTTGACATGAATCCAAGAAGTCCGGGTTCGAGTCCTGGTTCGAGTGTATTTTTTTCAATTCTCTTTAATTAAAATTGCTAGGCAAGACATTTGTCAATTTAGTTTACGATTGAATGTAACATATTATATATCAAAATTAGTCGAAAGACCATGATGTAAATATTGTGTGCATAATTAAATGTGAACAACAATAATAAGTAATAATAATAAATAAGGTGGATAAACAAAGTAAAAAAAATTCATTGAGTTGAAAAAATTGCATTCGTGTCTAGAACTCGAATAGCCTAATTGGTAGGGCGCTTGACATGAATCCAAGAAGTCCGGGTTCGAGTCCTGGTTCGAGTGTATTTTTTTCAATTCTCTTTAATTAAAATTGCTAGGCAAGACATTTGTCAATTTAGTTTACGATTGAATGTAACATATTATATATCAAAATTAGTCGAAAGACCATGATGTAAATATTGTGTGCATAATTAAATGTGAACAACAATAATAAGTAATAATAATAAATAAGGTGGATAAACAAAGTAAAAAAAATTCATTGAGTTGAAAAAATTGCATTCGTGTCTAGAACTCGAATAGCCTAATTGGTAGGGCGCTTGACATGAATCCAAGAAGTCCGGGTTCGAGTCCTGGTTCGAGTGTATTTTTTTCAATTCTCTTTAATTAAAATTGCTAGGCAAGACATTTGTCAATTTAGTTTACGATTGAATGTAACATATTATATATCAAAATTAGTCGAAAGACCATGATGTAAATATTGTGTGCATAATTAAATGTGAACAACAATAATAAGTAATAATAATAAATAAGGTGGATAAACAAAGTAAAAAAAATTCATTGAGTTGAAAAAATTGCATTCGTGTCTAGAACTCGAATAGCCTAATTGGTAGGGCGCTTGACATGAATCCAAGAAGTCCGGGTTCGAGTCCTGGTTCGAGTGTATTTTTTTCAATTCTCTTTAATTAAAATTGCTAGGCAAGACATTTGTCAATTTAGTTTACGATTGAATGTAACATATTATATATCAAAATTAGTCGAAAGACCATGATGTAAATATTGTGTGCATAATTAAATGTGAACAACAATAATAAGTAATAACATTTTTTACATTTAAACTTTTGTTCTATCTCTAACGGCTTACAAGATGGATTCTACGAACCCAAGACCCAATTGACCTATGATGCTCATTTACGAACTCGACCTCACTTTTTACGTCCTGAGTACATTGTAAAAATTTCAGCTTTTTCCGTCCACAGACGGACGGACAACCGGAAATGGACTAATTAGGTGATTCTATGAACAACTATACCAAAATTTTGTTCATGGCATCAATATTTTTAAGCGTTACAAACTTGGAACTAAACCTAATATAGTATGATATATTTCATATATACATGGGGTAATAATTATTTTCAAGTACACGCGTTCATTAAACACTCACTAAATATTTCTTCAGTGGTTTTTATTTTTTTTTTTTGGTGCATTTTAAAATTATTTGCACGCAAATTTTAAAAACATCATAATATTTGTGATCCAAGGTTATAGGAACTATTAAAACGATGGCGTTCAGTTCTTAACAAGAATTATTGTTGTATTCAAGAGATTGAATAAACATTTCCTCAAGTATTAAAGTCAAGGCTAGAATTATAATAATTCTCTAATGTGTTTTATCAATGTATCAATAATATTAGTCGAATTAATTAGCCGGAAACCTGTCGAATCATTTCCAGCTTCCATGGTTTTATTAGCAAGATTTTTCTATTTTAGAAACGATGGAAAATGCTGAATTTTTTTAATAAGATGATGTATTATAGGTAAAGTTTAGGCCAGGCACTATAGATTCTAAGACTTATTGTATTTTAACTTTGAAATTTTTTTTGAAAATTCCCTACCTTGATTTTAAAAATTGAGGGAGTTTCAAACACCCTCCCCCCAAAACCAGTCCAAGAAGAAACAGTCTATAAAATAAATATTTTGCCCCCGGAATTAAAAAAGAATATTTTTGGCAAAAAATGGGACAAATTATGTACGCGAATGTGGTATTATTGAATTTAGACTCTAGAAATCTCCAGAAATTCTCGCAGCAAAAATAGTGTCTCAAAAAAAAAGCAAGGCACGAATCCTATACTGAAGTGTAGTATTATCTAATTTATACCCCGGATTCGTGTCCAGATGAATCACGTACTGATTTTTGGAATTTAGACTCCGGATTGGTGATCAGTGACCTCTCAATAAAACCCTTATTGTGGAAATTATTTTTATTTCAATTTTCATATAAAAACTTGAGTTTTTTTTTAGCCAAAAATGGCGCAAAGCTTGTAATAATTTAAGATAGTTTAAGGAACACGTAGAAAAAAGAATTTTTGAAATCCCTGTTGTCAACATTTGACAGGTTTTCAAAATTTTACAGGATTTTACGACTTATTTATTCGATTATATTATTATTATTCTTGAAATCAATCATTCAACGATCAAGTATGTTTAATTGATTTTTGTTAAATTTGCGTCCTAAAAAATCATGTGTGCGGTTTTGTGATTTATGTATGTGGGTTTAATAATCATATTTTAATCTTGAAATGAATTAATGATTTGATTGAACTGTTAAAGTGTCGTTGATTTCATTGTGGGTGTCATTTATTTAATCGTATGATGACAATATTGTGAGGCTGATTTAATCTATAGATAAATTTCTACTTAGTCGTCTCGACGCTTAGATAATATTCCAGTTCGCCCACTATCCAAATATTTTAATGATTTTTTCGAATTGACCAATTGTTGACTTTTGAATTTTTTGAGTATACTTAAAAAATCGTTGTTTTTGGAATATACACAGTAAAAATTGCTAAGGTTAGGCTAGGTTAGAGTGTCTGGCCTGGGGTGGGACACACTTAGATCGTAGGATCCGTTGTGATACTGTAAAAAGATTGGCCCATCACCTGCCACTACTGTACATGAGCCATTTGAAGCTGTTTAAGAACAGCTTTGACGTAAAAGGACTTCAGGTCGGAGAGGTCGTCAAAGAAAGGCTGGCGCAAGTGATTCTACCTCCTCATGGCAACAGCCTTTTAAAAAATAAGAGAAAAACGTGATAATTTATGCTGGAAAATGGAGAACCATAAAACATTTTTAAAAGTTGATTCATGCAGCCACACTGATTTAGAATTCGAGTATTGTCTTAAAATTGAATGATCGTATCTTGAAAAATAACTGTATGACCATATTATCGTTAAAAATCTGTTCCGAGGTCAATGCCATTAATTTCACTGAATATTTTGAATTGATATGTTCTTATCAAAAAATAAATAATAAAACAATATTTTTTTTTACTTCGATATAAAATCAACCATCAAACAAAAACTAAAATGCAACGATACAGAAAAAACATTCACGATACGACGACCCCTCATCGAGTCAAGCCCGTCTGTCAGTCTGAATGTTGTATCGTTTAACATATTACACAATTTAGTATCATGCGTTATATTATTTTTATAGTCAAAATAGGTTATAACGATAGCGCATTTTTAATCTTAATGGAATAATTAATTATCTTCCAGGCAGAAATTTTTTATAAACTGGGAAAACTAGTGGCATCCAAAACTTTATGGCGGTTTCGGAGGTAGTGGGATTGAAGTAAACCCGAAAAAAGTAAAGCCTAACCGGATAAACTCAAATGCGGTTTTCGTTTTGTTCTTGTTATCGATAACTGCTGTAGAACAAAGTAAAAATTGTGAAAAATTTCTGCCTTTTGCCAAATAACTTTCATAAGGACCACAAAAACGTTCCACAATACTGGCAGATATTTCCTCTCTCATGCTTTTAACATAAAAGTACATTTTGTAACATGAAAATCACTTTAGTTTATCCGTTCAGAAACCACTTTTTCGGGTTTTACTTCAACCTCACCCCCCTCCGAATTTTTCCGCTTTATAACAAATGGATGCTTTGACTTACTACCGTTGTTTCCAGACGGTTAGGATTCATTATTCCCCAGATTTCATCATCCCTTCCCAGCCTATGCCATATAAATTCGTCGAGCTTATTTACCACGCGACAGAAAATTAGGGTCCATGGATTTTTTGACGTGCCATATCCTAGAATAATGTTATAGACGGTATACACACACATTTATACAGAGTGTCTCAGGAGTAACGGACGCTCTTGATGCATCAGGTATTAAAACATTCTCGAACGACGAAAAGTCTTCTTTCATTTCTTGATCCGATGCATGGATATGAAGCTATTAATTAAAATAGGCAGCCAATCAGAAGCAAGACAGTGGGGGAAGGGGGAGGTAAATAGTAAGAAATTACAAGATTGAGACGCGAAGGCTTCAACGTTTCGCTAGCGCGTACGTTAATGAATGTGCATCGGATCAAAAAATGGAAGAGGAATTTTTCGTCTTAGAATTTTATTTTCTACTTGATGTAAAATTCTATTACTGTTACTCCTAAGGCATCTCTGTATTTGAATTCAAATTTGTCATTAAAAACGATGTCGCTATAATAAATTTTAACTATATTTTGATATTCTTTTGAAATAATATCGATTAGTATATCCATATTCGTAGACATTAAAAAAAAAAACATAAAAGTGGGGTTTATTATCCTTTGAAAATTGTTTTTTATTTTTATTAATATTTGAATCTTTTTTATCTATGTTTTTTATTCTTTCTAAAAGTTTTTAAGGTCAATACTGCTAAACATGCATTATAAAAAACTAATTTACTAGTTAATAAACAGAGATAACTTGATATGTATACACAAATTCATATTTGTAATGTATGGATAAAGTGTAATTACAGAGTGTGTATGCAATCATTTGACATTGAATCATAAAATATGTAAACATAATAATTGTTTTTGTGTACACATCATACATATATGATATTTATATGATCCATCATTATGTAAATACTATGTGAAAATAATTAAAAGTTCAATTGAATCGAATCGATAATTTTTACATTGGTTTACTGTTTAGTTATTTGTTATTAGGTCTTTTAAGTTAAGGGAGTCCTTTCGCCGCCATTGCCAATGTTAATTAAAAAACAAGTGAAAACAAACAATTGATTGAATTAATTGTTGAAACACCATGTATAGACAGTATTGATAACTCTATCACATTACACATATATCTATGCATATCACACATACATAACTGATAATCCCATATTAATACATACTATAAAATTTGCATCTAATGTGTGCCCTGGTGAGTAAACAGTGATGTTTACAAAAAAATGTTTCAAACGAAAGTTGTTTATTTCTTAATAAGGAACATTTTTTTACATTTAAGCTCTTGTTCTATCTCTAATGGTTTATAAGATTGGTCCTACGGACCCAAGACCCAATTAACCTATGTTGCTCATTTACGAACTCTACCTCATTTTTTACACCCTGAGTGCGCTGTATTTCAGCTTGATATATTTTTTAGTTTTTTGGGTTATCGAGTTCACAGACGGACAGACGGACAACCGAAAATGAACTTTATAAGATGATTTTATGAACACCTATACCAAAATTTTTTTCGTAGCATCAATATTTTAAGCGTTACATACTTGGGGCTAAACTTAATATACTTGCCATAACGAAGCAAACATGGATCTGTAGTAATCGTTTATCAAAAAAGGGCTTATACTGTGGACTATTACTTAATTTTAAATGGGTATTCTCACGTAAATGAAATTGAACGAAGCCAATAAAAATGTAAAATAACCAGGAAAAATGTATCGAAATTCCTGTACTCTGTGTGACGTCCCTTGTAGACAGCTCACTATTTTTTGAAACATGCTCATGAGCAATTCTTTTTAGTTAAGTTTAATAATTTATTAAGAAAATGGACCGAAAATATTTCCTGAGACATTCCACAATTTTCTAAGACTGGTGTGTTATAGCACACCTGTTAATCTGACAGGATTAACTGGAATTTTTCTCTGTACTTTTCACTTTAAATTCATTTTTATAGAAGATAAATATATATCATTGTAATTGTACCTGCATAAACTACTCACAGCTTTACAGATTTGAACCCGAATGTAACACGACCTGTATTCATATAAAGAGATATTGAATATGAGAAATAATCCCCTATTTAGTGTAACAGATGCTTTTAAAAACACATATATGTAATTGACAAACTATAAATTTACATCAAAACTAGTTTACTAGTTATAAAAAAAGAGATAGTAAATAATACAAAATCATTTATGCATTGTAAGTTTTGTAACAAATACAGGTTGTGTATACTATCATCGACCATGGCCCATCAATTAAAATTGTCAAAACTTTAGTAATTTAAAAAAAAAAAACATTTGTTTAACGATTTAAACAGTATCAGTACCTGGATGACCGAGCTTTGCTCGGTATTATTGAGATAAAAAGACACAAATTTTATCACTAATATAAGAACCGTTTAAAATGTTTTCTCTCAAATATCAATTTGAATGTCCCGCTAATGTACTTTATTTCGTTAACTAAGATAAACACCAATAGATGTCAAGAAGAATCATATTTTTTCAGTTTGTTTCAGTTTTTCCTGAAAACACGTATAAAACGATATTTTCTAAAAATGAAACCTAGCTAGATCGATTTTTCGCTCCAAAAACCAATTTTCATACCAATCTTCATCAAAACTTGCATACCAATTTTCATCAAAATCGTTTAAGTCGTTTCCGAGATTGCTTTATATTCCGATTAAACTTATTGAGATACTCAAAAAGGGTTCATTATTTTTACTACAGAATCCTAAATATTTAACGATATAATTCAACAAGTGTAGAGATAATTTATGTTTTAATTTAATATAATAGGGTATAATCGTTTATAGATCTTTATAAACTTGAAGATAAGGTTTATTGATAAGACAATCGTAATACAACATACATTTAATTTGCATTAAACGAATAAAAAAAAACTTTTTCAATAAAAAAAATCAAATCTGTTGTTTCTCTAACCTAACCTACTTAGGAGTGGTCATTCATAAAAAGATATGACTATTGATTTATGTAAGATACACAAACTGTACTTGTATTCTCAATATTAACTTTTTTTTTACAAGTTTAAAAAAATATGTAATTGACAAACTATAATGATTTTATTACAGAAAAAAAAACTAGTTTTAAGAGAGATATTGTGAACATTTACAAATAATACATTATAACATATTATAGAAATATTCTTTGTTAGGTAGACTGACCGAAGGTCAAATATTTTTAGCCGAATGGGTTTTTAATATTTCGATTTTTATATATACCATCAAGTTCGGAAACGGCTCCAACGATTTTCATGAAAATTCGTATGCAAGGGTTTTTATGGGCGAAAAATCGATCTAGCAAGGGTTTTTTTTTTTAAATAAATAACGAGCAAAGCTCGGTCATCCAGTTACTTATTATAATTCTAGATCATTTTGTTATCCAATCGAAATTAAAAATTTAAATATTATATTAATTGTTTTTTCATTACATATCTGTACATAATTTTTTAACTTTCGAATAATTTTTTGCAAATGAAAATGTGTTATTAATGTACCTCATCGCAAGATCGCAAATATGGCGAATGGGGCCACAAATGTGATATAACTAACGAACGGGGTTGACACAAATGCATGCAAGTTGTTTGTATACTGTCTAAAAAAATTCAAATATTGTTGTTTTGAAATGGAACATAGTTTTAAACATTATTTCTTTGATTGGTTCTTCCAATTGTAAATATTATAACAAAATACTGATGTGATTGTCACAACCACATGAGCAGGTTGATCAGGTTTATTTAAAAAAAATTTGATTTCTTTGAGTCGAATTTAAACCCGCGATATATGGATTACTATTAGTGTCTGTAGTCCACCGCTGTACCACCTACACTATCGATGGTTGTATTACATGTACCAAAATATCCTATATATTATCTAAATGATCAATAAGTTTATTTCAAACTCTCTGTAAACTAGTAACAACAATCTTCATGTATTTGACACAATCACATGTAGACTAGACATGATAGATATGTGATCATAGTAACCAGATCCTCTATTTAATGCAAACGAAAAGAAATTTTCTTTTAATTCGTCGATTCGTTTTATTTACATGATTATATATTCCAACTAAATACAATTTTATTTTCCATTAATAAAATGCATGACTTTTAACTAAAATCAATCTCTTTCATAGAAGTAATGATTTTGTTTGTTTAACTTCAGTGATTTTGTATCAATGAATTCATATTTTAAATTCAATCCAACAATTCTATTGTAAATACAAATATTTAGCTGTACTTGGTTCAATCGTTAGAAAATTGTTTGAAAATATTTTTATTTTATTTCGAGTTGAAGTAGTTGACTATAACGGACATTTTACCTTACATTATTTATCATATTTTCTTTAACAATAAAGTGTTTGTAGAACTTAATCTAAGCGTTGCATTAAATTAACCTTATAATTATACATGAATGAAACCGTACACGTAAATAATGTTATATGTTGTTTCATTTGAATGGATTAATTATATTTTAATTCATTTTAGTATAATTAAAAAAAACAAAAAAAGTTATGCCCGTTATTTAGAAACTACCTATTTACAAAATTCTTGATTATGATAAAAAGTCAACCACAATAAATAAATGAATCGTTTTTAAAAAGTATGAATGTTTAATTAACATTTTGTGAATAATTTTATTTTTGTAACTGAATATGTATTATTATTATGGAAATTAACATGTGTACCTACAATGCGTTTAAAAAGTAATGTTGTGGGTGTATTTAATTGTACTCATTGTTTAATTTCTACAATATTGATAAGTATAGTAACATAATATTTTTACAACCTTTTATTTAACTTGCAATATTTAACAATAATTTTAACTACATTATATTATCGTTATTTTTTTACTTTTTAGTGCATATTAATTTGTTTTGGAAAAGTTTTTCTTTTGAAGTCGGTTTTCTTTTTGTTTTTGTGAAAAGTTTTTTTTTGTTTTAAGATTTTTAGTGAACCTGAAGTACACTAACTCATTTGTCACTAAAAAAATAATCATCGAAATCGGTTGGCGTGATATTGAGTTCTTCGTCCCCTTGTCGTGCATATTTCATGCAAATTTAAGACGTTTATAGTTTTCTCATCGACGCCGTTGCCAAAACTGGACCAAAATAATATGGGACCACACGAGAAGCACCAGCTTTTAAATAGATAAAGAATCATCAAAATCGGTTCACACAGTCAAAAGTTCTGAATTATCAATATAATAACCTCCTCCTTTTTTTGTTTGAAGTCGGTTAAAAATAAGGACAAGCTTTTATTATTGTACTAAAACGTAGAAAATAATTATTTTTATTACTCATACATTCGTAATATATTCGTAAAAGTTTGATGAATAAGCACTTTTTACAAGATGTAATCTTTGTAGTTCACTTTAAGGAACAGCTTGATAGAAGAAAGTATGTGTTTAAAATTTTGAAAACCCAACAAATTTCTCTTTTCCTCAGGGGAAAAATCACACGATTTTATAGCTTTGCTCATCTCTGCAGCTCGTCCAAATTGAGTCACTTCCATTTCCCCCTTTTTGTGTCAAGATATCATGGATTTTCACGGTTTTCGAAGCTTTGCGCGCCTCCATAGTCTCTCCAAATTGAGCTGGAGTCTTGTTAATCTTCTTTATGTAGATTGAGTTACTGTGAAGAAAGTGTCTTCTAGTGGGTATAATTGCCAAAATCTCTCTCTCCCATTTTAATGTCGAAAAATCATGGATTTTCGTATTGGCTTAAGCTTTGGACACCTCCATTATTCCCCCCAATTGAGCTAAAAGTTTATGTGAACAATCCTTGGTTTTAGTAATGAAAAAATCGTTCTTTACAATGAATTTTTTTTTGGCATTAAAAATGTTATGGGATAACTCATCAAATTTTTTTAAAAATATTATCGAGGTGATACGATAAGGTTCTTCGATTCTGGGTACCGTGTCAGAGAGATCACCGATAGTGTGATAATGTCCCCATTCTACTCCTACCTGCGCAAGAGCATACCTTGTCTAATTCTACCATAGAAATATCTGAACAGAGTTTCAATTGCGTAGTTTTAGAGCACTTTACAAAACAATATACAAAAATTTAACGATATTTATTTTGAGAGAAATTAGATATTCCCGCCCTTAAAAATCATGGTACACAGTACCTTTTATCTGAAACATGCTGTAAAATATAAACATATGTATAATATTTTTTCTGAATGAGCATATGATATACGTAAAACAACATGTATGATGTATGCGATGTATATATGCAATATTTAATTTGGTATGTTTAGTTTAAATCTTTAATAAATGACCTATTCTATTCATTAGAAATTATTAGTTCCAAGAAGTGATTTATATTCACATTTATTTATATTTACTTTACATTACTTGTAACTTGTGTGGGCGTGATCTTTTGTCCTTCGTATACTGATGCTCGTTACACTTTAAACGATTCAATGAATAAATATGTGTCATTATTAATATATCGTTACATCTTTGCTATATCTTGTTCGAACTTGTAGTGCAATATAGAAGATCCACATATTGTTGGGACTGAAATAATACATTACGAGTAGAAATTAAAGATGAGGAATTCCGCATAGTACAGGCGCTGAATCGGTTTCGCATGCATTTAGAGGTCCTACCGAAAAAAGAGTGTATTTCAACATATTTTGACCCGCTGAATCCGAATTTCGGACTTGCTCATCGCTCAGAGTGAGGGGGGAAGTTGTAATAAACGAATTAATTGTTTATACGGCCATAGGTCCTAATTTATTGAAAATTTTAACAATTTTGTACCATTGTTATTCTACATGAAAAAAAAATTTTCTTTTGAATGATAAAACTTAAATCGTGTTAGCTTCTTTGCTATTGCGAGTTATTTTAAGTCAAAGTCACCATTGTTATAACTTTATTGTGTGTCTTTTTATCCAAGTCCGCATTCCTTATAGAGGAGGAAGCGAGACGGGTATACGACTCTTCTACCTATTTCAGTTTCTCTTATAGTAATGAGATAGGTAAAAAAAAATGTTGTCTCTCTGTCATACTCGTATTTAAAAGACAGAAGTCTGAAGGACTTCTCTAAGCCACGTTTGCTCATGCGTGCTTTAAACTGTAAAGTTGCTCATTAATAAAGAAAAGTAACATTTTTTATTCAAATCATTTTTTCGAAAATCCTTAGCTTTTGACGAAAATAAGTCCAGTTAAATTTTAATTAATGATTTGAAGATCAAGGTCAAATATCCTTGAAACTAGAATTTCAGCTCAAAGTCATGGACACAGACGAATGTACTCTATTATCCTTGATAATTTTTCTAAAGCTAGAGTATTTTTTTCGATATAATGTAATAATGACATATTTTTATGACGTATTTCCTTCGGAAACTAACGATTTTCAAAAAAATATTTTAAATAAAAATGTTAGTTTTAATTTTCTAAGATTTTATGACCTTGATGGTTAGTTAAAAGTGAAGTTAAGCGTGTTAAGGATGTATGAGCATGGTAGTGGGGGCACAAATTTAAAAATAATTATTTTCAATTTTGATGATAAATTTATATTATTACTTGACGATATAAGATGAAAAGTAAGAATAAAATTTTTCGATATCTGGCTTAATTTTCAAAATATCGAAAATTGAAAATTTTGTTTAATTATTTAGCTTTCGATATTTCGAAAACCAAGACACATAGCGAAAAATTTTATTCTTATTTTTCGTCTACATTCATGAAGTTATAACAAAATTCATCATCAAAGTTGAAAATAAGATAAAAATAATTTCAACCCTTAATCTACCCTGCTCTTACATCCCTTATATGGACGGTGACACTTAGTTTTTTTCTTTTCTAATTCATTGCTAATATGTTTACTTTCTATTAAAAAGTTTTTTTTAAATTTGTTTTCATTCATTCCAAATGAAAATTATCAAAAACTTCCAAAATATGTAGTTTTTTGAGATTCCTCCATAAGAGCCAATGTATTTTATATCGATTTTTAATGACTTTTTTCTTAAAAATTTGCACGGATACCTAAGCTGAAATTTTAACCACATATTCTTTGAGTAAAAGACTACCTACAAACAAATTTGGAGCCTTTAAATCAAACATTGTTGTCATGCTCATATATCCTTAAAATACAAAAAAGTAATTAAATTATAAAATTACAAAATTTAATTTCAATATTTCAGCAGGTTAAAATAATAAATAAAATATAATTCAGTATTCATTCTAATTGTTGCACAGTTTCTTTTAAAAGCACTTTTATTTGATGACATAAATTTGAACCAAGGTCACATACATATACATAATATATCAATAGTTATCTTCAGAATAAATTATCATTTGTCTTCACTTTTTTTTCTTTTAAATTACTGTCTTTTGTGTGAATAATATCCGTGATTTAATTTGTATTTTTTTTTTCATACCACTGTTTATATATTGTATAAAAAAAATCGCTTTAGATAAAATGATAGAAAAACGTGATTAAATCTTAATTCACAATATTTCCTTTAAAGATCTTCAATTTATGTTAGTGGGAAAAAACCTTGATAAAATTGTAAGAAACCTTGAATTAAAAAAAATGTTGATGAAATATTTTGAATCAAAATTCCAATTCTGAAGCTGTACAATTTAAAGGAATCCTCAGTTATTTATTTTTTCGGGACATTTTATATTATAGGGAATCGTCAGAGACTACGATAGACTCTACGAGGGAGTACTATACTTCTTTTGTTTGTAAACGTCACTGTTTACTCGCGAGGGCGCAAATTAGGACAAAACTTTGGTGTCCATTTTCTCGAAAACTATAAAGGATAGGCAGTTGAAAATTTGCAGATTTCTATACAGGGTATTTCAATAATTAACTCAGTCAATTGTTTGTTTTGATTTGTTTTTATTTAGAACTTTTCTGGGGAGTTATTTAGGTTGATACATTAAAACCATCCCAGCGTATACCTTTATATATTTTAAAATCCATCAAAAAATTTTAAACTAATTTATTTAATCATAATTCTAATGTGAGCTAAAAATAAAGGCTTACTCACTCAATCCATGTTATCTAATCGGTCCATCACATCACAGTTGATTTCTGGACGACTTAAAGCCGATTTCACTAACTTCTTATTCTTCCATTTCCCTGTGCGTCCTTTTATATTATGTTTGTAACCTAACTTCTTCTATAAAAATCACGTAACGTTTTTGTCGAAACTATTAACGGGTTTTGGCCGTTGTTTCCCAAAAATCACGTAGTACAAAATTAGTTTAAAATTAAAAGTTTTACTATATATCGCAAAAGACGTGTTGGGTAAAGCCATTGCTTTTCTTCCAATGACTGAACTTTGCTAGAAAAAATCCCGCGAATTATCAAACGCTGCAACATAAAAAGACCTAGGTGGTTTTTTTTTTTTGAAATTTCAAAATATGCAAAGTATTTCCCCAGAGATAATGGACACACAGTTTATCTCATTAATTAGAATTCTTGTCAAATTCTCTGAATTAAAAGTTGTTTATTATATTTGTATTTGATGTAGATATGTTCAGTCCAGAGGTGGATTATGCAAAGATAAGACAAAGTAGGCACGTGCCTACACAGTCGTGAGATTACAAAGGGGCGCACTCGTTGAAGTTTTTAAACAAACATACAAGTGAAATTTACAAAATTTAAAAAACCCCCGACAAATTTCTCGGGTACGGAACCCTGAACTTGCACTTTCACCCTAAACATATATAAGAACACTGTCCATAAAATTACCTTTCAAACAAAACCAAAAAAATTAAAATCAGTTAATACTTTTATTTAGTTCGGGGGTTAAAAAGGTTCTCAATCAAGTCAATTCGACCGTTTAGGGGCTACGATGCCACTGAGAAGCACACAGACGCACAGATAAACACTCTAAACTTATTACAATCCTTCTTAAATCAATATCAAAGTGATGGTCAAGGACATCAGATGATATGAAAGGATACTTAGAAAGCTATCATTTTTTGGGACAAATTTTTGGAAATATTTTATTTGAAATTGAAATATTTGAGTTGACTTTGTTTTTTTGAATTATTGTTTTGAATTACCTAATTATTTTACCCAAGTTTATTTTACCATTCATTTCCATAGTAATTATTTATATGTCATGCCTTTTCCAAACTGAATCGACTTTGAAGATCATCGCCAATTTTTCAGTTTTTTCGGGTACGGAAACTTAAGGTCGAACTTGAAACATAAATAAGAACACTCTTCGCAGTGATGGATTACCGCCTAGGCCCGTGAGGCCCGGGCCTAGGGCGGCACAATTTGGGGGGCGGCATATTTTTCAGAATGTCAAAAATTTATATCTGATATAATGTAACGACAATACATTTTAAGGATCTATTCGAATTTTTTTTATATAAATTTACAAATAAATTTCTATGAAATAGAATGGAATTTATTTTCTGATTAACTTTTTTATTTGTGAGTGCAATACTGATAAAGTATTGCACTCACATTGAGTTTGGGTAACACAGTGAGAACGTTACATATATAATATATTTACAGAAAACAAGAGCGTAGCATGTAATGACAGTGATTTGACTCAAAATATATAGTTCTTTGGCATTATTTCTACAAGATATGAGAGATAAACAATTTTCTGACTATGAAAAAAAAGCCAAAGAACTATCTGGAGTTCAAAATTATTACCACTATGACAGCCGTCGTAAAAAAACCCGAAAACTTCAGGCTGACGAGTCACGGGAAAATGAAAGAACTGCTTTATCTGGAGAAGAAAATTTTCGAACCAACGTTTACTAGCCAATTTTAGATACTTTAAGGGTACAATTGACAGGACGTAAAAGTGCTTATCATAATCTCTACGAAAAACTTAATTTTTTTGACAATTTATATGAAGTAGATACCAATGAATTAAAAATTTGCGCAGATGAATTAGTTACTAAGTATCCTGATGACTTGGAAGAGACTTTCGCGAATGAATTTATTCATTTGCACTGTCAACTCAAAGATTCTGTAATGGACACGAAAGATATTCGTTCCGCGCAAGGAATATACAATTTTTTGCATTCTCAAAATCTTCAAGATGTTTATCCAAATGTAGACATTGCTCTACGTATTTTTTTGAGTATTCCGGCTACGAACTGTTCAGGAGAAAGATCTTTTTCCACCTTGAAAAGAGTAAAAACGTATTTACGCGCAAGTATGGGCCAAGAGAGACTCAATGCTTTAGCACTACTGTCAATTGAAGCTCAACTTGTTCAAGAAATTGATTACAACGACATAGTTGATGATTTTGCTCAGACGAAAGCAAGAAAGAAGATATTTAAAAATTAAATTATACATTATATTTTAAGAAAACTGATTGTTGTTTATGTTGTTAATATTTATTTGTATTGTTCAACAATTGTATTTTTATGAAATAAATATTATATATAAATAATATAAACGGATTCAAAAAAATAAAATTTCATCTTTTAAAAAGGGCGGCTAATCAGACAGGGCCTAGGGCGGCAAAATACTTAATCCGCCACTGACTCTTCGTTAAATAACCTTTCAATTGAAACCAAAAAATTGATGTTCATCCGTTCAGGTGCTACGATGCCACAGACAGGCACACCCCTTTTTTTAGTTCGGGGGTTAAAAAATAAAGCCGTTATTGATAGATTTTTACTAATTTTTACTACGAGGGGTGTTAATTTTGGGGCGAAAAATGTGTGAATCCGTCTCTGGTCCAGTTCAGTCCATGTTGATGTTGATGTCCAGCATGCACGTCTAGTGCCAGTTAGTTCACAGGTGTAGTAATATAATATAATAAAATGTATATCCCCATACACTTATTACTTTTGTATGTATGTATGTATGTTTGTATTTGCTGCAATCATGATGTTATTTATATATGATTGTGAGTTAACCTTGTAAACAAACACATACAAATATATAATAAACAACAACACCAATACTACTTTATTTATTTACCAACATTATCATATCATACATTCAATTATATTGAATATCCTGTGCACGATGCTAAAAAGATTCAATTACAAGACAGGAAAAACTATTAAAATAAACGGTTTATATATAGGTTAAGTTCGGTTAGGTTAGAGTGTCTGTCCTTTGGTGGAACACACTTAGACCATAGAGTCCGTTGTGATGCCGAAAGTGGGTTGGTTCATCCCCGGGAACTACTCCATGAACGATTTGGAGCTGTTTAAGAACAGCAGGAGTGCTTTAACGTCAACGAACTTCAGATCGAAGAGATCGTCAAAGAAAAGCTGGGTCAAGTGAGTCTATCTCCTCATGGCAAAATCTGGACACTGACAGAGAAAATTAGACATCGTTTCTTCCCCCTCATCACTGTGGCAACTCCTGCAGTAGTCATGAAACACGTTCAGCGTGCCTCGCAACAATTTTGCTAATAGAGGCCCTTAGAAGTGATATAAGGTCTTTTAACGCCTACCACAAGTACGTTCCTCCCTCCATCTAAGATATGATGTACGGTTTATAGTTTGAGCCAATAAGGTTCGAGCTAATAAGGTTTAAAGGGAGTTAAAAAACATTTACTAATAATGATATAGAATTTTATAAGAGCCTAAATGGTCGAGCGGTCTAAGGCGTGTCTTCGACTGTTCGTCTATTTAGACTTAGGTTGCGGGTTCGAATCCAGGCAGTGGCAGTGTGAACAATTATGATTAATGAAGGCGGTAGAATTTATCACATTGTCGTCGCTTGGATAAGAACGAAGTAACCGAATTACATCAAAATGTAATTGTAAATATGTTTGTAATTAAGATAAATAAAGATTAACAAATAATGATGTGGGTGGCCTCTGTTATAGGCGTATATGTCAGAGAAACGGAGGTTAAACCCTATTATTATTATATAGAATTTTCAAAGAAGAAAACTGTTAATAAACAAATCGTAAAAATACAAGATGGGTTATTTTAATCTAAGCATCCGAATATCTCAACTGAGGCGCCACCTATTAAAAAATGCCTTAAACAAAAATTGTAGTTTGATTGACAGCAGATTGGACGAGTAGCGTCCCAACAGTTGACAACATCTTGAATTCTTTAATATCCCTACAATGTTTAATTTAGCATTTCGAAAGGGATCGTTTAAATTATTCCACCCAATGTTTTCCTGTCGTATTTGCTTAATACAGCAGTCAGACCTAACTCAAAAAAAAACACGGGTTGCACTCCGGGATTGCCGGCAGAAGTGAAAACTTGAATATTAACGTTGTGCATTTTTGATATTTTGGAATTGAAATAATTTTGCACGAATTACTTTAATTATCAGTATAAAAGTACTATCATTTATGTGGTAGAATACAATATTTATTTATTGCGCTATCGTACACAAACATGACAATTTCATGAACGAACATTTTTTACCCATTACAAAAAAAGTGTACAACGCCGCTAAAGAAGTTTTCACTTAAAAAACAAAAAAAAAAACAAAAACAAAATTATATTTTTAATAAAAAGGCAACCGCACACAGTGTTCCCAAGCGGTCACCCATCCAAGTACTGACTGTATCCAATGTTGCTTAACTTCAGTGATCGGACGAGAGCCTGTGTACTGACTGTGACATAGTCTTACGCTTTTTCGATCAAGCGCGAGTTTAACATTTTTTACCTATTACAAAAAAAGTGTACAACGCCGCTAAAGAAGTTTTCACTTCTAAAATAAAACGCACATTGTTTATAAATTTTAATATAAACAGATTGATAAATATTTAGGTTATTAGGTCATTTCTAAATAATTCGCCATCATTATAAAAAAAAATTGGCATTATAACGTGTTTATATCTGAATTCGTAAAGCATTAACCCGTGTAGATAAAAGTTCAATCGTCAAATATATTTATTTATTTTACTTTTAACGGGTTTTCTCAGTATCGTATACTAAATAATTTGTCTGTTAAAATGTTGTAAAAATATTATATTTTATAAGATAAAAAAATGTTGGAAAAGTAGGTTAAATTTTATATATTTTTAAGTAAAAACCGCGCACTGTCTTACTTTCTTTAAAAGCATTACAAGATTTTGCGGATCTTATACAAGTTGGTCTCATTTTTTTTTTGAGTTAATTATGTCAGATAATAATATAATATCCAAGTGTCTCATATTTATAACTGAAGTTGTTTTTTTTTTTTAAATCAAAAAGTTAATGAAGGTTGAAAATAACCGTGCAATAAAATATAATGACCTTCAGATTATATTCTTGATTGACGAAATAATTGGTTTTTTTTAAAAATATTTATTTGCAAGAATATTATGTTTTCTTTTTTAATGTTTTGCAATTTTGTTATTATTTGGAGTTAATGTTCGAGAGAAAATTTGTCTGATAATAGACAAACGTGTTTCGTCATGTTTCGGGAGCATCTTTAGATTCTTTTGCTTTAGCGCTTTTTATATTGCACAAAAATTTGTTCAGCTATTACTCCAAGAGGCGATGGCGATACTGTTGCACCAGGTACCTCTGAGACCAATTTTGTCACATTATTCGTGTTCAGAGATCCCAAAAACCCCCGAGTAATAAGTTTGGACTGATTATATGACGAATTTCTCGAAAACTTCAGGAGGCGACGAGAATTCCGTTGCACCAGATACTTCTGAGACCAATTCTGTCATAATATTTGTATTCTGAGCGCCAGGTACCTCTGAGGCCAACTCTGTCACGATATTCGTGTTCTGCGACCCCAAAAACCCTCGTGTAACAAGTTCTTATATTTCTAGAGGCTATTTTTTTATATTCCTAGATTCGTTACTAACATAGGGTCTAAAATAATTTACGAGTGGCGATTTCTCAAAACGATTTGTAGTAATAGAATATTTTGTGACTTTTGGACCCTAAATAGAACCTAAAAATCATGACAGAAGGAAAGAGAGTTAAAATTAATTTAAGAACATAAAGAAGACATAAATATTTTTGTCGCGTATGTTTAATTTAAAAGTTCATCAGCTTAATAAAATTTTGATTATTTTGTCTTTGTGTTTTTATAAATCTATCATTTCTGTACATCATGTAGAAAATAAAAATATTCTATGTAAACAATAAGAAAAATGAAATTGTCAAAATGCCAAAACAAATATCTAATTTTATCTACTTTTTAAAATAGATATGCCACTATTTTAAATATAACACAAAGATTAAGTACATTTTCGATTTCCCATTAGTAACATAAATTTCGTTTTAGATCTTCATCCCAAAAATGCCATTTCACAAGCGAATTACCTTAAATTTCTTATTTTTGTTGATAGATTTTCTCCTCAAGTTCATAAAATTATGTAGTGGTTTGAGAAACATTAACTCAGTTTTCTTCACAAAAAAACAAAAGTCTTAGTATAGCTCAAGGCAATATCTTGAGACTAAAATACTCTTTATTTCTAGGTATCCAGCTTTCTGGAAAGCATGGTAATATCAGAGAATTTTGAGTTTCTGGAAAATTCATTGAATTGTCAGGGAATTTCGTAACGTTTCTGGAATTTTTTAAAGTTTATATCTGATATATATTATAATCGTGAAATTTTGTGAGGATGTATGGGTGTTTCTTACTCTTTCACGCTAAAACTACTGAATAGGTTTAGATGAAATTTGAAACACAGATAGTTTATAACCTGGATTAACACATAGCATTTTATCCCGATAGTGTGTTCCCGTGGGACAATTATTGCTTACCTTTTTTTGGTGCTTTATAATACTTAACAGATAATTCCACGGCAACTTAAATTATTTAACCTATAGAAGATTACATTATTGGTAACTTTCAAGGGCTCACTCGCATTGTGTCATAATATTCCAATTTTTTTACTTAGAAAGATTAGATAATTAACATGGAGAGCATAGGAGAGATATTTTTAACAAGTTTTCTAATTCTAGAAAAAAAAACTAACTTAACGGACATTTATATATTTGTTCTGAGTTTTAAAAATAGCAAAATTATTGACCGTTTCATTATTATTCAGATATAATAACGCAAAGTTGATCAATTTTATAGTTGAACAGAAACGAATATAGTCAGAGTATTGGTGACTGAAGAGAGATGTCTATATCAAAATTGTAAAACATCACTTGGTACACAATATATTGTTTGATAAATAGTTGCGTGGTTTTGTAAAGTTAAAAATAACACATTATTTGACTAGAAAGCATGTATGTGGTTTATATGCATGTACTGTGCATATAAATCAAAACTTTTTTAGAATAATGTAGGGAGACAATCACCTTAAAACTCAAATTAGGCATCACTACATAGTATAAAACAAAGTCGCTTTCTCTGTCCCTATGTCCCTTTGTATGCTTAAATCTTTGAAACTACGTAACGGATTTTGATGCGGTTTTTTTTAATAGATAGAGTGATTCAAGAGAAAGGTTTATATGTATAATAACATCCATTAAATAGTGGAGAAGTACTGCTATTTTTGAGGTTAATAGTTAAAAATGTAAAAAGTAAATAAGTAAAAATGTAGTGTATGAATTTAGATATTCCAAAGATAGCAGGAAATCTTCATGGTATAGGGAAAGGGGGATTTTTTTACTCCAAATTTAACGCGTGCGGGCCACGGGCAGTAATGAATAAATCAAAACTACTGGATCGATTTTAATCACATAGGCTATATATTTTATACCCGTGCGAAGCCAGAGCGGGCCGCTATGTTTTTATATACAACGTTCACAGTTTTTCTGTAGTGCATTTAGTATCAGCATTGCACCCGTGCGAAGCAGGGGCGGGTCGCTAGTTTGTTTGTAAATCAGAATGTATAAGTTTTATAATATTATCCATAAAAAATGAATGTAAATGACTATGAAAAAATGGTATGGAAAAACTCAAGTGCAAATTTGGAAAAGTCATAGATTTTCCAAATTATTTCTAGACATGTGTAGTAATCAATCATAATTAGTGAGACATTGAAATCATCAATAAGTTTTTGTTTTATAAATAAAAAACATTAGTAAAAATGCAATTTAAAAAAAAAAAAACTATGTTAGGATAGGTTTGAATTTGATGAACTTACAACCTTGATAATCACTTTTATAAATTAAAATGAGTTTTGTTATTTAAACACATGAATAAATATCATAATATTAATAATTATTAATTAGATATCAATAACAACAACAAATATAAACATAATTTTGTTATGTATGGTGTTGGTTGGTGTTAACGTGATCTGTGATACGAGTCTTTCATGATTGTCAACAAAAATTTTATAAAATCATTATAAATTTATTAAATATTCATGAACAAATTCAATTCAATTGAATCATAAATAATGTAAAAGTAATTGGTATATTTTTACATATGTATATATTATGTTGTTTAAACGTGTGACAATTGATGATTTAAATGTTTTAATTTTATAAATAACTAGCTGTGAACTACCCGCTTTGCTGGGCAACATCCCCACTTGCACCCCTCCCTCCACATTTCCTTGCGTGGGATAACAGTTTTGTAATGTACACGTCATGCTCTTTTATTTGATACCCCACTTAGGTATATTTGTAAATATTCGATAATTCCTTCCCACTTTCTCGCTACACCTTTCTACCCTCCGAAGGTAAAAAGTAGATAAAAACAATAGATCTTTGAAGCTGGTTGTATATCGTGTCAATATTTGAGCTTAATCGATGCACAACTTTTTTAGTTTTTGAAGCATATCCCTTTCAACCCATATTTCAACCCCTTACTCTACTATAATATGGATGTATTATACATAAAAACCTTCCTCTTGAATCACTCTATCTATTAAAAAAAACCGCATCAAAATCCGTTGCGTAGTTTCAAAGATTTAAGCGTACATAGGGACATAGGGACAGAAAAAGCGACTTTGTTTTATAATATGTAGTGATGACAATTGAAAATAAACAATTGAATGAGTTAATTGTTGAAATACCATGTATAGACTGTGTTGATTACATTGTCACATCACAAATACATACATGTCACACAGTGATGTTTACATAAAAATGTTTCAAACAAAAGTTGTTTATTTTAGGAAAATTTTTTACGTTTGAACTTGTTGTTCTATCTCTAACGGTTTACAAGATGGATCCTACGGATCCCAGACCTAATTATTGACCTATGTTGCCTATTTACGAACTCGACCTCACTTTTTATGTCCTGAGCATGCTGTAAAAATTTCAGCTTGATATCATTTTTCGTTTTTAGTTATCGTGTTGACAGACAAACGTCTTTGAAAAATTCCTAACAAACTTCCTCCAAAATCCTGCACCCGGGTGTCACGCACCGATTAAACCTCCATGTAAAGAAAAAAAAATGGCAGCACATTCTAAAATACCATCGAAAATGTCACAAAGTCCTTTTCTTATCTGATCTGTTTTCTTGAAAATTTGATACAAGTTTAGATGATTGTATCTCTTCTTAAGGATGTATGAGCATGGTAGTGGGGGCACAAATTTAAAAATAGATATTTTCAATGATAAATTTATATTATTACTTGACGATATAAGACGAAAAGTAAGAATAAAATTTTTCGATATCTGGCTTAATTTTCAAAATATCGAAAATTTTGTTTAGTTATTTAGCTTTCGATATTTCGAAAACCAAGACACATATCGAAAAATCTTATTCTTATTTTTCGTCTACATTCATGAAGTTATAACAAAATTCATCATCAAAGTTGAAAATAAGATAAAAATAATTTCAACCCTTAATCTACCCTGCTCTTACATCCCTTATATGGACGGTGACACTTAGTTTTTTTCTTTTCTAATTCATTGCTAATATGTTTACTTTCAATTAAAAAGTTTTTTTAAAATTTGTTTTCATTCATTCCAAATGAAAATTATCAAAAACTTCCAAAATATGTCGTTTTTTGAGATTCCTCCATAAGAGCCAATGTATTTTATATCGATTTTTAATGACTTTTTTCTTAAAAATTTGCACGGATACCTAAGCTGGAATTTTAACCACATATTCTTTGAGTAAAAGACTACCTACAAACAAATTTTGAGCCTTTAAATCAAACATTGTTGTCATGCTCATACATCCTTAACAAAAATTCTATTCAGCCGCCTATGTTAAATTTTCATAAAAATAATAATTCAATTAATTTTTAAATATTAATAAAGTAGATATTGTAGTAGGAATGAATGATTAAAATAAGTAAAGTTTGTTGTTGTTGGTAATAAGTAATAAGAGTTGAGTTCTTTACATAAATTTTATGACTTTTACTATCAATATTTTAAATAATTATGTATTTACACAAAATTAAAGATTCAAAGTATTTTAAAGTTATTTTATACATCAAGTGAAGTCAATTCAATTCAATTCATACTTTATACAGCTACACTCTACTCTACACTCACATCAGTAAAATAATAAAACTTTTAACTTTCCAAACTAAACAACTAACACAAAGGAAGTAGTAGTGGTAACGATATGGTATGCTATGAATGGTTTGAGAAAGTCATGTCTCATGTACGTATCTACTATCTTTACAATACAGTTACACTATTTTATAAACTTAACTTACTATACGTATATGCAATCTTATTTAAATTAAATATCGTTTTAATCGGGTGTCACAAAACTTTGATACCGACATCTAATCCTTTTATTATTAAGGAATCTTTTCAATTAAGTGGTAACATGGGTTTGAGATGCCAAAAAAGCATATAGTCTCAGAAACAAAACACTAAAAAGAGCCAACGTTCGAAAAATTTGAACATTACGTCAGTTTTGAATGCGGTTTTTTCGGCATTCGATTCGTTAGAGCGTCAGAAAATTTTGTCACCTAAATCACTACATATTATAAAACAAAGTCGCTTTTTCTGTCCCTATGTCCCTTTGTACGCTTAAAACTACGCAACGGATTTTGATGCGCCTTTTTTTATTAGATAGAGTGATTCAAGAGGAAGGTTTTTATGTATAATACATCCATATTATAGTAGAGTAAGGGGTTGAAATAGGGGTTGAAAGGGATATGCTTCAAAAACTAAAAAAGTTGTGCATCGATTAAGCTCAAATATTGACACGATATACAACCAGCTTCAAAGATCTATTGTTTTTATCTACTTTTAACATTCGGAGGGTAGAAAGGTGTAGCGAGAAAGTGGGAAGGAATTATCGAATATTTACAAATATATATAAGTGGGGTATCAAATAAAAGAGCATGACGTGTACATTACAAAACTGTTATCCCACGCAAGGAAATGTGGAGGGAGGGGTGCAAGTGGGGATGTTGTCCAGCAAAGCGGGTAGTTCACAGCTAGTTGATTTTTAAGAAGTTAAAAATATGTAATTTGCATAAATAATATGTATTTTATATAAACGCACCCGAAGGCTTGTACTATTACTTTTGAATGAAAACACAAAAAGTTTAATTCAGTATAAAAGTACTATTGAATTTTCAACGAGCTTTCCCATCAGAAGTATTTATTTCTATAGCAAATATAATTTCAAGGTAATTTGCATATAATCAATTTATTCCAAATTTTTAATGCAATGAACGGATAATATTCATTTAATATTTTATGAGTCAATGATTTTCAATTGTGCGTAAAAATGAGAAAAATCGTTCTATTATTTTCCAATATTTTTGAAAAAATATGAAATTGATCTCATATATTATAATTTATCTTTATTATTTTATTAGTTGTGATCATTATATCTGATTAAACCTTCCGTATCAAAAAAATTCAAGAACAATGTAGGTCTTCATTGAAATTTTCAATTTTTTATTAACTGAATCTGAGAAATTAACCCATTTTCGAAAGCCACAAGAGAGGAAAAGAGACAAGAAATCTCATCATTAAAAATTTAAATCTAAATAATTTTTTTATTTTTTGAGTATTGGTTAACAAAAAAATACTTGAAATATTGATCTCCTTAATTTTGAGATACATTGTATAAAATGAAATTTAATATTGTTTTAAAGTGAAATAGTATTTTATATTGTACGAATTTCAATTGTGTTTTAAATTAAAGTGAGTATATCAGTTATTAGTTGATATTATATTGTCATTCGGCCCAATGCGCGTCTAACCTAATCTTCCATGTAATAGCACTATTCTAAGTGCACCTTCTTCAGCCAGTCTTTGGTAAACGATATATATCGAAATTACTTTATCGTTTTAAGTTTTCCTAAATTAAAGAGAACTATAAAAGGTTTATCAAAAATTATTATTGTTATAAGAACTTTTTGCTTATTTTAGAAAAACAATTTTTAGCGGTTAAATTAACAATAAAACAAGATGACCACAAGAGTTAACCTTCAAAATTCCTTGAAAATGCTCGATTTTTCAATACTATTCATCATACTTTTCACGGATTTTTTAGAATTGAATAGAAGACTCAAATGACAGTAACTTTGATGACCAAAGAAGTCGCGGAAACTAAACATTAATAACAGATAAAATTTTAACAGTAAAACGGATTTGAATGCGGTTTTATGCATTCGTTAGAGCGTCCGGAAATTTTGTGATCTAAATTGATTTATAGGAAATTTTTTTAAATTATAATTTTCACTAACTCTCACTTAAACTGATGATTAATGTTGTATTTTTTTTGTTTCAGAATGTTATTGAAAAGATGGTGTATGCGGATAAATCTTAACGCAAGAAGATGTAAAACATTTTTGCTATGGTGTTTTGCTTCAACGGGTTAAACCACATTGAGAAACAGATAGAAATCAAACTTCATAAGGTAAATAAACATACTTTTTATCTCACTTTGTAATAAAATTTGTATTATTTATATTTATTAGCTTCATGAAAATATGTGTAAGGTCAGGTGTTTACACGCAATTAAGAAATAGACAAACATGTAAGACAAACACAAGCGTGAGATATCAATATCAATGTAAGAATCATTTAATTAGTGTGTTTGTTTTGTACACTCAAGATCAAAGATAATTCATTACTTTCTGTTTTTTTGATCAAATCTTTGAAACGTTTTGTGCACACGCTTATACAGAATGATTTCGTTAAAAGTTTACACCTTACTACAATAAAAGCTTGTCCTTAAAAAGGTCTTTTTTATTTAAAACTAAAAATGGTATGTATATACATCAAATATGGTGGAAGCGATGAAATAATCAGGTCATGCTTGCCATAAAAATAAATTATAATCCGATTTACTAGTTATGTTATTTATCTTAATTAATCTGCAACTCCCATTCCTTAATAGCTTTACTATGCTTAGCCCCCTCGTTGAAGCCCACCTGCTCGCATAGCACACAAATTTTATTCCTTTCTTACTAATACAGTGTATAAAGAATCAGTACACTGCCAGATTTAGTCTTATACATATGACATTATAAAAATTGTTTCCAATTTTCCGTACAATGATAAAATATAGTTTCAGAATTTCGATTTATAAAGAAACATTTCTAACGTACTACTTGTGAGAAGAATAATTGAAATTCTCTTTGTAAATATTATAAAGTGCATGAAGTTAAGAAAACTTTAGTAACATTCAGCTCAATCGATTAAGAATAACTGCTTTAAAATTCATAAGTACATACACATACATACAAACATTGCAAGCTAAATAAAAACTTCTTCTATTTTTTCATAAAAGCCGTGTAATCGGAACAAATCCAGTAATCGATGCATACTTGGATTTTGTGGAGTCTCGATTAACGAGACTCTATTGTATTTAGTTTTTTTAAATGAAACTACATACTTTTTGTAGCAGATTCTTTCTTGTTCTTTGCCGCAACAGCAACATTTGTTTGAATTTTTGTTCGGGTAATAGATATTTAATTTTCAATAAAAAATATTATAAAGAGACTATATACTCATTATGGAATTTTCAACACTATACATTGATTTGGCAACCAATAAAGATAGGAGAAGCTTTTTATTTACATTTCACACAAAAACTACTTAACCTCCTTAAGTTGAGAATGTGTATTTTTATTTACAATTTATTTTTAGATAACAAATTTAAATTGTATATATTTTGTACATTTTTGTTGATAATATTGAATCAGAACGAACATATTACTTCCTATAAGTGTTTTTTACCAACTATATCCGAAATAGTCACGAATTTTAATTGTTTAGTCAATGTGAAAACCTCAAGTTTGAACCCTCTAGGTCTACATCAGTGTACCCGTAAAGTTTTATTGTTGTTAACCAAATTTGTTTAACGATGGCATCTGGCTAGTATTGTATTTTTCTGACAAACATAAATAATAAAAGGCAATAAAAGCATGAGATGATTTCGGACTTTGGTAATCATATAGATAATATCTACCCGGATTGTGAAATAAAATATATTTTCATTGACAAAAGGTCGGTTTTAGGTCTTAATAAATGAACTATATTACTTAGTTAATTTCTTTTGAGTTCAAAGGTATGGATTTTAAACAAATTTTTGTAAAAAACTTAAAATGTAAAATAATTGAATCTATCGTCTGTAATACTAAAAAGATTTACTCCGAAATGTTGATATTCTCAGAAACGAAGAAGGAAAGGAATCGTCGAAATAATTATACGACAAAATATGTCGTTATTAGTTTTCAGACCTATTTATAGTTCTTTTTGGAACTGACAATAGAAGATTAGGATATCAAAAAGAAAAAAAAAAGAAGTTTTTAGAAAAGACAAGTTTGAAAAAAATTTCATATTTTCCTTCGATAAATGTTCCGTGACTAAGAGTCAAGTGATTATTTCAAAATGAATTAGCTTAAAGAATTTTTGTCTTCGATTATTCCTTTTTAAATAAATAAAAAATATCCCTGTTATGTTCTTAAAGTTTACTCAAGTATAAAAAGATACTTTTTTTTTCAGGGTATAAAATAAATCAATGTTTTATTTTCTGAATGTCGTTGAGAAAAAAAAAACAACCTACCTAATTTCCAAGAAGTCATCAATCAAATCATGAATATATTTGTTACATAGAACACTATTTTTGATTGTGTAAAAAAATGTTTTTGCTATAGTACACTACCCAAGTACACAATCCTAGTTGATGATTTATTATAAAACCGTGTAAACAGGTTTTTGTATCATTATAACATTGGCAGTAGTATTTAGGAGGCATTTGTAGAGATAAAGAAAAAAAATTCACTTTAAACGCCACACAAGACCTCCATCTAGAGCAAGCATAGGCGAGTTATTTTATATCGAAGTCACCATTGTTATAACTTTATTGTGTGCCATAAACTTTATTGTGTGTCTCTTTATACGACTCTTCTACCTATCTAAGTTTCTCTAATAGTAATGAGATAGGTAGAAAAAAAATGTTGTCTCTCTGTCTTACTCGTATTATTGGTTGACACTGGTTAGGTTGTCGCTGTCTTGCTCGCTCGTCGAATTTGACTCAAAAGTCTTTCAGAAAGACTCTTAGAACATATCAAAAACACAAGAATTAATAACTTAATAAATGTGATAATAAATTCCCATATTTAAGTTTGTAGTGTTTTCATTCTTAAAATTATCAAGTCAATATTTTTCACCATGAAACGTCAAAAGAAAATGATATCGATGAATCAGTCAAACCTTTTTGCAACTAGAACCATTACCTCAATATTGTAATACCACGTTTTAGTCTGTATATGGACGTAAAAAACATTTGTAAAATGAAATATGTATTTATTCAAGTTTAGTAGTTTTACCTGCATACAAGTAATGTGCACTCCATTGTCTTGTAAATAATTCCAATTGGTCAAAAAATTATTACAAAGAAATTTGGCCAAAAAAAATATTATTTTCAATTTGAAATCAATTTTGCATGAAAATTGCATTCTTTAGTTATCGCACAAATTTACGTATTTCTGACCATTTTTATTCTTCAGCGATTTTATTTCAGAAACTGTAGAATCTGCAACAGGTTAATGAACTTGATTTTTTCCAACTTAAAACAATATTACCATTATTTAAGTGGAAAAAAAATATAGGGAAATCGATATACTTTGGCTTAAAAACTACAATAAAATCGATTTTTATTTTAAAATGAATTATCTTTAGGATCAATGGTCATTTAACTAATATGAACCGATTTCGATCGAAAAAATCTCATGCGATTTGAGACTATTTGTCTATGGTTTATCTGATTTTAGGGAGCTTTATCTAAAAATTAAAATGTAACTTGGAATTCAGATTGCAGAAAGGGTGCTTTAAAAAAATTTCATGTATGCCTGAAAAAGAATGTCTGTAGCACACATTTCATTTTCATTAAAAATTCTCGTTTTTCCTATCATAAATACAACATTTTATTATCAATTTAAAATCTCGAATATCGTATTCTGCAGGAATAGAAATATTTTCTATTTATTCCAAGAAAACTGGAATTTAAAAGCTCCAGGTATCTACATTGCCATAGAAACAAATATCCGTTATTCTAGAAGATTAATTAAATTGAAACTATTTATAGTTGTATATAAGGCTGGAAATATATTTGCTACTTTTAAGAAGAATCTTTTTAAACAAATTTTAACAATTTTCTGAACAGTGAATAATCAATTTTTTGTATAAAACGCTCGAATATAGATTACTTAAAATTAACTTAAACCGGAAACTCTGTTATTATTAACACATGTAATTTTGAATTGTTTCAGGTACTGCTGCATAATATTAGCGGCAGCCTAATGATATGGATGTAACCATTACTAACGGGCTAGAGGGAGTACGACAATACTTCCAAGGTTTGCCCACTACCTCAAATCCATCCGGTAATTCAACACCATTTCATTCAACTGATCAATATAATACTGACAATATTGAAAGTAATATTTGGTCAACTACAAGTGGAAATGGTTCTCGAATTCCAAACGATCAACAGTTTCCCAAAAATCCGGAACCGAATAAATCAATATTTAATCATGTAGTCAATACTGAAAGTAGTAATTCGTATAGTTTATTCGAAAGAAATGAATCGTCGTCACAATACAAAAATGTTTCACTTCCAAAGCATGAAATGCGACCACATAATCATGAAATATGGAAACCGTCTTCGTACGAGCGTGTACCATCAGCCACATCGGATACAAACACTAGCAAATTAAATTCTGATGACACGAAACCACCGAATCAACAAACAAAAGTAGAAAATGATAAAAAATTGAGTGGAAATCTAAACCCAAATTCATCTACTTCATTTCAAGATGAATTCCAACAACAAATGCTTTCTTCATTAAATAAAAATTTTGATCAACATTCCCAAAATGTTTCGTCACAACATTTTGATAGGACATCGGGAGGGGGAAAATTTCCACACCAAGATTCGAAGAATGTCAATAATGAAACATCGAAAACTTCAGAAACACAGTCTGGTAGTGATAAGTCATTATTAACGAGACAAATTTCTTCGGAATCAATCTCTACTGTTGAAAAACGATCCCCCAGTGTAGAGATTGTACCACCAAGGCCGTCTTCACAGTCTCAAGAAGCTAGGCCTGCGTCAATTAATCATCAAGATTTACGGCTATCTTCACATGAAATGCGACCACCGTCACATGAAATGAGGCCACCTTCTCATGAAATGAGACCTCCTTCTCATGAGATGAGACCTTCCCCTCATGAAATAAGGCCACCTTCTCATGAAATGCGTCCAGTTTCTCAAGAGGTACGACCTCCATCATGTGAAATGAGGGCAGCTTCACAAGAAATGAGGCCAGCTTCACATGAAATGAGACCAGCTTCTCATGAAATGAGACCAGCTTCACACGAAATGAGGCCAGCATCACATGAAATGAGACCAGCTTCTCATGAAATGAGGCCAGCATCACATGAAATGAGACCAGCTTCTCATGAAATGAGGCCAGCTTCACATGAAATGAGACCAGCTTCTCATGAAATGAGGCCAGCATCACATGACATGAGGCCAGCTTCTCATGAAATGCGTTCTCTTTCTCAAGAGATGCGAGTTCCTTCACATGAAATGAGACCATCTTCACAGGAAATGAGACCTGCACCACAAGAAATTAGACCACCTACACAGGAAATGAGGCCGGCTTCACAAGACATGAGGCCAGCTTCACAAGAAATGAGACAGAATTTACATGATGTAAGGCCGTTATCGCGAGAAATACGACCAACTGCACATGAAATAAGACAGCCTTCCCATGAAATGAGACCTCCATCCCACGAAATGCGTCCAGCATCACATGAAATGAGACCGCCTTCTCATGAAATGAGGCCATCTTCACGTGAATTGAGACCGTCTTCTCATGAAATGAGGCCTGCTTCACATGAAATGAGACCACCTTCCCATGAAATGAGACCAACTTCACATGAAATGAGACCTCCTTCTCATGAAATGAGACCACCTTCACATGAAATGAGACCACCTTCACATGAAATGAGGCCAGGCTCACATGAAATGAGACCAGTTTCGCAGGAAATGAGACTAACTCCACAGGATATGAGACAATCATCTCATGAAATGAAACCAAATTCGCATGAAATGAGAACACAGGGAATAAGACAACCATCTCATGAAATTAGACAAAATTCGCATGATATGAGACTACAATCTCATGAAATGAGGCCTGATTTCGTTTCCTCACATCAAGTAAGACCTGAATTTCGCGATACAAATAATCGATTACCTAAAGATATGATGCCTCAACCTCAATTATCGCATGATATTCGATCTCGCTCACTTCAAGAAATACGATCTCTGCCAGAAGAAAAGAAATTAACTGGAATGTATGCTTCATATGCGGAAGAAAGATTAGCTCAAGATTCACGAATCAATCCTGAATTAAGGCACCTTCAAGAACAATACTCACAGCGAACGCAACAAGACTTAAGATCTACTGCTCAAAAAATGTATGACAATAGATCATTTCCCCCTCAAGATATTCGTGCACCACAAAATATAAAATCATTTTCGAACGAAGTTCGATTACCCACAACGAATAAAGAGGATCCAAAGCAACTATCGCAAGATTATTTGAAATCTGTACAGTTGAAGAGTTCATTCGAAGCACGAATGTCGAAAAGTATCAACCAGGCATTTAATGAAAATCATTATGGCAGGCCGATGAATAGCCAAATACAGACACCATCAAATAATATGTACTCGATGGAAACAAAAGGTCCTAATGAAATGCAATACAAAATGGATCAGGAAGCGAAAAAATTGTATACTGCTCGACCTATTGATCAAACGACACGAGTGCCTCCCACCAGTGTGAGTGGGAACGATTTATCTAGAATAAATAAACCTAATTTACCAACATCAAATTTAAATAACTATCATCAGACACCATCTTCAGAGTATCTGAAGAAAGATCCAAATTATATGGCTAGATCTATGGCCATGATGAATCAATATAATAAAAGCTTACCACCAACGGATAATCGGTTGCAACCTCAACACACCATGCCACCACGGGTTGCGAGTAATATGAATGATTTTCAAAAACAATATTTACAACACACAACAAATACATCACGGCCTGAAAAATTAGTACAACGAAGTGCTCCAGGTGTTGGGGGATCCTCTTCACAACAACCAATGCATTTTACAAATTACACACCTGAACAACATTCTTACCCTACGAATGTTCTTCAACGCCATTCAAATGTAATTCAATATGAAAATTCTTCACGACAACAGAATGCTAGCGCACCAGGTAGTTCTGATAGAGTAAGTGGTATAAAAATCGAACAACGACCTGAAATGATGTATCCACCTTCGACGATTAACCAACAAAACCATGTTTATCATCAAAATAGTCTTAGGCAGCAACCTCAATCTCACGATAAAAAATTATCAAGAATGGAAATTGACGTAAAAGTATCAACCCAGAATTCGATTGCATACTCTAGAGCGTATAATAATTATCCTGGACATACAACCCAAACGACATCGTCTTCTGCTTATAATCAGATGGCAAATCAATATACCACAACAGGAACTAAGTCAATTAATCATCAAGAAGCCTATGAACGTCAAAGATTATACAATAATCATATTCAAACGTTACAACAACAAAAAAACCCACAAAATCACCATGAAGTAGCTGGAACACCTGGATTGTATCCTCAAAGTTATCAACAACAAATGCGAAATGTTGAAACATCAAGGAGTAACAATCAACAATCGTCAATTTCAATGCAACATCAACAACAAATGTTTCAAACTGCACAATCTTCATCGACCAAAAATACTTATCCAGTTCCTCCACGTGCTAGTGGGCCGATGTATAGCAGTCATTCAAATGTACAACATCAATTACGTCCTGAAATTATAGTAACAACTGCTGGAGGGGTAAATAACACCTCTGGACAACAACATTTTCCGTATTCAACATCGTCTTCAGCGGATAATCATTTACAACATTATATGCAACAAACCAAAGGTTTATATTATCCAAGTAATAATAAAACTCATTCGACTCCGTATCCTACTGGTACGGTTTCTACAAATTCAATAATTGAACGACAACGACAGCAGAATCAAATGATGAATGCCAATTATAAAAATCCTGCGTATAGGTATCCATCTCCAAGTGCGCCTGGAGCTATTGTTACATCTTCCAATACGAATCAATATCATTACGCAAATAAAAATTATTCATATGTAACGACAAATGCATCGATGTCAAATTACACTACGACATCATCTTCGATGAATTCGGTGCATAATTCAACAGTATTAACAAATTCCAATCACCATTATCTTCAACAAGCTGCAATTGCTCAAGGTGTTTCAAAATCATCTTCGTCACAACAAAAAGTTTTATCAAATCAAACAGCTCCGATTCAAATGAATCGACAATCGAATTACCCACCACAACAAACAGTGAAATCAATTCGTACCCCAACAATTGATTTAACATCACCTTCTGCGACACCAAAGCCAGTAAATAAAATAAATTCAGTATCACCGTTAGATTTATCTGTGAAAACTGTACGAACATCAGCGGATTCAACCGCAAACGATGATTATCAAATAATTGAACAATCAAATGAAATGTATAACTATCAACAACGATTACCAAAAATATCTGCTCCAGGTGTGGTTGGTGGTAATAATGGTATAGCCGCTGCACCAAAAGTTGATTTTGCACCCAATTTTACAACACTAGCAGCACCAATTACAACAACTCGTTCATCTTCTTCAACATCATCGTCAGAAATGCCTGGTGTACAAAAATCATATGAAAATCGTACAGCCTATTATCAAAATTATCATTTACAACGAGGTGGTGCTACAAATAAAGTTGAATTAGTTCCAAGTAAACGTCAACCTCAGTATGTTCCACAACCACCGATCCCACAAATTCCACCCCAAATAAATAAGAAACGTTATGCAGACGAAAGTTCTGATTATCAACCTCATGCAAAAATACCACGAGTTGATAATTGGCGGTTATCAATTGATCAAGAAATTGATCAACGTTTATTATCATATACACATTCCAAATCACAGTTAGAAAATCAACAAGGCTATAAACCATTGATTAACGGGCATTCTACGCTACAAACTCAACCTCCATCAGCTCCAGAACATCAGCATCAGGTTGTTAACGCCGAATCTAGAATACCTTATAATCATCAAGCGATGAGTGTTCAAAACGAGAGTAAAAACTTTCATCAAGTATCTCCAGGACATAATACTACAACAGTTCAAAGCAATTCATATCCACCGTCAAACATTTCTGGTGGTAATCAACCTCCTCCAAGTGTACATGGTGCTGATAAACGTGTTATTAGTATTCTACGAAATAGTTTAGAAATTAAGGGAGCGAAACAACGCGAAGAACAAGAACGTATAGCTGCCAAATCTGATATAATCGTACAAAATAATATTCCAACTCCTCCAGTGGTCACAACATCTTCTACGGAGATAATAAAATCTAGTGCGTTTGTGCCGACCACAGTAGGCGGAGCATCGTCTGCTCCTACTAAATTTCATATACCTCGTGCAATTGATTCAATTAAAGTTCCACCAACGACTGTTCCTAGTGAAGTTGTTCCAATAAGTGATACATCAGCGACTGAAGTTAAACCTACATCAAATGCAGATTTAGATGGATTAGCTGCAAACTTAGCTGCGCGTATTCGTACCAAGGCTGAATTAAAACAAGTTGATCCCGCACAATTAGCTGCAATGCAAAAAGCCAACGAAGAAAACAATACAACGCCTTCTTCGGAAACATCTAAAGATCAACAACCACCACGACGAAGATTATTTAGCCGAACTGATGAAGATGGAAATACAATTCCACATCGTAATAGTATATTAAGAAGTTCCTCTGAGGTGTCCGTATTCGATTTCCGTGAATCGGATTCGGAGAGTGAAATGCCAATACTAGAACGACAATCGTTAGTTGATATGCGCCGTGATAGAAAATCATCGACGTCAACAATTCGTCCACCAAGTGCAACCCCTCTTGATCCCGATATAGTTATCAAACAAGAGGTACCAGAATCTCCGGATCCCTTCTTTACTGAAACATGTGATAAATTTATGGAACAATTACGTACGGGAGGAAGTAGTACTAAAAAACGGGGTCGACGAAAGAAAGTTGTTGAACCCGAAATCATAGCAAAATTAGAAAATAAATTAATCGAAATTGAAATTAAAGTTGAAAAATGCGATGACATTATAAAATGTGAACCTAGTGAACCAAATGAACCTGAACCTCCTCCAGAAGTTAAACCAGTTGAAAATGAATTTGAACCAGATAAGGTGATCAAACAAGAAGATTCTGATTCTGATGTACCATTAATTCGTAAAAAATATGCACTCAAGAAAAATGAAGAGGCAAATTCGAAGAAAAGTGATGATGAAGATGACGATGATGACGAAGTACTAAGTGTGATGAAAAAGAAAGAAAAAAGTGGTGCTAAAATAAAACTTGAATCTTCAAGTGAAAGTAGTGATAATAGTGATAACGAAACAAATAAAGAGACAGTTGCACATCGTTTACGACAGCGTAAAGGTCGGTCAAACGATAAAAAACGTTCAGACTCCGAAAGTAGTACAAATATTACCACACGTGCAACCAATAATAATGAATCAAAAGAGCAAAAGAATTCACGTTCGAAAAGTGCACCACAAAAGAAACCATCTTTCGGTGATGGTAGTGATTTTCGTCCAGGTTGGGAAGAGGAAGTTTACCGTTATAAGCAATCATTACGAATGCCTGCCCAATTAATTAGTATACCCCGTCCTACGGTACGTTTATCTACTTCCTTACCAGATTTGGATCCATGTCCTTCGCCAACAACTTCTTCGATTATGGATAATGAATTCTTTAAATATCACATGAAAAATAATTTATTGGGTGCGAAAATTAAGAGAGAATTCATTGACAGTGATTTAGATTCGAACTTTAGTTTTGTTAGTCAAAATAAAACAAACACGGTGATTGACGATGAAGAGGAAGCAACATGTTCTTCCATTTTGTCTTCGACCAATTCAAAAACAAAAGAAAATAATAACTCAATAATTGATGTACTCGCACAACGTTACGGTAAAAATAATTTACGAAAACGTACATCCAAGAAATTTAATAATAATAACAATCGTCCAAAAATCATTCCAAAGTCTTCCAATCCACTCGAATTGTTACCAACACCTAGTTTAGAAGATACCGTCGATGTGAAAAATGATAAAAAGAAAGTCAAAAGTAAAAAATTAGAAAAACCGATTTCACCGAAATCAAATACTTCATTACTTGGATTCTTTCGTAAGAAAACAGTGGAAAACTTTCGTGATGCATTTCGTAAGAATACAATTAATGAGCAATTTACTCCTGTAATATTTAAATCGCGTACGCGAAAAGAAACGCAAGTGTTAAAACAACGAGCTACAATGCGTGAAGTCTTTGGTGAAGATCGACCTGCTTCTGCTCCACCTATGACGAACCATGTTAACGAGGAAGCTGTTCAACCAGCTAAGAAATCGTCTCCAAAACCAAGTCCTCCAAAGAAGAAGAAATCATTAGTTAAAGTTACAAGTAAATCGAAGAAAGAAAATACGGTACCAGGTCGAGCTGGACTACGAAGTGCAATCGCGTTGCGTGGACATCACCATCGTGCAGTGATTAAAAATAAACGAAATTTAACGAAAAAACAATTAATTAAAGTGAAAAAATTACGTAGTGATAAAACGAAAACGTTAAGTGAGTCGAAAAAAGAGAAAATATTAAAAGATCAAAAACAATTTAATAAAACTCGTGGTAGTGCAAATGTGAATAATAGTAGTAGTGGGGGTATTAGTAAAAATCGTAAATTGGGTATTAAAACGGAAAAATTGGATAAATCCGAAAAATCCGTAGATGATGTGATCGTTGATAATAATAAAGAAATTGTGATAAAAACTGAGAATGATATTAAAATTGAAAATAATACAGATATTAAAGTTGAAGGGGAACGAAAATTAACCGGCAAGAAAAAATATAAATTAAAATCTATTCGACGTAAATTTAGTTCTGGTTTTGATTATATACGTAAAAAGAAGAAACCGTTGAAGAAAGAGAATTTAGAACAAAATGGAACTGAACAGAAGAAACCGAAAAAACGTGGTATTTCACAACGTACAAATGCTGTTACCATACAAGATATCCAACGTGAAATCAAAGGTTGGGTTTTGAATAAGGGTATTGGTGAAACGCATCTTCACAGAGCGTCACGCTTAGGATACACTGTAAGTATTATTTTCTGTTATTAATTCTTTGCTTATTATTATTTAATACCAATAATATTATTTTTAGGATGTTACTGCGTATTGCTTAGAAACATTAGGAAATGCACCGTCCCCAAAAGATAATGCTGGATACACACCACTTCTTGAAGCTTGTTCCAGAGGCCATCTTGATATTGCAAAATTATTATTGTTATATGGAGCTAACGAAAATGAATTCGCTCAAGGTGGTATAAGGTAAGCCTTTTTAATTTAAACTGAAAAATATATTTTCCCATATGGCTTAAGTACTCTCTATCGACACTGTTTTTCGTGTGACAAATAACTAATGGCTTTAAATAGTATGTGTTACTTGTGCGAATTGTTATCTAATTCTCCCTCGAGTCTTCTTTCGAGTTTCGCCGCTCTCGTGTGGATATTTTAAATTTTCTACACTCGTTGTATAATTTGCTATATATACTGCCCTATAAAAAAATAATATATTCGTTTTTTAGGCCGTTACATGAAGCTTCAGAAAATGGATATGTAGAAATAATTCGATTGCTGTTATCATATGGAGCAGATCCTTTATTTCCAACTTATTCTGGTTTAACTCCACTTTCGTTAGCAACAGATAATGATACAATATCTGTTCTGCAAAATTATATAGCTGATATACAAGGGAAGGATGCACCACCGTGGATTTTCCCTGGACCCGCTCAATTTTTTGGTAAGTATTATTTCATTTTATCTAAATTATAGGTTTAGAGCCAGGCATAGTATTTGACAAATCATTTTAGACTAGTTGGGAATTTGAGAGGCAGTTTTGTCTACAAGTTTCAATTTTACAGTCAGAGAGAATTTTAAGTTTGCCGTTCAATTGAAAAATATCCAGCCCCTCTGAAAGAAAATCTCCCAGCTATGAACTGTTTCTCAAATTTTCACCCCTTCTAAAATATCTTTCGAATACTACACCCGACTCCAGACCTATGATTTAAAATATAAAGTTATTTATAAGAATGTTTTTTTAATGAAATTCCAGAAACTGAAGAACAAGGTTATGATGCCTTAGAAGGGGCACCATCACCAGATCCATCGGGTCCAAATAGTGAACTAGACATGGAAGTAAGTGAAGCAGTTTTTCCCAATTTATATACATTACGCGGTGAAGATCCTGATGATAAATGGGTGCTATTACAAGATTTATCAAATTTATTAAAATGTAAATCAAAAGATGCTTTATTACGTTTATTAAATTCATCCTCAACGGATAAATCATCATCAGGGTCCAGTTCCTCATCCACATCGTCAACAAATCATAAAAACATTGTTAAAGATATGAAAATGGCTGATTTCTTAGATCAAGCTCATTGTTGCTCGTTGTTATCGGCTGGTGAACGTGTTAATATTCGTGCATCTAAAATATCATTAGTTAAATATTCAGATCGAGTTAAAGAACTCTTAGGTATTGAAGATTTTATATTACCACCGACCAGATGACATCCGGATTACGACTCAGATTAAATCTGAGTACACTAAACTGACTTTTTTGACAAATTTTATTTTATATTTTTTAAATAAATGTTTAAATCGAAAATTTTACGGGAGTTTTTTATAAATAAATAAAACGTACATTATAAATAAACACTAACGCGATTACTTAAAAATCAATTTGTTAAAATTAAGTTATTAATAAATCGGCATTGAATAATTAATATTTTAAACAATTTTTCAGTTGAAATTTTTTATTTTTTGTTTTGAGATTTTAAAAAAAAACTTAGGTAATGTCGTTAAATAATAAATAAAAGAAAATGAGTCTCAAATTTTGTTATTTTTATAAATATTGTATTGTAAATAGTTGAACAAAAAAACATTAAAAAAACAACATTTCAAATATCATTAAAAAAAAAAAAAACAAAACAAAATAATTTATAAAAGTTTTTATTTATTTTTTACTTTTTACTACATATGAAGATGGGATGAACAAAACAAAATAGAAAAAGTTAAATTTTTTTTGTTACAAATTTTATTAAGTACTATTCGTTTTTCTTTTTACTGTTTTATTTTGTTTATAAGGAAACGTAAAATTGAATGTAAACGTTGGGACCTTGGTAGAATTAGACAAGTTATGCTCGATGGAGGACGAGTTTTGGTTCATTTACCCAAAAATTTTAAATCGGTTCATCCGTTTAGGCGCTTCGATGCCACAGACAGACACACACACATAGCGGTAAATTTTATAACACTCCTTTTTTGTAGTTTGGGGGTTAAAAAATGTCGACAATAACACTCCTTTTTTTAGTTCGGGGGCTACAAAATGACTACAGAAAACATAAATATGTAATAAATAAATAAGTTAATGTTGACAAACAAACAACATTAAAAAATTCGATGAGTTGAAAAAATTACACTATATGTCTAGAACTCGTATGGCCGAATTGATTAAGGTACTGAGCATGAATCCAAGAGGCCCGGGTTCGAGTCCTAGTGACTTGACTTCAATGATGAGTGTTTTTTCATATTCAATTTTACGTTTTCCCGAAGTAAAAATAGTAAATTAATTTTGTTACCATTAGTTTTATGAACAAATAAAAAACAAATTCATGTATCACTTTTCACAATTCGATGTGTCAGCATGTATGTCGATCTCTGTCTGTTGTGTATGTATGTACGAAAATAATGTGTGTGCAATTATTACAACTTTATTTCTTTACTTTTTTTTTTTTAAATGTTGAGTTTAACCAGATTTTTAATTATTTTAAAATTATTATTATTATTTTTTGTAATTATTATCATTATTAATATTATTATTGTCTATAAATATAGTATTTTATTAGAAAAATCGTAATGTTATTTTTATGAGAAAAACTGTGTAATTTTAAAAAACAATTTGTAAAAAAAAAAAAAAAATTAAAAACTTTTTTGTAGAATATAAAAATATATTGAATGCTATATTTTTTGTAAATAGTTTAAGATGAAAATTAAATGGAATTTGAACAAAAAAAAAACTACATATAAACGCTTTAAAAATGTTTAAATGCAAAGTAAATTAGTGTGTAATTTTAAGACATTTTCTTTTTAATTGGACGATATATCAATATATTTGCCGAACAAAACTTTGTTGTTCTTTTGTTTCTTGCGTATTTACAAATAGCTACTAAGATTCAAATTTGTCGAGTAAATGACGGAATTAGAATAAGCCAAGAATCATTCAAGGTAGGAGGGGGTGGGGCTAGGTGTTCAAACTATTATTCATCATGTTAGGTTATAGAGTCAATAAAAACAAGAAACTCTTTTTTCGAATAAGAGTCAAATTGTGATATTCGTTCACTATTTTTCAAGTTAATTCTCGAATTGCAGAAAAAAAACTTTGTACGCATCGACCTTTACACCGCGATGTATATTGAGCGAGGTTATTGTCACAGATCATTCACCATAGTTGTCACAGATAAAACTACCAAAACGCGAAGCATTTGATAGACATTTGGAAATGTATCTTTATTACAAATATTGAGTGAATGTTATTTATACTCACATTTTAGTTTTCAATAATTTCAATTCGTGATTTATTACACAAAAAGCTTCCAATATCAATGGTTCAAAAATTAATAAATGTCAACAGGCCGAAATAACTTGAACAGCTGATTAGCCAGTGGAATTGCTTTTCATAAATGTTTGCATTTACTTGTTAGTTCAAATTTATGTTGGGAGATTCTCAATGACTGGAGGGGGCCCTCAACCAAGGAAACAAGACCCTCTCCCGTACACACGAGTGAGTGAATTGGAATAAAAGTGAGTATTAAATAAAAAAAGAAGAATATTATTCTGTTCCGAATGAGCAGTAATTTTTAACTGACTGATAGTGAGTACTCTTTTACATTTATAATGAAGACTGCGATTATAAAATGGTAACGGATTTTTTTGACGAAGACGTATGCTAGTGTACGCCTAAACGTCTTTTATAAAAGTTTCTTGCTTGTTTTTCTCATATCGTATCCATGAAGAAGAAAAATTTTAATATTGATTTGAAATGGTATAGGTTTTTCAAAACTTAAGAAGGAGTAAGATTGCAAAATTCATCCAAACATGCTTTGCAAATTAGAAATTTCCAAAAATAAAGGTGAATTTTGGAAGCGCTATTTGTATGTACGCTTAATATTTAGCAAACCACCTAAATGTATAAAAGTATTTGGGGAATTGTTAATTAATATGACCGGAGTGTTCTTTTTTAAGTTTTAAATTAAAAATGTATTTTTAAAATGACTATGAATTAAATTTGTTCGCCTCGTTTTAATTTAGTTTTAAAATAACCTCGAACGTTAAAGTTGGCTTGTGAAACAATTGTCTTACTTTCAAGCGGTATAGAACAAGGTATCGAATGTTCGTATTAAGTAGAAAAAGAACTTTTCGAAAGGTTAGATCAAAAATTGCAACTATGTTTATTAAAAATGTCTTCTGTGAGTTACGGTCTACTTAACACGTTTAAATAAAAAGACCTAAACATTATTTTTTATTTGAAATCGAAAATATGCAGTGTTGTTAAAATTTCTTTTTCTATTTAAATAGTTAAATTAGATTAATTTAAAATTTAAGATTCGGTTTGATCAATTCTAATTAGTTCGATAATTTGGTAAGTTAGAAAAATTAATGAATAAAAATTAAACCGGATCTTAATATTTAGATGCATTTAGAATTTTTTTTAAACTGTTAGGCAAGATTTTTGTACCAGAAAATTCAACGAAAAGTGTTTTATATATTAATTATAGTAAAATTACGCTCAAATAGACAAGTAGAGCTATTTATTGGTGATCCATCATGTTTTATTTTGTAGCTTTTTAGGTGGTTACGACTTCGATAAGCCTGTCGTGTAAGGTTGATATTTAACAAATAATCGATTGTTCCTGAAATTCCCTTGCCTTTCCCCATCACGCCTTGAATTTCCGAAAGATAATGAGCTTTCTAATTCTCCTGAGGAAGAACCCTGTTTTCTGTTTGCCGAGTATTTCGAAATTCTCGTTTTTTTGCGCCAACACAAACCTAGACACTTTGCGGATTTAATCGAATATAAACTATTTTCCATAGTTTGATGAATATTGCCGAATGTTAGTCTTTTTTCGTCTTGTTCGTCTGTCGATTTCACAATTTGTTTCTCGGATTTTAATTCTCACTTGGGCTGTTTCTGTTTGTAGAGAATTTGAATTGATTACGTCAGGGGTCACCAATTCTAATGTCAATAAGTATCAAATAAGACACTTTTCTTGGAGAAAAATTTTAAAAAACGAATCAAAATATGATTATTTCTTTGGCGACAAATAAAGATATAATTAAATTCCACTCAGGGAGTAGAACATTGAATTAATTTTTCTTTTTTTTTGTAAATAATTCAACACAACACTGTTTGCAAATAAAAACAAAAAACAAATCTGTTGTATAAAAAAAAAAGTTATAATAATAAAATTGAAATCGTGATAATAAGAATGTAAATGTTTGTATGAATGATCTCTTGGTATGTGCGCATGTGCGGGTAATACTAAAAACGAATTACGGACTCTTACATAAATGTAGTATTACAAAAATAATTTGTGAATAAAATCTAAAATTAAAATAAAAAAAGATTCATTTTGTGTATTATATTTTTGGAGATATACTAATATACACGATGTTTAAATATAATGTGTCCTTAATAACATTTTAACATATTCACAGTCAAATTTCATTCAATTAGGAGTAACTTTTGAGTAAGCATAATTTGTGGAATGGTGTTTAAAAGTTTTTACATGCTTTGTTTCAACAGTAATTAGCCTTTTTCTTGGGAAGATTAAAAAAAGATCCTCTAGATGGCAGGATATACTTGTACCCCCCCCCACCCTAGTGTTGCCACCTAGCGGATCTTTTTTTATCTATGTAGTAGCACTTCCAAACCTTTGAAGATGAAATATTTCATGACTATCCTATATGAAACTTTTCCTCTTGTCAAAGTCTAGCCAAGCCACTCTGTTTCTATGAGGAATCAGTATTACAAAAGTTGATTGTATCGACTGATTGACCAAGTTAATTTACGAGATTTTGTTCTGATTTATTGGATCAGATTTAGGTATAATTAAGTTCTACCACCACTCTTCAGGGGGGGGGGGGTATTGAATATGTACGGAAAAATACTAAAATAAAACAGATTTTTTTGAAAATTGTTATTGATTGTTAATTTTTGACTGTGAATATGTAAATAATTGAAAGTTTTTAACATTTGAGACGAACGTCTGTGATGAATGTGTATCGTTAGAAAGAAAGTGCAATGCTTTTATATTTATTGTTCATATGTAATAAAACCATGTGATTTTGCTAATAAAATATCCTATTATAGAACAATAAAAATAAATAATGAAATATTTTTTAAATGTTTTACTTTTCTTTATAAAACCTACCTAATTTTCTTCAATTGATATTTGCTTCACTATGTACTCAAAAAAGAATCCAAGAATCTACTTTATCTATACGAAGAAGTAAAAAGTAAACAAAAAAAAAAGGAAAAATATATCTAAGTGTGCAGCACAGCCTCGATTTTTTAAACTCTAGTTATCCGAATCGCGGTATCTTAATTTGTTTTTATCCAATTATTTAGATATTTGGTCATTCGAAGTTTCATTTAATTCAGATAATTGCGTTCAAATACGTTTGTTCAAAAGAGTTCTGGAGCGAGTGATTAGAAAAAAGGAGAGTTAACTCTTGAACCCGGGCAATGCATTCGATGAGTCCATATACGTCCGGCACTTGTAAGTTTTGAATCTGAATTTGGCGGTGCTGATTGTATCTCACGACCATGCGTTTTGGTTCTGCCCTGTAATCCTATGCGTTGTTTGATTGTTTGTTTAGTTGTTTACATTTTATAATTATCGGATAGCGAAAATGGATTAATTAGATGATTTTATGAACACCTACGGCGTTACAAACTTGGGACTAAACTAAGTATACCTTGATATATTTCATATATACATGGTATAATAGTAACGTAACTTTTCGCAGACTGGCGTGTTTTGTAGCAGTTGAAAAAATTTATATTTGTTATTATTATCTTTGGCTTCTAATTTACTGATGTGGACCGATTTGATAAATACAATATGCCAATTCAATTCATATTATAGGAAAATAATACACTTAAACGTATCACAAATATATCTCTTTATTATATTCTTACCATATCAATTTAACATAAACCTATATAAAGTAAAAATCCACAGATGTTTATACTAAACCTTGATCGCTAGCAACGATGTTTGTTCTCTAACTTACAAGTGAAATATTCTTCCATTTGGATCCATCCACATTCAATTCTTAAATATATCTGGAATAAAATAGAACCTCGAAAATTGAATAACTTTTTATATTATAAGATAACTTCAGGAAAACGCCACCTTAAAGCCTCAATTTCTCTATAAACGTATTGAGGCATTTTAGTCTCCGTTAGGAAGTAAAACTTTGATTGAATCACTAAAATAGCAATCTAAAAAAAGACTTGTAAGTTTTGTTTTTCAATTAATTTGTATTAAAAGAAAAATTAATCATACAAAGTAACAAAATATGTCTTCTTTCTTCTTACCAAAATTATATTATTGTTGTTTTTTATTGACAGGACTAAATAATCGGTTTAAAAAATAGTTATACAATTTCAGTTTGGTTTAGTATATATTTTCAGCTTTACTAAAAATATAAGGGAATCTGCAAAATAATCTGCAGAACACAGTTTCCAACAAAAATAACAAAATAAATAAAATTCCAATTTGTTCACACAACTTTTTATAATAAATAATATTAAATTCTTTGATATTTTTTTTTTAATAAAACAGCCTTTGTTAAATATATTATTATTGTAATCAAGTAGCATAATAAAATCGTCGAATAAAAGAGGCTAACTTTGCGTTAAATCGAAGTACATGGAAATTTTAATAGTAGGGGATGCCTCCAGGACACTTCAAACAAGTTTCCCCACTTGAATTTCAAAAAAAAGTGGCCGTCATCTGGAATTTCAGCACTGCAGCAATCTGATATCACGATAAATATGGGTATTGCAAGAAAAATGGTTATGATAAAAATTGTTGAGAACCTTATTTCTACAAACTTTTTCTCAAATTTCAACAGCTACACAGTTTCAACTTGAAGAACTACGAATCAAATTATAATCGTAAAACCAATATCGTTTTCACCCTCAAACTGCCACTTTTGAAACTCTAGCAGAAGTCATTTCGATGTAGGCTTTCTGATAAACTATGGCACATAATTTTTTGCTAATTTTGGTTAAAAGTTTCAAGCGAAAGTTAAATATTGTTATATCTTAAGGTTCAAGATGGCGGCACCCCTTGAGGAATTCGAGAGGAGAAATTAAATGAAGTATCCTAGAGCATTCTTTTACCTACGATTAAGATTTTTTTCACTTTATTTAACACAAACCTCGATGTATGATTTTACTATACTAAAATATTTGTGTGTCTCAATATCTTACAATTATTATCTTTTTTTTTTTTTATTTTATTTCCACAAAAAACATAAAAATCTTAATGAAGATAGTTATTGTTGCAATTAGTTTTTTTTTTGGACAATCACCATTGTTGTCTTAATAATAAATATAATAATATACCTACATATATAAAATCTGCTTTTTTTTTGTTCATAAAGTCTAAATCTGATAATATAAATTTTTTTGGAAACATTTCAAACCGTATTATATACAGATACATGTATCCATATACATCCAAGGGGTCTCAAAAAAACAAACTGGAGAACCATATAAGAAAATACGCGGTAATCAGATTAGTAAAAAGACATTTGGAGCTTTTTAAACTCAAAAGAACATGGCAGGGATACCAAATAACTGATAATTATATTTATTAAAACATCAAACATCCAAAAATTTTATTGTCCAAAACCCACAACGTTAGGGTTTTCAAATTAGGGTTCCAGCTATATGAAAAAAAAAAGTATTATATCCAGCGTCAAGCATCAGCCTTAAATTGTAAAAATAAGCAGCAAAAAAAGTTAATCAATATCGAAAGACGATATCTCGACATATTCGTACTAAAATGATTTCCTTAAACTCATTTTTAATAAAACACTTGGTAATGATAAATAGTTGAATATAAATTTATTTTGACAGTATTGTCAAAATCATTCTTAAGACTATGTGTGTCCTTAAGACGCTTCTAAGTTTTTTTTCCAGATGGCAGCACGGTCTAAACTGGCCACGTGACCTAATTTGACGCTCAAACTCAGCGTCAAGTGTCAGCATGAAAATATACCTTAAGAAAAGCAATTCCCACTTATAAATGTTTCTCGATCTACATTCAGTTTGCTTATTAGATTATATAAGGTATACGCAATACTTCGAGTGAAAATGATTCTCAGTTGGGAACTACTGGTGAAATTTATTTGGTAGATAATAAATTTAGATTTATAACATAAAATAAGGCAGTTGCTTATAAATTAAATTTTTATAAATAGGTCTATGTAACAAAATGATTTATTTTTCTGTGTATATACTTATGTTTTCTGAGATACGAGGTTGTGTTATCAAACAATATAAAAGCGCAAATTCTGCTACAAAAATAGAAATAATAGCTATTTTTTCTACTCAGATATTTTCTTTAATACTGACTATATGACCTACTGCCTATGGTAGACCACTAAAAACATAAATATTCTCATTTGCCATTTTGTCTTCGTTAAGGTGGGCAAACATATGAAAGCATTGCAGCAAGTGCGATGTTCACAACAAAAAAAATACGATTATTTAGGGTAAAAATTTTCAAGATATTGATATTGGAAAAAATTGAAACAAAAAAAAAGTCACATCTTTTCTTTATTGAATATCAATATATTATCATGTCACAAAATAGTGAGAATACTCATGGTTTTTAGTGTCTTATCTATGGTTTATACATACTACCAACCGTTAAAATATGGTCCCCCATTTTTTTTTTCTGTTGAAACACCTTGTATAAATATATGTTAACTTGTTTTTGATTTTTATTAATAAATAATTTGTTTTTTTGTATTTTATTTGTTTTTAATACTGTAGTCAAAACTAAGTTTAAGTTCATCAATTAAAAGTGAAAAATTTGTCTATAATCTAGAGATATATTTTTTAAGTACCATCTATTTGAAGGCATTGTTTCTTTTTTTAAGTTTATTTTTTATCGTCACATTATTATGTATATTTTCTTTTTTTTTGTTTTATACTTAATTTTAAATATAATTATTTAAGAAAGATAAAATATGTATATAAAGTTCAGTTGTTTTATATTTCTTGTGTACCATCTTGTTATTTTTATTATTTATTTATTTATTTATTCATTTATTATATTTATTTATTTATTTATTCTGTTTATTATTTATTATATAAGGATACTGTATTTAGTGAACAAAAATTCTGTCGATATCCAACTCACAGCCACACGAAGATAATAACCCCACTTCACTATAAAAAACAGAAAAAAAGAAAAACAAAATGAATTTATGTTGAAAAGATTTTACTCTAAAAAAATATGAATTTCCGATAAGGGCCACCATGTAAAAATATTTCAAATTATTGAATACCTCAAAAAAGAATTTGTATACAAAATTTGAAATAAATTGGAAAGTGTGGTCCTTATCAGATCTCCAACTAAGTTTTACTCAAACAAAATAAATAATAGAAAAAGATCTAAATAATATCTAAGCTAAATTTAATTAAAGTGATAAAACAAAGACATAACACTAAATGAATAATAAATTAATGTAAAAGAATGATTTCACAACGTCCTACGTAAGCGGAACTAAGTAGATTATTTAATAAATTAACTACTACTACAAAACTAGAATCATTATAGGTCATATTTCCATCCTTTAGAATTATTTGTTTTTATTATTGCGCAGGATGCGGCGTTAAAACGCTACAAAACGCTTGAACTTTTTTTTGTTATGGTGTGAACCGTGCTTAAGATAAAGAAGAACACACAATAATATAACCAATCGAACAATGGGCCAAAATGAAAGCCTTTAAGCCTTATATTACGAAAATACTTCATAGTATCGAATAATAGCTTGATATATACGTAAATTTCTAGTCATAAACGATAATTTTTGACACCGTCCACTGATTTCCGCTCATTTCGGACGGTATGTTAAGGTAAATAAGTAGAGAAAGTGATGACCAATAACAGCAAATGTTCTCATATAGATTGCTTTTATTGAATTTTGTCTTTGATACAGTATTTTTTATCCATGTAAAATTTATTGACGTTTAATAATATACACCGATTTTATATTTTAGGAAAATCAAATCACGTTTTTTTTTTTTTGTAATTTTGGTACCAATGTTTTTTGACATATAAAATTGAGGTTATAAGGTTTTTTTTAACTTAATCCAAGATTACAATTGTTACATTTATATTATGTCGTATGTGGTTAAGTGTGTTTTGTGTTTTTGTTTTGGAAATAATAAATTTTGTAAGCCGTTAAAATGATAACAATGTTTATATTTATTTATTATTAATTACCAATTAATCAGTATTGAAATTTTTTCTTATTAAGGCGTCTACCACTAGGTTTCGAATCGAGTATATAAGCAATTTATTTGTTCTTTCTTATTGTATATAAAATAATTAATCCTTTCACCGAGGTGTTTTTTTTAAACGTAATAATAGGCTTTAAAGATTTAAACGTAAATTTTAGTTTGAATAAAGGAACCAAATTTGTTGCTCGTGTAATATTCACAGTCATACTTTTTTTTATCAAAAACATATTTTTCGATAATTCTATCTCATATGATTCTAGTACAGTACTTACATCAGGCTTTAGGATTAAGGTTCAAAACATTTCTAATAAGGCAAGGCATATATTGTTTTAAGCAAATTAATTATATTGTTATTGTTTTAAATTGTTAATTTTAAAAGCTTAAGAGCTGAATGGCTAAAACAAAATTGTTTTCATATATATTGCCGTCTTGGCATGATATATTCGGCAATATCTGTAGAGTAAAGGAGATAATATACAAATTATGATTGAAGTGCCTTTTGTTTTTATTTGGCAGTAAGATGATTATTTTTTACTATTCGTATATTTAAAAAAAAAAAATTAATTCGCTCACTCAAATGAATCTAGCTCAAAATCTTTTGTCGGGAGTTGACAATAGTTAAAAGAATCATCATTATACATGGTTAATTTGCTAGAAAAAAGGATATATATGAATTTCCGTTGTAAAGTTCGAGGAAGACCTAAAATCTATTTGTAGACACCCAGCTCCTAGGTCAGTTTATTTTCAAACGAACAGTCTTGTTAAATTGAAAAATAATAAAATATTTTTGTTTTTTTGTAAAAAAATGGTCGAATTTATATTCGGATACCTTTGGATATTTTTTTTTATGATTGAAAAATGTGTGGTTATGACCAAAATAAAATTATACTATGAATATCGGTTTTAAAATAATGAATTTTATATTCAGAGCTTGAATGAATCTAGACTAGCAAGAGAACTACGTCGTGATAATCCCAGATTGAGTGAACCACTAACCAGAGACGTAGTGCCAAAAAGCTTGTACCATCCAATTACGATATTTGATAAATTTAAATCATCCACCATAATTTGCGCTACACCCATAAATACTTTCTTTCCTTCAATTCTTCCATAATCACCCCATACGGTTACCTATAAATAAACAATTGTTATGTAACAAATTTTTATTTTTTCCACTTTTATTATATCCGGCAAAATCCGTCATTAACTATATCCTACCGGTTTACTCACCGGTAGCATGCACTTTTCGTTAAGAAGCATGTTTTAAACGGGATGCTCAATGGCGGATTTTGCCGGATCTATGTGTCCTAGCGTTGAATGGAATATTTTTACCTGAAGTATACATCCTTGAAACGGTTCTCGAAAAGCTAATTGTTGTTGATATAAAGGATCAAGTGTTCTACGCGCTGTCGTTGTTTTCGCTTTTGCTATACATTTTTTACCATTAACGAGGTATACTTTAACGTAAGGTGCTGGTAATACTTTTGAACCGGGTTTCGCTTGTAATCCTCTAGCACGTATTACTTCTACTTCCAAATAACCTTTTTGATAGCACATTGATAATTGTATATCGCCTAATGCTGGCGCACCTAAAACTTGTCGGCCCACTAATTGTCCAGGACCTAAACCATCAATGAAATCCGACAGTTGTCCACCTTCACCAGCTAGACGTAAAGAAGGTGACCACCTAGATAATTAAAGTGATTAATAAATTGATGTGACGCCATTAAAATAATCACACAAAACACACGACAAATAAAACACATAGATGAAAATCTATTACAAGATTTGTTGTTTTGCAAATCTTTACTTGAGCATATTACAAGGAAACTGATTTTCTTAACATAGCACAAATTATTAAACGCATATTAATTTGTGCTATTTTAAATTTAGTTACTCCAGTAAAGAAGAGGGAATGGAAGACTAAATTTTAACCTATAGCACTGATTTTGATGAAAATTTGGGATCAAGCAAAGTTCATCCTCTAGATCAAAATTTATATGGTGCCGAGTGGTGCTTTAGTGCAGGGGGTTGTAACCACCTCTTCTAGAAGGTCGTAACATATATTTTTAAAATGACGGAAATCGACAGAGGGATGAATTCTAAGAAAAAATTGTCGTTTAAGTATATTTCGAAAAGTCTTATACTTTCCTTTTGTCAAAAGCACTACTCGGCATCATATAACATTTGTATCTTGGGATCTTATCTACTTATCGTCAAATTTTCAAGTCAATCGGAGCAATAGGAAAGAAGTTGAAGGTTTAATCCTCGTTTACTGGAGTAAGTGTGCATTCAGAAGACTCTTCAATCTAGTTTAACAAAATAAGGTTACTTGCTGTCATACATTAAGCAAATCTTAATGGCTAAACTAGAGACCATTGAGTGTTCTGGATGCTTTTGCACAACTTTTCATGAACAAGAATGTGAAATATACTAATGTTTGTGACAGACACGGTCTTGAGTCAAAACTATTATTATCTGAGATGCCACTGTAGCGGCCACTTTACTTTTTCTAGAATAACAGAAGCAATTCCTCTTATTCTCTATGCTTTTAGCGAAAATTTTTGCTATGTTGAAAGGTGCTATCCCCCGAAAGCATAGAGTGAGTGATGAAGCCTCAAGATTTGAATCTAGGATTGTCTATGAATGCATGGAGGAATTGAACTTCCTGCACTGCGTACTGTATTACTTTAGTAAGGGAAACGATTCAGAGATCCAACTAGCACGGAACCCAGCTTTTCTTGTCTCCCGAACGTCACACTGTTTTAAAAAGTGGCGATATGGTGCACTGAAGATTTTCTATGATAAATCAACTGCATTTAATTCAAAAAATCTTTCAATTTTACTCTTACTTAGTTTTTGATATAGTCGACTCAAGGATCGGACATTAGTATATCACATTTTTCTTTTAAAATTTATTTAAGTCTGCTGTTACAGATTGTTAAACTAGTGTATACTAATTACTTTTCCGACATAAATTTTATTACTATTGTAAAATAAGTATGTTCCTCAAAATACTAAATTGAAAATGCAAATGAAAAAATTTTATAAATTAAGTAAGTATTTTTGAGGACATATTTTTTACGATTTTTGTCTAGAAATTATGTAAAATCTATACTTATATAAATTTGTTGCGTGATGTTTATAAATTGTTTAGTAATTAATTTCAAAATTTTTTTGGATATTTCAAGATCAACACCAAAAAGAAAAAGTATTAAAGAAAATTTTAGAAGATAATTTTTGTTTTGAGGTAACTTTATTTCTATTTTTATTTGAGGTCACTTTAATTTCAAATATCAAACATTGGAAATATAAAAATGAGGAAGTTTATGCAATGTAAAGGGACCTCAGCATTGTAAATGTTATCAAGGCTTGGCGCTTTGGTTTGCTGAGGCACATTTGTCGGATGGCAGAAAGAGGAAAGCCGAAAAAGAGGCAATAGACAAAGAAAAATTGAGAAAAAATTGTTATTTTCTTGATATTTTTAAAGAAGTATCTTAGGAAAATTACAAAAAATCGAGGAAAACTTTATGCCTCCCAATTCGATACAACTCAGAGCATAAACTAATTTTTTACCCAAAAATACAAAATTCGAATTGAATTTTCTTGACTTATGGGTCCTAACTACTTTAGAAAATGCAAATGCGAGATATATTTTTTTTGTTTATTAAGTTAGTAATTATAAGATTGTGTTATTTAAAGAATCAAGGACTTGTCAGATAAGGGGTGGAAAAGAAAATAATACTTATTTGTCTTTTTCTTACAAACAAAATAAAAGCAGCTTGGTAAGGAGATGATCTTCCCATATCCAAATAAACTTTAAAGATTAAATCATTTGATGTAGTATGTATTTAAAGTTTATATAACAAACATCGAGCTTATCCAGTATTTTTCATGCTTCTTAACAACGTAACATTTTCCACTTTTATTTTTTAAAACTATAGCTATAATAAATAAAGTGACAAAAGCGTGAATTAAAAATATTCAGCATGACTCAATTGCTATTTGTTTTATGTATTTCTTGTCTCTTTTTCATAAAAAATAAAATAGTTTTGCACCAAAAAGTGTTCGAAGCAACCAAATAAACAGAATTCGTTTCAGATTTTCTTTATTTTGCAATAATAAATTGTTGTAAAAAAGACATTATAAAAATGTACTTATATTAACAATATTTGCATTCAAAACGCTACAGATTTATAAAGTATAGATGATAAATCAATATATATTTAAATATAGGAATAATTTGTCTAACAAAAAGGTTCTCAGTTTCCAAATAGGCTACTAAAACAAAAAAGGTATAACTAAGCGACATATTAATTGCCTCTCATTATCACCAATTAATGATAACTATGTTTAGTATGTGGTTAATTAGCTAAAATTACCAGTTCCAATCGCGATAATGTTTTGTTTCAGCCATTGGTGCTGTGGCTTAGTATCTGGCATAACGTGGTTGCCATAACAAATGTCTGTGCTCGGTTCATAACAAATTTCTATATGATAACAAATTGTGGATTTACTACTAAGGAAGAGATTGAACTTTTCAGATCGGAAATGAACGGGTTAAAGTCAGTGATTGAAGTTATTTTTTTTCTTTATAACCCATCAATTGTTTAAAGTTTTCTTTATAATTTTTATTTGAATATTTTGTAAATAAAGAAAATCTACACAAACTATTTTTTAGTGTAGAGATTTTCCAAGAGCATTATTCACTTTCTTTATTATTTAACTAGGCAACTAGCCCTACTACTACTAGTGCAACGCGGAATTAAAAACTGATGTTATACCTAAATTTGAGTACTTAATTTGGAACGTTTCTAATGTGGGCGAAGGTTTTTCGTGATGTTTAATCACACATTTACTTAAAAAACGATTATAAATAGATAAATAGCCAATCACACCGTTAGAAAAACAGTCTGAATCCAGAGATGCAAGCAATAGTCTCTTATAGCGATAGATCTTGTCTAATTTCGATTCTACTGCTAGTGATATTTTAATTTTGATCTTGATTTCATTCAGAATTTTTAATATAAGAGAACGGTTCCTTTGAAACTTTTATCATAAATGTTTGATGAAAATCTTGATGAACCTACATGGAAACTGAGATCCTTTATTATATACATAGAGATAGAGATACTTTGAGAAAAATAATTAAACATCAGTTAATTTGAAACCGTGTGTGAAGTGCCATTAGATGTGCTATTTGCGATTTAGTGGGCGAACGTGCAATTATTCTAAACTGAATAAAGGACATGTAATAATAATCAATTACCATGCTTGTACAGATAGTAAAACAGATATTAAGTGAATATTTTAAATCAAAATTACATTTAATACAAAATACATTTTTGAACATGTTTTCTTGTACTTTCTTTCTCTTTGATTTCAAAAATGAATTAAACATGTTATTTTGATCAAAAATATGCACCTTTAAACAATATATTATATTAAGAAATAAAGACATTTTTTTAATATTTGAAATATCTATTCTAGTAAATTTTGGTTAAGAGGTTATGTTTAAATTCATTTGTTATGAATGTTATTTTTAGTGCTGGTAGTGAAACAACAACGTTTGTGAAATTTTTATGGCAATTTTTGAACGTGAAGTGTGAGATTAGATAATAATTTAATTATTTGAATTATTTTTTTTCGTGCAAAAAATCAATACTGGATTAATTTGTCAGGGTTTAATTTAACGTTGGATTGGAAAAAAAGATGTAAATGCATGCAATAAGTGTAATACGTTATTTTATGAGTCCTTGATTGAAAATAATCTTTCTCAATCCAAAAAAAAAAAGTGCAGGAAAAGTCTTAAAAGTATTATCCTGTTTCTTTGTTACGGTTTAAATTATCCTCGATTTATCAGTCCGTAAGTAAACCTTTGTTTTTATCATGTTTGTATTATGCTGTTAAATATTTACTGTTTCGATAACAAAAAATTTAAACGGAAATAATACAAAATATAAAAAGCACATCTGAAAATATGCTTAACAAAAAGCGAAGCATACAAATAAAATAACTATAAGCAAAGCACATCATGCTATAATGAATTCGATCATAAACAATCACACATTTAATGAAACAAAATTCTTTAGAATTTTAATTAATCGTTATTTAGTTTTACACCAACGAATAATTGTTAAGTTTTTAATTAAAAATAAAAGAGTAAAGAATTAAGAAGTGATTGTGAGAAAACTGATATTTGAGATTAATTTGTAAATTAATATTGTAAATTGAAAAGAAGATAAATGTAAGAAACATACGAGTCTTTTGAAATCATTTGAAGGCAAGAAATGAAAAACAGTTATTCTAAAATTGTACATATCAACAAAAGAAGTCTGGATCATTTCAACGACGTTCATTGAATTATGATGCTAATTAGCAAAGTCTGAATTTTTTGTATCGTAAGTATAGCAATCATTCAGGTAGGTATATGTTCCTTAAACAGGCAGTTTGTTGTGGAACGTAAAAAAAAAAATTCAGCCTTTTCTAAGTAGTATTGGTAACGAGCTCCTGAAACGAACACAACAGTTATCAATGAAAGAATCATCGATGACTTTGGCTGAATAAAATTCCTTTTTAAACAAGACAATTAAGTCACATGACTCTTGATTTTAACCAAAACTAGTAAACTCAATAAAAGGGACTAGAAGAAATTTATTTATTTAGACAAAATCTGACAACCTAACAATTTTTACACGATGCAGATCGTATATAATTTTTGAAAATTTGAAGCAAGAAAGAATCTATTTCGTCTATTGATTATTGGCTGAAATGAATTTGAGTTATGGATAATCGAAGAATATTACTAAGTATTAAGTAACTATCTTGTTTTACACTGTTAATTATTGGAAAATATTAGCTCCATAATAGTGTAATCTCCTGGTAAGTTTTGTTGATTTTTTTTGGGAACTGCTGAAAGTACTATACATTATTTTGTGCTCTGATCACGAATTTTTGGGCTATTTTGCTCCCTAAAGGCTGCTCTGTACGCAATTTTTAGCCAAGGAACAAAAATAAAAAATGGGTGATAGATTTAGGCACCCTTATTCTAAATCAACTTGATAGCTAGAAGTCGCGAAATTGATAAGAATGGATTTAGAATCAAGGTGCCTAAATCTACCACTCTTTTTTATTTTTCTCTTGAGCCAAAATTTTGCCCAGGGCAGGACCGAATTTTTCTAAGTTAGCTCAATATAAAGGAACAATAAAACCCAACTAATGCATATATTTTGTGTCGTTAAAAAGTATTCAAAATGTAGAAAAATTGTAGATTTAGGTTGTTCAAGTCGAAATGAGACTGTTTGAAAGAGAGTGTAGATTTGAATGCATGTACTTACACAAACATGTACAACTATACTATCTCTTAATCGATTTCAGTTTGAATGACTTAAACGTTTTTTGATTAACTAGACCTGATAAAAAAAAAAGAATCAAAACGTAGAAAAACTATAGATACGTGTTTGAATTAAGTAGACCTAATCTGTATGTTTAAATTCGGTGGTGGTTAAAAATTTTTATTTTATTTAAGCTCTTTTTTATTTATTTGAGCTAAAGCTAACACAATAAAGTTTTAAAAACATCTCCAATATAACAAATAAACAGAATAACTGAGTGCGATTAAACTGGTGCAATAACTACACAATTAAAAAATAAATAAAAATAAAATAAAATTGTATAGAAGTAGACATAAATATTAAACGTTCCACAGAGCTTTTAATGTTAATTTGTAGTTAACATTAACAAAAAAATTTGTGTGTTTTTTTGAGTTCGTGAAAAAATTGTATTCATTGTAAAATTATTTTCCAATTGAATTTAAAGGTGCATTCAGGAATGTTAAACAGTTAGGTTTTTCTTTTTGACCGTGCAAATGATTATTTTTCTTTCATATCGGATAGTTAAAAGTGGATAATATTCATGTTTTAAAGACATAAATAAGTTTAAGTTAGAACAATCATTGATATATGTGTCAATTTCTATTAATATGGCTTGGTAAATCTTGGCACGATAATTGGTGAGGTATAGTCAGTTATCGATACACGTTTCATCATTTTTACAAGACACTGAAAATGTGAAGTATGATATTTATTCTGAAAAAGATATCGATTTTAAAGCTCAGTTGTCAGCGCCACGAGTTAAAAAATTGTAAACCATACCTGTTAAGTTCAGCTGATTTTTTCATTGAATGAAAAGACAAAAGTACCTACTTCATTATACATTTTTAGGGGTGTGCCATATTTTCTCTCCTTCTCTTTTATAATTGCGATATTTTTTCTACTTTTTACAGTCTTTCTTAGTATTAAAGTCTTTAGTAACCATATATAGTACTTTTTTCTATCGCTAGATAGAGTCTTTCTTAGTATTAAAATCTTTAGTAAAGTCGCTAGAAAATTTGCAATGTTTATTATGCTGCAGTGACTAAGTATCTTGACTGTTGAATGTTAATCAGTCTTGATTTTCCTTAATAATTATATTCTCATTTTCAAAGCCATTGTAGAAGTTGATGTCTGTGCCCGGGCGCATTTAAATGACTGTTATATCAATGAAAGCAGGAGTGCTTTTAATTTTAACTATTCGATATTAAAACACAATTTTTTAACCAAAGTGGTTTTTACTACATCTAAAATGATAAAAAAGACAACATAAAGTCAGTATAAAAAAAAAAAAATAAAAGAGAAACAGCTTTTTGAATGTTGTGGATAATGAAGAATATATATATAAATAGTAATATTAATATTATAAATATCCAATTTTAGTTTTGAAAAAAATTGCGGTGGCAATTATACAGGATACTTACGACGATCCTTCAGAGCTGGATATAGAATTGAGACTAGCGGCCCTCTGATCACCGTTACCTGAGGGCCGTTGTACCGCATCTGATGCGGGAAATACTTCCTGAGAACGCTGTATACAGCTACTGGGGGATACACGTTTTCTATTACTCGATGGTACTTGTGTACTTGTGTTTTCTATCACGCGAACAAAGAGAAAAACACAATATTGTTAATGATTAATTTCTTTTCTATTTATGACGAATTTTTTTTTTAATTTTTATGTTCCATTTTTATGTACTAATCAATTTCTTTATGTACTTTATATGTTTGCTCCTTTAAAAACTATCTTAGAATGCTTAAAGTGATATATAGTGTGTCCCCGGATAGAGGTAGCTATACTTGTAAATTTTCTTGTAAAAAAGTCATTCTTTATAAAAAATTTTGCTTATTCTGAAAAGTATGTAGGCATATTTAAAACTTCTAAATAATGTACAGGGTAGCCAAAAAATTGAAATCACTATTTTTCTTTTTGGTAAACTACCATTCCTTTTTATAAGTTGACAAAATGTTATTCAGAAAAGTTGCTCGCAATTAACAATTATGACTCAATACAAAATATCAAGAAGATCCGTGTACTTTAATCATAGCATCATTTTTTTATTTGAACAAAAGTTGTAATTACAAAAAAAAAAACGTAAAAAAGAAAATAATAATAAATCAATTAACATGTACTATTCGGGAGTGTATTTTGTTTGTGGTCAAGGTTAGAAAATTAAAAAGAAAGTTTATTTTCTCGGATTTAATAAGAATGGAATTGTCAAAGTTGGAAATATCTTCTTGAAATTCAGTCATGAATTTGAATCTTGAATCATAATTGTTAATTTTGATATAATTATGATTGAATATAATTATATTATTCCGGTCGAATATCAAAAAAAAAAAAATCTGTACGTCGATTAAAATTAAAAAATTTGCACCTTATTTGTTGGAGCTTTTTTCAAATTACACTGTTGGAAGAATTTCAAAATAATATAATTTTAGACATAATGAATTCATCGAGTTGTCCAAACTCAATATTTCCGGGAATATATTAATCAAGATATTCCTACTCTTCCATTAACAGAGTTCAAAATAAAATAAGATGGCCAAATCTTCAGGCTAAATTGGCTTCCTTAAATATTTTTTTACTGTTCTACTTGAAACAAATTAATCCTTGAATGCATCCAAAGAAATAAAAACCCTATTATTATATTAAAATAAATAGCTTTGAAGTTTGATGAAATATATTCGTCGATAATTTCGATTCCATATTTATGGAATAATAACCTTATTGAAACCAGTATTGTGCACAAGAGAAATTTTCGATTTGTAAATTGTAGCATAAACTAAGTTTACTAGTTGCGGCATAGTTAGAACTATCTTTAAACTCTATACTCTCGAATCTTTGACTATCTAAGTAGATTAACTAAACCTAAGAAACTAACAAAAACAAATGCACTAAACTTAAGAAATATTTAAAATATTCTGTAAATGAAAGTCATGTGACTTAATAAGTTTTAAGAAATCAAAAAGGGGAATCGAAAAATACCAAATCAAACTGGAAATATACTCTTTATAAAGAGAAAATCGAACAAGTGAATCTAAGGCTCTTTTGAGAAATATAATATCCATACTAAATTTTTAAAATCATGAATTGATTCAAGCACATACAGTATGTTGCATTTAAGATGAAGACACCCTCATATTTTAATATTTTGTCTATCGTCAATCAATATTCCTAGAAATATCGAAAGTATGAGAGTGTCATCATCTTAAATGCGACACTGTAGATAGAATGCCTGCTCTTCTGATACAATCAGCCAAAATACAGTTTTTTTTATTAAATTTTTCGAGGGATACTTTAATAAAGCTTTCATTTAAATATAAAAACTTATTGTCCAATGTTATAAGTTGCCATGAAGCCAAAAGTGTATACAAAAACAATAAATTTAGCGCAAAAAAAAGAAATTTTATACATTTAAATTGAAGCATATTTTTATTCCAGGAGATTTGCTCAGTTTAAAGATTTCTCATTATTTCAGAATAGATTCAATCATCAAAATGAATACAGTATTCATTCTCAATCCTTCAGTATTATATTTATTAACTAAAACATGCAAATTACTAAGATATCTTACTACTAAAGCTTTGAGCTTTTAAGAAAACTGTATGTTTTAAAAGGAAATAAATCTAACTGAAATCTTTTAAAATAAATTTATATCAATTATTTAAATAATAGTAATAATAGTATTGTATCTATTTTAGATGAAGCTGAAATACAGTTTACTTAAAAACTGATTTGAAAATTGTTCAAGAAATTGAAATAGATTTAATATACAAGTTCATGCTTTTATTTCGAGTTGATATTCTCTGAATTGTCGTTATACACACTATCAAAACATGCTTCATTGAGAAACAAAAACATTGAACATAATGTTATTTGTATCTTATTATTGGAAAAAAGATGGCAGAAAACTGAATAAATGGCTGATGCATTGACATTACCAAAAAATATTGAATCCAACCCATTCGAGTATATTTTTATTATTAAATCTTATTCAGGCATTCAATTTTATGGTTGAAATAATTCATTAATTTTGAAATATCGCCTATGTTATGGGTAAGGTGAATATTTTCGATGTATCCGAACTTATTAATTTTCGAAAATGTTCTATTTCTCTAAATCGTACCTAAGTTTTATGTTTAGTAAATATTACTTACCTTGTTCACAATTAAAAAGTAAAAAATATGTTAAAAGTGTAGGTACGATTTAGGATAATTATATTTTTCTTTGCCAAGAAGACCTATAAATTTAACTTTTTTAAATTAAAATTTTTTTATATTAGAAAACCTTAAATTTTGAAATGTTATAGATATTTTAGTTTAGTTAGATAGATATTTTAGTTTTCTAATAATACACTTTTTTATTCGATTAAATATTGAAGCATAATAATAAAACGAAAATATCTTCAAAGTTATGCCAAATTTCTGATTTCGGACTTTCAATTATTTGTGATTTATTTTTCTTGAATGGAATTTGGGAAAAATTTTGAAAAAGAAGTACCTAAAACATGTATCTACTTTTGATTTGACACAAAAATAAAAAGGTTTTTTTATTAGAACCTTGATGGGAAAAAATTTGAAGAAATAATAAGTCCTAATAAGTCTTAGAAACTCTGAAAAAGTCTTAAGAACACTGAAAAAGTCTCAGGAACTCTGAAAAAGTCTTAGGAACTCTGAATAACTCTGAATATCACAACTTATTAAGTCTGGATAACTGTGAATTAGACTGCCCCAAAACGTTGGGAAATTCAGAGTTCTTAAGACTTTTTCAGAGTCCCTGAGACTTTTTAAAAGTTCTTAAAACTTTTTCAGAGTTTCTAAGACTTATTCTTTCTTTAAATATTTTACCACCAGGGAAGAAACAACAGCTCATTTTAAGACACCGTTTAATTTACAAGAAATATTAGCAAACTTTCTAATCCAAAATATTTCAAATAAATTCATTTAAACTTTATCTAACCATAATCTTGATTGTCTAGAACAACTAATTTTTATCAAGCTAAAAATATTTCCCAAGTGTTTACCTAGTCTTAACTAACAAATTTAGATTCTCACATAAAACGATTCTATAAGTCAGAACTTCAGAAATCCCTCGTAAAAGCAGTTTATTGTATTGCGCTTTTTAACAGATGATATCAACACTTGAAAGCTTCTAGCTTGATAGAAAATTAATATTTTTGTAGTAGCTAGTTTTAAATTCAAAACAATATCAAAGAATACTTTTAGCGGAGATATCTTTTAATGTTCTAACTTAATACAAAAGATTATAATTTCATTGAAATATCAAAAACTCTTGCACACAAATACTGTTGAGGTAACATTCGTCACAAAGGCATAATATTGTGACAAGTTTCTGTTCTAAGCTCAAATCTTTTCATATTTGCCGCAACAGTGGACACAACTTAAAAGGATCAGTAATAACTTGATCAAAAGGACCATATTATTATAAAATAGAATTAAAAATTAAAATTAATAAAATTAAATACTGGGATTTATTTTGATAGTGTGCAAGCCAGCCACTTATTTAGTGTTCTGCTGATGTATCTAAATGTCTATATCTAAAGTTGCAAATTAAAGCTGCAAGTTTGACCGAATTGCTACTTTTTAATTAAAAAAAATAAAATAAATTAAAAATTAATATAATTTAATTATTAAAACTACTTTAAATATTTCAAAATTATTTTTTCAACTGATTTATAAAATTAATTGATATTACGCAATTCAATAAAATTACCTAAATATAATATAAAATCAAAAATAATAAATTTAATAATTATTTAATAATAATATGCAAATAATATTGTATTATATAGTAATAACAAATATGAACAAAATCTACAAAAAAATAAAAAAAAATTAATTAAAATTAATTAATGAGAAGCATCAAACATCGCAAATACACAGTTTGGCCTGAGCTCAATTTTACTTAAAGTATTGTAAAATGAAACCCAGATTATTTTTTGACTTCGTGTTACTCTAAAATCTATAATTCAGTGTATGAATAGTTTTTTGTCTCTCTCACACGCACAATCTAATCAAAGTACTTTGAATTTATGGTCACTGAAATCAATTTTTATTTGTAGTGTATGCATAGTTAAGACTAACTCTTTTCTACCACTAAAACTTTTTAAAGGTCCTCATTCGTACTAAACACTACACTAATATTCTACAAAATGTTCGATTTACATCTAGGCATATAAATATCACGAGTATGACAGAGTACATGCGTTAAACAATGCATCTAAGTAAGAGGTATATAGGTGTTATATGAAATTGCAAAAGTGACTTGTATCGTGGCTTATCTATTGTAGTTCATCTATTCAAGTAAGAAACTCCCACTCTCCAAGCGTCTTACAACTATCTCAACGCATATCGAAGCTTCAATACATGTATATAATACCTCTCAATTAGATGCATTGCTTAACGCATGTATTCTGTCATACTCGTGATATTTATATGCCTAGATGTAAATCGAATATTCTGTATAATTTTATAATATTTTTGTTTATTAAACTTTTATAAATAGAAAACATTTCTGGAAAAGTTTAAATTATTTGACATACATCCAAATAAAATCTAGAACTACCAAATTTGACGTAAGCTCTAATGTATAAAATTACGCTGATAAAATTTAAAAGGTTAAATCTCGGAGACTATTGGGTCTACAGAGTCCATTCTAGACTCATATTGTAGCAAATTTAGTCTACTTGAAAAAAGTCCTGAAAGGCACCATCAGAACTGAAATTTCCACGTTTTTTTCGAATTTCGGCGATGTCACAAACTTTGATTATTCATTAGACCAACATCTATTGTAAAGTGAAGTAATGAGCTATTTTTGGCTTTACAATACCACGCAAGTGATGCTTATCAATTTGATAATATAGATATCGCTCTTCAATCATCAATACTCTAACTATAATCGTCTCTGTTCATCAAATGATGAATCTTCGATGAACTCATAATTAAATTAAAATTTTGTTGTTATATCATTGACAACCTTATATTTTTATGGTATTATTATAAACTACAAGATTGTCTAAATATTTTAGATAGTTTTTGATCACACTCTCTAAATTTTTGGATATAGAAATATCAAATTGAAAAGGACAACCTATATGATTCATCATTTATTCAGCCAACTTTGAACGATAAAATAATAATAAAAAGCCCGATGACCTAGGAATTTTTTGTGATTTTTGGAAACTTTGTTAATCAAAAAATGTATTTATAAAGTTTTATTGAAATCCCTAATAATATCCAATCCTTGCATATCTCCTTAACATAACTCTAAAATTACATGCTTCCTAAACTAAATATTTTTGATGTCTATGCATACTCTGATTCAAACAATAATTTTCTTTTAAACTTTATAGAAGTGATATTAGTGACCATTTAAGAAAACTATACATACGACTGAGTAAATATAAGTTTTACTGAATATTTATCTAAAATAAAAATGTCTACAAACGTAATAATAGTTTCACGTTAAATTCGATTATTAAAAATTTGTTAAAAATAATAAAGAAGCAATAAGAATTGTTTAATTTTTTTTTTTAAATGACATATAGAAAAACTAATAATATTTTATATATAATAAAAATGATTGTGAAAATATTGAAAAAAGCGTTTTAAATATTTGAAGTGCTGAATATTTGACGGTTTCATATTCTAGACGCTATTGAATTTTATTTGATAAATTATTTTTACAATACGTGTAATCAAAAATTTATTAGGCATCTCTATGTCTTTAGTATTTTTTTGTTTGTTTTACTAAAATTGTTTAAAAGTTGTTTGAGAGAGAAGCCAAACCTGTCTCCATCTGCGGAGCCCTCTCCATCACTAGAGGCACTGGAGCCTTGTCGTGCGGGCAGGACTTCTTCGCTTCGATGTACTGTAAACGACGTCTTGCCTTTTTTTCCAAATCCAAGGCGTCGTTTTCGCCCTAACCCGGTCAGTATAATATTATTAAAAATGTAAAGGAATTTTTGTTTTATTTTAAACTAATTTATATCAACAAACTCTTCAAATGCAGAACTAAGTGAGTACATTATTTTTATCTAGAAATATTTTGTTGTTCATATTTTCTAACTCAAAACAAAAAGAAATTAAAAAAGAAATAAAAATAAATAAAATAATTAATATATAAGTTTCATTCTAATAATGTATCCATTTCTTTACAATTTTGGCTAATATTTCAAGCAAATAAAGAAATAGTTTTAGATTGTATCTAAATATTAAAAATATTTTGGTTTAGTTCAACTGAAAATAAATGTCCTTCAATGTTGGATTAAAAACCAAAAAAAAATATTTTCAAAATATAAAAATTAAAAATGAAAGATCTTTATTACCCGTGGCTGACAATTGACTTGTTGAACTACTTTTCTTGCCCATTCCACTTTGAAAATTATTATTATTTCGATGTGATTCTCTATTCTCTCTAGTTTCCTTATTACGATAACTCTCCTTCCTTCGCGGTGGTTGCTCTTCCGTTCCTTGAAAATGCCTTAATGCACCATCACTTAAGCTACCATCTAAAAACATTTTAATTTTAATTTAATATTTTAATTTACTATTTTATGGATGCCAGAGAACCGAATTCATTTTTCAATAATTGCGATTAAAAGTCAATAACAACGCAAGATTAATCAAGGTTTTGTTATTTATGATTTAGTAATCAAATGAAATTGAATTGTGCGAAATGAGATCTTACAGTGATAGTAACTTAGCTTTAGGCGGACTTAGCTTTATTCTACCCCAACGCCACGGTTGACAATGCCGCTTTTTTTTAGTCTACGGAAATTTTCTTAGACCTCTGTTTTTAAAGATCGAATTCTAAGCAAAAAATGCATTTTTTTGCATCAATTAAAACAGGTTATGGGCGCAATTATATTATGGAATAGAAAAACTAGTAAAGAAACTTAATCTATCTCGTATAGAACCCAAGTTACGATTTAATATGTGTTAATTTTGTACTCACCTGCTTTATCATCTGCAGGTACCTCTGCATTTGACATACTTCTGGTAAAATTGCCACGTTTATTATTACTCTGATGATATTCTCGATAATCCATTCCACCTAATGTCGTAATATGTTGAGATCTTGGTTGTTGTTCAATACTGCATCGTTCACCACTTCCATAGTCACTACTTTTGTTGTTGATGGAGCGTGTATCAAGGGAAGAATTAAGCATTTTACTAGCAGTATTACCAGCATCATCTACATTACTAGCACTAGGTTTTTTAAATTTATTCATGGAATTTATTTCACGAAAATCGACTCGTTTATTACTTTTATTCGTTTTCGAACTATTCGTTTCAGGTGTGGATTCGTGATTGGAATCAGTTATTTCCGAACTTTTTTTAATAATAGAACTTCTTTTATTAATTGTTTGAACACTTTCGTCAGGCTTTGTATGTAAATTTGGAACAGTTAAATATGTGGATTGTGATTGATCATAGTCGGAATTTTCCATTGAATCCGTACTTTTATTTCGAATTTTTTGAAATTGATTATCAGGATTTTCCTCATATTCATAATATTCTAATTTGTCGTTGATGCTGACATTAACCTGACGCTTTACTGCAGTTTCTTCTTCGTAGAAATTACCTTCATCAATCGAAACACTTGGTGATTTACATTTTTGAAACAAACTGATATTCGCCATATCCTCAATATTCGTATATAATGGTAATTCGATTTCCGTTCGAGAATATCTACGATAATGGTCGGTGACTCTATCAATATGATTTTCATCTTCGCTAGCAATGGAATTTGATAATTCTGAATCAGATGGAACTGATATTCTTATAATAGGATCCATATATTTCCTACCTGAATTATTTACCATTGATTTTGATCTAGTATCATTTTCAGAGTTTTCATTTAATTCTTCTTCGTTTTCCCAATCATTTTCTTGATCAAATTCGCTAGTTTGTCCATTTTCTCTATTATAATCGCCGATAGAATTTCTCTTGGTAATTTCATCATCCTCAAATACTGAATTTGCTAGACTAATAGATGATTCTGATTGACTCCGTTGTAAATTATCGTTAAATGGTTGGCGATTTGATGAATAATTGAATTCATTGTCATCAAAATGTTTCGAAGTTTTTCTTGAAAAATTGCTAGGATTTTCCTTAAGTGATGGTCTACAATTTGGTAAACTAAATTCTTTGTTGGAATTTTCCGGGGGTAATGGCATATCAGGATTATTCCTAAGAGATGTTCTACGATTGGGTAAAATAAATTTGCTATCTTGAAAGTTTTTGGAATTTTTCCGTTCTAACGAACTATTACAATTTTCTTTAATTGATACTCTACGATTTGGTACAATGAATTCGTCATCTTGGAACTGTTTAGAATTTTTTCGTGTTAATGAAACATTTGGATTATCTATGAATGATGTTCTGCGATTAGGTAAATTTATTTCGTTAACTTGAAAATTTTTAGAATTTTTTCGTTCTAATGAACTATAAGGATTATCCATATTTGGATTTGGTGAATTTAATTCTCCATTTTGAAAATTTTTAGAATTTTTTCGAGTAAATGAATGATCAGGATTATTCATAAGTGATGTTCTACGATTTGGTAAGCTGAGTTCACTATCTTGAAAATTTTTAGAATTTTTTCGTTCTAATGAACTACAAGGATTATCCATACTTTGATTTGGTGAATTGAATTCACCATTTGGAAAATTTTTAGAATTTCTTCGAGTAACAGGATCATTCATGAGTGATGTTCTACGATTTGGTAAGTTTAATTCACTATTTTGAAAATTTTTTGAATTTTTTCGTTCTAATGAATGATTTGCATTATCCATAACTGATTTTCTACGATTAGGTAAGCTCATTTCATTATCTTGAAGATTTTTAGAATTTTTTCGTTCCAACGAGCTATCAGGATTATTTTGAATAGATGTTCGTCGTGGCAATGAATTATCTTTTTCGAGTTTTGATTCAGTTTCATTGTCTTTTGATTCATCAGATAAAATATCATCTTCGCAATCACTTGGTGGTCCATTTTTTATTGCAGTTTCTACACTCATTAAATCTTCTTCCTCTTCGTCATATGACTGTTCTTCTTCTTCTCCTTCTTCAAGTTGCTCGTCGTCAACTTCACTTTTAATTTCTTCTTTCTCTTTAGCTTTGTCTTTTTCATTATCGTACTTGCCATAATTAATCATATTTTTTGGTAATGAAGTAGTTCTTAGAAACAAAGGTCGTTTATAACTGGTTCCACCACAAACCCAACCCGTATCTGAGTCGTATAATATATCGATAATTTCACTATCAGTTACTAAATAATGATTCCTAGGATTTGTATTCTTATTGGCATTTTTTATTTTTTTATCACATAATTCACAGCCTATTACTTCGGCAGCATCGGGGTCACTTGGACTTTGGTTTTGGGGTAAACATATATGTGGTTTAATATCGATAAAGTAATCTTCGAGATCACAATAGCAATCGTCAAGATTAACATTACTAGGTACGTCAAGGGAACACGATTTTTTAATAATTGACTTTTTAGCCATTTGACCAGATTTTGTACTTAAAGATACATCTATAGTGAGCATTTGCCGTTGCGCACAGCTTTCGTTTTGAACAGAGGAGGATATATTCGTATTTAAGGATTTATTTGGGGTAATATTATTTTGCATGCATATACAATTACAATTTTTATTGTTAGTAGAAGCTCTGTAAAATGTTTGTGTTATTGTTGAAATTTGTTAAAGAAATAATTACGTGTTTGAATTTACCTTAAGACGCGTGAGCCTCGTGGTCGTTCGGATTGTGTTGAAAATGCGCTACTTGTTACAGACACTACAGATTCCATATCACTATCACCTAAATCGGCTATAAATTCTTTTTCAGGTGATACACTATGCCTTAATCGTAATCTAGGAGCTGAATGTGTGGTCAAATCACTATCACTCAAACCACTGTAATGTCTTTCCCAACCTGTAAATAAGAAAAATAATACAAAATTTTTGCCAATAGTTTTAATTGCTCTCAAGCAAACAATTAAATGCACATTGACCTTTATAATATTAGTATGGTAGAGATAAGATTGCATACCTCCCATTCCTGTACTTCGATAAGTTTGAACTTGTTTCATACGCATTTGCATAACTTTCGCACGATCCTCAAGGTCTTGTGTTACACGATCTTTAAGGGCACGCTGTAAAGCTTGTGGCACTTGAGGTAGTTGTCGTTTCTTTGGTGATCCAGTCGGTGTAGCTGTTGCTGAACGTGATTGAAATCGTGGCACATAGGCATGAGATGGCATCACTACATCCATATACTGACAATTTCGTTCTTTCGGCGGTGATAAACTACGATGATCTCCAATACGTCTTGGTGATTTCGATCTGGACCTGGATTGATGCATACCTATTGATTCGCTTGGTGCTGCCGAATGTGATCTTTGTGGTGGACCGGTTTGTTGACCAGACTAAACAAATTTTTGTTTAATATATTTTAATTACGGTCAATATTTATCGATTGGGGATAAGTGCTTTAAGTGAGGATGGAAAATATAATTACAGTTAATTAAATTTCGGTCATGTTATTGCAAAAATATGAAAGCAAGTGAAGGATTAAAATGAGTGTATAAAGTCAAGGAAGTTCTAATTGGACAGCGATAAGGTTGCAAGGTCTCATTCAGGATGCTCATTCGATATGGTAGTACTAAATGCTACCAAACTCCTACAATAGGATACTTGACTACTTCTGGAAAAAATATTGGACAGATTCTCTGACCTCCAAAACTCGTCTCTTGCGCACGGGCCTGATTTTTTTTTAAATTAGTCAAATATCCTATTAAAATTAAGTGCAAAAAATTAAAATACGGGCGTTTGACATTTATCTGAATAATTAAGCATATTGTTGCAATAACAGATTTTTAGTTAGAAATTTTGAAAATATACCCGTCTATTATATTGTGCTTGTTGCGATTGTGAAATTCGTGTATCCTTATAAACCATACTAACTGCTTTATGTCGACCTTGCGGAGACATATCACGCCGTGACCGACGATCCGTATACTCGGGATCTGGTGGTGGGCTCGATGAGCTCCCTACACTTGATATGCTTGCACCATCTGCCACTCTTCGCATTCGATCTGCATCACACTCTAATTCACATTCAGATGTTGTATCCGAATCGGATAATCGGGATGTTGTACTAGGTGGTGATAAATGATCTGTTGGCGTTAATGTCATGTCTAAATCAACACCTTCGTATTCATGTCGAGTTCGTAATGTTGTTTCGTCGTGTGCAACTAATAAATACCATTCGGGTTCATCGTCTAACGGACATACATTTAATTCTACAAGAACTTCACCTAAGAAGTCATTAGCACCATACCGAACATAATCCCAAACAGTAACTTCGAGTATTTTTAATTTTAAATCAGTTTTACGTAATCCGGTATATATAAACGTTTGATTCCATCGTGGTTCGTTTGTATTAGCAAGTGTTTTCGTACGTTGTTTCGATTTATCACTACGATCCGGTAATAAAAATATTTTTGCGTATGGATTACGTGGTTGTCCATTTGTACGCGGCGTTAAACCAACCGCACAAACAATTGTTATTACTAATTTTAATGCAACACTATCATGACCAATTTTCATTTGTATTTTACCACCCACATTTGGATTATTGCCCATCATTCTTCGAGATTGATGACTTCGATTTCGTGCCATACCATGTATTTCAGGTGATCCAGGCGATGTTACCATTACACTAGGTTTATCGTAAATATCTGAAAATGAAACTATTTGATAATTAAACGAAGTGGAACTTAATAAGAGACCATTGTTTGATACATATATCAAACTTATCTGTGGAAGAAAAATTCTAATCATCTCTACAAGCAAGCAATTTAGCAATGAATTCAAATTCAATGACCTAAATATGATTTGAATTAAATTAATGAAATTACTTTTTAAATATTCGAGCCCCATGATCAAAAAAAAAACTTCTGAAGATACCCAACCCTAGTTTTATGACTTATAAATTAAGTTTCATGTATGTAAGATCTATACCCACTTTTGCCAGTTTAAGAGAAGATACATAATTAGGAACCATTTATGCTTCCTAACAAGCTAAGATTTCCTTGGAAAACGCAAACAGATTTAGCATGCAGGCAAAATATTGCTGTTGAAACTGACCATCAAGACTTTTTAAATATTCTACAAGTCCGACAAGGCGACAACTTCGAATTTCTACTTTAATTAGTTAACTGAAAAGCGTAAGTATTCTCAAAATGGGTATAAGTAACGCGATCGTTAAAAATACTAGCTTTTGAAATACGATAGCTCTACATTAACCTGAAAGCAAACATGAAAGCTTAGATGTTATACCTTTATGCTGTCGCCATGTAGTCTGTTGTGTTGGTCGTCTAGGTGTCATGTATCTTGATACCACTAATTCTACCGGCGGTTCTTGCTTCGGATCAGCGACCATATCGTATACCTCTTGAAAATTATTACCTTGTAATGATCGTCCATTCCAGTCACCTAAACAAAATAATACTCTTGGTTAGTAAAATCTACTAAATCGTATCTTACTCTTTGAAGTAATCAACTTCTTCGACTAACTCATATCTAACACTAAGGACTATTTATTTGAAAATAAGTTGCGCATATTATTATGAATCTAATGTATGAGCTAAATTATAGTCTAGTTTCATTCAAATCCGTTGAGTAGTTTTTGCGTTAAAGCGTAACTAACAAACAAACAGAATGACCAATGTTGGACCCGTACAAAGGGGTTTCGTTGCGAACTGGTAAGACGCTCTCTTTTCGAATCAACTTACCTTTATCATTCTCCTTGTCAATTTCATCACAACTAGCACATTCAGGTGTTGAACGTAACTCATCCTCCGAACTAGAAAATGATAATTGTTGTGATTGTTGCGATTGATATGATTGTTGTGATGATTGATAATATTGATGATACGATGTTGATTTCTTTGTTAAACTACTATTTCGTTTATGTTTTTTATTATTACTACCACCCCCACTAATGATTTCACCCCCTCCACCTCCAACAACCCCACCACTAACTCCATAACCTCCGCCGCCACCACTAATAATTTGATGTTGGAATTTTTGTCGTGTTGATGGCAACGGTGGTTGATTATGTGGCACAACGTCCATCGGTTGTTGTTGATCTTGTTGATTTAAAATATACCTTCGTTGATGTGGATGCACTAAATGTGGATGGGTACGCATTAAACCTTCCAATTCGTCACGATAGAATTGTGGATCATCTTCTGGATACATGGATTGTTGATGTAATGCTGATGTATCTTGTGGTATTCGTTGTTGATGCATAACACCGATCGTTTGTACAACATCCCCACCCATATCCCCACCACCGCCACGCATTAAATGTTGTTGTGTTTCTTGTTGTGAATATTGTCGACGTAAACCAGTTGTACCAGAATGTTGTAATAATGGTAAGTTCTCTTTTTCGGCAGCACTATGAGCACGTTCAAGTTTTGGACGTTTATCTGATGGATTGTTTGCTAGGACGGTTCCCATTACATCATCATGACCCATCATTGTCATTGTCATGTTATTATTATCCCCACCACCATAGTTGCCACCTTTCATGTCAGCTTCAATACGTCGCATTATTGGATCACTACCTTTGTTCATCCATTGGCCGGTTTTACTTAATAATTCTTGTTTTTTCCTACATAGTATACATACCCATATTACCTAAAAACAAATTTAAAGAGTGATTATGCTGTTTAGATGCTTGCAACAACTCTTCACATTTGATCGGGAGATTACAGAAATCGTGTAGTTTCCCCCAAACAGTATAAGATAAAGGAGAAGGCTTCCATTACTGGCAATTTAAAAAAAGAGTATACGAGTTTCAACGCCTCTTGTCGGCCGTTAGAGGTTGGTTGCGTCCAGGCATGAACGCTCTTCACCTCTTCATGGTTTTTACTGACGGGGCTGACTCGATCTGTGCCTGTCAGCACTTCCTTATGGCATCAACGCTTTGTGGGACATAAATTATCTCCTTTCTTAATTTGTCTGATAAAATAATATGTCAGATATGATCTTCGATCATTAGCGAATGAATTATCCGAAATTTGACACAAGCTCTGTGAATAGGCAATAGAAAAAGCGAAGTGTCTCTTTGTGAAAAATGGGATACTGATACAACAATACGTGTAAGATGAAGCCGCAAAATGCTTGGAAAATTAGCTAGAGATATACATCGACGGGTTTCAATAACGATTTTTTATGTGAATACAATATCAAGAAATAACCCAAAACTTTTAAATTTTGGCGCTCCATAAATGTTGTCGCCCAAGGTCCAAACATCACAGGACTAAGCTTCCATTGATCGAGATCAGAATAAAAATAAATTAAATGATACCTTGTTAGAACGTAAAGTAACTTTTCCACCACACCGTGCGCAACATCGAATATTACAATAATTACAAATGTGACCAACACCATCAGCAAACTTTGTCTTTAAACAGATATGACATGTAGCATCAAGTTCGATACCAGCTTTCTTCTGTTGTTCAGAGCGTTGACGAATTGTTTCCTCTAAAATTTGTACTTCGTCTTGTTTCCTCCTGCGAACAAATTTTAAATTGTACATATATAATAAAATGTTTCTTTAAGACATTTTAAACAATTACCATCACAAGATTTGTTTAAGCCTATAAATCTAGATTTTATCCAGGAAACAGAAGGTATTTCCTTTATCGATCGTCTTCGATTACACCCAAAAGTTTTTTTAAACATTATTATTCTTTTCCAAGAATATTATTGCTTGATAAATAATCATTTATTCTTACTTTAATACTTTAACTATGATTTTCAGCCGTATTGTGAGCCTTTTTAATTATGGAAAAATGGAAATTTTAAGTCTTTTTTTATTACTATATCAATTCGCTTCAATATCCAACCATGAACTAAGATTTAAAAATTTGTTTTACCATCAGTTTGTTCAAGAACAAAATTCTTGGCAAAATGACAAGACTGTTAGCCCCCATCCCACCCCTTTCTTTATTTAAAAACTAACAATAAATAGAATATAAAGCTCTTAAATATTTGAAATTCATACAATATTTATTTCAATGAATGCTCTATAAATATAATAATTTAGATAAAGAGATAGTAAGCGATCTAAGTTTAGTATAAAATATTTGTGATACACACAACCTATACTCCAGGAAACGAGAATAAAACATCTAAATTTTTTTCTATAGCTTCAATTGACATGAATTTGACGGTAAGTGGGTAAGACCCCGAGAAACAAAAGTTATATGGTGCCTAGTGTTGAATCTGACCAGGGGGTGGAAACTGTTCCTTCTAGGGAATGGAAAATATATGTATAAGCAAAAAGTGTCATTTAAGTATATTTCGAAAAGCCCTCACTTTTCGAGTTATTGGGAATTGAAATTCGGAGTATTTAACGTCCAATAAAAGTGCTATAAAAAACCTTGAAAATGAAAAAAAGTTTCAAGTCATTTGCACGAGTTATAATTTCTCGTACCTTATTTTCTAGGTCGACTCTTTTATAAGTTTCCAGTGGCTCCAGTATTTGGCTACCGACCAGTATTTACGTCAAGGCTTAATACTGGCTGATTCTGGGAGTATACTTCGTACGCAAACATGAAATTTTTTGAAGATAATTGATTTTTTCCTTTTTTAAGACATTTTGAAAATTTTAATACCAACTAGCGTAAAAAATTCTGCATAACGACATAATTTTCCGCATTTGATATTTTTTGGCAATGAAGTAAATACTTAATATGAGGACATATTATACGCATATATTGTGTTATTTGCCAAAATTATCAACGCCTAACTGTCTGGCTTTTGAAATATTTTTCTATCAATTTTTTTTTCTTTCTAGTACAGAATGTTTCAGAAGAAGTGTATTATATTTTTAGATCATAAAATTATATCAAAATAATAGCAGAACTGATTATCCAAGGTGTTTTAATAAAAACTCAATTAAATTTTTATATTATTTAGGTACTTGAGATACTGAAAGCTGAAAGTACTACAGTTCTACCATCAAAAACAGAACCATTTTTCCCAAATGGTACATTTTGTAATGGAATCACCTTTATAGAAGATGCAAAATGTATTTTATTGTGTAAATCAAGATGCCAAATACTTATAGAAAAATTAATTGCTGTAAAAGTTATTTCACAACAATGCTTATTGTGCTTGGATTTTAATAGAAATCGTTTTTAAAGAAAGTAATCGCACGAAAAATTATTATTTTTATATTTTTATATAAACTTATAAAACTTTGTAGACAAGCGACATTATAAATTTCAAAAGATTGCGCAATTAAATGTTTTTAAACAATTTTCAACATTTCGATCTAGACTTACTTAAAATATGGTACACTAACTTTTATAACACTTTGTAAATAATGTCTAGACTAAAAACTTTTTAGTCCCATTTATCTTATTTAATATAATTGAACTTTTCCATTAAAAATATGTGAAATGTTTGTTTGACTTTAAGTATTCAAAATACGTTTAAATACATGGTTAAACGGGCAGAGAAGGGCAGCGGTCTCTCTAGGCCTCAAATGCCGCCTTCAGAGTTCATATTTGGATGGTTCTTCAAACTGAGAAAAAAAACTAGACCTGATTTCTGATTAAATAATACTGTGTCCAAAAAATAAGATGACATTTGAATTTAAACTGAGCGCGTTTGTTGTGCATTATGAATTACTGCCGCCCGGCCAAACAGTCAAAGAATATTATTTGAACGTTATGCGTCATTTGCGTAACGCTATCCGCCTACAAAGGCCGGAATTGTGGAAAGACAATTCATGGTTTTTACACCACGATAATGCACCAGCCCATACTGCACTCATAATTCGTGATCATTTCGTCAAAAACTCAACCCATCCCGTTCCGCAATCACCATATTCAACTAATCTGGCGCGGTGCTACTTCTGGCTGTTCAGCAAGCTGAAAAGACCGCTCAGGGGACACCGTTTTGATATGATAGAAGAGATTCAAGCCGCAGCGAAGACGGAACTGGAGGCAATCCCGGAAAGTGACTACAACCAGTTTTTCGAAGATTGGTAAATCCGTTGACATAAGTGCATTGCATTGGGAGGGGATTACTTTGAAGGGGATGAAATTGATTTGGAAGAATAAATAAAAAATTTTCAAAATAAATACAATGTTACCTTATTTTTTGGGCACAATAACGACATTTTTTTTCAGTTTTAAATAAAAACTGTTGGTTTTTTATGAGGATCAACTTTCTAATTTAAAGTCTTATTCTATCTCTTACAGTTTAGCATCTACATTGGCTATTAAAGAAACCCGAAGAACTAGGTTCAATCTGATTTCAGAACATGATGTCCCCCATCAAACTCTGCAACTTTTGTTTAAGTTATTTTTTGATTGATTGACTACAAAACGAGATATTTACTTGTATAAATTAAAATGACCCACTCTGTATACAAGTTATATCAATAATGCAATATACATTGCATAGACTAATAATTGAACACAAGAATAGGTACCATTAAACGTGTGAATTTATTAGTACCTAATATAAACTTCAAGATCCAAACACAGAAGAAAGAAAATTCATTGTTTCACCAGCTCACCTATATAGTATAGAGATAAGCTTTAGCTACATACTAGATTATTACTAGATGTACCCATCTGTGTTATATATAGTTATAGTGTATCGGTATACACTCATACATAAGAGCCAATGACCTACACTCAATTTCAACCATGCTGAATTTTTCTTAATCGATCACTAGCTCGAATTCTTTCTAAACAAAATACAAAAAACTTCACAGTGGAACACAGCACAATAAGTGGAAAACGAAATAAGAGTGGCTTTTACTTCATATGAATCGTGTTTTATCGAAATCCATCAATACGAACAAGCCCATGTTTTTAAATTGTTGATAAATTTTCTAAATAAGAAATACATATAAGCGCCACATTAAGCCATATAATTACTATCTTATTTTATTGATAAAGGTCGTTTTCCTGTAAGCAAATTTTCAGCAACTCCTCAATATATAGAACTCGATTTCTAGAAACTAAACACCGCAGTTTCGAGCGCCATTGCCTTCTGACTAGATTAAATGCAAGTATATTTATATTTTTTTTTGAGACTTATTACTTTTTAACTTTAAATTATATGTATCTTATCTTAACCTTCCAAGGGCTTGGAAGGCAATTCTTCTTCTATTCATTTGAACTTTAGGTCTAATTCTGAGGTATACCTGAAGTATGTTTTCATTGAATATAAAACTCTCAAGAAGTTGTTCTTCGAACTTTAATAATTTTTTTTCGAATTATTCCTCTTTAAACTGTGCTTTTGGCCAGTGGCGGATCCACTCATATGGGCACAATGAACATGCGTCTGTTTAGGTGATGGGCAACATTTTACAGGTTTATTAATTACAAATACACTGTAGGTACAAAATTGGTCTGGGCGTCATATATTTTGTAAACATCTCCTTTGTAGGAATGCACTATATCGATCATGAGTGAGTTTATACTCCGATTCGCATTTGTCCGATTTTCGGGTGCTGTGCCGTGTCCATCACCTTTTTTGAGGGCTGCATCCGGTCATATAAACCCAAACCGTACAGGTCAATTAAATGCAAAAATTGACACTTGAAAGCCTCCCTTCGAAATTTATCAGTATATGTCCCTAAATTTTTTCCGTTACCGATTTAAGCCATGCAAATTCAATCATACATAAAAGCGCATACATAACCCATATAGTTTTGAAAAAGAATTCTTCCTTCCTATTTTCTCTTATAAGTCGTATAAAGGAATACATAAAATAGCTATTCTTAGGGAGTCCTCAATAAGAGAGTCCTCGATTTTGATTTTTTTTCCCAAATTTAAAATCAGAAACATTTCACAGGGAGGAAATAATCTAGATGGGGTATAGGCAATGTCGCGATTGATATATCGACGCCCAGTCTAAATCCCTTATGATAGAAGTTTGATATTTCGATAGTATGTTGATTTTATACCGTAGGTGTCATTTAAGAAAGGATTTTTCGAAATTCAATTCTAAAAGGACGAAATACGGGATGAAAGTTTGTATGGAAATATATACAAATCTTCATTTTTGAGTAGGACACAGATTAAAATCAATATCCTCTCGAAATTTCAAACTTCTATCAATAGAGATTTAGGCTAGGCGGCGATATACCAGTCACGACTTTTCCTATTCCCCCTCTAGACTATTTCCCCCCTCTGAAATGTTTCTGAATTCAAATAATATACAAAAAGAATCATTATGAAATAAAAATAATCCAAATCAGAACTGTTATTGAGGACTCCCGAGTAAAAACATTCATTGATGCGACTATATTCTCAACCGTATGTCTACGCGTGAGACAATGTTGTCTCAAGCCCATAAACATATCCTTAAAGTTAAATTTCTGAATTATCTTAAGCTTAACACAAACACATACATAAATTCCAATAAATAAAAATGATTTGTTATTAACCTCATAATTTCTTTTTCACGTTCTTCTTCTTGTTTTTGTCGCATCATAACACCTTCAATAATGGCACGTTCCTCAGGTGTGAGGTGCGACAGATCTGGCAAATCTGCCATGCTCCCCACCACAATAAATGATATTTATTATATTTTTGATATTTAAAAATTATTATTTTATTATACTATCTAAATATTTTCAAAAAAAATAAAAATAATAGTAATAAAAGAATAGAATGCAAAACCAAAAGAAAACAAAATGAAATTAATAAATTAATAAAATTAATCACAATTTACAACAAGCAATAATTAATAACAACATTTGCATAAAATTAACAATTACTATATTATAATTGTTAATATATTTATTAAAACGACACATTAGTAAAAGTCGTAACACAATCATAACTGTCCCTTTTTTTATATTTATTTATTTTTAAAACTCTATTATAGGGATTTGATAATCATGATTTATTTTTATAGGGAGGCGAATTGATTATAAAATGTTCTTTCACACTACTTATTTCACATTTTCAAATGAAAAAAAGCAAAAAAAGTAAAAAAAATTACATGTCTTTTAAATTATTAAAAATCATAAGACACACAACAAAATTCACTTTATGGTTTAAGTTGTTGAATTGTGTAAAGAAAATTTAAAATGTTTGTATTAAAAGAATATCCATCGACCATTTTGCCCTTAGCATAGACAGCTGCTTCTATTTATGATTGACTGCATTATCAATGATAATAGTTATAGATAATAGTAAGCTCTCCGCAACTTATTATTCCCCTTTTAAGCTTTTTTTTTTATTTCAAGATCAATCGAAACATTTTTACTTTTTTAAAAAACACCAAATTTTATTATTATGAAAAACACATTTATTTTATTAAAAAGGGGGTTCCCACTAAATTTTTATCTATTTATTAAGATCACACGATTATTGTAGTAGTACATTGTCATTTTATCAAATTTTTTTTTTCGTTATAGAACGATTATAACGATTTTTTAATGATATTCACATGTCACACAACACAATTCGATTTTTTTGGATAAAATTTTTTATATTTTTTATTTGAATTACTGACATTTAATTAAATTTTTTGTTCACTATCATTTTTATTTTTTAATATATATTTTTAATATATAGAAGTGTATATAGTCTTTATAAATAACAAGATGTGTGTCATTTAAACCAATCGGGTATCGAATTTTCAATTACGTCATTGCAAATCAACTGTATTGATTGCGGATAAAGCGTCGGCGTCGGCTTTAATATATTTTCACCCGTTATAATATGGTATGGTATGTAATATATATGTATATATGTATATATATATTTATATTTGGGTGATGATAAACTTTTCCCATTTGCCGGTTTATTTGAAAAGTTTTTTTTGGTGATAGCTTATCTATCATGATTTGGTAAAAGCTTATTATCAAAAAAGAGCTTACATCAATTTTAAACTTCAAGAGATTACTTGCGGTCTAGACTTCATAGTCTAGACGACAAGTTGAAAATGGTGAAAAATAAAGATAATGCTCTTAAAAATATGTGCGATAACTAAAAATAGGATTCGGAATGATTGCTAAAAAAATGTACCGAAAGCGTTTTTTTAGCTATTTAAAAATTGCAAAAGTTAAAAACAATTAAAAATGACAAAAAGTATAAAGTTTTTCACCAATATTTCGTAAACTAACACAAGAAGTTCGAATCAGACGTTAATCTTGGTACAATTTTTATTATTATTATATAAAAGAGATCGAAGTTTATTTTTTTTGAATAAAAAGTTTAATAAGAAATAAATAAATTAAAATCGTTACATATTTTAAATTTGGTTTTATTTTTTAAATTTTCTATCCTATTTTTTTCTTTCAGGCCAAAATTATCAATTGATTAATTATTTAGCAAAGGTAAGTAAATAATCCGGGTGGTTGTGTGGGTATAATACTTGCCTACGATACCAAAGTACGTTGGTTCGCATCCCGGTGACGTTAACATTTTTTTACTTTTAAATTAAATGCCTTTTCCTGATTTTAAAAATTTTCCACTCTTTTTATAGTTTAAATTATTTATATACCCCGCCCTCTTGCGTCAGTTATACATATGTCATAAATCACTTTTCTACCCAGGGGGTGGGAATTTAAATAACCTTAAATATACCTCTTTAAAATCATATTCTCCTGTTAGAAAATATTAAAAATATGTACAAAATGGCTTGGTTATGCTAAATTTTGAAACTTTATAATAGGAGAACATGTCATATAGTTGATCTCACTCATATTCTCCTATTACAAAATATTTAAAAAATACTTATTTTGCTTGTTTTTGATTGTACATGCTAAATAAATCTTGTTAAATGAAATTTTATAAGATTTTGTAATAGGAGAACATATTATTTGACAAAAAAAATTAATTATGTTAGTCCCACTTTCCTACGTCATAAATCAATCATCTGTCAGAGGGTGGGAATTAAAATAATATAAAATATACTTTGCTCTCTTACATATTTGTCACTTTTGGTTCTCATAACAATTATCTAAAAAAATCTCGTCATAATAATTTAGTTAATTAAAAATTAATCGTAGCAATGCTAGATACGAACCGAGGTCCTCTGTAGCTGGAGGCGACTAGGCTAGCCGCTACTCCACCTTGACGTGTTATATATAATATCAATAATGTAATATACATACCTTTTACTCACCTTTTTGTCCACCTTTGGCATGTACTTACCAAACTTGCAAATCTCTATGCCTACTTACCAAACTTGAATAATAAATGACAAAGTTAAAATGGTTTTAAGATTTTTAAAATTTAATATTTTATAATAAATAATTAATTATATTTATAATTAATATTTTTTTATTTTCACAGACGGACATTTCGAAATTATAACAGTTCCTCCTTTCATCTTTGATGACGGTACCCTAAAAAGTATCCTAAAACAAACTTTTAGTTTCAGTGAGGCAATCAAAGAAGGTCAATAATAAATAAAATACGCTTCTGATAGTATTACAGATATTTTTATTAATACTAATTATCAATATCATAATAATACATTGAGATTAAATATTCGAATAACTTAATAGATATATTATATAAAGTACAAATTAAAAGCTAGTCAAGTTTATTTTTTCTTCTTTTTCTTGTCAGGTCCTCCACCATTATCATTTTTACGTTTAGGTGCTTGTTTTATACTACCTGGTATATTACCAGATGCATTACCTGGCGTTGATGATTTCGGTGCCTTTTTCTTACGTTCAGCACGTTCTTTTTCCTCTAATTCTTGATTTTCACGTTCAATTAATGTGATTAACGTATTACAACGACGTTGTAATTCCATTGCGGTACGTGATTTTAAGAACCAATCAAAACGGAATTGTGGTGCGGAACTACATAAAAAAAATATACAATTATTTTCTCATGATCTTTTCGAATGATTTTGTTAGGGATACATTTTGGAAAATCCAATATTTTGATATAAAACTTACCGAACAGCTGCTCGTAGCTCTTCATAAACATTTTCTCTGTCAAAACCAAGTTTGTGTAACATACAAACTAAGAAACGATCTTCTTCTTCAATATAATTTTTTCCTTTATTTGTACCGTATGATATTCTAAGTTGATGGAATGGAGCTCGATATCTACTCATTTTTGCGTCAAGAGCTCGTTTAATACTTGCCTAAATAAACAAAAATAAAAAATTTTAATCGAATATATTATTGAAATATCTCGAAGACTACACGAATGGATAATGGTTTAAGGGGCGGTTTAAGGTCGATCTTCACCCATCTTATAACCCGATGAGCCATATTTTTAAAGAAATTTTATTGATTTTTAAACACTGATATCATAGTTTTTTTTATCGAAAAGGGTTCATCAAAAGATAATTTATTTACGAAAATAATGGTATTCGTTGTGTGCGTAGTCATGGTGGGGATAATAAAATCGATGCCAGCGCTTTAAGTGAAAAATTTTGGAGATAAAGTGGGCTGTTATGACTAATTTGCAATTATTTACATGTTAATGATATAGAAACTGTCAAATTAAAATGATTGAAAAACACTAATTAATTAAACTTAATGCATTAAAAATTGTGAAAATAAGAAATCAAATTGTACAAATATTATTTTTCAAATGTTAATTATCGTAATTATTTATTTAAATTTGTGAAACAAGAATATTAAATTTTAAATGTAAGTTTTCAATGCAATCCACACAATTATATATGCATCCATTAATTCTATAATTAAAGTAGTGTATCGTTGTCATGGAAACGAAATTCACGCTCGGAGCGAATAGGTTTGTCTGAAAAAAATCGTTCATGGAAAAAATTGATTAAAATTAATTTAATTAACAAGTATAATTTACAAAATTTTAAAAACCCCGAGAAATTTTTCGGATACGGAACTCTAAACTCGCACTTGAAACGTATCTAAGAATAATCTTCACTAAATTATCTTTTGCCTTAGAGCCTTCTCCGAACTGACCCGATTTTGAGGATCATCGCCTATTTTTTAGTTGTTCCGAGTACGGAACCCTAAACTCGCACTTGAAACATAGCTAAGAACACTCTCCATGGATAGATAGAAAAACTATGATAGGTGTGAATCAAATCAATAAAATTTTATAAAAAAAATATGTCTCATCTGATTATCGATCTTAGACCGTAGCTGTACTAAAATAGTTACAACACGCCCTCCCGCTTTTTCCACACCCCTCGCCACGCCTGTGACAGAAAATTGCCTCTAAAATGATTTATTGCTATATTTTGTTTATCATAAAATTTCAGTAAACTGGCATTCCTTAACTTTAAATAGTGTCGGATTTGTGAGGCTATTTTTGTAATTTCAAAATTTTCCAGCCAGGTAGATTGATTTTTAGGGCCTGTATGGAGGACAATGAATTCTCCATTCAAGTTATTTGCCCCTACAGAGGAGCAGGTTTAGAATGTTTGAGCTCACCTTGGATGCATCAATCTTGGGAGTAATCCCGGGAGAGAACTGCGAGCTTTCTGCGATGCTTAAAATGGCATCTCTTACCCGGAGACGTCTCACCTTTGAGTCGGGTGAAAGATTTTCTCAAGGAAGGCACACAGTACCCTTTGGTGTAGGTGCTGAGGACCCATTTGCGATATCCCCTTATGCATTATGATTATTATTACTTACTCTTCTTTGAATTTTAGCTTCACCACGTTCAATTTGTGCCATAATCCTATCAATATCTTGTAATTCATGACATCGTTCCCAGAATACAGCACTATATTGCATAACTTCCTCAGCGGTTTTACCTTCAACATCTTTAGCAATATTTTCAATATCATCACGTCCATATTTTTCATTTGCTTTAATAAACTGATTAAAATCACGTTTTGTCCAATTTGTAAAACCTTGTGTTAAAAGACTTTCTTTCTCCTCTAATTGAGCATCACTTAATGGTTCAGCATCATCAATTTTACGTTGTTCTTCACGTTGAACTTTTGTTGCATCGGAACCTAATTCTGGATTTTTTGGTACCTTATAACCTAATGTTTTTCGGAAATAATAGATTTCTTGATCGAGTAGCTCAAATAATCGTGGTGGGAAAAATTGAAAATCTTGTACAATCGGTTGTTTAGGTGGACGTGGAGCTTTTGGTGCTTTTGGTTCAGATACTCGTAACGCTTCACGGAAATATGCATCAACCGCATAATTTGCTTTACGTTCTCGCTTGGGTGGTTCGATCCAGTTACCAAGACCAATTAACTTCTGTTTTTCACGATAATCTTCACCTTCGAATTGATATATAGTTGATGATTCGGTTGGAGCATCAACAGTAAAATTACGTAAGGATGATTCACCAAGTGTTTCTAATTTCTTAGCCATTTCTTCAGTTTTAGCTTCACCTTTTTGTAGAATCGTATCAATATCTTCATCAGTGATTTCTGAGTCCTTTGAAGCGAATACATGATTTGCACCATGTCGAATCATATTTAACATTTCATCTTTATTTAACGAATGATTTTTCGCATCAACTAATCGCCCTTGTTGTATAACTAATTTATCTAAACGTAATTTAACTTCAGCACGTTCAACAATTTTTTCTTCAACGGTATTATCCGTAATAAATCGGAATACACGTACTTGTTTCTTTTGTCCAATACGATGAGCACGATCCATAGCTTGTAAATCCATTTGTGGATTCCAATCCGAATCATAAATAATTACAACATCAGCCGTTGCTAAATTAATACCCAAACCACCAGCTCGTGTGGACAACATAAAAATAAATTTCTCACTATTATCCTCGTTATATTCATTAATTTGCCGTTGACGATCTTCATGTGGTGTTTGACCATCCAATCGACAATATTTAAATTGTCGCCAATGGCAATAATCTTCAAGAATATCTAACATACGTGTCATTTGACTAAAAATAAGTACACGAGAACCTTGTTCTCTTAATTTTGGTAACAACTTATCCAAGATCACCATTTTACCACAATTGTATACTAAATGTTCGTCGGTTGTATACGGTGGACCTGGTTCAGCTCCATCGAATAAATATGGATGATTTGTACATTTTCGAAGTTGCATAAGAATATTTTGTAAGCGCATTTTTTCAATTTTACCAGCACCATTTACAACATCGATATCTTTCATTAAAACTTTCGTATACCATTCACGTTGCATTTTACTAAGCCCAACGTAAACTTTAACCTCTTTTTTAGGTTTTAAACGTTTTTCGACTTCACTCTTTAAACGTCTCAACAAGAATGGACGTAAAACGGCATGTAAACGTTCAACTAAACTGTTATCACCCAAAAATTGATTAGTATTAAACCATGAATCGAAATCATCCGATGAGTTAAACACATCTGGGAGTAAAAAGTTTAAGAGAGACCATAATTCATGGAGATTATTTTGTAACGGTGTTCCTGTTAGAAGTAAGCGATTTGTTGTTTTAAATTCACGTAAAATTTCGGATAACTTCGATTTTTCGTTTTTAATACGATGCGCTTCGTCAATAACCATATAACGCCAGTTAAATTTCTTAAAAACCGATTTTTCTTTGATAACCATTTCATAGGATGTAATACAAACATCCCATTCACCAGGCATCATTACATCTCGAATAAAAACACTACGTGTTTCTTGATCACCAATCAAGCAAACAGCTCTTAACGATGGACACCATTTTTTAAATTCATTCATCCAATTTGCTAACGTTGATTTTGGTACAATTACAATATGTGGTCCATGTATACTTTTGTAATGTTTCATGAAACCTAACAACGAGATTGTTTGTAAGGTTTTACCCAGACCCATTTCATCGGCTAATATTCCATTAATACCATTTTCGTATAAGGAAATCATCCAATTTAAACCGCGTACTTGATAATCTCGAAGTTCACCATTTTTTATATAATGCGGAGAGGCATCAAATCGTATAGTTGCTTTAGGTTTGGCATTTGTTTCAGCCAATAATTCTTCATCTTCTTCTTGTTCAGTTTTTCGATGACGATGACTGAAATTATAATTTGAACAAGTGAAAACAAATTGAATAATGTTTTACGAATTTAAAAAATCAACACACTTAAAGCGGCCTTTCGGCTACCATACGTTTTGGTTTTCGAAAATATTTTCTAGATTCTTTCGGAATGCCAATAGCGAATATTCATGAAATTTAAATTTGGTTCAAATATTTTTCTTCCGTAACTTTATTGACTGGACATTTCAACTAAACCATTATTTTAGTAATTAATATCTTCTTAATTACTTAAAATTAATTAATAAAAGTACAAATACAATGAGGGCATTTAAAAATTTCTAAAACGGAAATTCAAATTTTTATACGGACGTGACATCAAAGTACGGGCTTGTCAAATTTGTTGACATACTGTATGATATTATCTTAAATGAAGGGAAGAACGTACTTGTGGTACTACAAGACAGATATGGTCTGAGTACAATCGCAGGCGTTTAGAAGTTCTCATATCACTTCCAAGGGCCTCTGTTCACAAAGTTGTTGCGGCTATCACAGGACACTGACTGGGTAGCAAACATGTTAAACGCTTAGGCCTGGCAGTGTATCACGACTACTGCAGGAGCTGTCACAGTGGTGACGAGGAGGAGATAATGTCTCATCTTCTATGTCACTGCCCAGCTCTTGTCATGAGGAGATAGACTTACTTGAGCCAGCTTCTCTTTGACGACCTCTCCGACTTAAAGTCGACGTCAAAGCCCTCCTGCTGTTCTTAATGGTTCAAATGGTTCATGGAGTAGTGGTCGGGGATGGGCCAACTCTTTTACGGTATCACAACGGGCCCTATGGTCTAAGTGTGTCCCACCCCAGGACAGCCACTCTAACCTAACCTAGACCAAATTCGATGTCGGTATAAGATGTGTGCCTATGAAACATTTTTCTATTGAAGGACTTTCTTCGAATGAATTTATTTATCGAGTTTCAAGCGTCAGGTTAAAAGGGACACCCTGTAAACAGGGTACAAAAATTGTAAATTAAAACACTCATATAACCTCCGTATATTGGGATTATCTAATTTTAACAATAAAATGATTTAACTTAAAAAAACAAGTAATACATACTCAGCAATTTCTTTTTCCGTTTGTGGCTTGTTAGGAGTTCCATCCTCTTTCAATTTTTTCGGTCGACCAGCTTTTGGTTTCGATGATCCAGGTGAAGTTTTCGGTTGATTACTTGTCATAAAATGTGAGAAAATTTCAGTTTGTTTTAACAGATATTCAAACCGTTTGCTACGATCTGTCTCAATTTTTGTTTCAAAATCTTCTCCTTTACCACGCGAGGACATTGTGTCCGACGTAGACTCGTTCTAGAAAACAAATTTCAATTCATGCAAACATTTAAAATTAAATGAAATTATTTTTTTACAAATAAAATCAATGTTTTATTGAAATGTTATTTATTTCTTAAGTTATTTTTTTAAATTTTAAAATGGTTGAAATTACAACTTACAGAATTATCGCCGGGTTCAGCTGTTTCCATGGTTTCTTCCGATTTAGACATGTTTAATTTCAATTAATACACCATTTAAACAATTTTTAAAACTTAATTATACACTTTATTTGTTTGTATTATAAAAATATTAATTATTACAACATTTATGAACTGTCGTGTTACAACTTTACAAGACAACGGACATCTCTCAAAACCAAACATAAGCATTAAAATATTAGGCGGGACAATACACATGCTAAGATCAAACATTCGAATCAGTGATGGGTGTTTGGGTTTGATTCACTGAAATATTATGTACGTATGATACATGTATTAAAAGTATAAACGGTAAATAGTGACATCTTTATATTTTTATACCATGTATATGAAATGACCTTAGAGATAACAGCTCGCTTTGTTGTTTCGGACAGAATATGTCGAAAAATGCTTAATTATAACCTGTATTTGCTGCTGTCTAAAAATACTCGGAAACTCGGATAAAAGTAGTGTTTCATCACATTTTTATATACTTCAGAATAAACACTATTTTATAATAAATATGTATAATATTTGCGCCATTTCAAACCACCGGAATCTATTCAATTCATAGATCAACTAGAAATGTATTTCATTTTTCTTAGTTTAGATTTGTAACCCTTTTCTCATTATTAAGAGTATATTCAAATTTTAATCCATTTATATGAGGTTGAGATAAAAATTTTATATTTATTATTTAACCTCGAAAATATTCCAAAAGGATGTTACCCCGTTTTCCTTGTAAAAAACCTCTTAGACCACAATTTTCCCAAACGGAGTTAATTTCTTAAATTTTTTTACTTTGAAAATGAGAACCGAATTTCTTGCAGCTCCAAAACTCATAAACTTGGCTAAACTCTTTATAAGTGGAAAAAAAGCCTTGATCTTCCGCTTACGTACTTTTATAATATCCCAATATTTTATTGCATATTTACAATAAAATGGGTCATATATGTACCAAACAATGGATTGAGGTTTTTTTAGGTTTAAGGGTCTTAGTAGGTACTTATTAAGGATAGTAGCAGTTAAAAAAGAAAAAAATTTATATTTCATTGAGACATTTTTATTTAAATAGTATAAAGTTTTTATAAAAAAATAATAAATTAAAATGATGCACGAAAGTTACGTATTAGTCGCAAAAAGGATTACATAAAATAGCTATTCTTAGGGAGTCCTCAATAACAGCTCCGATTTTGATGAGTTTTCTTTTTTCAAAATGATTACTCCTCTGAAATGTTTCTGATTTTAAATAATATACAAAAAGAATCATTTTAAAAAAAAGTCATCAAAATCGGAGCTGTCATTAAGGACTCCTGAGTAAAAACATTGATGCGATTAATTTTAATTACATTTTAACTTATTTATGGAAATGCTATAAAACATACGTAGAATTATCGATTCCAATACCCTCATGACGAAATCTCTTTAATTGGTTAAAATATATTTTCAGCGTTAAATTAAAATTTCTTAAATACAGTCAAACCTGGATAAGTGAGAAAACTCTATAAGTGAGAGTAATAGCCAGGACCCATTATTTTAAGCTCCCAAAACCTCTATTAGCGAGAAACAGAAACCTCTATAAGAGAGAGTCGTTTTTCTCTCATAGACCTCCGTAAGTGAGACTGCTACTTATCTATACCTCTATAAGCTACAGTCGAGCTTTATTTATTTATATTATGTATTTAGGAGGAACTGTGTGACTGTGACTTGTTATTGCTGCGTACCTCTATAAGAGAGAAACGCTATCGATGTACCTGCATTAGCGAGAAACTAGGGTTAGTGAGAAATCTATACAAGCGAGAATGAGATTGTGCTCCCTTGAACTCTCGCTTATCCAGGTTTGACTGTAAATCTTTTAAATTTCTTAAATATTAATATTTTATCAAATATTGGCGAAAAACGAAATACCTTCTTTTTCACCTTTAATTTTTAATAACTATTGAAATTTGTTATGTGCTGAAAAACGAATAGGGCAAATTTTTCTCGAGATATCATTACGAATTCAATGAGCTATCACACGTATTTTTACGGCTATCATTTCTATATTTCATCAATTTGAACTCGTTAACTAGACTATTGGGATATAAATATTATCGAAGATAATAAATGAGAACTCTGGGATATATCGAAATAAATTTCGATTTTGGCCCCAATTTCCTAGATCAGTTCTTTGTATTTTTAAAAAACGTATTTTCGACTACCAAGTAGTCATCATCAGTAAGAATTAGCTAGTGATTACTCTTATTATGAATGTTACTCTTTGCTAATTTGGTGGCGGACTGCACAATGATACTTTCGTGTGTCTACAATTTATACTGTTCACACACGAAAGAATCATTGTGCAGTTCGCCACCAAATTAGCAAAGAGTAGCTAATTCTTACTGATGATCATTACTTGGTAGTCGAAAATACGTATTTTAAAAATACAAAATCTAGGAAATTGGGGCAAAAACTGAAATTTATTAGACTATTGGGTGTAAGTGATTTCATTAGAGATTAATTTTTCTCCTCGATGATATCGATTATGCCTATCTAAATTTCTTTTCGTATCAAATCGTTTAAAACAGAAAGCACACGGAAATGGTTTATCATTAATATCCCCAAAATGATGTTCTCTATGCCTATCTAAATGTCGTTTTGTTGTAAATGATTTATTACATAAATCACATTCAAATGGTTTTTCCCCGGTATGCCGTCGTCTATGATAATCTAAAATACTTCGTTGTGTAAATGCTTTATTACAAATATCACATAAATACGGTTTTTCATCGGTATGTAATCGTTTATGCTGTACTAAACCACTTTGAAATGTAAATTTTTTATCACAAACATCACATGAATATAATTTTTCACCGGTATGAATTCGTCGATGTAAATTTAAATTACTTTGCGATGTAAATGTTTTATTACAAACATCACATGCAAATGGTTTTTCCCCGGTATGAACGCGTTGATGTATTGTTAAATTACTCGTTGTCGTGAATGTTTTATTACAAAAATCGCACGATATTTCTTTATTATTCGTATAAATTTGTTTTTGTGGTAGAAAATTTACATTTTTCACATTTTCACTCACTGTTTTTTCACTAAATGTTTGTTCCTTCGCATGAATTCTATTATGATAAACTAAACTACTCTGTTGTGCAAATGTTCTGTTACAAATATTACATGAAAATGGTTTTTCTCCGGTATGAATACGATTATGTATAATTAAACTTGTTTTCGAGGAAAGTGTTTTATTACAAATATTACACATATAACGTTTTTCACCGCTATGAATTTGTTTATGTCGAATTAAACTGCTTTTAATTGTAAATGTTTTTTCACATATATCACATGAAAAATTATTATCTTCACTGGGTACCTGTTCATTTTCATCGAAGAAATTTTCTTGTGGTTCAGATTTAACTATTATTAACTCCGTGTGTAACTGTTCTTCTTCCTGTTGTACATCTTCAGTTTTAATGAATTCCGTTTGTAATTCCGATTCTTCTGTTATATTTTCTTCTTTAATAGTTATTTCTGGATCGAATATTTCAGTTTTAATGTCTTCTTTTTTGATTAATTGGAAATTTTTTTCGGCGTGGAATGAATTTGACATTGTGTTTAAAGGTCGACAAACTCGAAGAAATTGATTTAATTTATAATATTATATATTTTTATACACCTTTTAATTCACGATGATATCCCAAGTCGTGTCATAATAGAAAAAAAATCCAAGGACCAAAATATCTGTGGGCGAAAATGATTATTCTTGTATGTGATTGACAATTTTATATTTGACATTAGTCATAGACTATTATTAAATATAGACCAGTTTTTGCTCTCTTGTCAACTTTACGTCCATAATGTCCCTTGCGTGTAAAGTAGCGATTTGTTTCAATTTCCCTCCACCTTGTAGCCGTAATTTTCATTATTTTACTAGCTATCACCTATGTTGGATTGGATTTTTTTTTGAAACCCACTAATTTTGGGTTATTCGTTTCAGCTGTAACGTCAACTTTTCGCTAGATATCACTTATGTGCTTAATTCCGGAACCAGGACTCCACATTCTTGAAATCTATTAGAGCTAGCTTAATTTTGATCACAAATTTGAAAAGTATGACCCAAATTTAGTAGGATTACATACTTGGTTTATCAAAATTGGATAAAATTTGAATGTGATAGAGAAAAATTAAAATTTTTGGATTCTGATGACGTCATTAAGTTAAAAAATTCGATTTTTTTGATAACACAGGCAAATTTGTTCCGATCTTATTGGAATTTTTTTGAAACCCACTAATTTTGGGTCATTCGTTTCAGCTGTGATATCAATTTTTCGCTAGCTATCACTTATGTGCTTAATTCCGGGACCAGGACTGCACATTCTTGAAACCTATTACAGCTAGGTAAATCAGGAAGTATCAAAAATTAAATTAAATCATAAGAAATCATTTTTTTATTTAGAATATTTATAATTGTATCATAACATTTGTATAACTAAAAAATAGTACAAAGTTTTTATAACGAAATCAATAACAAAACGAGCAAAGTACAAAATATTTGAGTACTTGTAAAAAGACAATAAAGCTTCTCCTACCTTCATTCAATATTATTCAGTATTTTTATTTTTAATAAATTCAAAAAATTATATCTAAAAAAAATGCGAGTATGACAAATTAATTATTTTTATCAACCTAAATCACAAAATTACAAATTACAATTTTAAAGATTTCGAGCAATTTTGCTTTTACTTGAAATAATCTTACTACTATTTGTAATTTTCAACTTAAAAAACAAGCGTAATCTTTCGAAATTTTCACAATTCTCAAAAAATACATGAAAATATAAGGAATTAAATAGAATTTTTAAATTTTTCAAATTATTTAAGTTTTGTTTTAATGTTGAAACATCTCAGCAACATTTTTTTTCTCAGTCCAATAAGGCATACATTTTTATTCACACTATCTCACCCTAAATACTCAGGAATTCTTGGCCCCTGATTGTGAGTGTAAAATCTCCAAAAAGCCCTCATATTTTAAACTGGCTTCCACAGTTAGTTTTTCCAAAGGCTTCAAATTAACAGTAAATCTTACAAGAAAAAATTCGTCGAAAAATTAATATTAAAAAAATTGTTTCCACTATCCAATTCCATTCGTAGAAATGTTGCATTTCTCGAGCTTTTTCTCTCGCGAATTTTAACAAAAATTAAATAATAAGACAACAATTATAAGCTGATTCGCCCTACACTAAGAAGTATTTAGTATAAAAAAAAAAAACAAATAACATATATACAATGTGTCCCCGGATAGAGGTAAATATACTTGTAAATTTTCTTATTTTGCATTTTAAGAAATACAGCCGTTCTTTATAAAAAATTTTGCTTATTCTGAAAAGTATGTAGATATATTTAAAACTTCTAAATAATGTACAGTGTATCCAAAAATTTGGTATCACTATTTTGGTAAACTACCCATCCTTTTTATAAGTTGACAAAATGTTACAAAGAAAAGTTGCTCGAAATTAACAATTATGACTCAAGATTAAAATTCATGACTGAATTCCAATAAGACCTTTCCAACTTTGAAAATTCCATTCTTAGTGAATGTTTATCCGAGAAAATTAATTTTCTTTTTAATTTTCTAACCTAGTCCACAAAAAAAATACACTCTCGAACAGTACATGTAAATTGATTTATTATTATTTTTTTTGTTACATTTTTTTGTAATTAAAACTTTTGTTCAAATAAAAAATGATGCTATAATTAAAGTACACGGATCTTCTTGATATTTTGTATAGCGTCATAATTGTTAATTTCGAGCAAATTTTCTGAATAACATTTTGTCAACTTATAAAAAGGAAGGGTAGTTTACCAAAAAGAATAGTGATTTCAATTTTTTGGCTACCCTGTACATTATTTAGAAGTTTTAATTTTCTTAAAATGAAAAATAAGAAAATTGACAAGTATAGTTACCTCTATCCGGGGAACACACTGTATATTAATACGAATGAATTAAAATAATAATTATAAATTAAAAATTAGTCAATTTTGATTCTCTCAACACAAAAATAAAAATAACGATTTTGTTTTTCATTTTCTTCGATTAATTGTAGATGATTTAGCTTTTTGATTAACTAAATCTAAAGACGATTGCCTAGGAATATTACTACCGAATAATCTTTGACTTTTGAAATTCAACGCTGTAGTTCCAAGTTTTGATGGTGTAATTTTTTGTCCTAAACTAACCACATCAAATCCATCAAAAGATGTTGAAGAATCTTTTGATTTCTTTTTAGTTGGCTCAAATTGATTATTTGTATGAATTTTACGTTTTTTCGAATTATCCTTCACTTTTTTTGTTTCTTCACTTTTCTTTGCAGTTTCAAATGTAGTATTTAATAAATTTGGTAGTTGAACATTTAAGGCTACAAAATTTTCATCTAGCCATTTTTTATTTGATTCAAGTTTTTCTTTTAATTTTTGTTTTGCTTTTTCGGTTTTTTTAGCGACTTTTTCATTAATTTCTTCTTCAACTTCTGATGATGAAGAAGATGTCTTGCGTATCTTCTTTTTGATATTTTTATTTTCTTCGACTTCTAATTTATGTTTTTCATTTCTTAGTTTTTTCTGTTTTGAGCTAACTTCTCCTGATGGACCAGCAGAAATTTCAGTAAAGTCTTCTTCATGTTTATTTTTTAATTTCTTCTCTTTTTTGATATCAACTTCTGATGTACCAGCAGAAATTACATTAATTTCTTCAGAAATATTTGATTTGTTCAATTTTTTATTTTTTAATTTCTTTTTCTTTTTGGAGCTGATTCCTTCTGATGAACCAGCAGAAGTTACATCAAGATCTTCTTTAGAAATATTTGATTTATTTAATTTCTCATCTTTTTTGGTGACAACTTCTGAAGTACCAGCAGAAACAACATTCAAATCTTCAGAAATATTTGATTTGTTTAATTGTTTATTTTTTTGTTTCTTCTGCTTTTTGGTAACAATTTCGGATGAATCAGTAGAAATTACATTATCATCTTCAGAAATTTTCGATTTGTTTAATTGTTTCTTTTTTAATTTCTTTTTAGAAACGTTATTCTCGTTGGTTTCTTCGAGTACATTAGACAAGCTTTTGTTTAATTTTTTATCTGATGTAACGTCGGTTTCTTGAGACATTTCATTTATTTCACCAGATATAGCAGATGAATTTAAACTTTTGTTTTTCTTTTTTGGTGAAATATCGATTTTTTGTATAGTTTCAGATACTTCAAGAGAACTTAAACTTTTATTTTTTTTATTTGGTGATGTTTCTATTTTAGTAATGGCTTGCAGTATGTTTTCAGAAATAACGGATGAGTTCATACTATTTTTACGTTTTTTCTTTGGTGAAATACTTTCGGATGTATTATCAGGAACAGCAGGTGAATTTAATCTTTTATCTGTTATAGAAATAACTTTGGATGTAGTCTCAATATTCGCAGATGAGTTTAAACTTTTATTTAGTTTTTGATCTGATAAATTACTTGTTTCAGGAATAGATTCAGATGTATCATTTAATTTTTGCTTCTTTGGACTACTTGATTCATTAATTACTTCGGCTATTTCATTCGTAATTTTCGATAAGCTCAAACTACTTCTTCTTTTCTTCTTCGAAATATTTTCAGTAATCACTTCCGTTATATTATCAATTATCGTATGTAATTTATTAATTTCATTTAAACTATTCTCCAATTTTTCAATTGAACTTTCTTCTAAACTTTCATTTGACAAATTACTTTCTTGATTATCGACAGATTTGTTACTTTCTTGTTGATTTTCTGTATCTTTGTTGCTTTCTAATTGGTTTTCAACAGATTGATTTTCGATAATTTCATTGCTTGAAGTAATCTTATCATCATTGACAACTTTCAATGAAGTTTCCTTGAAACTAATACTGTCGCTACTATCATCACTTACATGAATTATTCGTGATTTTTTGTACGATTTTTTATTGAACGCTTGTTTACTTGCTTTGTTTTGTGAAAGTAATATTTCGGAATCATCAGATTTTGAACCGTCAGATAAATCGTCGCCTGAACCCGATAGTAAATCATTTTCATCACCAAGGTCATCAGACACAACAAAACTATCTTTTTCATAATCGTCTTCACTTTGTTCACCTTCATCAGTAAAATCTGATTCAATAGATTCGCCGACTTCAATGATTTCATTCTCATCTGGTGATGGTGTTCGAGAATCATTACATTCAAATGCCTCGTTATCGATAAATTCATTTTTATTATCGCTGTCAGAATCACTTGTTTCTGATACTTGAGGCTTTCTTTTTGATTTTTTCGAATTGTTATCGGAATATCCACTAAGTTCACTTGATTCATCACTATCTGGTAAACCAGATTGAACTGCTAATTTACACTTTTTCTTCCAAATATTTTTCGAATTATCATTTTCTTTGTGATTTTTATCATTATCTTCATCATCCGTCGATTCACTTTCTTCGTTGTTTTTCATTTTGGAATTTTCCATTTTTTTGTTTTTATTTACAATAGAAGATCTTTTTTGCTTTTTCTTGTATTTTGAATGATTTTCACTGTTCTCTTCAACATCCGTTGATTCATCTGCTGCGTCTGTTGCTTTTTCTTCGGATTTCACTAGAGACTGATTCAATTTTTCTTGTTTGGAAATATTTCCTTGTTTATTTTCTCCGGACTCAATACCTGCATCTGAATTTTGTGGTAGATTGACAAAAGATTTTAATAAATTCACACTTTCTTCAAGAGATTCTTCATTTTCAAGTATATTTTCTTTACTTTTCTTTTCTGGCGTTACTTGTGGACTTGATTTGATAATCGAACGTTTTCTCAATTCTAAAACATTATCAGAAACATTCAAATCTGAATCATTTTCGTTTTGTTTTTTCGATGTTTCTACAATTGCTTTAGGAGATGGCGAAGAATGGTCAGTACTTTTTTCGGGTGACATTTTTAAAGTAAAATTATTTGTCGAATCTGTTGAATCATCACTGTGAGTTTCAACATGACCTTTAAGAGCTGTCGGTGTCGACGATACAAAATTTAATAGTGAATTATTTTGTTTTTTTCTTAATTCCATTGTTTTAGATTTTGGTGTACCTAATTTTGGTGAATTTCGATTTAATGATTTTACATTTGTTATTGGTGATAAAATATTCTTACTTAAATTTGGTTTTTCACCTTCGGAGGATTCTTCTTCATTCTGTTCAATTAATTTCGAAGTAGAACTTACTGGTGAATCAATTTTTCTTGATCTTCTTGGTATAATTCGTACAACACTTGGTGATATGTCCCTTTCTTTTACTGAAACGCTATCATTTAATGAAATATCCTTATTCGAATTAACACTTATCTCTTTCTTAGAAGTGTCGGCCACTATTGATTCTTCATTATCTACAGACGGGGTTTCTTTGGTTGGAGTATCGCTACTTTCCTGTTCATTATTGGCAGCTAATGTACTCAATCGTGTTTTACGGGCACTTCGTTTTTGTGGTGCACTTTCTACTTCCTCTTTATCAAGACCGAAAGCTTTCTTTTGTGGAGTATCTATAGAAACACTATCATCTACGGAAATATCCTTTTTCGAATTAACACTAATATCGTTCTTTGAAGTGTCGACGACTTTTGATTCTTCATTAACTATAGACGAGGTTGCTCTGGTTGGCGTAACGCTACTTTCCTGTTCTTTATTGGCAGCTAATGTACTTAATCGTGTTTTACGGCCACTTTCTTTTTGTGGAGTGCTTTCTTTTTCTTCAATGGTTGATGTAATGGATTGTGTTTTACGACTATTTTCTTTCTGAGGAGAATCTTTGTTTAATGGAGTACTTGGTTGACATTTAGCTTCACCTTCCTTCTTTGGACTGTCACTAATTGTTTGTTCTTCAGTAACTGTAGGTGTACTGGGTGGTATTTTTGAAATTTCTTTTTGGGGAGTATTTTTATCCTCCTGGTTTTCACTGACTGTAGATAAGCTGGGTTTGCTTTCTGATTTCACTGTTCCCTTTTTCGGAGTATCACTAGATTGTTCTTCTTGATTGAGTCTCGATATACTTGATCGTGTTATACGCCCGCTTTCAATTTTTGGGCTACTTTCAACTCCCTGTTTTTCATTGACCACAGGTGTATTGGAGCCCATTTTACGACCGGTTTCTTTTTGTGGAATATCTTCGATTTTCTGTTCTTCGTTGACTGAAGACGATTGGTCTTCGTCATGAACTGTTTCTTTTTTCGGAGTGTCCATAATTTCTTCGTCATTAAGTTTTGATATACTTGATCGTGTTTTACGTCCACTTTCAACTTTTTGCTCTTCAATGACTATTGGTGTATTCGGTCGAGTTACTCGATCAAATACATTTTCTGGACAACCATCGATCTTTTGTTCTTCATTGACTGCAGGTGAATGGAGTTGAGTTTTTTGACCATCTTCTTTCTGTGGGGATACTTCAATTTCTTTAGCGGTTTCATTCTTCACAGATTCAACAATTTCTTCCTCGCTATTAAGTTTTGAAATACTTGATCGTGTTTTACGGCCACTCTCTATTTTAGGACTAACATCGACTTTCTGTTCTTCATTAACTACAGGTGAATGGGGTAGAGTTTTTTCACCAACTTCTTTCTGTGGAGTCACTCCAATTTCTTGAACTATTTCATTCTTTAAAGTTTCAACAATTTCTTCCTCGCTATTTAGTTTTGAAATACTTGATCGTGTTTGACGGGCACTTTCAATTTTTGGACTGCTTTCGATTTTCTGTTCTTCATTGACTGTAGGTGTATTGGGTTGAGTTTTAAAACTAATTTCTTTTTGTGGAGTATCTCCAATTTTCTGATCATCTTTAACTGTAGATGAATTGAATTGTTCTTGGACTGTTTCCTTTTTCGGAGTATCAAGAATTTCTTCTTCGCTATTTGGTCTTGAAATACTTGATCGTGTTTTACAACCACTTTCGATTTTTGGACTCTTTTCGGATTTCTGTTCTTCTTTTCCAGTAGGTGTATTGGGTTGAGATTTAAGATTAAATTCTTTCCGTGGGAAATATCCAATTTTCTGGTATTCATTGACTGTTTCCTTTTTCGGAGTATCAAAAATTTCTTCTTCGCTATTTGGTCTTGAAATGCTTGATCGTGTTTTACGGCCACTAGCTATTTTTGGGCTGCCGTCGATTTTCTGTTCTTTATTGACTGTAGGTGTATTGGGTTGACTTTTGCGACCAATTTCTTTCTGTGGGGTATCTTCAATTTTCAGATCTTCATTGACTGAAGATGAATTGGATTGTTCTTGGATTGTTTCCTTTTTGGGAGTATCAACAATTTCTTCTTCGCTATTTAGTCTTGAAATACTGGATCGTGTTTTACGGCCACTTGCCACGATTGGGCTACTTTCGATTTTCTTTTCTTCATCGACTGTGGGCGTACTGGATTGAGTTTTACGAGCAATTTCTTTCTGTGGAGTATCTTGAATTTTCGAGGTTTCGTTCTTGGGAGAACTGGAATGAACTTCTTCACGGACCGTTTCCTTTTTTGGAGGCTCTTTAATATCTTCTTCTTCGTTATTAAGTTTTGAAATACTTGATCGTGTTTTGCGACCACTGGCCACGATTGGGCTGCTTTCGACTTTCTTTTCTTCATCGACTGTGGGCGTACTGGGTTGAGTTTTACGATCAATTTCTTTCTGTGGAGTATCTTGAGTTTTTGGGTCTTCTTTCTTGGGAGAATTGGATTGGACTTCTTCACGGACCGCTTCCTTTTTAGGAGTCTCATTATTATCTTCTTCGTCATTAAGTTTTGAAATACTCGATCGTGTTTTACGACCACTTCCTATGATTGGGCTACCACTGACTTTCTGTTCGCCATTTACTTTAGGTGGTGTTTTAGGAATGTTCTGTTTTTTTGGACTGCCACTACTATCATTAAGTTTTTCATTGAGAGTAGTAGCTTTTTTTGGACTTTCGATAAGTTTTTCTTTTATTGGACTACTGTTAGACTTTTCTTGGATTTTTGATGCTTTATCATCGTTATCGTTTCCTAAAATAAGACTACTTTCATCTTCTTTCTCAACTTTAGGTGTATTGGATCTAGTTATGGCACTATTTTCATCTTGATCGTTAGTTTTTGGAGTATTTGATCGAATTACACAATCAATTTCTTTTTTTGGAGTACTAACACTTTCGTTTTTATCATCTTTAATTTCTACACTAGTCTTAGGTTCCGATACCTCTGTACTTAATTTAGAGTTATCATCTTCTATTGCCGTAGATTCTTTCTTGGGACTAGTAGATGGTTCTGCGTGTGTATTTGACTCCAAGTTATTAATAATTTCATTTTCCATACTTGAAAAAGATTTTCTTAAATCTTCTTTAATTACTTCTAACGGTTTTGATATTAAACTATGATTTTCAATGTTTTCTTTCTCTTCAATTGTTTGTAATGTGTTTTCGTCTTTATCTATGATGTTTGTTAATCTACGGCTTTCACGTCTTTTTACTGGAGTTGAACTCGTTTGAACAGTTTCTTCTAAAGAAAAAATTAAAGTTTAGAAACTGTGTACCATTTATTTTAGAACAATGGTCAAAATTGTCAAATGTCTCCAAAATAGCAATTAAAAAAACTTTTTGAATTTAAAATTTAAATACCGAAAACTAAAAGTTTAGTTTTCCCAAATCGTCCAACAATTTAAAAAAAAAAAAAGGCGAACAATTGAATATCCAACCCAAAAAAATATCTTTTAGCCTTTAAAAATCCCGTAAAAATGAAAAATATAAAAGAAAAAAATTGCATAATATATAAAATATGAAATTTTCAAGTACTTACCATTATCTGAGAAAGTTTTTCGTGACCGAAGTTGACGCGCTCCTACTGACGGAGAGCTAACTGTACCAGGATCGGATACATCAGAATTACGTCGGGTAAGACGTCGTTTTGGTGTGGCAGGTTTTTCCTCCAAAACATTACGTTGCAACACGGAAGTACTACGTGAACTTCTTCTTAAGCTATTCGGTACTTCTTCTGCGATAGGATCTTCTGAAGTTGTCGATAATCTGCGTGTACTTTTTCGTATAGTTGGGACCTCTTCAACAATAGGATCATCTGAAGCCGTCGATAATCTACGTGTACTTTTTCGTACACTACTTGGGGTCTCTTCTAAGATTGGATCTTCTGAAGCAGTTGATAATCTACGTGTGGTTTTTCGTACACTTTTTGGTGGTGCCTCCTCAACTTTTGTATCCTCCGATGTTGTTGATAATCTACGTGTACTTCTCCTAACAGCGGTTGGAGTATCTGTAACATCTGTTTTTGAATCTTCTGAAGCAGCAGACAATCTACGTTTTGTTACTCTAGTCAGCAGCACTTTAAGAAGCAAATAAAGTTAAATTAAATCAGAATTATCAACCTATTTAAATTGAATTTAAAACAAATTTAAAGGAGAAATGTTTTGACATTCAAATGGCACCAGATTACAGCCGTAATAAATCGTAATTGAATAATATCATCTCTAGTAGTTCATAGGTTTCTTTTTGCAACCTCGAATAGTGGTATGAGGTGATCTAAATGGTTTTATATTTAAATACAAAAAAAAATTACTAACCTCGAGCTGTATCTTCCATTTTTATTTGTAATTAACTTTTGAAATAAATTATTTAAACTCTAAATTCTTATTTTAAATTCGAATGTTATAAACTCTAGACCAAGGTATCCTGCACTATGTTCTAAAACGTCTAAAACTGTTGAAAGTTCAAAACCACATGGCCCTTTAATAACAACGTATTTTCGGTTATATTTCAAATGAATTGAACCTTGGTGACTTTTTAAGTAACTGACACTGTAACCACGAACTTAAGAGACAAAGTTGGACTATAATATGTCAAAAAAGAATATATGCTAAAATACAAAATATGGACAATTGTAGATAGTAGAAAATTCTGGATTAAATAATATAAGATCTAAATAGCCTTTAATTTCCAATATTGGCTGGGCTAATTAAACTTTGAGATTGTAAGTTTAGCCTTTAGTTGTTGATCATCGTTTCTTTCGCGTTTATTGTTGTCTAATTTAAGTTTTTGATGTCTTTGGTTTTAACAATTTTTCAAACTTAATAAAAAAAATATCCAAAATTAAAGGCGGGCTCCTACAAGTCAATACTACGGTTTCAGGTTTTCTGAACAGTTTTATTTTGAAAAGAACCATTCATAGATAAAATAGTGAAACCATCTTTTATTTTTGAAAACGTTTTATTTTCAAAATTAGGACAAAATTGTATCACATAAATAAAATAATTAAAAAAATCGATTAATTAGTGATCAATATTCTAAAACTTCTATTTTATTTTAACAAAAAAACAAAAAAGTTAGCCCATAGAAATTTTTGGATCATCTAGTCCTAAGATCATTTAGACACAAATTCGGAGTTATTTTCTTAAGTAGAATTATTTCCAGTTTTGAACAGACTAATATCGAGTTTTGGAATATAATTTTTGTAAAACAAAAGAATCAAATTGGATTACTCTAAGGAATATTGTATCCAAACTTATTTTTCCCTGGCTCTATAACATGGGATCCATGTATGTTCATAGGCAGTTATTGCATCTTTGCATAATGGCCTTAATTAGGCCCTGGGCATGACAAGAGAGAGCAGGTTTTAAATACTTAAAATCCCATACGGCGGACTTTTCAATATTCAATCTTGATACTTTTTGATTTTGCTTCCTTTCATGATCCAAAACAAATACAGAACTTTCGTTTCGAGTTAGTTGGATTTACGCATTTTATTAATGAATATTTGCTGAAATAACCAATTTTTAAAAAAACCCTCAGATTAAATTTGAAATTTCAATTCCAAGAACGTACGAACTAAAATCTAATATCTTGAAATAAGTGGATCACACTTGATTTATGCCTAGTTTACACTAAGTGAATACTCGACGGATGCAAAACTCAGATCTTTCTACAACATTTACGATTGATTTAATTTTTTAACGACGTTCAAGGCCACGTGCAAAAAATCTGGTTTAATGCTTGAAAACTGAGTGATATTCGTGTATTAGGTGGTCTGGGGAACTAGATGATATTTGCATCGTGGTAAGTGATTAAGGGGGTATTTAAGGTCGTTGTTCATGATGCTGAGTCAAAAAGAGCAGAATTCAAAATGGCTTATTCAATATGGCCGACTATAAAGATCATATAAACATAGAAGAAAATTAGCCTTGTTACATAATAAAGCAAACCTTTAAAAAAATTTCAATATCGAATTATTTTAACACCGAAAGGGCCTAAGGGGATTCAAAAGTTAACCTACTTAAAAAGGGAATTAATAAGAATGCATAAACACGATTTAAAGATGATCCTAAGAAAACGTGATTTTTTAACCTTAAGTAGTAATTGAAGTTCTTACAATTGCGTGTCATGTAATCTCAAACAATCTAAGTGAAATTCTTCGCCCCTGTAAAAGGTTAAGAATACTTTGACTTAGAAAAAAAAATGAATTGTAATATAGATATTTACAAAAAGTCATTCATCCGTATACAAGGAAAAAGATGTTCAAAGAGTATGATTCACTTAACATTTTAATTAAAAGAATGACGTATGAGTTATGAATACGTCAGTGCATGCTAACACTAAAGAGAGAATTCTAGTCTAGTGTATAGTAGTCTTTAGGTATTGCTAATAATAACATTAAAAAAATTACTATCATAAACAGAAACAGTATTCATTGATGATGACCCTATGGTTATTAGTAAAATGAATTAGTAATTGAATATTTGTTATTGTCTAAATGAGTGACTAAATTAGTGTGTATTGTGAATGTTTTTTTAATTAAATTTTTGACAGATTTTCACAACAATTTTACACAACTCAACTCTTCTACAAAAAAAAAAATATATATACATCTCAAACTTAAAAAATATGTGTTAAATTAGGTAAAAATTTTATAACAAAAAAAAAATTTTATGTCAATGTAAATAAAAATGAGAAAGTAAAAATATTTTATAAATTTGTTTAAATTAATATAAAATTAGTGGATGCAAATGTTTTCAAAAAAATTATGCACTTTTATCGTGTTTTTGTTTCGTTTTTACAAGTGCAGATATCCTGCAGCTGTTTGCACCATTTGTTTTATTAATTAAAAATTTTCCATCAATATTTGCTAAAATTTTTCCTTATTATGTTTAAATAGCATCTTATTGGTAAGTAAAATTCTATTTTTTTTGTTTTAATTAATTTCTATAGTAACAGAAAAAAAATTGGGTAATAATTTTTTTTTCGCAACGTGTCATAATTTCCATCGAAATTTTTGTGGAATTTGGTTCAAGTAAAACATGATAATTTTCCAAGGGGAATCTTACCCAATTTACATATAAACTAAATAGCCTGTGAAGGTCAATTTTGTTTTGGAGACTTAGTATTTTTTATTTTTTTTATGACAAGGTCAATTTTTTAATTCGAAATATTTTTTTTCTCGTCTTAAATTGTAAGAGGGTATAAAAATAAAATTGATGTCAATATGGTTTATGTTTTTTGGAATTGAGAAAGTAAATAATATAACAGAAATGTAGGTCTAATGAAATTGAAAATAAAAATATCCGATCACGTAATTTCGACTTTTAAAATATGTTTATTATTATTACGTTTGCCTTTAAATGGATTTTGAAACTATTTTGAAATGTTTTGAAATTTTTTTAGCTATGTCATTTGTATGTCATTTAATTTTGATTGTGTAAATTTGTTACACAAAGATTTTATTTTCAAAATTATTACCCTTTGTTTCGAATTTATCATTTGTTTACAAATAAAGTCAACCTTTTGATTAGCTTTGAAGCTGTAACATTTAAGTCCAATTTTCAATATACTACTGTGCCCAAAAAATATGGTGACATTGTATTTATTTTAAAAATTCTTTATTTATTCTTCCAAATCAATTTCATCCTCTTCAAAGTATTGTTATCCGTTATGCCAACGGATTTTCCTTCTTCGAAACACTGGCTGTAGTCACTTTCCGGAATTGCCTTCAGTTCCGTCTTCGCTGCGGTTTGAATCACCTCTATCGTATCAAAACGGTGTCCCCTGAGCGGTCTTTTGAGATTGCTGAACAGCCATAAGTCGCACGGCACCAGATCAAGTGACTACGGTGGTTGCGGAACGATATGGGTTGAGTTTTTGAAGAAATGATCACGAATTATGAGTGCAGTATGGGATGGTGCATTATCGTGGTGTAAAAACCATGAATTGTCGACTTTCCACAATTCCGGCCTTTTTAGGCGGATAGCATTACGCAAATGACACATAACGTTCAAATAATATTCCTTGTTGACTGTTTGGCCGGACAGAAGGAATTCATAATGCACAACAAACGCGCGCAGTTTAATTTCAAATGTGCGAATTCAAAATTATTGTGTCAAATTTAAAGTCATTTTAAAATGTATTCAAAATTGAAAGATTGAGCGTTCTCGATCACTCAGTTAGCACCGGGGCCTCTTTTACATCGTTACACCGACTTTATCGAATAGCTAATTATTTAGCATTTGTGTATAAATGTGTGATTTTGAGCTTAAAGGCTCAAACTGAAAAGGCTCAAAAGGCTTTGACCGATTTGAAAGGAGCGTAAACTGTTTGTCTTATTTTCGATCGCTTTATCTAGCTTCTAGGGGCGTATATGAACATTCTGGCAATACCTCGGCAATTGTTAGATTCTTAGTGGTTTATGGGCGTATTCAAGCGACTCTCGGCATATCCCCCCAGAAAATAATCCATAGATGTAACGCCATCTAAATGCTGTAAATTTTGGAAAAAAAAGAAAAAAAAATCATCAAAATCGGAGCTGTTCTTGACGACTTCCTAAGAATGGCTATTTTATGTAATCTTTTATCCGAATATGAGTGCGTTTTAGTTTTAAAATATGAAAAACAGCAATCCTTGTTATTAATTATAAAATTATTGGAATTTCCACATTTACAATGTTATCTTTAGCTATTTCTAGAAGTTGCTCGTGCGTGATGTGATCCGCTATAACGTGTTTCATTTTTATTTAAATTAATTTTTTCTGTTTAGGAAGAATTATTTTTTTTATCTTTAATTGTAATTGTTATTACATAATAATTATTTTATAGTGTTCTTTATGTATGTGTATATATATAATTGTTGGTGCATCTGTTTGTAATCATAGGCATCGGAAGTTTTGATGGGAGCATAGAGACATTATTCAGGATACACCGAGATATCAGGAAAAATTTTTTTAAACTATTTTCTTCAATTTTATTGATGTTGAAAGAACTTAGAGGTCGAAAGCCGAAAGTAGGACAAAACTTAAAAGTAGGAAAAAAGAGGATCAAGGAAGTCTTGTGAGGTGCAAGTGAGAACATTATGTAGTGAGTTTAGCTGCAACTGCCCAGCGAAGAAATTCAAACTTCTAGAAATACTTTTATAAAAATATCTTTTAATTTAGCCTATTCAATTTCTTTCATTATAATCCAGTCAAAATAAACATTTGACTTAGGAAAAATTCGCATAGAACTGAAAATTGCCAGAGACGTTAAATACATCATTATAAATGAAATATCAAAAATCCCCTTCGATCCTACTTCTGCAAAAAATTTTATTCAAGGTCAAAAGTATAAAATTAAGGTTTTTTCCATTTTTCTCGAAAACAGTAAGTATTATCGTAAAAATAGGTCGGACAAAAGTTGTAGATCATACAATTCTCTACAAAAATGGTCCAGTTACTTTTTCTTTTACGACTCACCATTCGTGAGATATCGCGGTTTTAATCTTTAGAAAATTCATATTCATCAATTATTTCTTCGTCTTCATTCTCTTCTTCTTGGAGAATTTCTGTTCGCTGTTCTAAGAAAAGGGATGCATCAATTGTCTCTTCATTAATATCATAAATATCTTCATCTGTTGTATTTGTTTCAATATTGGAGCAAGTCTGACCCTGACAATTGATGCATACTGGCGAACAAAATAATCCTACTTTTTGACAGCCACAATTCTTACTACAATCCGTCTTGCATTTACAAAAAATAGTATTAAGTAGTTTTTCTGGAGCAGGCGGGAGTAAAGTTTTAATTGGCTCCAAATGGTTGTCTGTTAATTTCCAACCCCATTCTTCTGGGTCCAGCTCATTGCCTAGCCACACTTGAACTTGATAATACACACGATACAAGTGTTGAAAGGCAGAAGCAGATGTTGGAGGCAGGCAAGACAACTGTACTGTTTTATTGTTCCATGCAGATTTTACAAACTTCAAATATCTATATTTGTCTATGGAATCAATTTTTTTTGGAGCACCATACATTGCAAGAAGAAAACGAATTCCATTTGTAACGATGTCGTGTGGAGAAGAGTCAATCTTTGTGAATACTTCTGCGCAATGAATTAAATCATTACGTTTTTCAAACAATTTAAATACTGATGTTTTACCTCTTTTAAAAATGGCTGATGTAGTATCGCAACCAGTTATTGCATGTAAAAATAAAATATGAGCTTGACATTTCGGATATGCAGTCAGACTTTGTGATGAATATATTGTTGATTGTACTTGAGCTTTCCCAGGTTTTAAAAAGTAAATCATTTGATCATTTGGAGTCCGTGCAGTCAGTAATATCAACAAATCAACATCTTCCCCAACAACGACAGTTGTATTTGAACTTTTCCATTGTTCTATTGCTGTTTCAATAATAAGGACATCAGCATCATTATCAGCTTGTTTTATTGAAATACCAGCAGCTGTAAATTCTTCACATAGCATTAAAATGAAGCGAGACTTATTGTGAGTATTTGCAAGAAATTGTTGTTGGTTTGTTGGAACTTTCATTTGTCGATCAAAAACGATATCAACAGATGAAGATGTTTTTGTAGTCCGACGACGTTGTTCTGCAGCTTTAATATTTTTCGTATGATTAGTATAGCCGTCAAATACAATCGTACTGTTATGACCAAAATGTCTTTGTACATACTGCACATATTTTTCAAAAATAGAATGAAATGGTTCATCTTTATCCCACACAACACGGTGTAATAGATACCCTCCATCGATGATGTAGATAGCATTTGTGTTATCAATTTCGGAGTTTAAACATTCAAAGCAATTATAAAGAGCCGACTTCATAGTTTTACGCATTCCCACTTCATCAAACAGTGATAATGGGTAAGGAGCTAATTCATATGCAAAGAATGTTTCAAGTTCATCTTCGAATGTCTTAGTAATGCTCATGCGTTGAAATAACAATACAGGGTCTATAGGCACCTTTTCATCATGTACCTTTATGACGCTACTTGCATTTAAAAGAGGAAGTACTCTATCACCGCGTTTTAATTTAATATTATTAAACGTTTGGCCAGTCATTTTGCTTATAGAAGCAAGTCCAACTGCACGAGCATTATGACAATTAATTTTCTCATCGCCAACGACTCCGCTAGCAATAGACATAATTTTTGGAATTATAGGAAACGGATCATGTAATAAGAGCCACTCCATAAGTTTATTAATATCTTCAATATCTCTCTTTACACGAGAATCGCTTGCATCCACATGCTGGTCTGTTGTGTCCATTCTAACATTTGCGAGATTTTCCAATCCTTCACACACAGTATTCATCGTATGCATGCCATAAACCCATTTACTAATGACACTTTCTATATTGACATCTATTCTATATTGACACTTTCTATAATGACACTTTCTATATTATACAAGTTTTATTGACGTATACAAGCTGCATTTTAGTGCATATTATGTAAAATATGAATTTTCTAATGATTAAAACCGCGATATCTCACGAATGGTGAGTCGTAAAAGAAAAAGTGACTAGACCATTTTTGTAGAGAATTGTATGATCTACAACTTTTGTCCGACCTATTTTTACGATAATACTTACTGTTTTCGAGAAAAATGGAAAAAACCTTAATTTTATACTTTTGACCTTGAATAAAATTTTTTGCAGAAGTAGGATCGAAGGGGATTTTTGATATTTCATTTATAATGATGTATTTAACGTCTCTGGCAATTTTCAGCTCTATGCGAATTTTTCCTAAGTTATGACTTATTTTTTTTTATTTTGACTGGATTATTATACGTATAAAATACAAGTGAAAACAAACAATTGACTGAGTTAATTGTTAAATACCCTGTATAGTTGTGTTGAACGTCAGTGCTTGCATTATTTTTAATAAATAGCTTAAAATAGCATCTTTTAACCGAAGACGTCTTGTCTTCGGTTGTTCTCAAGGAGGGTACAGAGGACCCTTTGGTCTAAGTGCTAGAGATTCACTTGAGGCTCTTATGTTTTATTATTTTTCTGACTTTTGGATCCTAAGTATGGTAGAAAAAAAAATTTGAGACATTTTTTTTTTTTAATTTGGAAATTTTGTATAATTAATTGATGTTAAAAATTGAGGTTAAGAATTATAACACTTTTTATTTTTGGTAATTGAGATTTTATTTAAACAATTAGATAAATGTTTGTATTATAAAACAATTAATATCGACTTTATTAATTACGTGATACGAATACAATTTTCATATTTGAACTAATTTAATTCGATTTAAAAAAATCCACCTACAGAGTGTATCAAAACAGTTATACAAATAATACTACTAGAGACAATATCGCAAAGGTATTCGTTAAATGTTTTAGATTTTGTTCTTTTTACGTCAAATTTACAATATGTTCACAGTTTGATCAAATTCTCACACTTAGAGAAAGATGAAGCATGGTGGAACAAAAAAGTGTTTTGAAGTTTTAAAAACAAACAAACAAACATGCTTACTTTCGCATTTATAATATATAGAGATAATTAAATTTTAATATATCTTATATTGAAACTGAATGTTGATTTAGTGTTTAAACAAAATTTTACTTCCGCCACCTAATTTTTTTTTTTATTGAATTTAAAAAATAGTTGATGACATTCACTTGAAATTTGGCATAAATTTATTTTTATGAATAATATTTTTTTAAAATTAAAAACTGGCTTCAGCAAATCTGCTATACAGCCAATGAATTATATTAAAGAATGCCAAATCAGATATAGATATTACATTGAATTAAAAATTTGAAAAATCATTAATATTTAATTATTGAATGTATGTAAGCTAGAAGGTAAACTGAGCACTTTTTACAGTAATAAATTTGATGCAGAATATTACAGTAGATGAAATCGTTGGAAAAACAATTTTTTGTCAACCCTAGTAACTCCGTTTATTAATGCGTAATCTATTCCGTGCGCGGTAAGCCACATGTCGGTAAGGCAGTTAGCTCTTACCAATTAAAAAAAATAGTATTACTACTCGCCAATAGATGGCAGTAAGAGTCACATTTCATGTTCGTTTCAGTTTTTCCTGAGAACACGGATAAAATAACATTTTCTAAAAATGTTGTTTTAAATGCTAGATCGATTTTTCGCTCCAAAAAACCCCTGCATATTAATTTTCATGAAAATCATTGGGGCCGTTTTTGCCCTAATGACCATTTTTTTAAAAACAGGTGCTAGTTTTATTTCTATTATTGTTAATATTCTAGATAAAAAATGAAAATTGTTTCTAAGCAAAAATAGTTTAGATTTTAATAATACACATTTAAATAAACAAAACTCTTGGATATTTACATAAAATTTTATCAAAAAAAAATTTGTTTAAGAGGTTTTGAAGTACTTGTACAAATTATGGAAAACAATTGACTCATAAGTCAATTTGTGTATAACACAACTTGACTTAAGTCACTTGACTAAACATAATGTTAAGTGTCATGTCAAACAGATTAATAAACAAGACTTTGAATTGGAAAATAAGATAAGCAACTTCTTTTAGAAAATTTTAACCTCTTGGAAAACTCATTAAACTATATAATTCTTTATTAAAAATTTATCAAATACATTTCGATTTTTCTTTTTGATTTCAGATAATTTCGAAAAAATGGTCTATGTTAGGATAAATCGACATAAAATTTTTTTTTAATCAACTTTTAAAAAGTATCATTTCTTCCTGCCTCCAATTCTTAGATTAAGTAGTAATCAATGCCAGTCTTGAACTTAAGCTTTTCAAAATTTTTTTTTATGTAATTGCTGAATTAGAAACAATGAGCTTGATGCACGTAGGTGATTTTCCTTGCAAGGCTAGCAATAATTAAACTTAAATTGTGTAAAACCACAAAACTTCAAGGTTGCCGAGTAAAAAAAAGTATTTCATATCATTCAAGCTAGATTTTACCAAAATAAAGCTTTTTCTAAACTATAGATGAAATACAGAATGTTATAAAAAGAACGGTACATTTTCGTAAAATTTCAAATTTTGCAAATTTTAATTTTAATTATACTCTTTCAAATTTTCCCAACGGAAACATAGCCTGAAAAAGATTCAAGTGAGATACCTGCTCGACGGCTCAATCTTCACTGCTATTCCAATCGAGGCTAGACCAGCGCATCCACAACTAGGAAGGCGGGATACTCCAAATCCATGCGCGTTTCTGGCAACCGAGATATTAGCCTGAAACTACCAACGCTCCATCATTGTAGGCTCCAGAGCACCTTGTTAGGGATCGGAAACTATCTAAACTCCTACTGGCTGAGACATGTTAGTACCCGAGCTGACCACCGCAGCATACCCGTCGAATTTGGACGCAGATGCAGCCCTCGTCTTGCCTGCGCTATAGCCCTACCAACGGAAACTTGTTTGTAGATTAAATCCTTCACCATAAATTGCTCTGGGGCGCATTTTGTTGTTGTTGTTTTTTTTTCCTTGAAAGACCTAAAACGATTACTTTACTTGATCTAAGAATTGAAGTAATTTTGAAATTTTATTTTTTTTATAAATCTAGAATTCTCATTGATTATCTTCGATAATCTTTAGAAATTAATCAAAATGCGAAAATCATCAAACGATATTAACGTTTCACATATGGACACTCGATCACCCTGTACGAACAATGATTCAACTACGCCTGGAGGAAGTAATCAACGACGTAGAGGAGTATCACGTTTTAGTATTAGACGATTATTATATGCAAGTCCATTAGGTGGACGTCGATTACCACGATCTGTTCAAACCACTTCCAAGAACCATCATAGACCTTTTGGTAAGTATTTCACAAATTATTTTTAACGTTCTAAACAGAAAATACTGAGGCTTCAGTTTTTCGTTTCGGGCTAACATTTTTTTTTTGTGGATTTCACGTATTCGTATTTTCGAAATTTTCTCTCATCCTAGTCAGAAATGATATTTTTTTTAGTTTTCCCTTCCCCTAAAAACTCGCCATTTTCAGATGTAAAATTTTAAAATGAAAGCACAATTATCAACTTCCATGTGTAGGCAAAGTTATCCTTTCGATAAAAATTAATGAAATTTATTTTTCAGCTCGAGAAGGTACGGAAGCTCGAAGTAGTTCATCATCACGAATCAATGAACGTTTTCATCCGGAAATCCGTGCAACAAATAGTGGGCCAGGAGCATTTCCACATCAACAGGAATTACAAAAAACTGTTAGTCGTTCATCAGTTTTTACAACAAGTACAGCGAAAGTAATTATTTTTATCTTTCGCCATATATACCTTCCTTTTTTGACTTTCAAATAATTATAGAGAAACATTTTGTTTATTATGAAACAGACGCCCCTCTTTTGGTTCGGGGGTTAAAAATTCAAGTTTGTATAATTAACACAGTTGCCTTGCTCTGGCTGTGGTGAAAATAATTGCAGGCGTAATCCAATGGATTTTCATATGTTGGCTACTTCATACTGCCAGGCCGCCTAGTGCCTAGAGACCCTAAAATTCACATTAAAAATTATTCCTAATAACAGGTGTTCTATGACAACTCCTGTTTTATTTTATATAAAACGCATTTCTTCGCCCCACCCCCCACGCTATTTTAACTCGTCAGCACTCGCATTATGAACATTTTGCTAACGCTCGATTTAAAACATAAATAACTTATTTTTTTCAAATGATATAAGTTGTTGAATACAATTATGTACAATTATGTTGAGGTTATGATTTACAAAGTAAAAGAATATTTAACGCGCGAAATATGAACGGCTGACGCGAGTACTGACGGGTTTAGAACTCATTCGAACTATGTTCAACTTGTAATACTAAATTCTTTGATATTTCCAGAAGATATTAATGTTCCGCATTGTTTTTTCTTAGAGTGGCGAAGGTGTATGGCTCGAATGTCCATTATGTTTGGCCGAATTATCAAGTGAAGAATTCCCTGAACTAATGGCATGCGGTCATCGTTCATGTTATAATTGTTTACAACAATATCTCCGAATTGAAATTTCAGAATCTCGTGTATGTATTGCTTGCCCGGAATGTGCTGAGCCAATGCATCCAAATGGTTAGTAACTGTTTTAATTTGCCCATCATAGTTTAATTTCGTATTTGAAAATAATTTTATTTTTTTGTGGACAGAAATACGATCAATTTTAGATGATAATACACAATATGAAAAATATGAAGATTTTATGGTTAGACGAGTATTAGCTGTTGATCCTGACACTAGATGGTGTCCAGCACCAGATTGTAGGTGAGCTTAAAGAGACTTCGTTTGTTTATTGATAGTTTCTGAGATACAGAACTGTTTAATCTTCCTTTTCATAGCTATAAAGGTTTCCTTTTTTCTGAAACTATTGATAGCAAAGCTTCACTAAGTACCAGAAAATCAATTTTCTATGACTTGTGACTATCGCATTCGACTTACGTAATTCATTGACTCTCGAATTATGAAATGAAATAAGGTTTTTTTAATTTAATTTAATTTTGTTATTAGTTATGCTGTGGTAGCAACAGGTTGCGCCAGTTGTCCAAAACTTCATTGTGAACGTCCTGGCTGTGATTCATATTTTTGTTATCATTGTAAAGCTGAATGGCATCCCAATCAAACATGTGATGCTGCACGCGCACAACGTTCACCTAATGTACGCTCATCATCGGTTAGTTTTAGTCAAGATTCTAGACAAAGTAAGTATACAAAAAAACGAGAAAACTTCGGTTTAATCAAACTGAACGCCTATTTAAAAATATTTCTCCGATGCTCATGATTTGAATTATGTAAAATTGCAGACGATATAAAACCTTGCCCAAGATGTCAAGTGTTAATAGTTAAAATGGACGATGGATCCTGCAATCATATGATGTGCGCAGTTTGTGGAGCTGAATTTTGTTGGCTCTGTATGAAAGAAATTAGTGATCTACATTATCTTAGGTAAGTGCAGAACGATTTCTTCATAAACGGAGTATACAGGGTGAGTCATTTTAATATATAATGGCTAATAGGTTGTTTTGGTAGTTAACCAGTCAAAAAATAACTTAAATCAAAGTTCCAGAGTTTGTTAGGGGACATCATGTTCTGACATCAGATTGGACCTAGTTCTTCGAAGTTCTTTAATAGCCAATTTAGATTCTAAACGATAAGAGTTAGAATGGCACATTAAATTATAAAGTTGATCCTCATAGAAAAACTAACATTTTTCATCCAAATCATTTCCGGAGGAAATACCACTTAAAAATATGCCATTATTGTATTTAATCGAAAGAAAATACGCTGATCAGTTTAGAATCTAAATTGGCTATTAATGCAACCCCGAAGAACTAGGTCCAATTTGACGTCAGAACATGATATTCCCCATCTAATTCTACAATTTTTTTTATTGGTTAACTACAAAACGAGCTATTAGCCCTTATAGATTAAAATAACCCACCCTGTATAACATTCAACAAAAAATCTAGATACCCTAATCTGTGTTGATATGAAATATTTCAGTCCTTCTGGTTGCACATTTTGGGGTAAAAAACCATGGTCTCGAAAGAAGAAAATACTATGGCAACTTGGAACACTTGTTGGTGCCCCCGTTGGAATTGCTTTAGTTGCCGGCATTGCAGTACCGGCTATGATAATAGGTAAGAAATTTATTTTTTATTTGTAGAACTTTTACTAATTTGTTTGTTTTATGTGTATAGGAATTCCTGTTTGGATTGGACGAAAATTATATACAAGATATCGTTCGGCAAATAAACATAAGCGAAATGCTGCTATCATTGGTGGAGTTACTGCCTCGGTAAGTTTTATTAAAATTAATATACTTTGATATATATTTCATATGTACAGGGTTAACAAATATGTGGAGTAAAAAAAACACTTGGTTTAAAAACTTAGCATCACTTTATCGCTGTGCGTAAACATATTTAATATTACATAATAATTAGCATTAATATAAACGGTAAAATTTTTAGGATAATATTCGGAGATCTTGATTTTCCATTGTTTTGCATGTAATTCCTATATGCACCTGCATTTTCAGGAATAAAAAATATTAGTATATCTAGTGAACTGGGTGGATTTATTTTTCAGCGATAAAATGAAAAACTATTTATATAATTACCATGCTGAGTTTCCTCTCTCAGTCTAAACCGTTCCCTTCGTTCGTCAGATTTATAAATTTCATGCATAGATGATTTTTCTTTTACATGCGGAATTATTTCAAAGATTTCAACAGGTTCTGTTTTATCTTTAATTGCGTGTCCATGCCTAAATTCTGATGTCCCTCTACAATCTGAATTTTGCTTTGTTGTATGTGCTTGTAAAGTAACCGTTTTTGTTTGAACATTTTCAGTTCGCACTCGCTTTGGTTCTAAAGTAAGTGTTTTCGATTCTAAAATTTCGCTTGGTACTTTATTTATTGAACTTGATTGTAAAATAACAACTTTGGTTTGTAAAATTCCAGTTGGTAGTGTTGATACAATTGTTGTAATATGTTTTAAAATCGCAGTTTTTACTCTTAACGTATCAGATGGTTTTGTAATTTTTGACAAAGTTACATATTTTGCTTGTAAGGTTTCAAGTGGTACACTTTTTGTTTTAATTGCTTGTAAAGTTTCAGTTTTTGATTGTAAAGTTTCAACAGTTGAACTTCTTTCTAAAGTAGATGAATTTGCTGGTATTGTAACAGGTTTTACATTTGTAATTTTGATACTTCCGCCTGTTTAGAGGTAAGGGAGCATAATCTCTTATGGCTGTTTGACTCAAAAAGGGACCACAAAAAGCATGAAATAAAGTGGCTAGAATACTACAGCAGCGCTGTTCTTATTTAATGCTTTTCGTCGGACTCTACCTTTCTAAGTGACATGTGCTTACCCTCCGGTCTATCGATATTTGGTAATATATCTGTAATCGCGGTAATTGTTGGAGTATCAAATTTTGTTGAAACCAATTTATATTTTGTTCCAATGCCCATGCTGTAAAATTCCACATGATCTACATGTGTTTTTCTTTCCCAACTTAAAATTGATTGGGTGATTAGAGTTGGAACATTTGTGGGTTGTTTTGTGAGTTTAGTAGGTTTAATTTCTGGGATTGGTTGACGGTTTTTTTTAACATCCGTTGAAATAACATTTGGGATAAGGTTCGGTGTTGTTACTGTTGAAATAATCGTTTTTGAAAATAATCTTGGTTAATTTCTGAGAAACCGGGTGAAAATATTTCACTGAAAAAATCTTCAAACTCTACATAAGACTTTTCTAAAGTATTTTTTCTCTGGACAATAAAAAAAAAAGTGTGAAGAGTTTTCAAAACTTTTTCCGAGCTTTTTTCAGATAAATATTTCCACCAGAGAATAACCAAACAATATTTTTTCAATCTTTTAGATTACCTGCTTTATTTAGGCTAATATTTAGAGTTTCCCATGTCATAATCGGTTTATTGGTAATCATGTTTGGAATATCTTTAATTGTTGAAAATTTTGGATTAATTTCGAAGTATGTGGGAACAATTGTATTATATATTTGGGTTGATTTACTTGGGTTAAGATTTGGATAACCTATTAACTTCCATGTCGGTTCGGTGATCGAATTTGAAATATATTCAGTCTTTTTTGGAAGTATGGTTTGTTTATTATCTAAAAATTTGGGATCAATAATTTCATAACGTTCCATGATATCCGTTAAAGTGTTACTTGAATGCGTTATTGTATCCCATGTTATAAACGGATGAGTGATTGGATGTGGTATATTTCCTGTTATTTTTGAGAAAATAATTGGTTCCATGATTGTTTTTGATGATATAATGGTTGAATCAGTTCCACTTGGGAGAGTTGTTATCGTTAATGTAAATATCGGTTTGATGCTTCCAATATTTTCAGTTATCTTTGAAAATCTTGATGTTGATATGATATCAATTTTTTCCATATTCCATCTTTTCATGACATCTGTTAAAGTTTTACTCGGATATAAGACAGACAAAATCGGTTGTTTGGTGGTTGATTTTCCAATGTTTGAATTAATTACCGTTTTCCAGGTCATAATCAAATCAGGTTTATGAATATTTTCAATTTTTGTTTTAACAATTTTCTGATTAACGTTTTTAAAATGTTCCATTTTATCTGTTAAAATTAAATTATTTTTAATTTTCCGTTCAATTAACAGACTAGCCAATTGTCATAGTTATTCAGCCATTCAATCAAATAGCTAAAATCAAATGATTTGGCTAGCCTATTCATTTAAATTTAGTTCACTTTCTGTCACCTGGCGCTATGCTTACAATTGATGTAGTTTTGTCATTTGAGAATTCATCGCAATTTTTAATCGATTCTATTATAACGCTTTACTTTGATTAGACAAGCTGATTTAGAAAGTGAGATAAAAAAATTCCGTTCGATTGTCTTGAATTTTACCTGTTTGAGTTATCGACGGTAGTAAATTTCCATTGCTCATAGTTTTCTGTTGCAAATGCGGTAAAGTAATAGTGCCTTTATTTATGGGATAAACAGTTTTTATCACTTTAAGTCTATCGACATGATGCCCTAAATTAAAACTTTTAATTTTTGGTAGCAATACCCGAGCTAAAATTAAAAAAAAAACGATTAGAATCCAAAAACATTTGCCTTAAAAAATATTATACCATTGGATATATTATATTCCGAAATTTCTAACTCAATAAAAGGGTTTAATTGTGGAATAATACTTTTTTGTTTTGATAAAATTTGTGATAATTTCGGTATTGTTGAAAGTATAACTTTCTTTTTTCCCATAATTTTTGTACTACTGGTTAAAGTTAATGGATTTTCAAATTTTGTTCGTTCTGATAATGATACTTGAACTGAAACTAGAAAATTAAACGAGATTACTGCCTGAGTCATCAAGAAGACGTTACATAATCCAATTATTTTAGGATACAAGATATCTTTCGAAAAAATCAAGGTGAAAAAACTTCTCTAAAACTGATCTTACTGGAACAAAGATGTTTTTGTATAAAATTAAGAGCTACGCAGTGTCCGACAACGTGGATTATCGTTTCCTTTTCTCCTCCTGAAGAAGGGCTATCGTTTTCTTCTCTCCCTAAACCCGAATTATCCTCTTCTGATCTTATTTATCTTGTAGAGATACAAGTATGTACCTCTTGATTTTGTAAAGAGCTTTCTAATCATAGTTCCATTCAATAACAGCTTACAGATCATAAGAAGCACATCGGGAGAAGCAAATCGATGGCCCGAATTGTACCATCTCTTGCGAATTCAGCGTCTTCCAATTCCTTGGAATGACTTTGTGATCAGGACAACAATTCTGTCCTGTTCGAGGGCTCAGTTTTGTCTATTCGAATTCTTCACACATGACCAACTTCTGCATGGTAATCACTGTTTAAAACTATACCCCATAGTCTACTTTTAGGCGCAGCTCCATTCCTACTTAAAGGGTATCTTTCCTGGAAGCTTGTTTCCAAAGTTGGGAGAGGATAAAAAGTAAAAAAAAAAGAAGGATTTTCTCCACGATTTTTTCGTAGATAAATCCTAAAAGAACTAGATTAAAACGTCTTACCCGGACATTGTTACTGGAATAGGTATAGGCATTCGGCAATCCTTTTTATTAGTATCTTTAATTCGTACGTCAAAATAATCACATTTTAATATGCTACTTTCAAAATGTTTCTTTCATTGTGTTTCCGAGTCATAGCTTTGCTAGCGCGAACAAAAAATTATCATTAAAATACTAACAGAGATTTTTACACAATTTTCCCTCAATTTCGAAGGGTAAGACGTTTAACGTCAAAATATTCTACTGCCAAACTTGGTTAATTTCTTACCTGGTATATAAAACGATGTTCGATTTAATTTTAAATCATCATATTTACTAATCGATATTGGTAATTGATCGCTGGTAACTGTGGTTGATGAGAAAATTTTTTGGAAGTTCTGAGATGTATTCATAGATTTTTGTTCTTCATTCAGTAATGGTTTTGTATTAATAGTCGAAAATTCTTCATTACTCGACGTAATCCATGTCGCTGTTTTAATACGCACTCCAAATTTAGAAAATTTATTATCTGTTAGTATTTCATGATTTGTAATCGATTTTACTGTTTTTGGTTGTAAATCACTTTTGGGTTTATTAAAGTCTATCATTTTAGTCGGTATAATATTAGATTTCCCCACTTTTGTGGAATATAAAGAATGCTCGAAATCAGGTTTCAACGAAATAATATCTTGGCCAACTTGACCTTTAGGTGTGTCCAATTTATTTGACCTTAATTCACTTTTGGGCTTATTAAATTCTATCATATTAGTCGGAAAAATATTAAGAGTGTTTTCCATTTTTGTAGAATACAACGAGTGCTCGGAATCAGGTTTCAACGAAATTATACCTTGTTCTACTTGACCTTTAGGTGTGTTCAATTTATTTGACCTTAACTCACTTTTGAGTTTATTAAATTCTATTATTTTTATCGGTAAAATGTTCGGAGTTTTTTCAATGGAATGTAACGGATACTGATCAGGTTTCTTATTCAATGGAATCGTATCTGATCCTAAACCATCTCTGGATGTGTAAAATTTATTCGATTCTAATTCACTATTAGGATTGAAATTTTCTATTATAGTTTGTAGAATGCTTGGAAGTATTCCAATGTTTACGGAATGTAAAGAGTACTGATAATTATCCTTCGGCTTTTGACCTTTAAGTAAGTCGATTTGATTTGGTCGTAATTCAATTTTGGGTTTGTTAAATTCTATCGTTTTAGATGGTAAAATGTTTGAAGGTTTTTTTGTTATGGAATGCAAAGTAGAGTACACATGAACTAAGTTCTTATCCAATGAAATATTCGATTCAAAAAGGCTTAAAATAGTTTGACTTAACCTATTTTGTGGTATATGAAATTTCATTACACGTGTTGGCAAAATATTGAAAGGTTTCTCGGTATTTATGGAATATAAAGAGTTGTCATCAGTTTTTTTGCCTAATTCGCTTTTGGGCTTGTTGAGTTGTATGATTTTGTTTGGTAAAATTGTCGAAGGTTTTGCTACGTTTGTGGAATGCAAGGGATACGTGATATCAGGTTTCTTAAGCAGCGGGAACGATCCTAAATGAACTTTGGTTTTGTTCAATTGATTTACTTCTAATATATTAGTAGGCTTGTTAGACTCCATCGTTTCACTTGGTAGAATGTTTGAAGTTTTCCCGATGTTTATAGAATGGATTAGATACTCAAGATTGGATATAGTATCTGATCCAAGATGACTTTTGGGAATTTTGTATACGGTTGGTTTTAAAATATTTTTGGGTTTATCAAATTGTAGTATTTGAGGCGAAGATTTCTTCCCAATAATGCTATGCAACGATTTTCCGTACGAAGGAGTACTATCTAGTCGAAAATGATTTTTGGAGGTTTCAAATATACTTGTTCCTAACTTAGTTTTGGAAATATCAAATATGGTAGTTTGGGGCGGCAGAATAAATGCAGTTTTTTCCAAACTTATGGAGTATAATGTTTGCTTATCACCAGGTTTTACATTCGATGGAATATTTGGTCGTAAATGAGTTGTAAGTGATTTGGACGATAACATATTTGAAGTTTTTGTTGCATTTACGGAGTTTATTTTATAAGTATCAGATTTCTTGTATGAAAGGATAATACTTGGCCGTAAAATACTTTTAGGCATATCAAATGATGTCGTTTGAGACGGCTGAATATATGATGTTTTCCCCGAACTTATGGAGTACAATGTATGCTTATCACCTGGTTTTACATTCGATGAATAATCTGGTCGTAAATGAGTTGTAATTGATTCGGACGATAATATATTTGAAGTTTTTGTTGCGTTTACGGGTTGTATTTTGTAAGTGTCGTCAAATTTGTTATATGAAAGGGTAGTACTTGGTCGTAAAATACTTTTAGGCATGTCAAATGATGTCGTTTGAGACGACTGAAAATGTGAAGTTTTTCCCAAACGTATGGAATATAATGTGTGCTTATCACCTGGTTTTACATTCGATGAATAATCTGGTCGTAAATGAGTTGTAATTGATTCGGACGATAATATATTTGAAGTTTTTGTTGCGTTTACGGGTTGTATTTTGTAAGTGTCGTCAAATTTGTTATATGAAAGGGTAGTACTTGGTCGTAAAATACTTTTAGGCATGTCAAATGATGTCGTTTGAGACGACTGAAAATGTGAAGTTTTTCCCAAACGTATGGAATATAATGTGTGCTTATCACCTGGTTTTACATTCGATGAATAATCTGGTCGTAAATGAGTTGTAATTGATTTGGACGATAACATATTTGAAGTTTTTGTCGCGTTTATGGGGTGTATTTTGTAAGATTTGTTATATGAAAGGGTAGTACTTGGTCGTAAAATACTTTTAGGAATGTCAAATGATGTCGTTTGAGACGGCTGAATAAATGGAGTTGCTTGTATATTCGTGGAATGCAACGCATAGTCAATCTCAGATGTTTTTTTATGCGTTGAAATATTTGGTCGTAATCGATTTTTTGATACGTCATATGCAATCGTTTTAGACGATGATACATTCCATGGTTTTACTACATTTTGGGAATCTAATCTATATTTTTCACTAGGTTTCCTGTACGATGTTTTTGAAATTTTTGCTGTATTTTTGGAATAAGTCGAATACGTGTTGTTATGTTTCTCTAAAGATAGAATAGTAGTTGGTGGCAAATAAATTTTCGAAGTATTTCGGGGTGAAAAACTACTTGCTCGCAAAGGATTCTTAATTCTTTCCCTTTCTACCATTTCAGATGAAGGAAGTTTTTCAATTTTTTCTGACTTTTTAGTGCTTGGTCGCGTATTATTAAACGATATCTCGTGTGATGGTAGAATTTCAAAAGTTTTTCCTATGTTTACAGACTTTAACGTGTTTTCATTTGATTTTAAATGAGTTTTTCGCGCTTCGGTTGGAAAGATATTTGATGTTCTTACGATATTTGTGGTATGTAAGGAATATTCGTCATTAGATTTTAAATTTGATCTAGTTCTTAACCGAGAGAGAACTTTAGTTCGAGATGGTGAGATATTTGAAAGTTTTTCTACATTAGTAGAACTTAACTTGACCTTATCATTAGATTTTCTAAACGATATAATTTTAGTTGGAGGTAAAGAAGTTTTATGAATATCAAATCTGGTCGTTTTTGTAGGTCGAATATTTAAACCTTTTTCGATGTGCTTTGAATTTAAAGTATAATTCTCGTCAAATTTCGTAGATTCACTAAAATTCCCATTCTGGGTAGAATTATTAATACGAATAAAATTTGTTTTTATCGAAAATTTTGAGTCAGGTTTAAGTGTGTCAGGTGTTTGAAATGATAATTTTTTTGAATCAAGTGGGGATGTAGTATTTTTGGTCTGTAAATATGTTTGAGTTCTGGAAATAAATTTTCCATCCAAATTTAACTCGTTTTTATATTGTGGCACTAAAGATTTATCTTTCAAAACTTGAGATGTTGGTTTAGATTTCAATTCTGTTAATGATATTATTTTAAAATCGTTAATGTTTGTTGAATTTATGCTATCTTGATTGGCAAAATCAGTATATATGACTTTGGTTGGCGAAATTTTTTCTGACACATTAGTATTTAGGTGGTCTGTATTTATAACATCTTTACGAACGGGTATTAATGTGGCAGTTTTATTAAGAATCTTTTTTGTTTTCACTGTAGATATGGCTAATTCCGATGGTAAAATATCTGTTGAAATTGTTTCTGAGAATAAATCAGTTTTAAGTATATCTGCGTTTTTTTCTTTTTGGATCGAGTCTTCCAAAATTGGATCTGTTATTAAGGATGTAGTGACTATTTTTGTTGGCGAAAGTTTAGATTTCACTGTAGATGTGAATAATCTTGTACTATAAATATTCGAAGATGATTTTTTTGATAATAAATTAGTTTTGAGTTTATTTGTGGTTTTAGCCGTTTGATTCGAAATTTCCAAGATTGTATTATTTTTTATTAGCTTTGTGGTTGCTTTTGTTGGCACAATTTTTGGTTTTACTAAAGGCGTGGATAATTTGGAAGGATAAATATTTTTGGAAATTGTTTTTGAAAATAAATCAGTTTTCAGTGTATTTTTGTTTTTTTCTGTTTGATTCGTGATTTTCAAGATTGGAGTTGTTTTTAAAGGTATCATGGCAGCCTTTGTAGGCACCATCTTTGATTTTATTAAAGGCGTGGATAATTTTGAAAGATATATATCTGTTGAAATTGTTTCTGAGAATAAATCAGTTTTAAGTATATTTACGTTTTTTTGCTTTTGAATCGATTCTTCCAAGATTGGTTCTGTTATTAAGGTTGTTGTGACTATCCTTGAAGGAGAAATTTTAGATTTCATTGTAGATGTGAATAATCTTGTACTATAAATATTTGAAGAAGATTTTTTTGACAAAGTGCTTTTTTCAGTTTTATTCGAATCTTCCAAGAGTGGAGTTATTTTTAAAGGTATTTTGGTTGATTTTGTAGAAACAATCTTAATTTTTCCTAAAGGCGTTAAGACTTCAATTGCATTAGTATCTTTTGAAAATGTTACTGAAAATATATCAGGCTTTAGTTTGTCAGTGTTATTAGATTGTTTCAAAGCTGTATTTGTTTTTATGGGTATTGAGGATATCTCAATAGGCGCAATTCTTGATGTCACTAAAAATGGTGACGTGGAATAGACATTTTTGAGAAATGTATCTGAAACAAATTATAAGTTTTCAGTTTTTGTAATCTGTTTTTTAACACCATGCAATTGTAGCCGCCATGGCATTACATCATACGGCTGTGTAAACTAAATAGTTTAAATTATACAAAATATCAGAGCATTTGTCAGTTGACACAGCCAACTGACGTCATGACCACAGAGCAATATGGCATCCAGGTTTTTCGTCAAATTACGCGCGAAATTTGAAAATATAATATTTAAAAGCATTTTTATGGCACTTAGAATTTTACCTGTTTCTGTTTTAAATTCAATTTCCAGTTTATCTGTATTGGTGGCATTTTTTTTCCAAACTGTTGGTGATTTCGAAATAATGCTTGATGTTAAAGATATTTTTTCTCCAGTCAATATATTTGTGTTCACTGGAACTTGAAATACTTTTGAAGGTAAAATATTCGAGTCTTTTGTGGGTATTACAGGAAATGTATTTGAAATTAAAGATGTAGTTTCTTCAGGCAATGTACTTGAAACTAAGGATGTAGTTTCTTCAGGCAATGTACTTGAAACTAAGGATGTAATTTCTTCAGGCAATGTACTTGAAATTAAGGATGTAGTTTTCTCAGGAAATTTATTAGAAATGGAAGTAGTTTCTTCAGGAAATGTACTTGGCGGCATTTTCGTGTGTGTTACTATCAAAGATGGCTGATTGGTTCCCATATCTTTACTTAAATATTGATTAAAAGTGTTCGTTGTAATATGAATAGTCGGGGATTTTTCAGTTTCTATAAATTTCGTTTCATTTAGTTTGATTTTTTTATAATATGGACTTTTTCGTTTCGTCGTTATAAATTTAACTTCACTGGTATGTTTTGAAACTATTTGAGTCGTCGAATAATTTAAATAATCGTCTTCTGTTAGCTTTACTAATATATTGTTTAATACTGTTTCTGTTTTGTTACTGTCTGATGATTTAAAGGCAATTTTTAATGTGTACTGGCTGAAGTTGTCAGATAAAGATGGCGATAAACTATTTTCAGTTTCCGCAGATGTGAAGTTTAGGTCAATATCTGAATCTAAAATACCTGTGCGAAAATTAGGATTTAGTTAACGGATGTTTATTGATTTTTTATAAAGAACTTCGAGCAGGAAATTGCTAATGCTAATATTTTGTATTTCGTGTTAGAAAAATGTGATATTTTTTTAACACTAATAATAACGTGACCATAGACATAGAAAATTTAGTGCGTTTTCGATCTGGCTGTCGAATGAAACAAGGCAGTTAAAGGTTAAAGACCTGCTAGGAGCGTAGTAGGTGTTGAAGAAATATTAAAAATTATATAATCAAATACCGTTATTATTATGACATAAATTATTATAAACTTTATGCTGACAATATCCTTGTGGACATCTACGCATCGAATTAGGCCCCGTTTCAATTTGATCATTTTTTATATAATCCAATAAATTCATTTTTGCCGTATACATATAATTTGATGGACCAGGTCCTAATACACAATCTAATGAAAACTGTTTCTCGGTTTTGTTGGGAGCGTTGTATGTATGACCAGAACATCCAATTTTTTCAAAGTTCGAATAAAATATCATTTGTAAATGTACATTCTGGTTTGATCTAGAAAAAAAGTTAAATTAAAATTTAACCAGTTCGGGGATTGTCTTTGCCTGAATAAATAAATTAAATTGCATGAATATTCCCTATTGCTTTAAAATGAAATTTTACAAAAAAGGGGGCTCCATGATCCTTACATGACAATGCTATTTGATTTATTTTTATAATAATAATCCAGACTTAATTGTATCCATTGATTGATAATATTATCGTACATAGTGGAGTCAAAATTGGTTGAAAATGCAAAATGGCGGGTCCTAGGTGTGAATTCTGAAATATTTATAGAAAAACAAGTTGATTGAGTATGAGTTGAGAACAAACAAAAAGTATGAGTTGAGACCAATATGAGTTCTTACTTGAACGTACACAAACTTTTTCCGTGGCGCAAGTTAATGATTTCCATCTGGCGATTGTTTCTAATTCTTTATTCCATTTCTTAAATAAAGCAAACACATTTAGAAATCTATTACTTTTTATATTTGTGTAAGAAGGAAAAACGGAATTGGTTACGCCTTAACCAACTGAGATACTTGGGTTGACGACTACCTGTTCTAAACAATTTTGTTATATTTTAAGAAAACTTAAAGTAATACTTACGACCACTTTTAAATCGATTGGTATGAGAAAATTATGATTTTCATTGTTCCAAATACGTCGTGTTGCTCCAATTGTATTTCGAAATTCATTAATTCTATGTATAAGCAGATTTTTCGATTTAGAATTTAATGGTTTTATTGAAAAATTTCTATGATGTTGATAACATTTTTTACTTGGTCTCGAACATTTCTATAAAATAACTTTATAAATAAATCATTTTATACAATAGTCCAGGATTTTAACTACTGGACCGATGACAACGGGTCCTCTTACTGTTTTAATTAGTACGAATTATTATTCCCAGTTGACGGGATTTATCTGATTTGTATATTTTTATTGGCTTTTAAAATGGTAGGTACGAGTATTGCCATCTGATAGTCGAAATTGGAACTACTGAAAACGGAACTGTCTATTTCCTGTTTTAATTAGTACGAATTATTATCGCCAGTTGGTGGGGTTGCAACTTCTAGTTATCAATAGAAAGCTACATTACCAGCGAGTCATAACAAAGGCGTATTGTATTTTCAATAAAAATAAGGGTTCTGCTCCAAAAAGAACAAGCCACCTCTGTTCTCTGTCTTAAAATTTGCTGTGTGTGACTTAAAATACCCAATCGGAAATCTTTGCCTTTTAAAATAAAATTCTGAAACCTTCCTTCATATATAGAACTATAGAAAACTCTAGAATTCCCTAGGCTTGTTTATAAGTGATGGTAAATCAGTTCAAAGACTTGCGCAGTTTATTTTAGGGTTTTTATGTGTTTAAAAATAATATAATTACCGGTATTAATTGATTATTTTTAGTTTTAATAGTCGGACAACGACATTGTATAGTTTTATCAATCATACGTAAATCATCTTTATCGAAATATGTGGTACAATCTAAATGACAATAATCAGCTTCCAAAAATAATGCCGCATTTAAATTAGAAATAACCAGAATATTTAGAAATATCAATAAAAACATTTCCATTTTAATTCCAAAAAAAAATACTTTTTTAAAAAGAAAATAATAAAATTAATGTAAATATTTTAGATTGTATTTCCATGGATATATATGATCAGTATATTTGGGATGTCAAAAAATGGGAAATGTGTACAGAAAGTAACGAAAAAACTGTGACCGGTATTTAATTTTTTCTCTCCGATTGTCTATTCTAGTCTTAAATCCTGTGTGAAATCATAAAGTTAAAAAATTCGATTTTTTTGATAGCACAGGCAAATTTGATTCGATCTTATTGGAATTTTTTCTGAAACCCATTAATTTTGGGTCATTCTTTTCAGCTATGATGCCAAATTTTCGCTAGTTATCAATTATGTGCTTAATTCCGGAACCAGGACTCCACATTCTTGAAATATATTAGAGCTAGGTTAATTTTGATCACAAATTTGAAAATTATGACCCAAACTTAGTAGGATTATATACTTGGTTTATCAAAATTGGGCAAAATTTGGATGTGATAGAGCAAAATTAAATTTTTTGGATTCTGATGACGTCATAAAGTTAAAAAATTCAATTTTTTTGATAGCACAGGCAAATTTGATCCGATCTTATTGGAATTTTTTTTGAAATCCACTAATTTTGGGTCATTCTTTTCAGCTGTGGTGTCAATTTTTCGCTAGTTATCACTTATGCGCTTAATTTCAGGACCAGGACTCAAGATTCGGGAAATCTATTAGAGCTAGGTTAATTTTGATTACAATTTTGAAAAATATGGCCCAAATTAAGTAGGATTACATACTTGGTTTATCAAAATTGGATAAAATTTGGATGAGATAGATCAAAATTAAATTTTTTGGATTCTGATGACGTCATAAAGTTAAAAAGTTCAATTTTTTTGATAACACAGGCAAATTTGATCCGATCTTATTGGAATTTTTTTTGAAATCCACTAATTTTGGGTCATTCTTTTCAGCTGTGATGTCAATTTTTCGCTAGTTATCACTTATGCGCTTAATTTCGGGACCAGGACTCCACATTCTTGAAATATATTAGAGCTAGGTTAATTTTGATCACAAATTTGAAAAGTATGGCCCAAATTGAGTAGGATTACATACTTGGTTTATCAAAATGGGATAAAATTTGTTTTGATAGCTTTAAGGTAAAATGACACGATTATGGCAACTGTCTCCCGTTTTGCTTTTACTCTTATGTTAAATACTATCAGTAGACGATTTTTCATTAAAATCATTAGACTCGATCCCAATATATATAAGGCACAACCCTTATACTTGCCACCGGCGCTATGTACCGTCGTTACGGCCCTGCTTATCTCCGTAGAGTTTATACAACAAAGGATCTTAGTGAATTTAATTATATTTTTAATCACACTGCGCTGAGATCTTAAGTCCAATAATTTGTTAAAATAAAACGCATTTTTTTAATTTTTATTAATTTTTTTATTTAATACTTTTTTTTAATCCATTTTTATTTAAAATAAAAAAAAGTTTTATAATAATAAAATAATCGAAATTCCTAATTTTGAAATTCTAAAGATTTCTAGAATTAAGGATTAAGAATGAAAACGTTTTTCGAAATGCTGCATCCTCTACTTAAATACATTCTTTTTTCTTGCGTAATTAAAAAATATTAAGCTCGACTTTTTTATAGTAAATATACAATATTTTTTTGTTTAAATAAAAAATTTGAGCAGGTTTTTCACTAAATGAAGCGCGCGCAAAAAAAGCAGCATTACATAAGCGCAAAAAAAATTCGGAAATAACGTTAAAGAAAAACGTGTTCAATCTTGACGTGTTTCAATAGATAATACACCATCTTCATATAAATCTTGTAACACATCTAAAAGTCTTTGTTCGGTTAATGGATCACCTAGAGCCACATCTACAGATCCAATACACAGTAATAAGGCTAATAATTGGGATCGATGATAATCACTTTTTAAATTACTTATTGTATAACCTAAATCCTTTTCGATATTTAAACCCAATTTCTTTGTACACGTTGTTAATGATTCCCAATAAGTATTTAACAGGTTTTCCGTGTGTAGTCGTCGTAACTCGGATGGTACGGAACTAATTAACAATAACGCAACATCATTAGTTGGTCGACTGTACGTCACCATTTGCCAATCTAAAATCGCACATTCGGCATTCTTCGTATCCTCACGAAACATTAAATTATTACACCAAAAATCGATATGAGTGATCAGTGCCATAGGTTCTTCTGGTGTTAATAAATTTTCGATTAAATCCTTTGTATTTGAACGGATTTTCGTTAACGCGTTAATAACATCTTCTAAACCAGGTCTACGTTCTAAGAATCGTGATAATTGTGGAAGACCTCGTTCAACTAATTGTTGATATGAATCAGTGGCCCGAGCTGTTTGAAATAAAAACGAATAACGTTCCGATAACGGTTTTTGTTCTTTTACTTTTAACGCTAATGATAGCGCATGTAATTTTGCTATCGATTGTAATGCAGCCGTTGTTTGTCGTAATGTTAAACCACGTGAAAAATTTGCACTTGAAAATCCATGCGGTTTAATGTTTTCGAGAACTAATACTGATTCTGGTGGTATTGGACTTTGATCGGGTTCGTTACGTCCAGCTGAATAATGTGCGTGGTAACATTTTGGTATTGGAAATTCAATTGGATCTTCGCCAGCGATTAAATTTGTTTTTTGAAATTTTTCTAAATCAGGAACAACCTTTAACAAGAAAAGAACAAAATTAATGTTTCGAATTTTTAACCAAATATTTTGCAACCAAAGATCTGAGAACTAACTAAATTCAACCTTTAAGCGCAATCTGAACTTTAATATGTTCATTTTCCGATATTTTCATTTTTTAATCACCAAATATGTGAAAATGCTTTTTATCATTGCCTTTTTTTCCAAAAATTAATTGGTATTTCAATAATCGACACTTAAAATGCGAAATTGTTTTTCGCATTGTTTCGGCGCCCCTTGCAACCTGGGACATATTTTGAGTCCCGTGAAAATAGCACCCCCAAATACAAATTTTCATAAAATGCAGATGTCATTCATTTGATAATTATTTTCCCTGAAATTAAATTTTAGTTCAGCATCCTTCAAATTTTGCGAATTTTCACAAAGTTTAAATGTCATTCGTTAGGCAATTGTTCGCCCACGTTTGTCCACCCAAAATTTTTGTTCGTTAACCCTCCTATTATAAATTTTGTGGGAATTGAAGTTTGACATCAGCATCCTCAAATGCAAATTACACGATGTAATTACAATAAAAACGAGCGTTAGTTCGTAGGATCATTTGAAATTTTTGTGATTAAACTGAAAGTAAATATTAATTTGTAGTTGCCTAAAAATTGTGATTTCGGGTTATATACCTGCCTGAAAATGAATAATTTGATGGAAATCATTTAAAATCTGAAAGATAACATAGTAGGAAAACTAAATATGTCAGAGGCATTTAAAATTCTAAAAATGTCGGTGCCAGAGAAAATGATAAAATACTTCTCATGCTCTAAGGTTAGACATTCAACACCAACTTCAACCATAACCAGAGTTCGAAGCAAATAAAGTTGTCTCTGTATTTTACACATTGCCAAAACATAAAAAAAATTAAAGAAATTAATTACCTGTGTATAAAATTTAATTTCTCGTAAGTCAAATTGAGCTTCAGTAACAAAAAATCGACTAAATGGATCCTGCGGTAATAATTTAATGATTAAATTCAAAGATTGATGTTCCGATTTCGTATTATTGATTGTATATTCAACGTATACACTTAATATATCACTTAAAACACTTTCACCAGTATCACATCCTGGTCGTACAACAAATTCCAATATTTTCACTTTACATTCCGTTTCTAAATCATCTTTATCCGTTTTGATTTGTTCTTCATGATGTGCTTTTAATATTGTCTCTAACCATTCTTCTGTTACGGTCCAGTCCACCGAGGTACAACTATCTTCTTCGCTGTCCGACATTGTTTTTGTTAAATTTACTGGGAATGCATTACGATTCATCCTTTTTTTACTTTGGCACTATAATAGTTTTTTTTTTCAAAATTCGTTTAAAATGAAATTACATTACATGTTTAGAAAGAAATTACATTACATGTTTAGAACTGAAAAAAAATTATGAAATTTTTAAATTTTTAAATATATATTGATTTTGTTAAATTGATAAAATGTCTGTTTTGGATATATTTGTCATAGTAGCCAAATTATGTTGATTTGTCATTTCAATTCAATTACATCAGACGCCAAAAAACGTTTCGTTAAAAATCTTTTGACTTCATTCGGGCTTATGATTTTTAAATTCATAAAAGATAATTCAGGTCTGTTAAGTCACAATAAACTATCCTTTGCTAAAAAATGAAAACTTTATCGATATCTGTTCTCAAAAATAATTTTTAATTATTCCTCGAACTAAAAAAAAGGGGTGTTATAAGTTTGACCGCTATGTGTGTCTGTCTGTCTGTTTGTGGCATCGTAGCACCTAAACGAATGAACCGATTTTAATTTTTCTGGTTTCGTTTGAAAGGTAATTTAACGGAGAGTGTTCTTATATATGTTTCAAGTGCGAGTTTAGGGTTCCAAACCCGAAAAATTTGTCGGGGTATTTTTAAATTTTCGTAAATTTTATTTGTTGCATTTCAAAATTAAAACATCCTGATTTGTAACTATGACCACCCAATAAGTCGTTATGTTTCTTGGCGCTCGGTCTAAATTTACATATTTGTTGAATTAAAATGATAATTGGAAAGAATTTATGAGTAATTAATTTTAATTAACTTTAATTTAGTAATTATTTAGATTAACAGAGTACTTGTCATCAAAATCTTCGTTATAAAAATTGTGATAAACAATTATTTAAATCGATTACGATTAATCATCACCGCAGTATTAATTTAACTACTTTCCTGATGATTTGAATCTCAATTTACTGAAAATCAGTCAAAATTAAATCTCTTTCTCAGAAAAACTTGAACTTAAAAAAGTAAGAAAAACGAGGGTCAAATAGTTTTTCATTTCAGAAGACACAATCTTGAAAGTGGAAAATTAAAAACATATTAATTAGTTTGCAACGTTTCGTTGATTAATTTCAACTTTTTCAAGCTCCATGGATAGTTTGTGGCTTTATCATAAGTTTAAAATATTTTTTAATTTAGAAAAATTCTCGATAATTGAATCACAAATGTAAAAATGATTTCGTTCTACGAAAAATATTGAGTCATGCATTGGACATCTCAAATGTGACTCATCATAACGGATCCAGTAAACATTAAGTTAACACGGTTGCTAGAATTTTTAAAACCCTGGACGATCCAAGGACAATATGATTGTTTCGGTGAAACAATGCAAATCAATTTAATACTAATTAAAACTTTCGCTTAATTTTTGCCAGAAATATCTGAAAAGTCAGGAATATTTATTTCAAAACATGTACCTACTTTCAGAGAAATTTTGTTTAATAAATAATTTCACTTTCTTTTTCACTACCTTCATTAAAATTCGTAATTCGTCATAAAACAAATTAAATTTAAAACACGCGCTTAAAAAAAAAATCTAAAATAAAAATTAATCGTCTTGCGATTAAAAAACACACGATAAAAAATAATCATTTTACATGAAATATTCTTTGATATCTTTAAATAATTTTATCACATTTTTCATTATTTATTCATAACGTAATTGGAAAAATTTATGACTAATTAAATTTTAATCAAATTTTTTAGATTAATTAACATTTTTAATGAATTACTACTCACATTTTGATATTTAAATAAAATTTATGTATTTAAATAAGAAATAATTTTTTCAAATTTTCATAAAACATGCTTTTCTTTTGTACTTGGGTTTTTTTTTTCAAATGATGTACGTTTTCTAACAATAAGCACTCAAACGAATCGTCTCACATTGGAGCAATGATATGGAGAGCAGAACACCACTGATATGAAATATATGTTCGGGTGTGTTCACAAAGAAAGTATTGCGACGTCGCGGTATTATAGGGAAAATAATACTGCAAGCGTATATATATTGCGCGTCTGGATGTGTGCGCCTTGTTTACGAACAATGCATTTTGCACATCATCGTTTTTCATCTGTTCAGTATAGATTTTTCTTCTGGTTTGTTGTTTATGATATGAAATATGAGGCTCCCCATTGTTGTCTTTTTACAATAATTAAATAGGGTTTTTCGTTGTTGTTTTTTTTTTGTAGGTGATGAATTTTAATGATTTTAGGTCCTTAGAGACATCTCTAATTTATTATTAAGATTTCCTTTATAAATAATATTTGGGTTTCTCTAAAGAATACTTTCGTATAGATTTTCACTAAATCAGTTTCTAATATAACTATGGGAAACTATACTCTGTGTAGGAAAACTTGGGAAATAGCACCGATTTTAATGAAGTTGTTTGTAACGTGTTTATAGAACCACAAGGAACATTAAGCCAGCTTAATCTAATCATAACGGGGGGTATAGGTCCCAGCAGGGGGTATATAGCCCAAATTTTTTCTTTAAATGCTTATTTTGGCTTAAAATTGTCATCCAGTAAGTATTTTTAGTCGCTGATACGAATCCGAAGTCAGATTACGCTATTTCTGTCACGTATTCCAAATATAGTGCCATTTTGTCACAATTTTTTGTCGCAGATTACGAATCTGATGTCAGATTAACGAATTCTGCCCATTTTCCAAAAATGTGCCATTTTTTTGCACAAAATTTGCAAATTAAGTGTTTATCCCCCATACTGTGCTCCAGGAGGTATTTTTGGTTGCTGATTACGAATCCGATGACAAATTACACGGATTCTGTCACGTCTTCCGAAAATCGTGCTATTTTTGATCTAGAATTTGTTTTTTTTTGTCACAAAAATGGCAAACTAAATATTTATCGCCCAAACTGTGCTTTAAGGGATATTTTTGTTTGCTGAAAACGAATCATAGAATCCGTGCAATCGAATTCCGAAATTCCGAAGTACGGATCCTTAACGGGCCTCGATTTTGAAATTGGTTAAGTAGATTAGTTAGTAGCAGCGAGTAGTCCTTGAGTCTACATAGGAAGTTTAATCAGAAACTATATCTAATAGACCTAGCATATTCGAAGTCACGATAAAGTGATTTTTGAATCAAAATTAGTTTTTTTATTTAGGTCCGTTCCAAAATAATAACAGGAAATCTTTTGTAATTTCAGATATTAGTATCTCCTGTATTAGCTGCAGTTACTGTAGGAATTGGAGTTCCAATCCTTTTATTCTATGTGTACGGCGTTGTTCCAGTTTCATTGTGCAGATCTGGCGGATGTGGTGTTACAACCAGCGGAGCTGGTGTCAAATTCGAATTTGATGATGAAAATGATTACATGAGTCAACTTGGACAACTTACTACTCGAAATCAAGGTATTTTTTTACGAATTATTCAGCACTGTATTCGATTTAATTTTTATTTAGAGTGATCAAAATTCGAGAATTTTCACCCGAAAAATAGTTTTCATTTAATCATTGGTTACATAGTTACTTAGATAATGCACAAGAACTCCTACAAATAGTAATTTTTTTAGGCTGGATTTCAAAATATTTTTCTTAAAATGACCAAATGAAATTAATTTTCATGAACCATTCGAGAATTAATTGATTTGAAACTCCTGAACCTTATGTGTTAATAAATTTCATTTCAGATACTTCTTCAATAGATGCTCTAAGTCATCGTGGTGTAAATCCAAGTATTGGTGAAGTTTCATTGTCGATGGTTAGCGGTAGTCAAACTTTGCGTATCGGTCAAGAAACAGATCGTGAATCTGCTAGTAATATTGCATTAGCTGGAGCAAGTTTAGCTGGAAGCATTACTTCAAGTTGTGTACCTAGTGGTCAACGGTATGTATTCTCAAAATAGATTTACGAGAAGGTACGACTAATTATTTAAAAAATTGTTTAGGCTCGAAATACAAGTTGATGTTTTGGCTGGCCAACGCTTTAGTATGAGTAGTGAAACTGCTTCAGCAACGACAAGTCTTTCAGAGAAATCAGTTAATGCCAGCTTGCCAGATGATGGAGGTGCATCTACTAGAGCATTAGCAGGATCTGTTCTTAATTATAAGGTAAGCCCCGTTTTCAAGCATTAACAATTTTTTTTAACATTAACAACCGATTTCGCCATTAGTTGGGTAAATAAATATACCGGATTTTGAGAGAAGAAAAATCCTCAATAATTGTATAATAATGTAGATAACTTAAAAATTTTTCAGCCCAGTGTAAGTGAAACCTGTAGTTTGGCAACAAATGGTGGTGGTGAAGATTGTGGTTCAGAACGTGTCCGTTTCGATGATAATGTTAGTTTTATAGCTCCGCATAGTTTCGCTGATAAAACAAGCATTGGTAGTACACGTAGTTGGCGTATGCAACAACATAGTCTCGAATCCGAGTCAACACCACGACCCGTTAAAGTTACATTAGCACGTACCGATCATATTTCTAGTAATGAAAGTATCGTTATCGATACGGAATTGCCAATCGAAGAGCATAAACCCACACGTAATATATCGACTGCAGCAACATTACGACGTTTATTTTTTCACTCGAATTCAACGCAACAATCAAACGATGGCGGTAATCAATTGATTAATAAAAGTACAGAGTCAACAAGTAGTAGAGGTATACAAGAGACAAATTCATCAACAATGTTACCAGTCATTCCTGAACCTCCAGTAGTATCAACAAATAATATTAAAATAGATATTTCTATGCTATAGTTGCTAATATAAATTATAATATATATATATATATACATATATACAATCTGTTTTTTAAATCATTTCTCATACTACTTCAATGAGTGTGAGAGAGTACATATACATTCAGCAATGTGTTTAAGAAAGATGCTATTATATGTCTGCAGTAGCAATAGAAACATGTAAACAGACATATAATAGTATCTTTCTTATACACGTTACTTAATGTATATGTACTCTCTCACACTCATTGATGTACTATGGGAAATTATTTAAAAAACACAAGAGTATACAAGATGTACCTTCAAAATGTTATGCAAATTTTGAGAATAATTCCTTAAAATATTTAGTAAAAATTACGGTTCAAACTGGTTATAACGACGTTAAAGAGATCTCCCATTATGATCGTTATTCGATAGCCGTTATAAGTGAAATGTACATTTTATTTAAATGGAATACTTATCTTCTGAGAGAAATGTTATTAGGAGCTTATTTAGTAGCTCTTTTACTAAAATAATTCTTCGCTCAAGAGTAATAAAACCCTGATCGTCAAGAGACAAGCTGGAATACCGAATGGCCGGACTACCCTGGTGGAAAAAATATTTGAAGAAAGGATAAGTCTTAGGAACTCTGAATTTCTTTGAGTTTTTGGACTGTAATTCATAGTTATCTAGACTTATTAAGTCTGAATTAGACAGTCTAAAAACGTTGAGAAATTCAGAATTATTCAGAGTTTCTAAGACTTTTTCAAAGACTTATTCTTTCTTCGGATATTTTTTCCATTAGGGTAGGGCGCCTCAATCGGGCTCATTCATCTTTTTTTAAAGAAGGATAATTTGTTTGACATCTCAGGCTGACCCTTTGATATTCCAGCATGTTTTGGATGACCGGGCTTTCACTTTTCTCCGAAGAAGTGTGATTTTTGTTAAAGACTCACCAGATGTGCCCCTTTTAACACTTTTTTGATAGAAATTCGTAAGGTTGTCCATTAAAATGAGTACGAGTAAATTAGACAGATTGACTGGTTTTTGGATAAGATGTAATTTTTTGGCCACTCTGATCAAATATGGGCAGTTTTTTTGTGTATGATTATTTTTATTGATTGATTTCATCGAAATTGATGTATAAAAGTGATCGTGTCGAAAAAATTGTCCATTTTTAGTTATTCTCGCTAAGGAAATCGTTCGCGTTGTTTAAAATGTAACATCGAAAATTTTTTCACTAAACTTTATAATCAATCGAATTCGAAGAATAGCCACAGAGGCTATTGTCAAGACGCGAGGGAGTTTAAAGATTGGATAATTCTTTATTCTTTATTGGATAATTATAAGTATTGAACAATGATCTTAAAATTTTTACGACGTCTTGAAGGTACACCCAATATATTAACCGTTAATTAATATTGATTTTAATCAAAGTTTACACTTTAATTTACAAAAATAAAAAAAAGTTAACCAAAAATATTGGGTATATTTCTGTAACTGCGCTATTTTTTTTTTCTAGTATCACTAAATGTGTCACGCTTAGTAAGAAATTCCAATAGACTTTCTATTGAACGAAACTATGAAACGGGATTTATTTTTTTCCAATTTATTCCTATTCAATAATAGTTTTCAAAAAGAATAAACAAGAAATTAAAAACTTTTTTCAGTTCCTTTCGATTATAAATTTTGAATGAGTTACTAAATCTGAATTCCCGATTCATTTCAATAGGAAGTTATTGGAATTTTTTCCTAGAGCCATCAAACATACAAATGTTTATCTGATAAGTTGTTTGATAGGTCTTAGTACAGGAAACCCAATGATCTAATTTAAATCACAATAGACCTTTTGACAACAGCCTCTTAAAATATCAGCCATTTTGAAATAACTATCAAATGGGCTATAATTATGAAATTTACAAATTTCATCACAGTTACACGAGATAAACATTTGTAACACGTCATGTGACTCTCCGGGCATTGATTGGCAAAGGATTTGAGACATTTTTAAACGTAGAAAAAAAGTAAATATAGCTTATTCCATCTTTGGCTAGCATTTTTTACGAATTTTTTTTCCTCTCTCGAATATCAAATATACCGATCTCCTTGATTTTGAGTGTTGTTCTCGAAGTTCTTTGAACGCTTTCTAACTCTTTTAAGCTCGTGATTATGCGCAGATTAGATTCCATCCTGCTTTCAGATAAATAGAAGATTTCGAAGGCTCATCGTTGCTGAAACATCTATAAAATATCCCAAATATAATTAACATTTATAATTGAATTGCATTTTTTTTGAGAATCTCAACAATTGTCTCACTTTCTTTGACGATCACTGTACTAAAGTTAATTTATTTTTTTATTTGAAAATTATTAATAATTATTTATTACTAAAATGTAAGTCTGGGATCAATATTTTTCAGGTTTACCATATTGTTTTCGATAAAGGTAAATATTTGAATTTTTGCATGATTTTCGAACTTTTACCGAAAACAATTTTGTAATTTATTCTTTTCAAGCCTACGATTTTTGATGGATCAAGGTAAAATTGAATATTTTTTAGTAAAATTTTTTGTCGGGTATGAATAGTGGCAACGTTTTAAAAAAAGAAATCTCAACTATTTCAAACTCGACTGAGAATTTTATCAAAAGTAAAATTTCCTCTCGATCTGTTAAAATTGAATAAGAATACTTTATATGCACAAAATAGAACGTAGATATAAAAAAATATTTGTCCTCGATTTTGAATTCGGTAATAAATAATTTTCAAATACACAGATGTGTATACTAAACATAGATGGCAAACTCGTTCCCGTAGATATCAAATTTTTTAATATTATATGAGCAGGCTTTCTTCGATTTAATTGACGAAAAGATACAAGTTGGAGTGAAGTATTTATTTGTATAAAAGTGATAGTAAATTTGTCTAGTCCAAATAATTTAGCGATTTAAGTTTAGTATAAACATCTATGTAAAAACTTTAAACAAACAAATTTTGTGTGTAGAAGAATATTGTTTTTCTTTGTTTTTTTGGTGTGCAATAAAAATTTGTTTGAAAAATAGGGCTTTCTCGCGTATGAAATTATTAGTTAAGAAATAATTTTTAGCTAAAAATATTTTATGATAACTTTAACTGCATATTTTTTGCTAAATGTATTACGCACATTCATTTTTAAGTGTATATTCCCTCCCTTCCGATTTATAAAAAAAAAATACACCCAAAAATTTGGATAACTATAATAATCCTTATTTTAAAAAATATTTTGTGTTTTATTTTTTGTCGCGAAAAATTAATTTATAATAAACTTTTTATGTTTAAATCAAAAAATTCTTTCAATATCATTTATTTAATCCCATAAATTCCAATATTTTCTCTATAATAAACCATTTTCCCGAAATTTGCAAAAAATTTTCACCAGGTAAGCGTCAGTGGTCGAAGTAAGTTGAACTACAGATTTTTCAAACATAATTAATTTCATACAGTTCATTTGAATGTTTTGTCTCTAATCGCGTATGTTGCTCTGTTGAATTCACTTTAGACCGACAGGGGATAAATTTTATTTTCTACAATTTTATTAATATTAAAAAAATGTTACTTGTGTACATTCTCCATTAAATTATTTTTCAAATGAAACCAAAAAAATTAAAATTGGTTCATCCGTTTAAGCGCTACGATACCACAAACAAACAAACACACAGTCACACACACTTTGCGGTCAAACTTATGACACCCTTTTTTTTTAGTTCGGGGGTTAAAAAACAAAAGAATTAAACAAAAAAGCATCATTATTTTATTTATTTGTTTCTTGTTAAGTTGTTACAATGAAATACTTGGTAATTTTAAAGTTATATTTTAATTTAATTTTTCCTTATAAAATACAATGTCGTGTGTTTGCTTTTTTTTTTATTTAAATACAAAAATATGTACATTTTCCATTTTTTTTTTCTCATTATTTTTTGTTTTTTAGAAAATGATGTTCTTTTTTTCATCTTTTTTTAAATTAAAGCACCTTTTTAAATTTTATTTTTTTTTACGTTATTAACAAAATATTGTTATTATCATCTTTTGTGTGTGTGTGTGTGTTTATATATATTTATCGTCCTCCAGCTGTCCAACCGCGCCACAATGAAGCGATACTGGCAGCAGCACTTGTCACCAAACCGCCAGCAATACTTGTGGTACCGACTGTTGAGACTTGTGAACCTCCAGCAACACCGTTATGATTTGATCCCATTGCCAATATACCGACTTCAGGGCATTGAACATGTGGTACCTGAAAACACAAATTGTCACGTACAGGATGTTTATTAAAATTAGACTAATTTTCAATAATTTTAGTCTTAAAGAACCAGGGTTAGAAAATGGACGGTTCTCAAGGTATTATAAACCGCTAGCAGTACAAAAACTGTTGCGTTTTAAAAAATGTTGATCCAAAAAATTATTTATTACTTACAGATTCCCATTCCCATGGTAAAATATCATCTTCAGATCCAGAATCTTCTTCACTATTTTCCAAATCTCGACTTAATTGTTGCTCTAAAAAAAATGCTTCTTTCGGGTCAATTTCCACTGGACCTCGCCTTTAAAAATAAAAAAACAAAATTTAAAAATACATATAAAATTAAATAAATGACAAGATATTTGAGTCTCACCTTCCCAAATCACTAAGTTCTGGATTAATTAAGCATAAAATATTATGTATGGTAGCCGTTGGCCGTAATAAATATGGATTTACACTTTGTGAAAAACATAGATGCAAGACATTTGCATTTAATCGTGCTACACGTCGTGCAAATTGTCCTTCTGACATGTAACCGCTACTAAAATCACTGAAAAAAACAAAATTCATGTCAAGTTTTAATATTTTCTAAGACTTTAATACACTTTTTGAAACTTCGTGAGTTGCTTCCATTTAGCAAGTTTACTAAACTTTCTCCCTACGACTTTCTTCAAATGAGCATGATAACGTCATATTAAAGCTATCGGGCTGAAAAAACACAGTAGGGAATTTGTCGAACACTATGATCACTTGATACCATTAATTCGAAAAAATTCCTAGAGAGCAAATTTGGTAGGCTCGCCAAAATGAAGTCACTCACGAAGTTTCAAAAATGTATGAATGCATCCTTTTTGTTCAACGGTCTATTTACCTGTATGTCATTTTATAAGGCAAACGCACATCTAAGTAAAATGCTAAAACGTTTACTAATTGTGCTGTATATGTTAAAGCAGCACTTATTGTAAATGCTACATTCTGTTCCAGTTTTGAAACACAACCTTCACCAGATCCACTAAGCATACTGCCTTCAGAATCTTTATGTGATGCAACTATTTAACAAACAAATTCAATTTAATTATTGTTTAAAACTTATCAATATAATAAATAAACAATTTACCCCAATCATTATAGCTAGAAAAATCACCGGAACCAGGTAAAGTTGGTGCTACAATTCGATATCGAACACCACCAGAGGTTTCATGATCTGAGAGTTGAATCCATCTGTCACGAACATACACGGTTTGTTGAGCTTCAGCTAATACTTCACTAACACTATCTTCATTACTGCGTGAACTTAATGTGCTTTCGACACTGCTGTAAAAATTTAGAATTTTCTTTGATTCGTTAATTCAATTGTTTTGTAGAATAACACACTTCTCCAAAGAAAAATAGAATTTCGGTCGTCAAAAGAAAAGTTGGAATACTAAAAGATCGAGTACCGTATTAGGAAGCTTACCTTTGTGGGGGAGTCGGTAATACTTTTGAAATTGGAAATATATATTTAATTAATTTTTCAATATGTTTATGCGTCAATTTTTTTAATTCTTTTAAACTTTCGTCAATCTCATTCTTTTTGGCAACAATTCCTTGTGGATAATCTTCCACACATCTATAACAAAAATTAATTCCCATAATCAAACCAAACAAAAAAAAATATTCGAAATAATCGTTTACAAATTACCGTTCTAAAACTAAAACTCGATCTCGATAACGAGGTAAACGCATTTTCAAATCATGATTTTTCTTTTTAATTTGTCCTAGTTGTTCAACTGCCGTTGTTTTCCGTTTCTTTGTAGCATCAATCAATTTTCGTAAATATACAATTCTTTGGTTACATTGTTTTGTCTCGGAGATCTTGAAATTATACAATTTTATTAAAATTATTTTTTCATCTTTTGATCAAGTTATTTCTAGCTATACTATCTAGACAGATGAAGCTAGAAATAGCTTCATCTCTCGACTGGCAGAAGATGAAAGTGATATTTTTTCTTGCGATAAACGTTCGCTTAACACCAGTTTTATTTTATATAGAAAAATAACTTTTATCGATAAAATTGTTTCAAGCAAAAAAATTTTAGGTAGATAAGCGCACATCTTATGCAGGCAATAAACTTGATCTAGGTTTCCAGGCTCAATGAAAAGCTCAGCCAATTCCATAACTGGTAAGAGATAGATTAACACTTTTTTTTGTTCGAAACATTTTTTTGAAAACCGTACAGTTTAGGCAAGTTCAAAATGGTGTAAAGAAAATTTTTCGTAAAAATACACCATTAATTTTAAAAGTTATAAACTATGGAGGGTAGAGATAAGGATAACTATCTTAAATAGGAGTTAAAGTAAAAAAGTTTCCATCTAAAAACAGCAAATAACAGTTACAAAATTGACCAGAATGGCGCTTGTGTAGCAGGAGGTGTTTGATATGAAATTCTCTATCCTTCTCGAACAACTTGTTTATATCTTTATCTTACTCTTAATACTTTGAGCACTTCTTTTAAAACTTACACTTTTGCTATAGCAGCGACACCCTTATTTGCTGCTTTTCGAAGGACACTTTTTATATACAGAGATGATTCTCCTTATCTCTACCCTCCATATTATAAAAAAAAAGGATTTTTCGTCAATATTTCATAAAATATTAATATTTAAGACATTTAAAGAAAAGAAGTTTCCGGAAGTCTATCTCCATTATTTATAATTTTAATTGAACGCTAAAAATAGGTCTTTTTGCGTCATTTTTTAGATTGTTTTAATATCGTAAAAAAAGTTTTTGATAAATGTGACGAATTTTAAAACGATAAAAAATACGAGTTTGTGGAACCACATGGAAAAATGTTTCAAAATTAAATGATTCATCTTTAATCCTTGAATTTTAACAGTCACATTTTATACCAAGAAAAGAGCTATTAATAAACATTATATTGTTTGAAATAAAATTTAAGAAAAATAAGATATAAAATTTTTTAATTACCAGTTGATCGTAATTAATTTTCTTTTTCAATAGCTTTTCACATTTTTCTTGAACAAGTTGTTTTGAATTTCTTAAACTATGAAGACGTAATTGTTTTTCAGAAAACCTTAAAAAAAACCATAAATATATTAAAAAAAAAACCCATTATGAATTGATTTTCTGATCAAAAAACAAACAGATTCATAATAAAAGAAACCCTTTGTTTTGACATTAAACAGCTGGTTTCTGTATGCATTACAATGGTGTATAACTATTACCTTTCTGAATAACTGGAGGTAGAATATGTAAAATCACCATTACGAATGCATTGTTTACAATAAAATGTTTTTCTAAAATTATTACATAACTGACAAATTTGATGATTAAATGTAAATACACTGCCACTGTCTAACGACGATGATAAGTGAAAATCTTTTGGAGCTACACTTTCATCACTACTGTCATTTACAGTCGCCATAAGTAAAACCAAATCACTGGTTTCAACATCACTCATACATACATGTTCTATGATCCTCAACTTTATAATACAAACATACATAGATGTTTATAATCAATTTAGATCACTATATACATACATGTCATTATGGAAGTAGGAATTTAAAAGGAAAGAAGAAAAGTCTTAAAATAACACGTGGTCGTATAATATTTTATTACGTATGGTCGGAGATGAATTAACGCTTTTCCACTGTTGAAGAGATTTTTAAAATACAGTCAAACCTGGGTAAGTGAGAACTGGATAAGTGAGAAAACTCTATAAGTGAGGGAAAGAGCCAGAACCCGTCATTTTAAGCTCCCAAAACCTCTATTAGTGAGAAACAGAAACCTTTGTTAGAGAGAGTCGTTTTTCCCTCATGGACCTCCGTAAGTGCTACTTATAACCTCTATAAGCGACAGTCGAGCTTCATTTATTTATATTATTTAAGAGGAACTATAGCTACAATAAAAATACATACATACTTGTTATTGCTGCGTACATCTATAAGAAAGAAACGTTACCCATGTACCCGCATTAGCGAGCAACTCGGGCTAGTGAGAAACCTCTAAAAGCGAGAATGGATTGTGCTCCCTTGAACTCTCGCTTATCCAGGTTTGACTGTAATTTCATTTGAAAGCTGTAGCCTTCAAATTTCTTGTAAACTCTTTTCGGGATAGTTAATTGACTTGGATAAAAATTCATAAGCTCAATATAATAGAAACACCAATGGATTAATTGTTTGAAAATTTTGATATATTTTTACATAATCAAACAACAAAATCAATTTACAATATTTACTTTCCAATATATATTCAAAATTAATGAATTTTTTAATAATTCAACAACCAATATCCTTTAGACAATATCAGACTGGTTACAATAGAAGATATAGTTATGAAAAGCGATCTAAGTTTAAAATACACATCTCTGGTTTTTAGAATCTACTATACACATTTTTTTTTTTTTTTTGGAATATCCGTGTGAATCAACGATAACAATAATTTCCGTTTTGAAAAATAATCGTAATAATTAAAATATCAATAAGCTGTTTTACATTGATTTTAACAATTTCATGGCTGTAATCAATTGTTCGTTGATTCCATTTATATTGATGTAATGAAATATAACTATTGTCGCCTACTTTCACTGATGAAAAATTAATAATTTATTCTATTAGGTAATTCGGTGCTAAACAAGTCTCAAACAACTTTCAATACAAGTCGACTAAAACAAATTTATAATTTTTTAACACTTTTCTCAGTGTTTTATAACTTTTGTTTTGTTTGTTTTCTTTTTTTTGAATTGATTAGCTAGGTACATAAATTTTCTGCACGTCAATTATCGCCAAGAATTTTTCTAAATATATTTGGCAGATAATAAAGTTCGTACCACGTACCAGGCCAAATTCTTTTTCAATTTTTGCATTTAAAAATTTGGCAGATATTATAAGTTTATATTCTAAGCCAAATTATTTTGTTTACAAATACATTTTAGGATTCAGAAATTCAATCACTTTCCCTCTTTTGTTGTAATTTTATTTAAAATTTTAAATAATTAATAACTTAACAAATTTAGTTCAGTTGAAAAACGATAGATGGCTTTATGTACCTGCTGAGTTGGGAGCAGTTACTGATGATATCATAGAGTTATTATTAATAGATAGAGGTGACAAACCATAGAAACCGATTTAGCTTGCGTTCACCCAACAACATTATTGATATAATAAATAAATTTGCTATTATTTTATATAAATTTCACTCAAACCCAACAAATCAAACCGAAAAAGGTACAAAGAAAAATAAATACTAATAATAAAAAAGTTTAAGAAGACAAGTTTATTCATAAAAAGGTGAGTAAAAGGTATGTATATTACATTATTGATAAAAATAACATGTCAAAGGTGGAGTGGTGGCTAGCCCAGTCGCCCCCTGTTAGAGAGTACCTCGGTTCGAATCTAGCATTTTCCCGATTAATTTTTAATTAAAAAAGTAATTATGCCGGAGAAAATCAATTTTTTTAGAAAATTATTATGAGAGCCAAAAGCCACACATAAGTAAGAGAGCGAGGTATATTTTATGTTATTTTAATTCCCACCCCCTGACAGAAGATTGATTTATGACATAAGTAGGAAAGTGGGACTAACATAATTAATTCTTTTTTTTGTGATATAACATGTTCTCCTATTCCAAAATCTTATAAAATTTTATTTAGCAAGAATTAATTTTAGCATGTACAACAAAAAAGCAAGCAAAATAAGTATTTTTTTAAATATTTTGTAATAGGAGAACATGAGTGAGATTAACAATATGACATGTTCTCCTATTAAAAAGTTTCAAATTTTAGCATAACCAAGCCATTTTGTACATATTTTTAATATTTTGTAATAGGAGAACATGATTTTAAAGAGTGAGATATATTTATGATTATTTAAATTCCAACCCCCTGACAGAATAGTGATTTATGACACATGTATAATTGACATTATTTATGGCAAGAGGGTGGGTTATATCGATAATTTAAACTATAAAAAGATTGGAAAATTTAAACAACAGGAAAAATTCATTTAGTATAAAAGTAAAAATATTACCAAGTACCAGGATACGAACCAGCGTACCTTGGTTTCATAGGCAAGTACTATATCCATTCTGCCACCCGACTTATTTTTAAAAAATAATTAATTTAAAACTTACCTTTACTAAATAATTAATTGATTGATAATTTTGTTCTGAAAGAAAAACTAGGATAGAAAACTTACAAAATAAAACAAAATTTAAAATATATAACGATTTTTATTTATTTATAACAAACAAACAAAAATGTTTTAATTTTTATGAAAAATCATATTGGGGGGCTAAATTACGTTAGTTCACTTATCAATTCTCTTAACTTTTAGTCCGAATCCCTAATAATTATTTAGAAAAGAAAATACGGCCATGTTATTTGCTGATAATGTAGTATTCTATAGATAAAATAATTTTTAAAATCGGTTAAGTTGTGAACTCGAAAAATGACGGTTTATATATATTTTCAGACAAATTTTCATTTTGAAAAATTCTTTCTTATGTGACACCTGCAGCATAAAATCAATATTTTCTCGAAATTCCAAACTTCTATTATTTGTGATTCAGGCTGGTCGTCGATATATCAGTCGCGAAATTGCTTATTCCCCCTCTGAAATGTTTTTGATTTTAAATAATATACAAAAACTAATCATCAAAATCGGAGCTATCATTGAGGACTTCGGGCTAAAAACATTCATTGATGCGACTAAAAACTCACAGATGAAAGAAAACAACGAAGATAATTTTAAATAATGAATAGAACTTTATTAGATTTTTATTAAAATTAATATTTTACAACAAATCCCTACAATGTGTGTGAAATAACAAATAACACTAAATTTTTCATTTTGTTAAATGACAATAATTTTTTTTCTTTGTTTTTTCCAAGAATAATAATGAGATTCACATCTATCTAAGGCAATTTTTATTAAAATTTGTTCTTTTTTTTATGCTCAAAATTATAAAATTTGTTCTTTTGTAATACACAATTGGTAAAAAGCTTTCAAAATTAAGTTAAATTTACCTTACAATTAATTTTATTTGAATACTTAACCTTCAAGCGTATAGCACCGTCTGTGTTCCAAGAAGTACGTGTTCCATAAAAATATGCTTTCATTCTTGGAAGCCACACAACTAAAGCTTTTGTTTTTTAAATCATTGATACACAATTTGTGCTCACCATTTTTGAATTCTTTTCAACTTTATATTAGAATGGATTTTGAACTACTCGAAAAATGTGCGTTGCAAATACTTCTTCAATTTTCTCAGCACCAGTTATCGCTTGAAGATTAAGTTCATACATTTCTTTAATAATTAATGAGTATTTGAAAAATGAATGTAATAGCTGCGCACAGGTGCAGTGAAAAAGTACGATTGACGCGCAAAAGCGAAAAATTGTGTTATATAGGCCAAATTTTTTTTTTTTTTAATATGAAAAAAAATAAAATACATTTGTTGGTATTTTTTTTTAAATTTTATTTGTTTATATTTATATAAATTAAATAGAAATTATATTATAATTCTAAATAAAAATTTAAAAATAGAAAAAAAAAAAGTAGAAGAAAAAAACAAAACGACACTAATTATGGGCGATTGGGATACGAGTTTCACCGGCTAATGCTGGAAGAGGGGCGTCCACTGTTAGTACACCATCTTTGCTCAATGAACTCTTGATTGTTTCGGGATTTGTACCTTTTGGTAATATAAATTCTCGGTTGTACTCTCTGTAAACTGATTTTGTGTCGGATTTTTCTTCATGTTTGGCGTGAACCTAGAAAAAATTATATTATTTTAATTATTGTAAATTAATAATTGGCAAGGCTGTTTAAAATATTAATATTGGCTTATGTCTATAAACTGGCAACGAATGGTCGTGACAATAGCAAGCAATTCTTTTAATATTGATTCGTTATCAGCCATGTCTAAGATTCTGTTAAGACTGGCGGTTCTTAGTGATCATCTATCAAAACTTATTGCAGCATTTTGGAAGTTTGGAATCGCAATAAATGCATTTTAATTAGATTCGATCGATTTTTGATTTATTGAAATAGCATTCAATCGGAATTTCTGATTCAATAGAATTTAAATAAGATTGCCATTTATAGGCCAATCAAATTAAACATTGAATCTCCGAAACTATCGAATGAGTGAATGATCTAAAAATATGATTAAAAGGGCAAAAATTAAGATTTAAGTATACTTACAAGTAATTTATTATCAACGGTTTTGACGACAATTTCTTCTGGTGCATACTGACTAACATCAAATCGTAATTTCAGGCATTTGTTGTCGCCTTCATCTTGGATTAATGGAGAGTTTAATGAGTCTAACCATGTGTTTGATTCAGTTGGTTTTAAGTCACTGGTTGCATTTTGTGTTGATGATTGTGTTGTTGAACTATAATAAAAAAGAGCGAATTAATTTTTGGAAATAAATTTAATATAGATTAGGCAGTGCTTAAGAAAACAATAGTACAGTTTTCGAGCGAAATACAATGATGTATGACTTAAATTGTGTGTCATTAACAGTGTTGAGAGATAGTTGCTGGTTAAGAAGAGTATTTTAAGACGCTAAATGTTAATAGGCAAAAGCAAAATTGATTAGTTACGAATTTTGACGATTTTACAAATCAACAAAATAATTTCCGTTAAATTTTTATCGCCCCCTCGAATGGCTTAATTTAAAATTCGTCGAATTCACAGTCGAAGGCAATCTTTTGTAATTTAAACTTCTAGCAGGTTCAAACTAAAATTCAATTATTATGAAAATTAAAAGTTTTCCTGTATCCATTTCATTGTTATCAAAAGACCTGGTGTTGAGTGATGAAATCTTCCCATGTCAGATCTCTTGCGATATGAGGAACGTTAATCTTAAGCAACCCAAATTTTTTAGTCCAGGACACAGATTTTAATGTTTGAACATTAATTTATTAATTTTTAATCTAGTTTTAAAGTTAGGGGATTTAAGCTTTAGATTATATAATAAAAAGTAGGCCTATCAGATTTATTGAAATGAAATGGTTTGGAAACTTTCGAGAAATTTCCCATCCGGTCCGAATTTTATTTGTATACTATGGCAAGCGAAGTTCTTCCCTGATAATAATTCCCTGATGAATAATTTGTCTAATTTGTTTGGTCGGGCAAATTTCTGCTGTGTCAATGATATAGCAACATGCAGATATATTCATTAAAATAATCTTAACGAATATAAAATCGTGCAAATAACTTAAAAATCAATTTTTCAGGCCAAGTCATGTAAATATAATTTAAAGTTGAAACTTATTGAGTATTTCTCTAGGTAAGCCTTTTTTAAACTTGAGCAACTAAAAATAAAAATAAAATTTTGATGTTGTCTACTGAAAAAACAATGATAGAAACCAATGAGAAAATTAAAGAACAATTTTGGTGAAATGTGTGGTAAACATTCGAAAAGAAAAAAATTTTTTTGTACTAAAATATCAATCTACAGGCAGCAGCAACTACATGATTTACCAAATTGAATATTTACCAACCTGCTGTGGCTGGTGTTAGTCTTGGACGAGGAGGATCCTCCGGAGGAGATCGATTCATAATTGTAAGTCATGCAAACCATTAAAAGCTCTGTTAACTGTGCTTTCAAATACTGTTATTCAAATGTTTGTAACCCGATTAAGAAAATAATTTTATTGGAGTGGCGTTTTATTTCTTAGAAGTTATGTATACATTAAGATTAGTATTTTAAAATCTCCCTCCCTTTCACTCAAAGCAAAAATTCCTTATTATAAAACAAAGCTAATACTGAACAATTTTACTTCCTCGTATTTGCTCTAGAATTAAATCTTACTAGAGCGTCTCACGACAGAAACAATTAGGCTTTGGGCTGCCGATTATGACACATGCTATGGCATTATGTATGTTATATTATAGTCATTACTATGCAATCCTGATAGCTTGGGCAGTAGAGGCCTGACTATATAATTTGTTATTTTAGTAATTACTTAATTCAAATCCAAAAGAAGTCTTAAATTTCTTTAAATTTTAAATTATAAAATGGAACTCTTGTTGTAATTACGAGTTGGTTGGGTTCTGAAGTTTTCAGTCCTTGCGTTAAAAAATGTTACCCTATTATGGAAAACGGAGATATTACCGTATTACGTCTTTGTGCTAAAATATTATATAAATATAGTCAATTGAGTAATAATGTGCAGTAAAATTAAATAATATTAAATAATTTAAATCTAGGTTTGGCTGTCAGCAGCCTAAAGCCAAAATTGTTCCTATCTCGAGACTTATCTTGCTGTACGTTTAATAGGGATATAATGTAAACGTGGGTGGCCTTTATATCTAGCATATAAAAGTATATGGCAATGACCTCGTCTTTAGCATCACGATATTAAATAATGTTAAATAATTTAAATCTAGGTTTGGCTGTCAGCAGCCTAAAGCCAAAATTGTTCCTATCGCGGGACTAATCTTGCTGTACGTTTAATAGGGATATCATGTAAACGTGGGTGGCCTTTATATCTAGCATATAAAAGTATATGGCAATGATTGTCCCTCGTCTCTAGCACCACGATATTAAATAATGTTAAATAATTTAAATCTAGGTTTGGCTGTCAGCAGCCTAAAGCCAAAATTGTTCCTATCGCGAGACTAATCTTGCTGTACGTTTAATAGGGATATCATGTAAACGTGGGTGGCCTTTATATCTAGCATATAAAAGTATATGGCAATGATTTTCCCTCGTCTTTAGCATCACGATATTAAATAATGTTAAATAATTTAAATCTAGGTTTGGCTGTCAGCAGCCTAAAGCCAAAATTGTTCCTATCGCGGGACTAATCTTGCTGTACGTTTAATAGGGATATCATGTAAACGTGGGTGGCCTTTGTATCTAGCATATAAAAGTATATGGCAATGATTGTCCCTCGTCTCCAGCAATACGATAACGCAGAATAAAAAGTACACATGTAAAATCGTTTTAGACTACATTATTTTTATCCAGTACGTCGAATAGAAAACTTCTCTAGCTAAAACATAATAGAAAACTTCTCTAGCTAAAACATAAGTGTGAAATACTCCGAATTCCATAAAGACGATTTTAATTCGCCTGTCAAACTTTAATTTCATACTAGAATAATTACGAATAAAAGAGTAAAACAATTCAAACGTCCTTAAAATTTTGTTCCTAGATGTATATGTATCTTTTCTAGAAATTAAAAAAATCTTCCTAAAATTACTTTAAAACGAAAAAATAGCCTATAATTTGTGTATTTTTGCCCAGTATTAGTTTTGAAAGTATATATAAAAAAGATAAAAAGATTTTTTAATAAAATAATAAAAATTATTTCTAGAACATGATTTATTTCACACGAAATTAATAAAAATTTTTGTTGGCTGTTGGTAAAGTATGACTATCAGGCGTGTTTGTTTTATTTATAAATATAAAATTTTTAAGATAAACAACAGTTAAGTAATATGTATTTGTTTTACTTTTAATTTTTTTTATTTCTACAAAAAAAATATTTTTGCCAAATTGAAATTTGATTATTAAATGATGCGCGCTGATTTCAATAATTTTCAATAATTATACATATGTACAATTTTGTTAATCATTCAGTAATTGCTTTTGTATTGTGTAATTATTTTTTTGTGTTCAAAAATTCGTTTCGTGCAATTTTCATTATTTTTATGGTAGATTAATAATTATAAGTGATTATCTTGGCATAAAGGAATTTTATCTTTTTTTTTTGTTTTTAAATTATAAAATTCAAAATATTTTTTTTATGATTTGATTAATTAATCGCTATAATAAACTAATTTTTTAAAATTAAATGCTTCGTTAAAATATATTGAGTCATTTTAATAGTTGTCTTTACTCTTATTTACTAACGGATTTAAAAAAATTTTGCCAAAAGTTGTAATCCATAATCTCAAATTTTTATATGTTTAATAGCCGCGTTTGGTCGCGATAATGAATTAGAACAATCTAAGTTTGTATAAGCAAATATGTCTTCTCTGGAATGCCGCGATTATCGCTTGCCGTCCCATGCCGCATGACTTTCTGATAGAAGTTGTAAAACGTCAGAATACGAATTAATCCGAATGTAATAAAATTGAATAATAAAGACGAATTTAAAAATTGGGAAAATTATCTATAGATCGAGAAGATATAATAAACATGAACAGCGTAGGCTTTATTTGTATATGTTATGAACACATTTTTGTGGTTATGTTATTATACATATATGTCATTTGTTAATTAAAAATAACAAATATTGACAGATACAATAATACATTACAGTGACAACTTTGACAAATGTAAATATAAAAAAAATCATATATGATATTCATGTATTACATCTAGATATAACCTTGAAATTTGTTTACTCAAATCTTTTCTTTGGTAAACAATTAACAAGCAGTATTTATTATCTTCGTAAAAATCTATTGTAAACTTCCATTATTTTTCCAAAACCTAAAGGGGCGCTAGAACAAATCTTAACTTCTGACAGCATCTAATAATTTATGTGCTGGATCGCTAGAGATGCTTTCACGAAAAAACTAATGAATGGATTTGAATGAAACTTAACAATAATGTAGTTTATACATTAGAATAACACATGAGCTATAATTTATAAAGATATATTAAACAAACAAAAAATTAAAAAAATTAAATTTAATCTGACACTTTACTGCTCCATCGATGGTCAAGATTTCTGTAAATATTTAAAATAGTAAATGTCAAACAATTCATTATTATCTTGCAAAATAAAACTTTTTGCTTGCACAAGCGTAGTTTTACATTCCCTAAAGAGTTCAAAAAACATACCAAAAATTTACATCACGTTTTACGATTTTAATGTAGAATTTTACTGGCGTACGTTTATGAGAAACATATTTAAATGCCTCTAATTTATACATAACCTAATTATTGTGTTTGTATGGCTCATCAAAGAGATATATATAAATTTGGGAATAGTCTCAAATGTAATAAAATAATAAATTTAACACCTAGTTAAAAAACATTATTTGTAGAAAAGTATTATCAACACTTGAATAAATCTTAGAACCAAATATATTTATTGTAAATTGTTGATTGTTGACAACATAAAATTTACCATAAAAATTGCATAATATGTTTATTTTGCACAGTTTGAAGCTGAAGCTGAACAGAGTTTCAAAATCAAATAAAGTTTACATCATCAATGTAATAAAAAGATATATTGTAATACAGAAATAAATAATAATAATAATAGAAAAATAGTGTATGAGTCATTTAATTTAAATAATGCAGCATGTTTTTTAGAAGAGTGAACGGATGTTGGATATACTTCAGTAGATATGCTAATATACATGTAATATTTTTAAACGATCATACATTTATTAATGGTTCTAACTTAACTGGAGTATGTAATATTTATTGAGACCATGGTAGAACTAGACAAGGTATGCTCTTATGCAGGTAGGAGTAGGATGGGGATATTCTCTCACTCTCTCGCACGGTACCCAGTCACCGCCATATTGCTTATTTGTTTAGTGAGTAGGTTTTGTATGCATTTACAGGTCCTACCGAACAAGAAGAGTATTTCGACGTATTTTGATAAATTGTTTATACGGCCTTAGCTCCTAAATTATTGAAAATTTAGCAAAACCTTTTACATCATTTTATTCTACATGAAAAAGCAAATATTTCCTTTTTTTATGCGTCTGCGACAGGGCCAATAGAACCGGAGATATGGTTGAACTTGATACTTATTTTAAAGGTATGAGTCTATATATATTTTTCAGCAAAGCTCACGATTTTTACATACTCAACACCAGTTACATTCAACGCATTCTTAAACGATCGTTTGATATTATAATGAAAGAAACATACGATAGTCATTTGAAATAAAGATTTTATATTATGTATAAATTGAGGACTACTGCTCTGCAACCAACCAATGCTACTGTTTTTTTTTTTTTTTAAAGAGCCTAAATAAATATTAATTTTATATTTTGAAACGAAGCTGAAATAGTAGGTATGCTTATGCATTACCAAAAATAGAATTGTTGATGTAATACATCATACTTAAATCATAAATACTCTGTAAAAACAATATGAACAGGGTCGGACTTTACACTTCAAATTATTATTAAGTTTCTTTTGCTTTATTTTGTCCTTCAACAAACCAATAACTTGTAATGGTCAAAACAATAAATTTCCTATTAACATGGGCGCCCCCAGGATTACATTCAAGGGGGAGGGGGCACATCTGCGTCTACACTTGTGACAAAAAGAACAGAAAATCTTCTGGAAGCAGCAGAGATGTGGTTTTATTGACGAATAGCGCGATAATGGTTTTATAGACGAATAGTATTTACTGAGGACTGAGGTGGAAAAGAGTAGAGGAGGACAATGAATTTTTAATCTTTTTCTCTGTATTTCCCTTCAAGACGGGGGAGGGTACAAGGGCACCACCCTCCCGACGTGACAAGTGCACCTACCTACCTCCCGAAAGCCAAAGATCTAGAAGACCCTTTTAGGTGAAGCAAACGTCCTTCATATGAATCGAAGTGCTCTATAAATCCGACTCTGTAAAACATATGTCGCAACAACAAAATTTTTATCGAGTTTATTTAATTATTTCACATAAATGCAAAATAATTTTTTTTATGTATGCTGTTAATTAGTATCTGGGTACTATACGGCTTTCTAATTGCAATCTGTTAATTTAAGTAATATATATACATAATAATTTATATTTTATTTTTATTGTTTACATAAATTTGTTGTACATTAATTAAAGGTAATGTGTTGAATCATTAACATAGTCAAGAGAGAAGGGTGTTAGGGGGGAAGAGCTAAGTATACAAGCCGGCAAGAGGTGTACATTTATTAATATGCTTGGCTACCGGGTACAAATAAACAAATAGTCCAAGTAAATTAGACATTTTATTCGTTAAATTTTGAAACGAGCAATTTCTCAACGTTAACGTGTAGATTTTTAATTTTTCAAAAGGATTTTCGGGACCCGTACTGTCTCAGCAAATTATATATATCTACACTAATATTAGAAAGAGGAAACATTTGATTTTTCCTTTGTTTGTTTGTAATGTTAAACTCAAAAGCTACTGGACCGATTTTAAAAATATATATAGACCGAGTAATATGAAGTAACATAATATTTTTTATCAGGGATTTCCCGGAGAAGCGAAATTCATCGAGCCGTTTGAAAGATACGAGATAATAAAGAACTTTACCAAAAAAAAAAATACATACATATAAGATACGCGCGAAAAACAAACATAACCCCTCCTTGACAGTCGGGTAAAAATTAACTAATATCAATTTTCATATTTGCTTGGACTAAAAACATCGTTAAGAGGAAGAATAGGTATAAAATATAAATGTTTATGTCAGTTTTTAAAGGAAACAATTAATTATATTTTTTAATTAATAAATCATTAAGAATTGATTTTTGTTGTTCCGACACAGAATATATTAATAAATAGAGTTTTATTTATAGATTTGTCGTACGAAAAAAAAACACCGGTAGTACCGTTAATTAAATGGGAGTTTCTATCTAAATATTTACAAAATTTAAAAAAAAAAAAAACTCAACAAATTTTTTCGGTACGGAATCCTAAACTCGCACTTGAAACATAACTTAGAACACTCTTCAATAAATTACCTTTCAAACAAAACAAATCAAAATCGGTTTATTCGTTTAGGCGGTAGGATGCCACAGACAGGCAGGAAGACACATACACATAGCAGTTAAACTTATAATACTTTTTTTTTGCGATTATCCATTGTCTGCTCAAATTGAAACAATTTCTGCAAATTTTGACCTAAGTGGTAGGAACCGGAATGCACACATTCTGTGTGAATCAGAAAGATTCTCCTTCAAACGACATCATCACTTACTCCTAACGCAAGTCGAATCTAATCTAAACTAAATCCTTTGGAGAGATCTTTAGAGATCTTTTTTAAAGTTGTTGAAATTTTCAAACAAAACAATTTCAGCCTTACTAATAATGATCAATAAATTAATTTCGAGAAAATTCTATTTTTCTAATTATAATATGTTGTTTTAAAGTCACACCTAGCTCCCCATAAGTGATAATATAACACCCTTAACACCTAATTAAAATATATGAATAATTTAAAAAAAAAACCTACACAAATCTACACCCAATAGTACACACAATACATGTCCATATTTCAATTAAAGACCTTGTATCTCGTTTATACAAAAAAACACGGAAAATTCCTCTCACACCTACACTTTTCATAATTAATTATTCGTCTATATTATTCATTTTCCAATATGTAAAAAGAAAAACAACTTAATTGAAGAACCTTGAAAATTATTTTTATATATTTAAAATAAAAAATTCGTTTTAACCTAAAATAAATTCAAATCAAATTTAATTTCCGGATAAATGTTAAATTAAATAAACTATTTGTAAAAAGAATTAAGACTTAAATATTCTTATTTTTCATAATAGGATTATGCAAATGCATAATCCTTAATCCTACATTCCTTTATTTTGTAAAATCATGAATTAAAAATATTAATTTTTTAAGTATAGAGAAGTTTTTAACATAAAAAGTCCTTGTTCTGAATAAATTTTCTTCGAAACATTACATTTATTGATTATTTTTTTACTAGAAAATTCAATCAATAAAAACGCACAATAGAAATGCAATTTGTATAAAAAAAAATTTTTTGTACGAAAAATCTTACAAATTTTAATTTTAGAGAAGATTCGAGAAATAATTTATACTTAAATCAAAATGCTCGTCAATTTCTTGACAATTTGCCAAGAATTTCTAAATTTAGAAAACATTTCTTCATGTAAGTCGTCGTATATTTACTCTCAATTACAAAACGCCGATAATCATACTTAAAAAATTTGTTAAAAAAATTTCATTTCCAAAAAAAAAATAATTAGAGTAAATATTTACCTGGTTGTACTTTTAAAGAAATTATTTGATTCGCGATTCATAAGTTCGTGCCGAAATCGGCTCATTTCATCTTCCATTTTTCTCATTTCAGCATCAAATCGTTCACGAATACTGCTAAATTCAGTATCGATAACACTAAAATCGCCTAATTTTATTGGGATGTTACGTTTAATTCCACTATTTGCCATTTTTAAATAAATAAAGCACAATAAGTTATAATTTAAAAATAATATTTGTACACTTCACAGTTTATAACAAAAACGCACAACTAGTTCTGCGGTCGCTGGTTCAAATGTGATTAATTTAAATACTGTGTTATTTCTCATACATAAGGTCTCTGTTTATAAATAGATTATGAATTCATCACTTTATGTATTTGTATTTGTATTGTACAACCTTCTGTGATGTAACGAGTACTAGACATGGTATCGCACTCAAAAATGTTCAATTTTATTCAAGCACTGCGCAGCTTCTTATTGTGTGACGTCATTATGCTACTTAATGTAATGTCTTCATTTTCATTTATTCAATTATATTTAATTACTATAAAAAGACAAAAAAAAATGTGTCCACGCAAAATAATTGTAACGTTAATCAGTCATTATACCATGTATATATGAAATATACATAGTATTATAAGTTTAGTCCCAAGTTTGTAACGCCTAAAAATATTGATGCTACAAAAAAAAAATTGGTATAGGTGTTCATAAAATCACCTAATTAATCCATTTCCGGTTGTCCGTCCGTCCGGCCGTCCGGCCGTCCGTCCGTCCGTCCGTCCGTCCGTCTGTGGTCACGATTACTCAAAAACGAAAAGAGATATCAAGCTGAAATTTTTACAGCGTGTTTAGGACGTAAAAAGTGAGGTCAAGTTCGTAAATGAGCAACATGGGTCAATTGGGTCATGGGTCCGTAGTACCCATCTTGTAAACCGTTAGAGATAGAATAAAAGTTTAAATGTAAAAAATGTTCCTTACAAAAAAATAAACAACTTTTGTTTGAAACATTTTTTTGTAAACATCACTGTTTACCCACGAGGGCGTTAATTAGGTACAAATTTTATAGTATGTATTAATATCAAAGTGAGTATCTTTTGTTATTTACGTGACGTCAAAAAAACAAACGAGTGCGCATCAACACTTGCGCATTATATGAGAATATCAGTTAAATATGTCAGATATGTATGTATGTGAAATGTGACAGAGTTATCAACATTGCCTATACATGGTATTTCAACAATTAACTCAGTCAATTGTTTGTTTTCACTTGTTTATCATCATACTTTTAGTACATGCAAATTTTTGTGTTTAGTCAAATTTCCAATTAAAAGTTCGTCATCATTGGTCATCAATAAAAACTGCAAAGGCGATTGAATACATTAAAAAGGGAGTGGAAAATTTCTCAAATGGTTTTGAGAAAGAAACTGCTAAATCAAAAACAATTTTCTCAATGAGGCAAAGCAATAGCCAATTAAACCGCTTAAAGTCTGGAGGCTAAAAAAAAGGTTTGACGAGGAGGATATTTCACCCACCCATCTAATAATAATCCGACATTCATTGGTAAGAAAATGCGAGAAATCACACTTAGACAATCATTATTAATCTGGAAATTTAATTTTGCTTTGCTAATTTTTTAATAAAATATCATTTATTTTGTTCCTAATTCTCTGTCGATCTTTTTCTTATCTTCACAATCTGACAGTCATGTTTCAAAAAAATTTGAAACATGACTGAATGAAACATGAGACATTTTTATTCGGAATGAAATTAGAGTTTAATTTTGTTAAAAAACATCTGATGCCAGCGATAAACTTAACAATTTTCCAAATATTTGGAGAACAAACTATATTATATCGCCGTTTTATGAATTTTGATTTTTCAGTAAAAGCTATGAAAAATTCAGATTTAGGATTCCGAGAAATAACAGCCTATTCGCTTTTTCATTGATTTTAGTTTTATTTATAATTATACAAAGTATCATAGATTTTATGCAAAAAATCCAAAGAATGGGAGATGTAATGTTTTAAAATGCATTTAACATTTAACACGATTCAAAGTTCCCGCCAGTTGTGACGTCATTTTTCATTATGCATTTACTTGCGCAAAAATATACCTTGCTTTTTTTTTTTGTGCAAATACATTAACTTGTACGACCTTGTGTGTACAATAAAGAAATATGGACACGTCATTTTATATTTTACTTCTCTTTTTCTACATTAAGAAGAATTTCCAACGTCATTTTATTAAATAATAGAAAAAGATAAAAGAATTTCATTTAAATGAAATAATAAATATAGATTTGTTTTGTTGCACAAATAGCCCACGATTATTTTATGACTAATATCGTTCAATCTTGCGTAGGTTGACTTACAAAAACGATATTGGTAACAAAAAAATTAATACCTACAATTTATTTACAAAGTTGTTTGTCTGTATCGAAAAAAAACAATTGAATATTCTCGTAAAAGGTCGGAATTTGAACTATTCTTGTAGATAGATAAAAAAAAAATGTAGGAGTAAAAAAATACTCATCACAAAAAATTTATATGTATCTTGCTCATTAGTTATTAATACTTTTTTGTTTAATCATTTATTTTTCACCTCCACATACAAGAACGGCGGAAGACATGTGGTTAGTGGAAAAGTATTTGTCAGGAAATATCTTACGGGTTTCAACCTATTCGCACCATGTGTGAGTTTTATTTGAGGCGTTTCCATGGGAACGATACACTACTTTCATTATAGAATTGTACGAATGCATATATAATTTGTTTGAGAATGGTCTGACATTTATTAAGAATGATGAATCTTAAAGGTTAAACAATAACCAGACAAAGCCGGATATTTCAGCTCGATAAAGAGAATATGACTATTCTCGAAGCTTCATTAATGACAACTGTGTATGCAGGTCTCGTGAGTGTTACACACCACCATTTTCTTAATTGAATGAGATGTTAATGTAAACACTATTTTGTTCTCTCGAATTTTATTATGATAAACATTCATCATAATTTTGTATTACACTATTACCTCATCAGAATATAAATAAAATATTTTCATTTTAGAAACAAAGTATGCATAATAATTAATTTCTTATCAATATAATATTGAAAATTTGATTAATCAATATATATTGTATTTTTTTTTTAGTCAAAAAGCAAAAAATCCCTATCTGACCTAAACAATTACCTCAGATTTTGGAACGTTTCTCATTTATGGAGGGTAGAGTTGGGAGAACTATCTTAAATAGGAGTTAAGGAGGTGTTTGATGTGAAATTCTCTATCCTTCTCGAACAACTTTTTTAGATCTTTATCTTACTCTTATTACTTTGAGCACTTCTTTTAAATCTTACACTTTTGCTACAGCAGCGCCACCCTTATTTGCTGTTTTTCGATGGACACTTTTTTTTATACAGAGATGGTTCTCCTTATCTCTACCCTCCATATTCTCTTTGTACGGAAAGATAAGCGATGTGTTCTCTAAAGTGTTCTCGAAACCAAAGCTTCTTTTATACGAACAATAAAATTCCAACAAATTACAAGAAATAATAAACCAAGAAGAGGCGCCATTTAAAGGACAAATTTCATAATTCCAACTGTAATTTCAAGAAATTTCAATGATATATAAAAATATGACAAACCAAATAAAAATGCATTAATTATTATTTAATAAAATTGAGACAAATATTAATCAAGGTAAAATTTCTTTAGCATTAAAAAAAAAATCGCAAAACAATAAAACTCGACTACAATGTTACATGACAATAAATGGTAGAGATTGTTAAACCTTGGTTTAAAGACAATACACATTACTCCAGACATGTAATAATCTTATTCCAAAATATTATACAGACAATAATAACTTTCAAAAAAACAAATATTGATAATTGTAGGTAACAATACTGAAAATAGCACGCGTCGTTTACGATCAAATTAATGTTTATAAACATAAAAATGAAACAATGTCACTTGTCTTTTTTGATTTTTATCATTTATTATCGATTTAGGACATCAAAAAAAAAATCATTACTCAAAAGATTAAGACATAATCAGATATGTGCCAAAATTTTTGATTGCCAAAAAAGTTTTATTTAGGTGTTTGAGCTTTTATATTTAACGGGTGGGTGACTTCATTTTATAAGTTTTTTTAAGCTCTTTATACCACAGACAGAGAGTTTCAAAAAAATCGGCGGTATAATTACTTAATTTGGAAATTAAAAGGATGATATTCAGGTTATATATCCTCACTATACGCGTGTGTTCTGACACTCAATCCAGTATCTATTAGTTAGTTAGCATATACTACTGGAGTGAATTTTGGAATATACGCATTTGAATGGATCAAAAAGATCGAATTTTTAAAATCTTTCAATTACGGACCTATTAAATAAGTACAGACCGTCACTAAAGTTCCCCGAAATATATTAAAGGTAGGAATCAACTTCACTAAAACATTAACAGACGTAAAACGCTGGCGTTATCTTTGTCAATCGAATGAAAATCTTATTCGTTGTCCATCTGTTTGATTTCAATGAAGTGACGTAACATGTTTCAATGAAGCTAACTCCTAACACGTTATATTGTATAAACTAGATTATTATCAGATATTTACGATAACGAAACAGAAGCAGTTTAATTACGTTACTGTATCGAAAAGATTTTTTTTTAACCCTGAATCTTGGTTCCTCAAACTTATAACATTCAGTGTTATCAATATCTGGATAATAACATTTCAGTCCCTCTTATTTTCCCATTCACGAGTACGTTCGCCGTAACAAATTCATGCAGAAGGGAAATAAAGGTAAGTCAATCTACACACCACGCTTGTACTAGCCACCCAGCCATCATTACATAAATCTTGTCGCGAACCCACAATCATCAAATGGCGATCCCCAAAAGGTTCACAACATACCCTGCCCTGGGTTATTCAAATTATAAACTATAGACTTAAATAAGATTCAGGAGATTCAATTTGTTTTAATAAGAATAACAATGATAAAATTTTAAGCGGATTTAATTATGCTAGCAATAACTATAAGTAACCTTACGACAAGGACCAATTTATGACTCATTGTGATGGAGCATCGAATCTGTTCTTTGCCTTGTGGTAAAAAAAAAGAAGCATATAGTGAGTGGAGGATTATCACTATAAACAATAAATAAAAATAAAATGATCTGTTATTTGACTCCACCAAAAATACCATACTAAGACACTTCGAAAGCAGTTCATGTCTACGTCATGAACATATATACTTACTATGTGACGTAGACTCCATTCTTATATTGATTCTTATTCTCATCTATTTATGGTAAAATGTTAAAAAATTACTTTTATTTATTAAACTGGTTCTTTGAGGTAGGTGAGTGTGGTTTAATAAACAGTGTAGGTAGAAGGTTTAGGTGTTTGTTGTGTACTTGTATGTACATACAAAGAAAAAGTTATATAAAAATATATTTGAATGAATATAATGGAAAAAATTTATTCATATTTCGATTACAATCCATAATAATAACATGAGTGTAATAATATTGATTATTAATAAACAAATATTTTGTAATCAATAATGTAGGCTAATTTGGAACGGTGATGATTGACATATTCAAATTTTTTTACAAAATTCTTTGACCATATTTGTTAAATTGAACGAAATAATGTGTACGATTATGATGGAATTTGATGTCTCATGGTCCTAAGTCCTAACAGTGGATATATTTTCCAAGCTACACAGACTGCATGATTCCCTGAAGTGTATGTAAGCTGAGAATTTATCACTTCATGACTTCGCTTCAATACCAGATATACAAAATATGTGTACCTCCATTATGAAAAAAAGTTGTTTTTGAGAGCATTTTCTTGACCAGATAAGAGAAGGGTGTGGAGCAGTCACCACTCACCATCCTAGCGATGAAGGGTAACAATATCACCGTTGCTATAAGGACATAAAAAATCAAAGACATAGAGAATGGACTGAGCAATACCCACACAAAATTGATATTGAATGACGCTCTGTAGATCTACAGGTGTGTAGAAATTCTTGAAAGAGACAACTACTGGCCGTACATTCGCTTTATCTCTCTCATAGTTTCTTGCCTGTATTTACTATCAGCTCAATTGGAAACACTCAATCCATTCCCTACGTTATTAAATTTACAATTTCTAATGTTAGATACCTATTTTCATCGTTTTTTGTTAAATAGTCAACTGCCTAAACATCAGCCCGCCAATTCATTAAATGTTGTATTAGACGTTACGTCTGAATATTATTCAGGCCGCAAGTTTTGAACGGCGCCGTTTAGTAAAAAGATTTTGATTAATGGGCTAATTAAACTAATTGGCTGCGACATATCACCTAAAAAATTTAATCACCAACTGATTCAGTTTACGGATTCAGTTGTAATTTTATGCCAACCAGCAACTCTTTTTATTCTTTGATTATACTTTATAAAAATAAGTAATAACGATATTTCACTGAAATATTAATAGCTAGTATTAGGATATAAATTAAAAATATTTTTTTTATATAGTTATAACTGTCTATATAAAATAATATTTCGATTATATTGCCAACGGAGCCAGGTACTTAGTTTTAAAATATTTCATCTATTCATAACTGAATAATGTCAAGGTCCATATGTTTGTTGTTCCAAAATTGCAAGTACATGGTTCATTTTATAAGTATAAGTAAATAAAATTATTTCCATGTCGTAATAAATAATCATCTAGAAAATTCTAATTAAAAATTCTAGGGAATATAACACATAGAAATTCGAGGAACCTTACAGGGCGACTTGGAGCATTACCTACTATCATATTTATGGCCCAGAAGACGGTTACCATGACCATCAGTAAATCATATGTACATCTCTCTAACTATTATTACCAAAGCTATTCGCCATGGGAATTGATTCTAGCGCTGTCTGGTGGTAGAAGCTTCTATTATAGTCATAGACAGCTTCTATTTTCTACCACTAGAAAGTGCTGGAATCAGTTCCCATGGCGAATTACCTTCAAAAGTTGTCTTGGTAACTATAGATGATTGTTTTGCCAATACTTGGGTAATTACGTTTTTTAAAAGAATGTCAAATTTTATATAATATACAAATTTTTTTTATTGATTTTTTTTTCTTTTTTATAATAACTTCACTAGAAAAAATAATTTATATACATTTGAATTAAAAACAATTCTGATTGAAAACAACCAAAAAAAATTATCTGTACAACTCCTAAATTAAATTAACTAAACATAAATAAAATAAATTTATGATTTATTATTTTCCAAATAATCTTTAGCTTCGTTAATTTTAGCAGCTAGATATGGTGATCCACCACGATCTGGATGATTAACAGACATCACTTTTTTAAAGGCATCCTTGATTTTTGTCTTATTTGAAGTTGGACTGATACCTAAAAGTAGGATCGATATTAAAACCATTAGTTTAAGAAATTTTTTCAATGTAATTCTAATTCTATCCGATAATCTAAATCGTTCTAGACGTCCTAGATATTTAGAGAGTTCGATTCCCGACTACTGGATAATTTCTTCGTTTCTTTCTATTTTTTTATATGGAAATATGTACTGAAGTGTAGTCTTGCCCTTACGAGCTTCACCAGTTGAGGGGGGAAGGCTTATGAGAGGATTTTATTTAGTTTCGGGCTGTTATCTTGCGTTTTCCCCAATATTATGGTTTCTATACCTTCCTGGTATTATTACGAACATATCAAAAAAAGAATTAAGAATAATCGAATCGGTTAAGCCCGTTTTTGAGCCTTAGTCAGAAAACCAACAGCATATTGGCTTTACATTTTTAAAATTATAGAACCTGAAAATAAAATAATATACAGGATGCTCGATTTAAAAAAACACAGTTTTGATATTTATCGTGTTTTCCTGACATCCTGTATGTACAGCCAATAATCCTCTACCTACCCAAGAAAGGAAATTTTCTTAAAATTAAGGTTTAGCCATAATCTTCTGTATCGTTTCACGTGAATAACCCTGTATACCCCAATGCTCTACTGTAAAAATTAAGTTCGCGACCTAAAAGCTAGTGTGAAAGAATTTTGCAATACAAAAACAGTTCGTTCGCCCGTCAACGTAATCAGAATACACGGCTATTGAAATTTTTTCTGTTACGTACTATGGTTCTACTTATTGCATCATCCTGGTATTCCTGGTGAAACAGATATCTATTATCCATCACGGAGCCAAGACAGTTTATGGTACATGTAAATATTTGAGGAAGACACAATTTGTCAGAGTATTAATTATACCTAGTATTAAAGCTGCCTCTCGCCGCGACATTTTTGGATCAAAACCACCCTTATAATATTTGGAACCAACAACAGTTTCTGCATCAATTTTGGGCATAGCTTTCATAGCTTCTTGCATTGTTTTCGCTACATTCGGCATTTGACGTAACACATATCGTCCACCAAAACCCAATACCGCTAACCCCAAACCAGCTGCAATTACACTACTGGCCTAAATTAAATGAAACAAAAAAAAAAATAATAATATAATACTAATTTCTACCTGCTAAACTCATCGTTACGAAATTGGGAAAATCAAATACAGAGAATTTTTCATACATTTTTCCGAGAGCAAAAAATAAGGATTATTTCGTTCTAAATATATTCAATTATCATGGTACAAATTTTTTTAAATCAAAATGACAATTTATAATTTTTGTGAAATATGAAAAGTGAGTGTTTTGTCTTTTTACGTACCATTTTTTGTTTTTTAAAAATTTATAAATATTTATTATTTTTTTTAATTTTTTTTAAAAAGTAAAATACTTTTGAGAATTTTTAGCGCTGCAAGCATGTATTTTTCTGATAAATGACATTTAACTTTGTTTTTTGTAATTTGGCTATACTTGTTGTGGAAGCCGAAATGCACATGCGCAATCGAAGGTAGGTTTTTGAATAAAAAAAACTTTTAACAAAAAGAAAACCGACTTCAAAAGAAAAACTTTTCCAAAACAAATTAATATGTACTAAAAAGTAAATAATAACGAAAATATAATGTAGTTACAATTATTGTTATTTTTGGAGTCGGTGTCAGCCAAGGAAACAAATGTGACAGAACAGTTTGATACATTAACTTGGCTGACACCGACTCCAAAAATAACGATAATTGTAACTACATTATATTTTCGTTATTATTTACTTTTTAGTGCATATTAATTTGTTTTTGAATTGAAAAAGTTTTTTTATTTTATGATTTTTAGTGAATCTGAAGTACACCAACTAATTTTTCACTAAAAAAAGAATCATCGAAATCGGTGGGCGTGAAACTGAGTTATTCGTCAATTTGTCGCGCACATAATGCAAATTTAAGACATATGGTTTTCACATGGATATCTTTGTCAGAACTGGACCAAATTGAAATGGGACCACACGGGAAGCACGAGCTTTCAAATAGATAAAGAATCATCGAAATCGGTGGACGTGATATTGAGTTATTCGTCCATTTTTCGCGCACATACTTAATGCAAATTTAAGACTTATATGGTCTTCCCATGGATACCATTGTCAGAACTGGACCAAATTGAAATGGAACCACACGGGAAGCACGAGCTTTCAAATATACAAAGAATCATCAAAATCGGCACCCAGTCAAAAGAATGGGTGACGATTGAGAACCTCTTTATTTTTGATTTGAAGTCGGTTAAAAAATAATAATATTTTGACAGAACAATTACACCGTTAATAAGCAATGAATAATAAAAAACAGGTATTTTAGTATTACCTTTGACATGCTGCTTTAGCTTATAATTTCCAAAAAATAAAAAATTTATTTACTGATCTTGCTAATAATCATTTTGAAAAATTAAAGAAATGTAAAAAAAAAAAAACTTTAATTCATTCGATAAATTTTATAAAGTTGGTACTACACACACTAATAATACATTGGACTGTTATGACTTGGTAAAAAAATCAATCTCGAGTTTTATATAAAAATAAATTAATAATTGTAATTTAAATTTTTGATTAAAAATTATTTGTGAATAATGAGTTTACCGGGCGTAATTGATTATATAGTTTTCTCAAATCCCATATCAACTGGTGTCATAAATCTTGCGAAAAGTACAAGTAATGTAAGTGATCAATCTTTTTAAGATATTTTCTCTAAAGAATTTTCGGAATTTCTATTATTTTACGATTAAAATAATTGATTATTTACTTTATTTCGATTGAATTCGAGTCATTTTTGAAAATCTATGTATCTGCCTTGTTGAATATTGGTTTTGCGGGCGTATCAGTAGTTTGAAAAAATACATCCAAAACCTATCCGGTTGGAAATTTAATCATTAATTCGCACCCTTATTAATTAATCAATAATAACGTTAACTTGTTCATCAAAGAGCGAGATATCGACGACGATTTTCAATCTAAAAAAACCTTAAATTGAATTTTATTAATATTACAAATTTTCTTACCGGCTTTTAAAATGGACAAAATGAATAGTAAATAAAAATGTAATTTCTTCTTTCTAGACAATTTTACCAAATTTGGGTTTACAATCACGTGAACCAGGAACTCAAACAGTTAAAATAATCACCGAACGAATACCACTTGATCAATTGGCTCGAAATGCTGGACCCATGGTTCGATTAGCTGGTTTAAGTGGTGCAACAGCTGTTATTTTAGGTGCATATGGATCACATCGAAAGTTTCCACCGGTTGAGAAGGAGGATGTTGATTTAAAAGTTGTTTTTGAAACAGCAAATCGATATCATTTCATTCATACGTTAGCATTGTTAGCGACTCCACTTTGCCGGGCACCAAAAACGGTAATTATATTTTGCATACAAAAACTATGAATTTCTTACAGTCTCAAAAACTTTAATTTAATATAAATAGAACATAGAACACCCTGTATACAGAGTGTCCCCAAAATTCATTATCACAATCTCTCATAGTTATAAAAAGTAATAATTTTGAACTCCTATATTGTCGACGGCTTAAACAACAGATCGAAAATAACGACATAACTTTGCGTCTTAGAATTCTACCTCATATCCACAGCTCTTCAAATATTTGTAATTTTTGGAACACCCAGTATACACAATGTATCCATAATAAAGCAGATAAAGTCCATGCGATTAAGTACGCAAACTTCAAGAGCGTATTTCTTGAAAATATCTCATTTGTTCAAAGCTTAATATGTTAGGCCGTGGCTGTTAGATAAATTCCCCACACAACATCGATCTGACCCGAAAGTAAAGTCCAGCTTTGAAGAATTAGACAGAGGAAAAAGTTGTTATGCCATGGTAGATTTGCCAAAAGGAAATCACTCACGATGTTTGAAGTATGCATTAATCATTGAACAAAAAGATTGTTGTCCCGCGAACTACTTGACTAAATCCTCTCAATTTTTCAGTCGTTTTGAATTGGCTGTCAAATAGCCGTAGATTTATCAATTTTTACTCAAACATCAAATACTGATTATTTATCTTAGTACAAACAAAGTATTTTATACAATAGGGTATTATCGTTAGTCAAAAATAAATCATGAAATTTGAAAAAAGTTAAAATTTATGTAAAAATATACTTAAATATTCTGATTTCGAGTCATAAAAGCACATTTTTCTTTTAAAATATTAAAATTAAAAAGCGTATTTTTTAAACTGTATATCACGTGACCTAAAACGTGGGTAAGCCCTGCTGTGATGTCATAGCGGTATGAGTCATAGACCATCATTTAGTTCAGTGTAGACAGTTGGGTATAATATAAACATAGATAAGTATTTATATTTATTATAATCAGTTGTCTATGAATATATTTGTCAAACTTATTTGTGTTATTTCGTATAATGATACTCATATTACGTCATCAAATTGGATGCCCGCGTTTTTGACAGAAGGTTTAAAATTTAATTTAAGTTTTTGACAAGAAAGCGTGTGTATTTTTCCGAAATAAATTTTTGGTGGCTTTTTATTAGCAAAATCAACATTCCGTCTGTTGTTATATTTCTTGTTATAACCACTTTTTCTATTTCAGAGTGCAACATTTTTATCCGCTGGTATCATCTTATTTAGTGGTACATTGTATTATCGAGCATTCACCGGTGATACAAAATTCTCAAAATTGGCTCCAATCGGAGGTACTTGTTTAATAATTGGATGGTTAGCAATGATTATATAAATAAAAACAAATCAGTGTTTTTAAATTAATTTAAATAATTGAATTATTATATTAATTTAAGTTGTTTTATAACGTAATTATTTGTTGTGTCACATATTATTGTACTTTACCAAACAAAAAAGTATTTGTAGAGTTCTAATTTACAATATTCTAATGTTTAAGATCAGTAACCCATAGGAACTGGTCTAATTTTGGGTATGAATTAATTCCTTAACAACAAAAAGCACCTTATCCCAAGATAGTTTTATACCTGTCCATATTATCTCGTAACTGTTAGTGGAATAATTTGGATAAAAATATAATTCTAGTCCAATCAATTTTGTTCTAATTTTTTTTGGTTAGTTAATGGTTATTGCTTCTTTTTTATCTCCCGCTCGATAAGAGTATTGATTGCATGAGGGTATTGTCTCAATTACTGAATCATTTAATGGTAAATTATTAGAAATTGGTTTGAAACATTAGCATAATGTAAATTTGGCTGAACGTTTAAGAAAATATACCATGTTATTTATCATTTGAAAATCAGTAGCATTTTTTGAAATTAAAAGACACCATTTATTTACAACAGAAGAGAAAATCGATGGGTGAAGATACAGGTAAAATTTTTACATTTATTTTCCAAATTTTCCCCCTTTTGAGAAGTTGTTGATGATGAATTAATATCTTTTTGATAACAGTCAAATTTGACCCGATCTTATTGGAATTTTTTTGAATCCCACTAATTTTGGAAAATTTTTTTCAATTGTGATGTCAATTTTTCGCTAGCTATCACTTATATACTTAATTCCAGGACCAAGACTCTAAATTCTTCAAATTTATTAGAGCTAGGTTAATTTTGATTACAAATTTAAAAAGTATGACCCAAATTTGGTACGATTACATACTTGGTTTATTAAAATTGGATAAAAATTGGATGTGATAGAGCAAAATTAATTTTTTTGGATTCTGATGACGTCATAAAGTTAAAAAATTTTATTTTTTTGATTACATAGACAAACTTAAGCCGATCTTAGTGGAATTTTTTTTGAAACCCACTAATTTTGGGTCATTCTTTTCAGCTGCGATGTCAGTTTTTCGCTAGCTATCACTTATATGCTTAATTCAGGGATCAGGACTCCAATTCTTGAAAACTTCACATTCTGACATAATAAAATGTGAGCTAACATAATGAAAAATGTTTGAACCCCCTCCCGCCAGGATGAGCACAGAATTGGTTGGACGAAAAATAAAAAAAGGATTAGAAATGTATAAAGAAATCGATTCACTTTTTTATTATGTATTTTCACATTTTGCTTTTTTATAAAACAAAATTATACTTTTTTTTTTTACAATTTGTTTAATATTTTAAAAATGACACTACCAAGACTATTTTTTGTTGCTATTTTAAACATCAACATTTGGTCAAAATATTATGTTGTTGACTAGAATGACGTTTTGGGTTTTAATATTTTATTAATACTTTTACAAATTCATTCAGTTTCATGATAATCGTTTCAATTCATTACTGAAATTCACAAAAAATGTAATTCTGCCTTAATATAAGCGCAATTTTTCTACTATTTTGTTTTCAGCAACTTTTAAATTAAGTTGAATCAGTACTACTGGCTCGGAAAGAACGAGGTTGTACGTTTGATCCTCATTTGACGTAGATTCTTCCACATATCTACCTTTAACGTTAAACATGTTCAAGCATATTAGTTACCTCCGTTAGTAAAGATATCACCCGAGAAAAACTGTAATATATATTAGGATATCTCCGATGATTTTTAAATAAAAAAAATGGTAAAACTGAGATAAAAGATCTAGTTATATCTACACAGGCGTACAAGTATAGTGTGTATGATCTCAATTTTACCCTTTTTTTGATAAAAAAAAATCATCGGAGATATCCTGACATATCATCCAGTTTTTCTCGGGCACCTTGTACGAAACATTTACTATCAATGAATGAAGAGAAGTAAGTTTACTAAAATAATTAAGATGTTAAGCGAATTTCTTTCCATTTAAACGATTTTCATGAAGCTGAATTATATATTTTTTTTTGTTTTGAAAATTCAAATATTTAACGACATCAAACAGTTAATTATTCGTAACAGGAACACTTCGTTTTGACAAATAAGTAAACAATTACTTAATATACTTTTTTTTAAATCAACAAACAACAATAATATATTAGAATCGATATTATTTATCGATAAATTGATATTACCTTTTTAAAGTATTTTATAAATTATCGAATTTTTACGGAATATTCGATATAATTTTTTAGAGAGCTTTATACGCTTTTCGAACTAAATTTTTGTTCGATATTTCTAGAACGATAAAAAGAAATTATCTAAAAACATTTAAATAAAACAATTGTTATTGTTGATTCGAAACAGTTTGAAAACTTGAAAGTTTTCAAACTTTTATAAAGTAATAAATAATGGAAGAATTTTATCAAAAATGCCTTTGTATATCAGGAATAGTTTTCTAAATTTGTGATCCGGACAAACACATCTATTTAAAAAAAAAATCGGCTACCTATGTGTTGGGAATGTTTAAAAAAAAATTGTGTTGTAATTTTTTTTTGTATAAGTAAAAAAAAAATACTTATTATAAGTCGTTAAACGTATCACTTATTTTCGATTCATTTACGTTTCGCTAACTGACTCTGTTTGGAACATTTTTTCGTAATTCTTCAATGGTTTTACGTGCTAGAGATTCTTTGAACATGCTCTGAAATTTAAAAAAAAATACAATTTAGTATTAAATATTAGCTTTATTTTCGCGGCTCAAGGAACCACGAGCCTTGAAAAAGCAACGATAAAAATCTATTCACATCACAGATTATTACAGATTCACATCTTAAATGCCTTCTACAAATGCAAAGAGACTGTTTTGCCAAAATTTTATAGAAATTGACACCATTTAGCAGACAAAAGCACTTGAAATAAAAATTTCAAGTTAAGCTTGAGCTCTGAATACCTTTTTATAAATATTTATATAATTAAAATGGAAAAATTTGTACAAACCTTTAAAAATTGTTGGCAATTAACTACCTCTTTATCTCTTGTCATGTTTCTAAAACAGGTAATAATCGCTGGGAAATCCGTACATGCTAATAGTTGATCACGATTTTTTCTAATTAATGTTAACGATACCCTGAATAATATTTTATTCCCTTCTGCAAATAAACAATCCCAAATTCGAAGTACTGTCTAAAATAAAACAAATATAATAAGTATTCCGACAACGAAGTACATAATTAATATAAAAAATTGATAAAACTGACCTCAATTGGTAAAACTTCAACAAAAAGACAAACAAACCACTTAGTGACAACTATTGGCCATGTTACATCCAAACTTTTAAAATGTTGATTGATACGTGGATCAACAGCGTCAACAAGACGTTCCAGCGTATTGATATCTGTAATTAATCCATGCATACTTTTTGAATAATAATTAGGGGGTAAATGATGTTCGATTAAAACTAAAAATAACCAGAACGATGTTTCTTCATTTTTTGTAACGAGAAGTAATAAACCTAAAACAGAAAACAAAAATTATTCAATCACTAAGTATATGCGGATACTATTAGTTTTGATTGAGTAAGAATCCGCTAACTAAATTGGAAAATTAGAAAATAGATGAGAATTCTAAGATATTTTGAACTAAACTTTACTATATAAATACGTATTTAGACTATCATGTAGTCATCATCAGTATGAATTAGCTAATCGTAAATTGCTCTTATTGTGTGTGTTACTCGTTGTTATTTAAGTGACGATCTGCAACGAGTAACATACAAGAGTAGGTAGATTAGATAATTCATACTGATGATGACTACATGGCAGTCGGAATACGTATTTATATAGTCTAGGATATAGATAATTGATTCATAATCGAAACTTAACTTGATAACACAAAAATATGGTTCATTTGATTCCTGGATTAATAATTTTTGAATTTTATTGATTGAAATCGCTTCAAGATATCTCTCTGGTATACGATTTGGGGTGATATGTCGGGAAATACTCGTCCAATCGTTAAATGAACCCGATTTTTGTATGTTTTGGATTAACATTATCGAATATACTTAGTTTCATCGAAGTTACAAGCAAAATTTTGTTTTGCATTAGTAAGACTTTTTAAGTCTTTTGTCTAGAATATTTCCACAAGAGAAGTATAATATTTTTAAAATTACCAGCAATGTAATTCATTCCCTGGCAATATCCAATTTCCTTATTATGAATCGAAAATGCAATTAAAATACGAAATAATTGATCCTGAACATCTTGTGTCTGATGAAAATAAATATTATCTGGAAACGTTCGTGGTAAATCAATCCGTATTGTATCAGCTACTTCTTTGTTGTACGGTTGTTTTAATAGTTCTTGATAGAGTCGTTGATTTTTTTCACGCATCACATCGGCTCCCGATGTTGCCAACCATACTCGACCACGATGTTCACTTGGAACACCTTTACGTATATATCGTTTAAGAGCAGCATTTGGACGTAACGAAGGATTCTTTTTTAAAAAATTGGACCATTTTTTTGCACGTCTTGCTAATATTGGTAGGTAAATTGACATGAATTCTTCAAGTGTTGCATAATCAAAATCTTCAGGACGTTCGAATCCATATTCATCGGTTTTACTATATTTAACAAATCAAAAATATTAGGTCATAAAAGGAAATATGTTTCATTTATAAATTAATAACAGATCGAAAAACATCCAAATTGAAGTGGAATGTCTTTTCGACACCTTGAACTTTATTTTCATGTTCAAGGGCATCTGAGGTCACCTTTAACTCATTTATGATAAGAAATAGAATAACACTTTAACTTAGAAAGTTGTTTCCTACAAAAAAGACAAATATAGGCAAAAATTTTAGTATACTGGGTGTACCATTTTAATCTATTATGGCTAATGGCTCGTTTTTTAGTTAACTAATCAAAAAATGAGTGGAAGGTCTTAGAGTGGAAGGTACTATTTTAATCAGTTGATGATATATGATTCTGTCGATATCAGTAGCAGTGCATGAAACCCACAGCTTTTCCACCGGGATTGGTGGGTCTCATGTTCGATGTATCCTAGGTTTAGAATCCAAACATTCTATATCTGACTCCCTGCACTAGCTTCTGAAGGTTACACAAGTCCTACAATTATTAATAGTATATTAATAGGTACTAGCAAAGTTAAAATATATTTTATCGCTTCTAATAATATCTTGCTTTATAGAGAAAATCGTCGCAATTTTCGCAATGAATTTCTGATGATTCTATATGGCTGTTTGGAACCAGACAGTTTATCCCAAACTAGCATAGCGAATACTTCATTTGCCCCTTCTTACAAATACTCAGAAATAAATTCCGTCTTCCGTAGTACTTTTGCCACTATGAGAGGTACTATTACAGATTTCATGCGCTAATATTTAAAATAGGGAGTCCATAGAATGTTTGGCACATACAGGGGTATGTAAAAGATATCCCAAAATGACTATTTTTCAAAAACGTGATCCTGGACTAAAACTCCAATATTTTCTAAGAAATATTTTCCCGAAACTATGAGCTTACATGAATAAAATATTTTAATATTTTTATTTTAAATTATTTTCAGGGAAAATTTGATGTTGTTTTCTCGAATTTCAAAAGAGGAAGCTATGATTTTTATAAATCTAATAAATTAAAGTTTGTATTTTTATAAAAGTGGGCGTCAAAAGTGTACAAAATATTTTTTATAAATTAAAATTTAATACAAATATTTTCAGATATAAAATTTGATTGATTGTTGATATACCATATAAATAATCAAAACTAGTTTTTCCTTATTTTGAAAAATCTGCAATAGGAAATTTATTACATACATTTTCATTAATTAAAGTGCATATTTTATTATCTACACTTGAGAAAATTTTAATCTCAACGGAATACATGATTCATATTATGGGTAGGTGGTGTAGGTAACCTAAATTTATCAAGCGAAAGTTTTAAGAAGTGTAATAATAAATAAAAAGTAAATTTTGATTTTTATTTACCTAAAATTTGATTTTTGTGCCATAATTTTGGTATATTATAGATAAAATTCGTTTGAAGCAACATTACCTACTTATTTTAAAATGGTCATTACACTTAAAAAATATAATCATTTATGTGAAAATACATAGTAAAAAAAAACATATATGAAAATAGTGTGCAAATTGGACATATGTTCATATTAGGAGCCTGTACCAATTATACCCTCACCAAATGTAACAATGTCAGTTGTTTAAAATATAATTGAAAAAAATATTGATTGTATTGGAAATTTCAGAAATTTGCTTCAGTTTATAGAAAATTAGGGGGATTAGACTAATTTCTCCATAGTTTGGAGGTGGAGGAAGAAACTTTAAGGGCTGTTACTTGAAGACAGTCTGATGCGATCTCAATGTACGAAGGGTGCCTATGATAACAGCCTTCTGCATAGAAGAGATAAGGTGACGAAGATGAGACCTGCAGACCGGAATTTGAGATAGATTCATCTCGAGAGTGGGACAAATTCCGCCAAGACTACCGATAATGAGGACAACCATTTTGACTGAGTAGCCAGGGTGTAGTTGTCGTAGTTCTTGTAAGAGATCAAGATATTTAGTCTGCTTTTGCTCCTCCTTCGTGACTATGTTCGTTTCTGCAGGCGCAGAGAACTCGATGACGTACAGAGTCTTGGATGAGATATCCTGAAGCACTATATCAGGCTTAGTAGCAAAGAGCTGCCTGGTAGTTGGGAAAGAGAAATTCCAGAAGATAATGCATTTCTTCTATTATTATTATTATTATTATAACCCTCAGCAAGGTCAGAGTTTGGCCAGGCCTAAGTCAAATCGAGGTCTGTGATAGGCCAGATTTAGGCCTGAGCTAATAACATCATGACATGTATTCAACACATATTCAACATGCCTGCCTCTCTGCTCTCACTTAAAAAATGCACATTTGTCTTAACAAAATGATTATCACATATTACTTCAATTATGTATGACATAATTTATTTACTAAAAATATTTTATTAATATCACCTAAAATTTATTTTAAATAAGGGTTCATTAGTCTCAACGGACCCATAATATATTAATAATGCTAATTAAAAATAGCTGCAAAGGCTTCATATGAATCATAGAAAAATACAATCAACGACGAATCATGAATCTTTTGATATATTTATAAATTTGACTTCTAAACATTTGTAAAGGTTAATTAAAAACGTAGAAAAAAAAATTAATCCCCGAATTTTTTTTCGAATTAAAAAAGTCATTTAGATCAAAGTATTCGTCCCACAAATAATATAGGTATGAATTCATAGAAATGAATTATAAATAAAACAAAATGAAATCAGATAGGATTACACGACAATTAATTATGTTAGTAAATAAAAAAAAGTGCAAGTGAATTATTTATCAAAAAGTATACCATATTAAAAGTATAATTATTTCATTTTATTTAAAATTTCTGATATAATAAATTCCCAAACAATATATATTAAATTTACCGCGTTTTATCATATATTTATTTTTTAGAGATTTTTGTTATAAATTTACTAAAAAATACCAAAAATACCTAAATGCGTGTTGTATTAGTTTTGTAGTGGTAACAATTTAGTCTTTTTATAATCGTGCACGGACCATGGATGCGGACCAGGAGCAGTTCCGTCAACTTTTGAACACATTATTATCCACTGACAATGATATTCGATCACAAGCTGAGGTATGCAAATTTTCGTTTGTTTCGATAAAAGTTTCACCAAAGATTTCCATGTAATACACTCCCCACAAAAGTATCATCAAAGGTACCGTCACACAATGTATGTCATAAACGCATGGTTCTTATTTACGATAAATGTTAAAAATTTATATATTTCCCTAGTATTTTCGATTATAATTTTCATAAAATGTAATTATTTTGTTGATTTTTCAATTTGTTGTTACCTGTAAGAATGACATTTGTAATTTGAGAAGTGCTAAAAATGGCGCTAAATCATGACTACGCCACATGGTTTTTATAAAAATTGTAATTTTTTAGCTAATTTTTCGGTACTTTTTAACTAAGATCCCTGACATGTATCGATTTCGTGGTTTGTAGAAAATGTCAAATTCACTTTGGCATATGAATCATGATTCGGAAAATTTTTTTAATTACTGTATATAAAGGATAAAGGTCGTCGTTGTAAAACAAAGACCCAAATGAAAATGAAAATCTATTATGATTCAATTACATCAAATATAAATTAATAATATATTTATTAAAATACATAAAATCTATCCCTTAATATTTATAATCTTTTATTAAAATTTAAATAGTGAACTTAAAGCTCTGGGAAATTTTTAGTATTTTAAACAGATCCACAGGTGTTTTTTTTTTTTTTAATAAATATTGCATTTTCAATGCGACAGTTTGTCGCAAAAACTACTAAATGGATTTTAATGCAACTTTACAGTAATGTAGCTTATATAAAAATCCCTATATAATTATTATAAATGCAAAAGTTTGTGAGAATGTATGAATGTTTGTTAGTCTTTCACGGAAAAACTACTGAATGGATTTTAATGCAACTTTACTGTAATATAGCTTATATATCAGAATAGTATATAGGCTATAATAATTTATAAAGATACTAGCAGTTATTCGCCCATTTGATTAGCAGTTATTTTTCCGCTGCTTCGCTGGGCAATTTCAATTTAAAAACATTACAAACAGAAAAGGGTTTTGTATTTTAGCGACTTTTCTTAAAAATGCTCCTAGAACATTAGGAAAAAAACCAATTTAAAGTATTTTTACGTAAATTACGAATTTGTTGCAAGTGAAAAATTAACAGTTTTTTTAAAAATTAAAACCGTATTTTCTTACGGTTTTTTTGCAAAGTAAATTCGTGAATCACAGGATGAACTTAACGACCAAAAACACCCAGACCCATACTAATTCGACCCTATTAGATGCATGACCAACCCGTGAATTAGAGGATATGGAAGCATTCATAATGGAGATTGAAGGTGCTTTAAAAGTAGACATCATAATCTCATAAAAACTGTCAATTTCTCACCAGCTCCGACAACGGCTAAGTAACCTATGTAAAAAATGCTTTTATTTTTGTTTTTTACCTGGAGCTTTTTTAAGGAAAGTCTTTAAAATGCAAATTTAATCAGATCTTTCCTCTTGAATTCCTGATTTCATCAAAATGTTTCCTCTAGTGTAGATTTATAATTCCTTCGTATATATTTCTCAATGAAAATGTTTTGTTGTTAATTTTCAGGAAGCATATAACAATTTACCAATTGAAATAAAAGTAACAGTCTTATTAGAAACAATTCAAAATGTGGAAATGGGAGAAGAAATACGACAAATGGCGGCCGTATTATTACGACGTTTATTTGCAAATGATTTCAGTGACTTCTACACAAAATTAAATCCAGAGGCTCAAGCACAATTAAAAGAGCGTGTATTAATTTGTGTACAACAGGAACAAAATGATGCAATGCGTCGTAAAGTATGTGAAGTTGCTGCTGAAATGGCCCGTAATTTAGTTGATGATGATGGCAATAATCAATGGCCTGAATTCCTGTTATTCTTATTTCAATGTGCGAATTCAACAAATCCAGCTATGAAAGATTCAGCATTACGTATGTTTACCGTTGTACCGGGTGTGTTTGGTAATCAACAAGCAAACTATTTGGATTTGATCAAACAAATGTTACAACAATCATTAATGCCAAATCAAACGTATGAGGTACGATTTCAAGCGGTACGAGCAGCTGGTGCCTTTATATTGTTACATGAAAAAGAAACACCAATTTTAAAACATTTTGGGGATCTGTTGCCAGGTAATAACCTCCTTTTTTAACTAACCTAGCACTAAGGTAGCACAGGACTGCCGTATGTCCTTAAATGAGTTGGCGGAATGAATGAATGTAGACCTGGTATGGGTACCGGGACACAGGGACTTTCCAGGAAATTGTGAAGCCGACGAGCTTGCCAGAAATGGCAGCTAGCTCTGTTCGCAAAGTTGTTGCGGCTATCACAGGACACTTTCTGGGCGGCAAGCATGCTGAACGCTTAGGCCTGGCAGTGTATTACGACTATTGCAGGAGCTGTCACAGTGGTGAAGAGGAGGAGACAATGTCTCATCTTCTCTGTCACTGCCCAGCTTTTGTCATGAGGAGATGGGCTTACTTGAGCCAGCCTCTCTTTGACGACCTCTCCGACCTAAAGTCAGTCGACGTCAAAGCCCTCCTGCTAATCTTAAACAGCTCCGAATGGTTCATGGAGTAGTGGCCGAGGATGGGCCAACCCATTAACGGTATCACAACGGACCCTATGGTCTAAGTGTGTCCCACCTATTTAACCACCTAACTAACCTATTTTTAAAGACCATAGCTGGAATCATCCAAGGGGAGTTCAAAAGATTGTTTTAATGAATTTCAGGAATGATACAAGTACTTACTGAAAGTATCGAAAAACAAGATGATGATACTTTATTAAAAGTATTAATTGACATGGCCGAATGTACACCAAAATATTTACGACCACAATTACATATTGTTTTTGAAATATGTATGAAAGTATTTAGTAATACTGAAATTATGGATAGTTGGCGACAATTGGCATTAGAAGTTATGGTCACCATGTCTGAAACAGCACCAGCAATGGTCCGTAAAGTATGTAATAAATATGTTGAAGCACTTATACCATTAATATTACAAATGATGACCGACTTGGAAGACGAAGACGATTGGAGTGTTAGTGATGAACTCGTTGAAGATGACAATGATAGGTAAGTACAAACAAACTAACTTAAAATCGTTTATAACGATGAATTATCAAAGTACTGATTGAATCTAGCGCCTCAACCAGAAATCTTTTTTATTTTAATCTGTTTATCTGTTTCCTTTTTAGCAATAACATTGCGGCCGAATCAGCTTTAGATCGTCTTTCATGTGGCTTAGGCGGAAAAACAATATTACCTCAAGTAATGGCAGCTATTCCATCCATGTTACAAAATCATGATTGGAAGCAAAGACATGCAGCTTTAATGGCTGTAAGTGCTATCGGAGAAGGATGTCACAAACAAATGGAAGCAATGTTAGGTCAAATTATGGATGCTGTTCTGAAATTTTTATGCGATCCTGTAAGACTTAATCACATTTCAAAGAAATTTTATTAGTTTTTTTATGGTCTATTTGTTATTTATTACAGCATCCACGAGTCCGTTATGCTGCTTGTAATGCAATTGGTCAAATGTCCACAGATTTTGCACCAATATTTGAAAAGAAATTTCATGATAAAATTGTTCCTGGTCTTCTTATGGTGTTAGATGATAATGCAAATCCACGTGTGCAGGCACATGCTGGCGCTGCTCTAGTTAACTTTTCGGAGGATTGTCCAAAAAATATTTTAACACCTTATTTGGATGCTATTATGCAAAAATTAGAAGCAATATTAACTGCTAAATTTAATGAGGTGAGTTCAAAGTTCTTTCAATCAAATTTTACAGCTACTCTCCATTCTAGCATGTCTCGAACAATATCACAAATTTCTTTCCATTAAAAACTATATTCTGTGGTTGCATCAATGAATGTTTTTACTCAGGAGTCCTCAATGACAGTTCCGATTTGTATTGTATTGCGTTAAAAATATCTTTTAACACTTTTGTTTCGATTTTATTGTAGCTTGTACAGCGAGGAACAAAACTTGTTTTGGAACAAGTGGTGACAACAATTGCATCAGTGGCTGACACATCTGAGAAAGAGTTCGTAACATATTACGATCGCCTCATACCATGTTTGAAATACATTATTCAAAATGCGAACACTGAGGAATTAAAAATGTTACGTGGCAAAACAATTGAATGTATATCATTGATTGGTCTAGCTGTGGGTTCAGAAAAATTTATGCGTGATGCTGGTGAAATTATGGACATGCTATTAAAAACACATACAGAAGGCGAACTAGCTGACGATGATCCTCAAACTAGCTACTTAATATCAGCTTGGGCACGAATATGTAAAATATTGGGCAAACAATTCGAACAATATTTACCTCTAGTAATGGGCCCAGTAATGCGTACCGCATCAATGAAACCCGAAGTTGCTTTATTAGATAACGAAGATATGGAAGGTGTCGAAGGTGATGTTGATTGGCAATTTGTATCGTTGGGAGAACAACAAAACTTTGGAGTGCGCACAGCTGGACTTGAAGATAAAGCATCCGCTTGTGAAATGTTAGTATGTTATGCGCGTGAATTAAAAGAAGGATTTGCTGATTACGCTGAAGATGTTGTTCGATTAATGGTACCTATGTTGAAATTTTATTTCCATGATGGTGTCCGAACTGCTGCGGCTGAATCACTTCCCTATTTATTAGATTGTGCAAAAATCAAAGGTCCGCAATATTTAGCAAATATGTGGAATTTTATCTGTCCTGACTTATTAAAAGCAATCGATACCGAACCAGAATCCGAAGTGAAATTTGAACTAATGCATTCGTTAGCTAAATGTATTGAAACACTCGGTGCTGGATGTTTGAATGAAGATTCCATGCATGAATTACTACGTATTATTCATCGTTTGATGAAAGAACACTTCGATCGGGATGTTCAAAGACATGAAAAACGTTTAGACGAAGATTATGACGAAGTAGTTGAAGAACAATTGGAAGACGAAGATAATCAAGATATTTACACCCTATCCAAAATTGCCGATATAGTTCATTCACTCTTCTCCACCTATAAAACAGATTTTCTACCATTCTTTGATCAAATATGTCCATTATTTGCACAATTATTAGAACCTGAACGACCATGGTCGGATCATCAGTGGGGTCTATGTATATTTGATGATGTTATCGAATTCACTGGCCCGGCTTGTGTTAAATACGAAGCAATCTTTTTACGTCCATTGATTGCATATGCAACAGATAAATCGGGTGATGTACGACAAGCTGCAGCCTATGGTCTTGGTGTGTTAGGACAATATGGTGGTGAACATTTCTCACAACATTTAATTGAAGTAATACCAATATTAATAAAAGTAATCAATGATCCAGAAAGTAAAAAAATGGAGAATATCAATCCAACAGAGAATGCTATATCAGCGGTAACAAAAATATTAAAATATAATAGTGGTGTGATAAATGTGAATGATATATTACCGCATTGGTTAAGTTGGTTACCAGTGTTTGAGGATGAAGATGAAGCACCACATGTTTATGGATATCTCTGTGATTTAATTGAAGAAAATAATACAATTGTATTAGGGCCAGATAATGCGAATATACCACATTTATTGAAAATATTTGCAACAGCCTTTCAAAAAGAAGCAATCCATTCTAAATTAGATGTTTCAAAACGAATATGTAATATTATTCGTTATATTCAGGTATGTGAAAACTTCTTTAGGCTCGTTAAACACTTTTGGGGTGGGAAAAAAGCACTGAACTGAATGAATTTTAACCTGCGTTCAAAACCCAACTCAGTCAATAATAGTTTTTTTTTTTAAATCCACGCTAATAATTTCAATTTACAAATGATGAAATTATAATTATTAACCGACTTCAAACAAAAAAGGAGGAGGTTCAAATAAGGTTTTGGTCACAGCCAGTCGAAAATCGGCCAAGCTCGAATTGGAGTAAAAACTTGTTTATTATCGAGGTATTACTTTCCTACAAAGGATATGTTTAAGAATAAATGATACTCTTGGAAAGATTTGTAAGTTGATCATTTTGTAAGCGGGATAAGCTACAGGTATATCTTTTTGAAGCCAAAATTGCTACCTCACGTTTCTAAGGTGTACCTTGATTATTCATTGTGGTATTACCATATTTATAACATCCTCAAACCTTATTTCAAAGTCTGCATAGAGGACATATAAATCTAGAACGTAAGTTAAAACGTCATCTTCCTGGCAGTTTATCTGTGACAAATTATCAACTAATTTGTTGATGAACAAATTAGTTGATAAATAGTCGTCGTTGGTCGTTATGTTTTCAGGTTAAAATTAAGCACAAAAAACTATCTTTTTGCGTGAGTTTTTTCATTAATAGAAAGTGAAAATGAAAGTCGCAACCTGCTTAGATGCGATCGTGGACCCCCGTTTACATCTCACAGACCCTCCAATTTTTTTCCTCTGACTCCTTGTAGATGATTGTGGACGCCTTGCGGGGTCCATATGGTCCACTTTGGGAATCATTGGCTTACAAGCAAAAAATGTTTTCAAACTTTTTTTATTTGATTCGTAGTTTTTTTTAATTTGTGCTATTGAGTGAGCTTTAAATTTTGATTTTTTTTTGTTTTCATTACACAGAGAAACGAACAACTGTTCCAAGGATGTTTAGCCACAATGAATGCAGAACAACAACAGGCCTTATTAGAAGCGCTGAGTGCTACAAGTTAAGTTATATATATTATTAAAATATATTTAAATATGTATATATATATATATTTAAATAAAAAATTTATATGAATATATTAAAATATTCGAAAAACTTAACAAATATTTATACATATGGAAAATATGAATAAAATTATAAAATTAATATTTATATTTTAAAAAATTATTCATAATTTTTATTGTTTAAATATTTACACAAGAAACAATAAATAGTTTTAAAAATTATTTTTTAATATAAACATATAAGTCAATAGATATTATAAATATATACATATTTATTTTTTTTGAAAAATTGGTTATCCATATTTATGAAAAATTATAAATTTTTTTTTAATTAGTTAAACTACTACTAATAAAAAACGTGTACAAAATTTTGTCATTAAAATTTTTCCGAACGATAAAAAACACAACAATAGTAAGAGGAGAAATAATCGTAGTATATATATACGATTTCTTTTTAAAAAAATGTTATAAAATTAATTTCTAGCCGCGCTAGCAGACTGAAAAAAAAATAATTGAGAGAAAAAAACGAACTCAAGTTTTTATTTTTTATTATTTTAGTTAAAAGAATACAATCTATATATATATATTATTATTCTTTTTTTTTTATTGCTAAAAATAATTAAATTAATGTCCGAATATATTTTTTTTGAAGATTTTCAAAAAATAATATATATTATTATTATATATTTATTTAAAAAAAATATATATAAAAGCTTGCAAATTAAATTATCTGATTTTTTTTTTTAAATCTTAAAAGTTAAAATACGAGAAATAATTATTTCAAAAGAAAAAACAGATTTGAATATTCATTTTTCAGCAAATGTGATAGCTTTTTGAAACTATGTATATTCTGAAATAAATATTTTTGTCAATAATATTATTTTTATAGTTTTTTTTTTTATAGCATGTTAAGTATTCACAAGATTTGCAACTTTCCTTCTCTCGAAATATCCTTCTAAAAAAATCATCAGAGAATCCTTAAGTCTTTGCCAAATATCGTGTGCAATCTTCAGGGAAAAGTTTACTGAACGGAATAAATCGTTAGTTTTTAGCAGTTGTGAAAATTAACAGGTAATACTTCAGACTACAGAAAATTATTTTCTGCATTAAATTACATGGGTTATTTTTTTATTTAAATAGGTTCAGTATCACCGTACTGAATGTAAAGGCACAAAATCCTTACAAAAATAGTCGGGGGAAGTGACTCCATTTTAAGGAAAACCGTTTTGAGTGTAAAAAATGAATTAAAAATATAAAAAAAATACATGATTATTCTCTATTGGTGGATGTGTAGGAAATAAAATAAAATAAAAGCTTGTTTTAAAGTTGGAATTAATGTATTTTAAAAACAAATGAATACATTAACAAATAATTAATAATATATTTAAAAACGGAAAAAATACTGATAATAAAATTAACTATTTTGTGTTGATAATCAATAATAATAACATGATTGGGGAGAAACTTAATAGATAATATGAATTATATACAAAAATTTACTTTTCAAACAAAATCAGAAACACATGATTTTTTTATTTTAAATCAATATAATCAATACAAAAAGGCATAAAAATTAATTCTATTCGAGTGTATTCGGGTTCAATACAGGGTGCCCCCCACGGTGACCGTCCATTAGAAGTTTCTGGAGAACTAGCCATAATAGAAATCTGAAAATTGGTATTCCATCATAACTACTTGGGATAAATCCGCCTAAAATAGATTTGTGACACTACCGGTTATGTACCGAAAGTTGACTCTAAAATCTTTATTTCAAGTGGAATGCCCTTTTTATTTTTACATAACTCGCTTAAGTCAATAGTTCTGAGTATAATAGTTTTAGGCGGATATATCTCAAGCAGTTATGGTTGAATACCAATTTTTAGATTTCTATTATGTCTGGTTCTCCAGAAACTTCTAATGGCCGGTCATCGTAGGCACTTTGTATATTTATCTTCCTTGACCTTATGTCGATATACAACAATTGTTAGAATTCCTTCAAACAAAAATTATTGCCTTATTTGATAATTTTCATTCACTTCGAAAAAAAATTTCAACTCGAATACACTACACCTTGGTAGAATTAGACAAGGTATGTTCCCGCTCTTAGCTTGTTCCCGCTTCCTGATTCAAATGTAACAAACGTGGATCCGTTTATGTGAACAATCCTTGTGTGAAAAATAGTTCCTTACAATGAACGAATAATTAATGATTAATGAACGTTTTCCGCCTCAGATTTTTTCAATTTTTTATGAGACAACTTGACATTGCAAATATGTAAACAAAACATTGACCAACTTGACAGCTCGAACGTAATAGTGTTGGCGCTGAGTGCCTACAAAAAGATTCTTAAACTAGAACAAATTTGCAATTTTTTCATATATAATTATGTGGGGTTTTCTTTTGCTATAAAACTTAACACTTACAATCGTGCTAGCTTCGTTGTCATTTCATTGTTCGGTAGGACCTGTAAATGTATACCAAACCTACTCACCGCCTGAACTGTAAACAAATAAACAATATGGCGGTGACTGGGTACCGTGCGAGAGAGTGAGAGAATGTCCCCATCCTACTTCTACCTGCATAAGAGTCTAGTCCTTGTCTAGTTCTACCATGCACTACACATTTGTAAATAAAAAGAAAATACTTTTAAATAAAAATGTAAAAATACTTTTCAAACAGTCTCTGAAGATTCTTCTGGTGGTTGTGTTTTAATATTAGTCGCTGAAAATGTGACCACATCTGACGATGTAAATACAGGCCACGTAGATGTTTGTGCAACAGCATTACTAAGCACACTATTCGCAATACCAGCAATAGCAGCATTTAAATTAGCCGCATTATTATTTAATACCGTTCCCGTCCATTTTCGCGATTCATCGTTATCAATTATTTTATTATGATTACTAGCCAAATGTTCTTCCAATTTTTGTCGTCGTTGAAATGTATCACCACAGAGCGGACATGGATGTGTACGTTTTCGTTTTTCCCCCGGTGAGAAATGTAATCGTTCATGTGCAGCTAGATTATAACGTTCAGCAAAACGTTTACCACATTGTGAACAACCGTATTTCTTTTCACCAGAATGTGCACGCATATGTCGTTTTAAATGAGATGTTGACATTAAACCTAATCCACATATCTCACATTTATACGCTTTTAAGCCAGAATGTGTTAGTGCGTGCATACTAAATGATGTGTGATGAATAAAACGTTTCCCGCAAAGATCACACTGTAAAAATAAAAGAACATTAAAATGATATATTACCAAATTTGGGAGTCAAAACCCCTCCCATTGAATCTGTTCACATAAATTTTGAACTAACAATATAGTCCTGTAAATGAACCTATTTATGAGACGCATTTCCACTGACGAATCAGATATCCATGCATATTTTGAGCTCGGTACATTCTTTGACTTTGTCTTTGAATCGAGTACTTCAATATGAATACGACGTCGGTCGTTTAGGAGGAGGGTTATTATCACGCGGCAGAAATTTAGGGTTTAGAATTTTTACCGGCCCAAATCCTAAACTAAGTTGGTAAAACCAATTTTTTGTTCGAATTATTAATATTTGAATTGTATTAATTACCTGATAATTAGCTTCCCCAGTATGAATTGGCAAATGTCGATTAAGAGCACCTTTTTGTGTAAAAACTTTTCCACATACATTACAAGTATACGGATTGATTCCATTGTGCATACCCAAATGGATATCTAATGCAGCACGTTTTTTATAGGCCTGTCCACATATCTGAAAAAAAATTAATTTACGAATCACATACAAGCAAAAAAAAGCATATGTGGCAGACATTTCTTCCTTGGGATTGAAAAATTCACTTACCTCACAAACATGTGCTCGAACATCACTATGGGAACATAAATGTATTCGTAATTCGGATTTCGTACGCCATTTCTTCGGACATTGTGGACATTGATAGATGTAAGGGCGTACAAATATGCTATCAACACGCTGCTCCATTTCACTATTCTTTTTGGGACGGCCACGTCTACGTTTTGTTCCCATAGTAAACTGTTGATTCGATGATCCATCATGTAAATTCATTGAATTTATTAAACGGTTCTCGAAATCTGAATTACTATCATCCGAATCTTTTTCTTGTTTCACATCATCCGATATTATTTTGTCATCGTTGTGGATTGTATTTTCATTTGAAAGATTATTTTGTTCTTGTTTTACAATATTTTTAGAAATTCGTCCTTTTTGAGGACGACCACGGCGTCGATTATTGTTCGGTTGTTTAATTGGTGCATATTCTATATCGCTACTCGCGGTAGTCGGTTCGATGGTATCGTTTTCTAATTGATCACATGATTCTGTTCGGAGAATACTAAGAATTACTATATATTTAAATTAGAAACATAGCTGGCAAGCATAATCTTGCCTATCTTGATTTTTTAACTGATATACAGCGTGTCTACTTAAGTTGACTCCATATAGAAAAATTTTTATTATAAGGTTTACGAAAAAATGTTATCCCTATCTATATATTATATAAATGTGAAAGTAAGGATGTTTGTTTGTTTGTTACGCTTTCACGCTAAAACTAGCGAATTGATTTAAATGAAACTGTACAATAATATAGCTCATACATCAGAAAAACACATGAGCTATGATTTATAATGATATATTTAAATAAAAAATAAAAAAAAATTAATTTTTTTTGACATTTCATGAATCAGGGTGACGGAGACAACTTATGGACATCTGCCAATCAAGGTTATCAGACATAATTTTTACATTTAAAAACTTATTCAAATCAAGATGAGAATTTCTGTGGGCTGTATTATGCATTTTGTTAAATTAAAATAGATTTATTATTTGACATTTCATAAAACATGAAAGATACAATTTATGGCCTTTTCCATTTTTATATCAAATGACTTGAAACTTTTTTCATTTTCAAGGTTTTTTATAGAACTTTAGAAAGTGTGCGATATATTTTTTTAAAAAACGTCAAACTTTTCAGTTATTTTATGTTAAATACTCCGAATTTCAATCGACAATAACTCGGAAAGTATTGACGATTCTATTTTCAACATATATTTTCTACCCCCTAGAAGGGATGGAATTACCATCTCCAAACCAATGAAAACAAATCTTAAATAGAAATTGGTGCTATAGGTCAAAATTAAGAGATTTCGTTGTTTTTTCTCCTCGTTCACTGGAGTATTTAGCTAAACTCAATAGGGTATTATCGTTAGTCAAAAATAAATCATGAAATTTGAAAAAAGTTAAAATTTATGTAAAAATATATCTTAAATATTCTGATTTCGAGTCATTAAAATTAAATATCGTAATTTTTAAACTGTATATCACGTGACCTAAAACGCGGGTAAGCTCTGCTGTGATGTCATATCGGTATGAGTCATAGACCATCAATTAGGTCAGTGTAGACAGCTGGGTATAATACAAAGATAATAAGTATTTATTTTTTATTATAATCAGATGTCTATGAATATATACGTACATATACATACATATTACGTCATCAAATTGGATGCCTGCGTTTTTGACAGTTTAAAAAAACTTCAAAATTTAAGTTTTTGACAAGAAAGTTTGTGTATTTTTCCGAAATAAATTTTTGGTGGCTTTTTATTAACAAAATCAACATTTTGAAGTACTTTTTCAAAAAAAGAGTGGAATACCCTGTACTGATTAAAAACTTATAATTACCTGTACTTTCATTTTTTCGTTCAATCCCTTCACTCTCTGTACTTTCAACTTTAATATCACATTCCAGCAATTCAGATGGTTCCACTTTAAACATAGAATTTGTTGTAACATTTCCTTTATGTTTCTTTAGAATATGTGCACTAAGACCACTTTTTGTTGTATATCCATTCATACAATATTTACATTCAAATGATTTTTCATGTGATTTAATATGTTTCTTTAAATCAGCGGATGACGGGAAATATTCACTACATAATCGACACGTTAAACTATCATCATCATCATCCTCTGATTGATCTTTTTCCGTTAATTCATCCACATACGGTTTATAAATTTCCTCCTCCAAATCTGGTTTAATATCCGATTCGACTTCATCATCATCTTCAACATTTTCTTGAATATTCAGTAAGTATTTTTCCGTTTGACATGCAACTTCAATAAATTGTACATCTTGGGCATATTCACGGCCGTATTTCATTTCTAAATGATTATAAAGTTGTTTTTTTATTTCTAATATATAATTTTCGGAGAAATCGAATTGTTCTAATAGAATAAAACAATTTTTACAAAGGCAACAACTATTTGCATTCTTTTCATTCTCATTTATACGAATTCGTGTTACTTTATGTAGAAAATCTTTTAATGGTATGCCACTATGCGGTGTAAATGATTCAAATATTGGATATCGATTCTCCATTGATACATCTGTATCACAAATTATACAATTGAATTTTTCTTCATTCATTGCTTCCAAGTTTGGCGAACTCAAATTTTAAAATAAGAAACTTTTTGAGGTTGGATTTTATAATGTAATAAATTTTTTTTTAAATTGATAAACATTTATTTAAAATTATATTGAATTTTTTTTTATTTATTTACAAAGTTAAATACATTTTAAAGTGAATTTTTTTATCTAAATATAAATTCCTTTAACTTTTTTACTATTTTGACGCAATTTACGACTATAGATAATAAGTTTGTTCTTTTTGTACCCTACTGTGTCCACTTTCATTATAGAGAATATTCATGTGTTTTTTTTTATATTTTTAATTAATTATTTACACCGTTATAACAAAGTAAAAAATATAAATACTGTTTAAAAATGCTGTTATTAAGTGTAAAAAAATATTTAAAATACATTATAATTTTGAGATATTTAAACGTAGTTTTTTGGCGCTCTCTGTTGATGACGTAAAGTACGTGTCAATTGGTGGTAGTTCAATATATAATTTACACTTTAAAAAAAATGAGTTTACAACACAGAATTTACACTCGTTATTATTAAGTTTTCAAATAAAAAGCCGTAGAATAATATAATTTAATGAAATACCATATAAAATGTAAGTAATTAATATCATACAGTATGTCAACAAATTTGACAAGCCCGTACTTTGATGTCACGTCCGTATAAAAATTTGAATTTCCGTTTTAGAAATTTTTAAATGCCCTCACTGAATTTGTACTTTTATTAATTAATTTTAAGTAATTAAAAAGATATTAATTACTAAAATAATGGTTTAGTTGAAATGTCCAGTCAATAAAGTTACGGAAACAAAATAGATTATTCGCGAAACAAAATAGAAATGAATTTTATAAATTGAAAAGGTCTGAAATTTTGAATACTTTCAAAATATTCGATTTTAGTAATTTTTAGGTTAAATAAAAGGGTGAGGTTATACGGACGCTATCGTATGTTTAGCGTGAGTCTCACGTTAAAATAATTTGGAGTAGATGATTAGCGTGAACATAATATTATCTAAGTTTTTTTATCTTTTCTCAGATTTTTTCTCAGTTTGAATTTCATTTTGGTTTTTATAAACGAAGAATTTAGGCATTTTCATCATGTCATAAGCGCAAGAGCAGAGTTCAATTTAGTGAACCTTTAACGTTTAACTTGCTTGATGTTAACCAGGCACTAGAAAATATTGTTGTGTCAATAAATTGTTGTTCTCTCCTCTGATATGCCTCTGATCTTGATTTACGTTTTGTGTACAACAAAGCTAAAAATTTTAAGAAAAAAGTGTTACAATGGAATATCAAGGTATTCAGAAAATAATATTTTATTATTTAATGGTCAAGACATAAAAAACGAAAGTTTAATTACAGAATTAAAAGTTAAAGAAGAAATATTAGAAGAAAATACTTCAATGGAAGAAAATCAACAAAATGAAACCAAAAAGTTCGAACAAATATTTCATGCAGAATTTATTAAAGAAGAAATATTTGACGACAGTTCTCCCACGGAACATCAACATTGCAAGTTATTTAATGACGATAATATTAAAAATGAACAAGAGTTCCTTGGAAGAGGAGTAGTTAAAAATGAAGATATCGGAGCTGGGAAACTTTTTGTATGCGATATCTGCAATAAAAAATTTACCCACAAACAAAGTCTACTTCGGCACAAACGTATTCATACCGGATACGAACCATTTTCATGTGATATTTGTGAAAAAACATTTACTGTTTACGCATATTTCGTTCTACATAAAAAATTACATTCGGGAGAAAAACAATTTTCATGTGATATTTGTGGGAAAAAATATAGTCAAAATTCACATTTAACTGATCATAAACGAGTTCATATCGGTGAGAAAAAATTTTCCTGTGATGTTTGTGAACAAAAATTCATACATAAACGAAGTATGCTTCGACATAAACTAACTCATACACAAGAAAAACCATTTTCGTGTGATTTGTGTGATAAAACATTTAGTTTGAATCAATATTTAGTTCAACATAAACGAACTCATACCGGGGAAAAACCATTTTCATGTGATATTTGTTATCAAACATTTACGACGAAACGATGTATGATCAAACATAAACGTAGACATAAAGAAGGTAAACCATTTTCTTGTGATGTTTGTGATAAAAAATTCCGTGAAATTGAATATTTAATGCAACATAGAATCATTCATACAAAGGGAAAACTTTTTGGTTGTGATGAGTGTGAGAAAAAATTTAGTCGACAAAATACTTTAGTTCGACATAAACGAACTCATCACACGCGAGAAAAATCGTATATTTCTCATGGAAAATTCCAAAAAACCGAGAATTTATTGAAACAAGTCATTTATGATGAAAAAAATATCAATGGTGGACACATTGAAGAGGGAAATATTAATGGTGAACCAATTGAAGAGGGAAATATCAATGGTGAACCAATTGAAGAGGGAAATATCAATGGTGAACCAATTGAAGAGGGAAATATCAATGGTGAACCAATTGAAGAGGGAAATATCAATGGTGAACCAATTGAAGAGGGAAATATCAATGGTGAACCAATTGAAGAGGGAAATTGTGATATTTCTGATGGAAAACTACAAGAAAATCAAAATTTAATTGAACATCTGAATATGAATCTCAAAATTGAACAATTAGTTGATGAAAATCGAATTTATACAGAAGACAAATTTTCTTCTGATAGAAAATTACAAGAAAATCAATATTTATTTGATCGAAAACATATCGAAGATGAACAGAAAGAATTTCAAGAGAAAAACAATTCAATTGAATCTAAATTAACAAATGAAAGCTTTATCGGAGAAAAAGCATTCATTTGTGATTTTTGTGATAAAAGATTTTCTCAACGGCAACACTTAATTGTACATAAACGAATTCATACCGGAGAAAAACCATACTCTTGTAATTTTTGTAATAAAAAATTTAAACAAAGTCAACATTTAAATACCCATAAACGTATTCATACCGGAGAAAAACCATTTTCTTGTGATTTTTGTAATAAAAGATTTACACAACGACGAAATTTACTGGAACATAAACGAGTTCACACAGGAGAAAAACTTTTTCCTTGTGATATTTGTGGTACAAAGTTTGGAATTAAACAAAGTATGATACGACATAAAGGTACCCATAACGAAGAAAAACCCTATTCTGGTGATGTTTGTGGGAAAACATTTCGAGAAAATAAATTCTTAATTAAACATAAAATAATTCATACAGAGGGGAAAAGTTTTGCTTGTGATGAATGCGATAAAACATTTAGTCGACAAAATGTTTTAGTTCGACATAAACGAACTCATCACACGGGAGAAAAATCGTATATTTCTCATGGAAAATTCCAAAAAACCGAGAATTTATTGAAACAAGTAATTTATGATGAAAAAAATATTAATGGTGAACCAATTGAAGAGGGAAATTGTGATATTTCTGATGGGAAACTACAAGAAAATCAAAATTTATTTGAACATCTGAATATGAACATCAAAATTGAACAATTAGGTGATGAAAATCGAATTTATACGGAAGAAAAATTTTCTTCTTCTGATGGAAATCAATATTTGATTGAAAATTTAACTTTTGATGGGGGAAAAATTAAAAGTGAAAATTTAAATGAAGATTATCTTGTCCATACAGAAGAAAAATCATTATCTTGTAATATATCGGATGGAAAATTTGAAGAAAATCATTATAAATTTGAAAATAAACTAATTTGCGATCAAAAAATTATTAAAAGTGAAAATTTAGATGATAATTATGAAGAAGAACAATTAATTGGTGAACAAATTTACACAGAAGAAAAACATTTTCTTTGTAATATTTCTGATAGAAATTTTCAAGAAACTCGACAATTAGTTGATGAAAATCAACAAGTATTTCCTTGTAATATTTGTGGTAAAATATTATCGCAACGACAGTACTTAATTGTTCATAAACGAATTCATACAGGCGAAAAACCATATGCCTGTGATTTATGTGATAAGAAATTTAACCAAAGTCAACATTTAAATATTCATAAACGAACACATACCGGGGAAAAACCATTTTCCTGTGATATTTGTCATAAAAGATTTACACAACTTCAAAATTTAAGTGAGCATAAACGAGTTCACTCAAAGGAAAAACTATTTATCTGTGATATTTGTAACAAGAAGTTTACACATAAACAAAGTATGCTTCGACATAAAGGGATTCATAATGAATTAAAACCATTTTCTTGTGACTTTTGTGATAAAAAATTTCGAGAATATGAATTTTTAATAAAACATAAAGTAATTCATACAGAAGGAAAAATTTTTGGATGTGATGAATGTGATAAAACATTTTGTCGACAAAATACTTTGGTACGACATAAGCGAGCTTATCACAGAGGGGAAAAACCATTTTCATGTGATGTTTGTGAGAAATCATTTTCCGCACGTCAGTATTTAATTCAACATATGAGAACTCATACAGGAGAAAAACCATTTCCGTGTGATATTTGTGATAAAAGTTTTCGTCAAGTTTCTCATTTAGTCGAACATAAACGAATTCATACAGAAGAGAAGTATTTTTCATGTGATGTTTGTGGAGAACAATTTGCCAGAAGAAATCAATTAATTTCACATAAACGAATTCATATTGAGAAGAGAAATCATGTTTTAGCAAACAATAATTGATGTAATTATTTAAATAAATTTGACTACTATTATATAATCCTGGAAGATTGTAAGGATGTTTTTTCTGCCTTATCTCCAGAATTCCCTTGCAGTTTTAACGAAAAAAGTAATTGTATAACTTGAGATAAAAGTTATACAATTGCATATTTTGACTAATAAAGAGGAGTGTTATATAAATTCCACGAATCTGTGTATCTGTCTGTGGCATCATAGCTTCTAAACGGATGTTTAGGAGGTAAAATTTTAGGTTTGTTTGAAGGTAAAATTAAGCGGGAGTATTCTTAGCTATGTATCAGGAAAATCAATTTTGAAGAGAGTTACAAGGAAATTAACGCGTCTTTTTGTGTGTGGCATTGCAAAAATCGAAATTGGTTCATTCGTTTACGAGCTACGATGCTACTGATAAAATCACTTATTTAGTCTATATCCGGTTGTCCGTCTATCTGTCTGTCCATCTGTCATCACGATAACTCGAAAACGAAAAAAGATATCAAGTTGAAAGTCTTACAGCGTGCTCAGGTCGTAAAAAGTGAGGTCTACTTCGTAAATGAGCAACATAGGCCAATTGGGTCTTGGATCCGTAGGACTCATCTTGTAAACCGTTAGAGATAGAACAAAAGTTTAAATGTAAGACATGTTCCTCATAAAATAATAAACAACTTTTGTTTGAGACATTTTTTCGAAAACATCACTGTTTACCCGTGAGGGCGCAAATTAGGTTCAAATATTGTATAGTATATATTATATGGGAATATCAATCATGTGTGTATGATATGTATGTATGGCTGGCTATCTAAGAGTGGCTATCTCTCTTCACTTAAATGACGTGAAAAACAAACGATACCTAGGATGAAGTTGATTTCGGGTAAAAATCCTGTTTCAGTCGGACATTAGTTTTGGAAAATCTTTAGAAATGCGCAAAATATGAACGTTTAAAACTCCTAATCAAACAAAAAGGAAAATATCGACTAATGACGTCATTGCACAGTATATATAAAACTTTTTTTCCAAAAAGAGACAGACAACAATCTTTGAATGTTTAAACTTCTTCATTTTTTTATCAATTTTAATTTAACTCTCAAATTTTGTTATGTTATTAAATCTACTTTTACAATTTTATGAGTAATTTGGCAAATTCGATATCAGGAAACTACCTTATTGGCTCCTAATGAATTGTCAAATAGGTAAATGATACAATCGATCGGTCGCTGACACTTGCAGCAAGTGGTTTCTGTTCATTGGAAAAAAATATCAAATTAATATTATTTAGAGGGCTATTTAAGAATCAGGAAATCAAAATTCCAACTAATCTTTGTTGATTTTGATGAAAAAATTACTTGTTGAATGTGTAGGTTATATGTGTTTGGAGAGTAATTTTAGTTAGAAATTTATCGCCATATCTCTGTGTCATGAAAATTATGATCCCCAAATTAATTTTTCCAAAAACTTACTGTACCCCCTTTCCTTTAAAATATTTTGCACCGACCATTTGCAGCTGACGACAGTCCCTATACCAATGTCGATATATCGTGATTTTAGGCTTATTGAGATAAAATATGCTTATTGGTTCATGAATTTATTGATTCAAAAGCCTTTTCACAATTAATTCTACTAAAAATAGTACACACCTACCTTTCAATTCGAATAATGGCTAATTATTTATTATCTAATTTGAATAGTTTATCTTCGATCAAACAGGAAAATATTGAAGTTGAGCAACAATTTAATCCGGAACTATTAATTAAACAAGAAATAGAAGAAAATGAAGCAATTCAAGAAAATCATCCAATTTTAATTAAAGATGAAGCCATTAAAATTGAACAAGGCTTACATACGGAATTAATTATCAAGGAAGAAATTATTGAAAAAATATTAGAACCTTCTACTAGTAATTTAACGACTCATATTAGAAATAAACGTTTTCCATGTGAGGCTTGTGACAGAACGTTTGCCTCAAAACAAAATTTATCAAGGCATAAACTATTTCACACTCCAGAAAAACATTTTCTATGTAGTGCATGTAATAAAGGATTTACACAACGTAAATTACTAATTATCCATCAACGGATTCATGCAGATGAAAAACTATTCTCTTGTACTATTTGTGAAAAAAGATATTCCTCACAACTATACTTAGACAAACATAAACGACGAACTCATCCCAAAGAAAAACCATTTTCATGTAATTTATGTGATAAAAAATTTACCCAAAGTCATCATTTAAGCAATCACGAACGAACTCATATTGGGGAAAAACCTTTCACATGTGATATTTGTGATAGAAAATTTTCTCAGCAAATCAATTTAACACAACATAAACGAACGCATTCGGGCGAAAAACCATTTTCATGCGATGTTTGTGATAAAAAATTCAATCAAAATTTTCATTTAATTAAACATAAACGAACACATACTGGAGAAAAACCGTACTCATGTGATGTTTGTGAAAGAAGGTTTTCCGTGTCTCAACATTTAGTTCAACATAAACGAACTCATACTAGAGAAAAACCATTTTCTTGTGATATTTGTGATAAAAAATTTAGCGCGCGTAGCAGTTTGAATTCTCATAAACGAACTCACCGTCCTAATTTGGTAAAACAGTCGTAATTTGAATGAAAAAAAGGAATATAAAATCAATGTCAAGAATCATCCAATCGAAAAATTTTTCATTGAAGACCATGTTTTTTGAGTACGAAACACAAAATTTATTAGGTTTCACAATAGTTTCGATGTTTGCGAAAGCATTTTAATCCAACGGGTAATAAGACTGAACTAGGTCCTATAGTAGGATAAAGGTCCTATACCTGACTCTGAATTGATAAAACTGTTTAAAATAAAACCATAAAACGATTCTCGTCAGTTATAGCGAACTTGGATACACCCATTTCACAAACGATACCAAATTTTAATCCAACTTATAAAAATGTTTTACAGGTTTATTTTTAACTTTGTAAGAAATGTTTGTAATGTGTGAATAAATTTAGCTACTGACGATGATTGCATTGCAATCGAAATGTCGATATTTGGCAAACTATAAGTCTGTTGTATGTTTTTTAAATAAAATTTCTTAATATACACTTTTATTTCAAATATCGTGGTATTTATTTCAATAACAAACATAAAACCAGCTTACCTACATGTTTTCAGATATTAATTTCCAGAAATATTCGTAAAACAAGGCATTTAATAAAAATGACGTAAAACGATTTTGGATACAACCTCCGTTGAAAAAGATAAAGCACTCGTTTATTAAAAATTATACAGTAGCCTGCAAACATAGTGACATCCCATCTTTTCCTTGGTACGGTCTCTTGATATCGCGGACATCCTGGTGAAACCGCTCCCCCTGTTCTTCACTGTAAACTCCCAAGTTTTCAGGAAAATATTCTATGTGGGAGTGTAAAAAATGGACCTTCAGGCTTATCTTGCAGCCTTGAGCTTCGTATGCTGCTATAGTTGAACAATGGTTTTGTAGTCAGGATCCTTAGTATTTCCCAAAAACTTTGGCACTACATCCTTGAACGATACCCAAATTTCTTTTTCCTTCTCAATCATACTTTCCACAAAGATGGTGTCAGTTAAAAGCCTTCTTATGTCGGGGCTAGTGAAAACTCCCTCTTTCAACTTTGCTTATGACAGTTTCGGGAATTTTGTAAATAGATATTTAAAACAGCCTCCATCCTTTTGCAGTGATTTTACAAATTGTTTCATCGACCCCAATTTGATATTTTCAACAAAACTTTTTCTGGTGGCACCAAAGTAGTATAATTATGATAACATTTTTCTCCCCAGGCTGTAAAGTTTCTCGGGGTGGTCAATCAATTTTAGTCCAGTACTGTTTTCTGGCTCTACTATCCCATATTTAGTATAGCCTGCCTGTTGACCCAGAAACATCGTGAGTATTTTGAAGTCCCCACAAACCATCCATTGATGGTCCTGATATTTGATTTTTTCCCTCGGGTAATGTCCAAATTATTACGGTTAGTTTTATTCCATATGCACAGAATACCTCATTGGAAGCGAAGCTAATTTATTTTTATTGTGCAATAATACTACTTTAAGACTATGTTGTTACTAATATCTATGTGATAGAATGTTTTTAATATTTTTCCCGTTTTTTAGGAGGTCAAAATCTATAAGAAAATGTAAAAAAAATCCTATGCAATTTTTTATAGTCATAGACCTGTGTAATTTTTTAATATGATAAAAAAACGCGCTCAAATTTAAAATTTTCTTCATTTATTTTAATTGGTAACCATAGCATGGTTATTTTAAAGTATCCTGTCTTCTGGTTGGTGTAATCTTACGTCAGCGTCAAGCCTTTTATAAAATTATAGAACACCAACTACAGCGCATGTCAAGTAATAATTTGCACCGCCATTTCTGGTATATCTGTGTGTGCTATACTTGACTATACATATATATTTTGTTATCATCATACTGTGTGTAATAATTTTCAAAATAATAATACGATTACGATGTAAATAATTATTACATTTAATAATACTTGATTCAAACTAAAATGTTACTGTGAATGTATTAATTCTGTTTTTTTTATTACTAATTACTAACGTTTGCTAAATTAATTTTGTGTGTGTTGATTATGTAGTTTTTTAATTACAGATTGTAACAATTTTTCTCTCGTTTCCCAATTTAAAATAGAACTTGATAATGTGTTTTTTTTCTTATACAATTCTTATCCATTTTCGCCTGTAGTTTCAATATCAAGTGTTTTTTTTACCAATTTGTTTACATAAATTAAATACGTGTGTTAAAAATTTTTGATTGACACTTAGTTCTAATTAATGAGATATAAAAATATTTTTGTTTGTTTTTTGTTGAATGATAGAATGAAAATTTGGTAGAAGTGGTAACCATGCTGCATTTAGGCAGATAAATACGTTTTTTTTTATTTTAAAAACAAATCTTAACGCGTAATATCACGATCGAGCGATGGGAGCATTTCTTGAGAAACCTAAAACCGATAAATATACAGAACATGGAGCTGGCAACGGTCTTAGGTATGAAAATTGAGATCATCGTAAGTTTTCAAAATATAGATTTGTAAAACTGGACGTTTTTATGAATAGGTATGGCGTTGCTAGCATGCAAGGATGGCGAGTGGAAATGGAAGATGCACATAGAGCGGTAACAGGCCTTGGTGATGGAATGGAAGGAAGTTCGTTGAATGATTGGTCATATTTTGCGGTTTTCGATGGGCATGCGGGTGCAAAAGTATCAGCACATTGTGCGGAACACTTATTAGAATGTATAATGCAAACTGAAGAATTTAGAGAGGATGTTACGAAAGGAATTCATAGTGGTTTTCTTAGGTTTTTAATATTTTATTTTACTATATGGATTTAATAGGCCTAGTACCTTGAAAACTTGTCGATTAAAAGTAAATTTTTAGCAAAAGTTGTGAAGTTTGATGGAGGACACCAAAATTGATTTAGTTCTCCTCGTTACTTTAATTTTGAAGTTAAATCCTAAAAGGCAAGAGATAGAATAACACTTTAAACTAGGAAGTTCGGAGGAAATGCGACTTAAAATTATGTTATTGCATTTAATTGAAAGAAAATACGCTTAAAGTTTATCGATAATTGTAGGCCAAAGTCATGGGCACAAGCAAATGTCCTCCACTGCTCTTGACAACTTTAGGTAGCAACCTGGAGAACCAGGTCCAATCTGATGCCAGAACATGATGCCCTCCATCAAACTCTACAACCCTTGTTTAAGTCATTTTTTGATAAATAACAACGAGCTATTATCCATAATAAATTATAATGGTCCACCCTGTATATTACGATATCTCGTTTCGTTTTATATAAAAGTCGAAAAACTACTTCCCTGTTGGAAAAAATTTTTGGAGAAAGAATAAGTCTTAAAAACTCTGAAAGTCTTCGAAACTCTGAATTTCTCAAGGTTTTGTGATTGTCTAATTCAGAGTTATCCAGACAAGTCTGAATTAGACAGTCCAAAAACGTTGAGAAATTCAGAGTTTCTAAGACTTTTTAAGACTTATTCTTTCTTCGATTATTTTTTCCACCAGGGTTTTTGTATGCTATTTGTAGTTAAATTTCGTAGAGTTAGACATCTGACACTTGGAAGCATAAAAGGCATTTGGTCAAGCTTAGTTCATTTACAATAAAAAAAATACAGATTTTATCCTCGAAGAAGTATTTTCAGATTTCGAGTTAATTTTCCACGAGTTTCCACTCATAAAAAATAGTTTGATCTTTTAATTAATCAGACCGTAATCTGCTTAAATTCCCCTTTTCAAGATTTAAAGTAAATTTTAAACAAGCTGTAATTTAATCTCTCCCTTCTAATTTCCACAGACTTTGGAATTGTCCAGAATCATGACCTTATTTATTTTAAACTTTCCTTACAGCGACATGCAAAGTCATTTAGGTTTATGAAAGTTTCTATTATTAGCAAACGAAGCCAAAAGCGATGGAAAAAGCCATAAATTTCTTGCTAGGGTATCTGCTAAAATAAAAGAGCCTTAATTCTGAATTATATAACTGCCTCAATTTTAAATGTATTCCATCGTTTGAATTCAAATTGAATCGATAAATATTTGTACAGGTTGGATGACACAATGCGTTCACTTCCTGAAATATCAAGTGGTGAAGATAAATCTGGATCAACAGCAGTATGCGCTTTTATATCACCTAAACAAATATTTATAGCAAACTGTGGTGATTCACGTGCTGTCATATCACGTGAAGGCCGAACTGTATTTAGTACACGAGATCATAAGCCTGGACTCCCACAAGAGCGTGAGCGTATACAAAAAGCTGGTGGATCAGTTTTAATACAACGTGTGAATGGAAGTCTTGCCGTAAGTTTCATACGACCTAAAATGACTTCAAATCAAATTTTTAATGAATTTATTTTTTTGCGCATAGGTATCACGAGCCCTTGGTGATTATGATTACAAAAAAGTGATAGGTGTAGGACAATGTGAACAATTAGTATCACCTGAACCAGAAATATTTGTTAGGGATCGGGAGGATAATGCTGATGAATTTTTGGTATTAGCATGTGATGGTGTTTGGGATGTTATGAGCAATTATGATCTATGTCAATATATTCATAGTCGTTTACAAGTCACCGATGACCTAGAGGCGATCGCATCTCAAGTGATTGATACATGTTTGTATAAGGTACGGACAAATTGTATATAAGGGCTATTCCACACGAAAGGTTAACGCTAAAATGTTTGATTTTAAGAAAATTTTGTTTTTGGGAAGGCTTATTAAGCTTATTAATTTTTTCTTATTGTACAGGATGTCCGGAAAACACTATTTTATTTTCAAGTCATATGGTCAAAATAAATGAGTTTCACTAAGATTTACCCAGACATGGGCATTATTCCAATAATTTTTTCGAACAAACAATTCACGATAGTTCCGGAACCTCTCAAAATTTTCCGAATTGATAATCAAAATCCGGTAGATTTACTCTGCTTTAAACATTTTCTCAGAATAATATGTTTGATATAAATTTGAAAATACTATTTTTAATTTTGCAGGGAAGTCGAGATAATATGAGTATTGTTCTGGTTGTATTTGATGGAGCACCAAGTCCTTGTGTTGAAGCAATACAACGAGAGCAACATCTAGAACAATGTTTGGAACGACGAGTAAAAGGTGATTTCTTTGGTTATAAATTCAAACATTTTTTCTCTTAAAAAAACGTTCTTCTCTTACTTTTTAAAAATTTACAATGTTTTTCTAGTCCTAGCAAATTTTTTTTAGTGAAATAGTTTAAACGTATTTATTATTTTAAGGCATATACTAATTTTGATTTAGTTATTGAGTACTTTAGTACAAATGAAATTTATTCAGAGCCGAAAAATACCCTTTACCTAATTCAAAATTAGTCATTAAATTCACGAGAAACGTACCAAATTGTCTGCCTAAGATATAAAAATAAAATTTAAAAATATTTCAAGTTTTATGGAATGTTGTAAAAAGAAGCATATTGTTTCGCTTAGTCATTTAAATTACTAATCTGTCAATTATCCCATGGTAGAACTAGACAAGGTATGCTCTTATGCAGGTAGAAGTAGGATGGGGACATTCTCTCACTCTCTCGCACTGTACCCAGTCACCGTCATATTGTTTATTTGTTCATAGTGTAGGCACTGAGTAGGTTTTGAATGAATTTACAGGTTCTACCGAACATGACGTGTATTTTGACCCGCTGAATCCAAATTTTCAGCTTGCCCATCGCTCAAAATTGGGGGGGGGGCATTTTTTATTACGGCCATTAATTGTTAATACGGTCATAGCTTCTAAGTTATTGAAAATTTGTACCATTTTATTCTACTAGCAACGAAGCGAGCACGATTGTAAGTGTTAAGTTTTATCATTTTTCCGGCCTACCATTAGTTAATAAAAAGCGAGACCGTAGCGAAAGAAAATCTCACATAATTATATATGAGAAAATTGTTCGAGCTGTCAAGTTGGTCAATTTTTTGTTTACATATTTGCAATGTCAAGTCGTCTCATAAAAAATTGAAAAAATCTGAGGCGGAAAAAGTTTATTAATCATTAATCATTCATTGTAAGAAACTATTCTTCACACAAGGATTGTTCACGCAAACGTATTCACGTTTTTTACAACATTTGAATCAGGAAGCGGGAACAAGCTAAGATGGCGTCGACTGGATATGTGCGCGAACTGAACTAAAACTCGTCCTCTATCGAGCATACCTTGTCTAATTCTACCAAGAATTATCCTATATCAGTATTAATTTAGAAATCAGGGTAAAAAAAAAAACGACGAATAGAAAGAAAATTATCTACGTGGGCTATAACATAAGTATTTCGTGAGTAGCTCTTAGTAGTATGACCCGCGCAGGGTAATTGTTTTCTATTTATCAAAGGCCTTATTAATATTACAATTGGGAGCCGTGCAATATTTATACGACTTCTCGCTCATTTAACCAAACTGTTTCGATAATTATTAATATTAACAAAGATATAATCTATATCTTTATATATCGTGTTAGTTGAATAAACAAAATCCATCTAATTATCTAATTAATCCGACTAATTATATTCATTCGTTAATTAGATCAGTTTGCATCCAGTAGGGCAAACAAATTTCCTTTGCTTACTGCAGGTTCTTTCTACTGCTGTAAAATGGATATTGATAGCATTTTACGTGACCATAGATGTTGTATCATACATACTAGATTGCTAATTTACGGTCTAATTTATTTGTTACATTGGTTCTTATCAGCTACGGTTGTGGTTTTTCATATTACAAAAATTTAATTTAAATATGATTGCCTGCTTCTCTTTTGTCCACGGTGATAGATATGTACAGGTTGTTTAAAAATTGATGGTATAAGTGAATTTGCCAAAAATGATATTAGTTGTGTTTGGTCGAAATGAACGTTCGATTAGTTTATTGACCGATCTCCAGATATGTTCGCGGATCTTAGATAAAAATGTATGGGTATCTGGATCACTTAGAAAACTAATCTGGATCTCTTAGCGCTCATTTTGTCCGAATACACAATCATTAACATATCTAACACTATGGACATTTCCTTTCCTTTGTATACTAACCATGAAAGTATTGTATTTAGAGAAAGACAAATATATTTTTATTAAAAATATATAAATATTTATGTTTGTGTTTGTTAATATTAAAAAAAAAATATTGTAAATTAATTCAAATAAATGAAATTATTTCTGTTTGAACTGTTGTTGTATGATTAAGAACATGCGGCTAAAACAAATAAACATTTACCCCTTCTTTTATCTAGAAAAAAAAAAAAACATTGGAAACAATTATTCCAGGATAGTTTAGTTGTTTAGTCAAAGAATTTTTCCAGAATATGTTCCTCATAATCCTATTTTCAGAAGAAAAAAATGTCGAGAAAGTGATTTGATATCAAATAGATAAGAAAATAAATTGACGACAGTTCAAAAACCATATTTAATTCGGAAGCAAACGGTACAAGGGTAATTTTAATTAAGAGAAATAATTAACATGGTATTTTTTTTTTGTATTTCAGAAATTGTTGAACAAGGTGACAAAGTTGAATTCCATCATGTCATAGAAAAACTTGAAAAAGAAGATGTTCAACTTGGATTGCCCCCAGGTGGTGGTTTAGCTGCAAAGTAAGTTTTTTTTATATTGATTTTCAAAAGTCATACTATATAGAATATTTTATTTTGAAGTTGATTGAAAAAAATATTCGTGTTACGAGTTGTTTAACGTCACGATCGGTCAATTTTTTTTGGAAAATATCACGAATTTGTTAAAGATGAAACGCATGGCTGCATATTTTGTGATTTTGAATATTTTATTTTCAAAGTGGACAGAGTAATGTTGTACTAAAATTATTTTACGATATCGTCATTATAATTATAATTTCATCGAAGTACAAAATCATCCACTTTATCGACAGAATAGCGATAAAAACGGGAAATCAAAATTAAACTCGTGCAAAAAAAAGGGATTTTTAATTACTACATTAATGAATTAATTTTTTGACCCTAATTACTTCTATTAATAATAATAAATATATTTTTTTAATAATTTTTGTTACAGACTACCGTACATAGTAACCATATTTAAAAAAATTTGTCCGGAACAAGCAGATAGTGTATGTTTAATTTAACAATAATTATGATAATTAAAAATTCGGCTGCACAATTTATGTATTAAAAAAGAACCAGCTAATATATCTTATGCTTATTATTTCTTTTGTAATGTTTTTTTTTTCTTAATTATTATTATTGTATACTATTTTTTTCTCATTGTCATCTTTTATTTTTATTTTACCTTTATTTTTTTTGTTATTAATATTAATTGTGCATTAAAAATCAAATTTGGTCATTTGTTTTTCTAAGTAATTTTTCAAAATTTTTAATCTACATATATAATGTATATAGATATATATGTTATACAGTGTGCCCCCGGATAGAGGTAACTATACTATAAATTTACAGTTACCTTTATCCGAGGACACACTGTATATGTGTATAAATATATAGCCCAAAAACTCTCAAAAAAAAAAAAAATCATAAAATAATGTAATAGTTCATTCCATTTACCAAAATTTTTGAAAATAAGTTTTAAAAAAATAAAATAAAAGTTCTTAATGTTTATTTTTTTGCATGTACACATAGCTTGTATTATCTTGCATTAAAATACTTCTATTTCTTGTATTGTAGTTTTCTCTTAATTAAAATTTAAAAAAAAAAATCAAAAATATATTATATTATATATACATAGTTAGAATTTATTCAATTGATTAATTTTTCATTAATTTCCTTTTTTGAAAATGTGTTTTTTTAGCGGTAGCACGCTGGCATTATTTACGTTGCACTCATTTTTTTGGAAAAAAGATTTGAAATCATTCATTTTATGTATTGGAGACTCTGCAATGATAAATTTTGAACGAAAGTTTCTTACATTAGTTTAGATCGGATATAAGTCCATACATCTTACATGTCTTATTTTTTAACTTGACATATGTGTTTACATCTTATACCTCAAGTAGGTCCTTAGCACCAAGGCGTTAGATCAAGGGGTCCTCTGTGCCCTCCTAGAGAACAACCTGTCACCCGAAGGCAAGACGTCCGGACACCTTGCAGGTGTAAAAAACAGTTCAAGATCAAGAGATACACGAAATTCTTGGAGGATATTTGAAATGAGAATGAGATATTTGAAATGAATTCGGTGAACTTCACTTTGTTACAAAATACCGTTTATTTTACGAGTCCAGATTAATGTAAGAAGTTTTCATCTGAGCAAAATTTTGCATTGCATGCTCTCTTTTACCGCTAAAAATGATTGATTTGGGAATTTATTGTACAGTTAAAATTCTTGGGGCTAGGTTTGGTCAACATATAGATACATTTGTCTCTCAACAATAAAATTTTTTTTAAATGTATTCTGAGGAAGGGGTAATTAGAATATAATCGTTGGGAAGTTTTCAAGATCTTATAAGCCAAACGTTATAAAATCTTGAGCAAATTCTGGATAATACTTCGCAGCAACAGAAGTGGAAATATAATCGAAAAGATTTATGTTCCAAGGTTTTGAATTGTTAAAATAAAATAATTTTATTGTACCGAGACAAACGTATAAAATGCTTCCTAATATTTACAAGATTAGGTTTCATTGAATCATGCCGTGGTCATTTTCTGACGATTCTCTTTTAAAGACATCACTCGCATACGGGAATTGGATTTTGCTTCTGTGGTAAGCGGCATAAGCAGTAAAAGAAGCAAAAAAAATGTACGAAAACTTTTGGCTCAAGTATAAACTTGTACTGTCTATTGATTATTTTAATAATTATAAGATTTGAAGATAAGGAGACGTTTAAAGGGTAGTGCTTCCTAAACTTTCCGAAAATTGAATATGTTAGGACTATTACGTGGGCCAATACTAAGCTAATCATTAAAATGTGTAGCTGGGTAGTATGGCATAGTTTTTTTGTGAATGAAAGGTAGGTAGTTCTTCGGATTTTCCAATATAGGGGCGCAAGCGCCAAAGATACGAGGAAGCAAAGTGGAAATTCTAATCACTTTCAAAACTCCCGAAAAACTTTCCAGATAACCCCATTTTTTAACCAAATGATTAAAGTAGTAGAGAAATTTGGTAGACTTTTAAAGAAAACCACTCATGAAATTTCAAGTATGTTCTAATCATTTAAAATAGCACCCTTTCTGTGTTCCACGGTCTGTTATTATATCGGTGTAATTTTTCGGGCTGCCATTAAACAAGGAATATGGGAATAAGTGTTACATTATTTAGTTTTGGTATGTATGCATATTTTCATTATCTTTTTTAAATATAAGTAAACATTAATTTTAAATTTATTATTATTATTTTTTTTTTGGTTAGGATACTACTACCCTTTTAACGCCACTCTTATCGTTCTAGCAGAATTTTTAAATTAAATGTCTAGTCCCGAATAGAAGATTAATATGACGAAATTGTTAATTCTATACGACCCATATTTTTAGCCACTGTAACTACCAAAACTACAAAAAAATGGAACTTTGTTTTTTTTTCCGTGTGCTTTATATTTTTTAACGCATCATAGATTTTGTTTTCATTAAATTTTTTGCTGAAAATTTTCTTTGTTCGTTTGTTTTTGTGATCGCCTTTTTCCCTTTTTTATTCGAATAATTTTGGTCACAGGTTGAACATTTTCTACATATGCATAGATAATATTAAATCATGTAAAATTAACACAGCGAACTCTATTTTTATATAAAATTGGTGGTGCGAATGTTCGTGTATGATTTTGTTTGTTTAATTTTTAAAAAATTTGCCTGAGCTACATATTTTACTACCCTATATTGTGTGAGCTGAACAAAAAAAAAAAAAAAAACAATATGCTTTGCAGAGATAATAATTATGTGATTGTTCGCGGCGTATATTATAAATTATCATGTACATATTAATATTTATATGCTAATAAATATGAACATTTTGTAAATATCTGGTAAGTTTTTAAATCATTGTATTTCAAATTTTGTATACGTAAATATCTCGCATGTGTGAAAGTGGCTTTAGCATTTGAATAATTATTTATCGCATAGCTAGTTTAGGCACCAATATTTCACTAATTTTTTGTATTAGCTACTTAATATTTTTAGTATATATAATTCATTGGTGGGAGGAATGGTGCGAATCGTCCAAACCATGATAAAAATTTGTCTTTCGTTAGCTTGGAGCAGCTAAATTTGACGCAGATACTCCAGAGAGTGTGACTCGAGGATCTACTATTTCTGAACTATATTCTAAACAATTGTTCGCGATAATGCATTAATATAAAGAGTTAAGATTCCTTTCTCATATACTTTCAGGATTTTTCGAACGCTAGGGATGCACCGCTTTCTTAAGGTGCATTTTTATTATGACGCTTGACGCTAGCTTCTAGTGTCAAATTTCAGCTGCGTTCCGATATACACTGCTCAGTGCTTTTACTGGAGAGAAAATCGTTCCGTTATAGACTACCAGTACTCTAAGGAGATTAATGCGTCATGAAAGGTGATGAATCATCGCCATTTGCATCACCTGCAAGCACTGGTGTTTTAAATAACATTGATTTAAGTCTGTAGATATTAAATATATACTATGATCAGCGTCGCCAAATTCAGATACGCGAACTTACAAGGACCGGAAGGTATGAACCCACTCAAAACTCAGAGTTAACTCTCCTCTTTTCTAGTCTTCTTGATATAAACACAGTAGAAAGACTCTAATTGAATTAAAAAGTTGAAAGTTCAATTTCTTTGATGAACTGAAAATGTTAAAATCTTTTCATCATTTTTTAAGTCAAAACGATGTGAAATGCTTATATGATACCGCTTACTTTGTACTTTTAATTAAATTCGTAGTTAATCATTCAATTTCTGTTTTATTTTGTAGTAATTGTACAGAATTTGTGTAAGAAGACTGAAGGGATCAGGAGTGGAGGACACTGGACTTGCTTGATTTCAATCAAGTTTTGGTATTACCCATCATATTTGGGAGAAAACTACAAAAAAAATTATATATTTTAAGTTTGTGAAAAATTATAAGAAAATATATCTGAATCTAAATAGAGTGTCTCTAAATAGTTTAACATAATGTGAAAAACTTAAATTTTCAAAAAGCATTTCCAAGAAACAATGATTTATTTATCGTGAACATAAAATTTAGGAGAGGTGCTTATATAGAAGTTGTGAAATTCGAATTGAAAATTGTAATGAGTGTATGAAGATGAAAATCATTCTATTGTGTGCTACAAAGAAATACTTCAATATCGCCATTTATTGATGTGTAACATCTTTAGCACTTCTGTATTCTGTAAGTGTCCCATTCTTGACGCAAGGATTTCTTCATAAATCATAAAAATTTCGTAAGTTAGATGTTACACATTAAGGGTAATATTTATTATATTACCCTTATTAAGCGACTACCTTAAACCGTAAAATTCACTAATTTTGTTTCTCTATTTATGAAAGTTTCCTCATTTATGCTACTAGGAATTTATTTATTTTTATCGTCATGCATTCATTATAATAATGGCCAAAGTTTATGTCGATCACGAAGCTTTTAAATTCTTCAATTTCTGTGATGACTAGCTAACACAATTAAACTTTTTCAAATTAATATAGATCCAAAATTGAATTTCAGAATACACGCTAGATTATTTTTCGTTTATATAACAAAACATATATTTATATAATAAAATAAAAAATTTATATTTCCCCTTAAAAAACTGTTGCAATTAATATATCTAAAGAATTCTGTAAAGCTATATAAAAAAAGAAGAAAATTTTCAATATTTGTACTTAATTTCTGTGATTAGATTCATATGACTTTTTGGGTCCTGTAAATACTACTGTATTTATAACAGAATTAGTACATGTTAGTATCATATCAAAGTGACGCACTTGAAGCGTGCTGGGCTCATACCCCAGAGGTCCCTAGATCGAAACTATTCTCTGTTATCAGAATTTTTTTTAACAAAATTATGTAGGTCATATGTCAATTCCCTGACCAATAATTTTGAGAATGTGACTAACAAAATTTTAAGTACCTAGGCCTTAAACAGACGACACAGGATCAAATATGAATCTAATTAATAAATTTTATTTTTTCAAATAACGAATACCTAAACAAATTAAAAAATATATTAGCCCTGTTGACAATGATACCAAAACACAAATTTTTCCTAACCTATATTTTTGTAATCAATTTCTTATTGTAATTAAGTATCACATGGCTAACGTAATTTGACCCCCCACAAAATTTTTTTTCGGGTTAGTTAAATATAAATTTTTTTAATCCATTGTTCATCGTTTGTTCTTCATTGTTTGATTATTAAAATTATTTGTTCGATCCTCTTTTACTGCGCATAAGTAAGAGAGCGTGGTATATTTTATGTTATTTTAATTCCCATGATTATAATATGCCAAAGGTAGAGTGGTGGCTAGCCCAGTCGCTTCCGATTACAGAGTACCTCGGTTCGTATCTAGCATTGTCCCAATTAATTTTAATATGCCGAAATAAAGTCTTTTTTTTCGATAATTTTCATGAGAACCAAAAGCGACAAATATGTAAGAGAGGGGGATATGTATATTTTATGTTATTTTAATTCCCACCCTCTCTTCTCTGACAGAAGAGTGATTTATGACTTAAGTAGGAAAGTGGGACTAACATAATTAATTTTAATTTTTTTGGGAAATAACATGTTCTCCTATTACAAAATATTATAAAATTTAACAAGAATATTAGTTTTAGCATATACAACAAAAAAAAAAAGCAAGCAGAAAGCTCCGCGATCTTAGCACCTCATGTGCGGAATTTCGATTGACCAATTATACCATCTGAAAGGTCAGAAATTGGTCATAAAAGGTCAGTTGGTCTCATTAATTGGTCAGCATCAGAAAATTTTTTATTAAAGATTGAAAAAACTCCACCTATGCGCGATCGGGAAGCATTCGCTGATAATTGGTCAGCTAATATAAATAATTGGTCAGTTTAATTTTTTTTATATTCAAAAAATAATATAATTTCGAAAAAATTTTCAATTTTTTCAACATTTGTACTAGGAGAACATAAGTGGGAATTAGTAGTTCCTGATAAGGAGAAAGGTTAGTAAGTGTTTTCACCCCGAAAGTCTAAAATTTTATTTTGGCAGAAAGTTATTGGTCTGCCCACTAGAGGTCACACTCACCAAACACGGGTGTGCAGACCACTAACTTTCTGACTTACGAGGTGACAACAATTACCTTGCTATCAGGTACTACTTATTCCGTCCGTCCTTGATGTTCTCCTAGTAGAAATGTGAAAAAAATTGAAGTTTTTGAACGAAAAAAAACTAATTTTTTCATCATTTACTAGGCAAACATGCTGTGGTGGAAATTTGAAAAAAAATGAAAATAAAAATCAGATTTTGCTTAAAAGATTTAATGAACTTTTTTTTAATATATGTCCTCACCTAGTTTCGAACCAAGGGACTATTTATTCGAAGTCAGATACGCTAACCATTATACCATCAGGGCTCTGTTATTCGTATTAATAAATAATTATATTGATATTTTCGACTTTCTTAAATTATAACAAAAAGTAAAACTCATTTTCGGGTTATATAGATATTTTAAACTATAAAAAGAGTGGAAAATTTTTAACATCAGGAAAAATTCATTTAATTTAAAAGTAAAAATTTATCCTCACCTGGATTCGAACCACAGTGACTTTGTATAGAAGGCAAGTGTTATATCCACACAGCCACTTGGCTTATTATTAATGTAATAAACTAAATACTGACCTTTAATAAAATATTAATTAATTCATAATTTTGTTCTGAAAGAAAAATAGGATAGGAAATTTTAAAAATAAAACAAAATTTAAAATATATATAACGAATTTTATTTATTTATTACAAAAAAAAAAAAAAATGTTTAAAGTTTTCATGAAAAAATCATATTGTACGTTTTCATAAAACAAATTAACAGACTTTCTTCTTATTAAAGTTTTTAGATAAAATAAATAATAAATAAACAACGATCGAACAAATAATTTTAATAATCAAACAATGAAGAACAAACGACGAACATTGGATTAAAAAAGATTTATAATTTATTACTTAATCCGAAAAAAAAGTCTCCGGAAGTGAATTGCATAGAAATTATACATAGAGAACGCCATGGTCCAAAATTTGCGATATAATGAATGAGAGAGAAGACTGCCAATTAGTTCTTATGTGTCTTTGTCTAATCTATTTGTCATTGACTAAATATTGTATCATATGATTATGACAAGGACACAAAAGGACTAACTGACAGTCTTCTCTCTCATTCATCATATCGCATCCAATTCCTATTCCATGGTGAATTGAGTGTGGATTTAATTCTTCAATATATTTCATAGAGATTTATACTACGATTTAAATAATGTAAAAACAAAATTTGTTTCAAAATATCTATTTTTAAAACTATTCTCTTAATAAAATCTTACCTTCCTTTACAAAATCTTACTTAAAATAGCAAACAAACTGGCATAACTTTTAAAATTTTCACGTAAATATTAAGAAACATGATTGTTTGTTTAAATAGTATTTAAAAAAAATTTGCGTATCGTTTAATATATGCATTCCGCAAGAATACAAAACACGACAATTTTTGTTTCCATAAAAATACACGATAGTTGCAAGCATTTAACTTTGTTATCCTTGGTACTTTTGAGTTCTATCACGATAAATTTAAAAGATACAGTAATGAACTCGGAGAGAACTCGCTACTACAATTTATTCTAAGACTCCAAATGTTGCCTTGGAAATTGGAAAAATATGACAATCTGTAACGATGGAAAGATGTATTTCCCCCTTTAATTTGATGTGCCGTAAGATTTTCCCAATAATTGTACTTACCGTTTTAAAAGACCAATAAAAATATTACAACCCTAAAATAATTTAAATAAAAAAAGTTCAAAATACTAAAACCCCGACGACTACAAAATCAGCCTCTTAAAAGTATGAAAACAATAACAATTTTTAACCAAGGAAAAGGTGTCCTTTTTTTTATTTTTGCAGAATGTATTTTAACAAAAAGAGTTATCTAAATATTATTTATATATGCCGATTAATTTTTAGCAAATTAAGAAAAAAAATTAATCAAATTAGATTATTAATTAATTGACTGTAATAAAAAGAAAAAAATACAATAATATTATATGTATAAGTGGAACAAAGCTAATTTTAATAAAAATGTCTACAATCAAGCGAACGGGAGTTTTTTGTTATATTTTCAAATCATTTTTGAGGAAAACAACTTTTGCAAATAGAGTCACAGCTTTCGGTTGCACAGATTTGTTGACTTGAAAATGTTTTTAATTATTTTCTATTTTTATGATACGTTGTTTTTTTTTATGTGTACTATCCTAGTTAAAAATTCCGACTCAATAGGCTTTTGTCCTAAATTTGAAAAATTCGTTTTTACGTTACTTGAGTGGATATTTGATTAGTATGATCATTTTCTCAATTGCATTTACAACAAAATCCAGGTATTGAGACAACAGGCAATTGTTTGAAGCGGGATAGATATCAACAATAATTTCAAAAAATTACCACCAGAGTCGAAACTACAATAGGGGCCCCCTGACAGGGGAGTGAAATTAAACAACAAATTTAATTTGCCCCGAATTTGCCAATACATCTGATATGCGAATCTTGGATATTGATGTTGACTTACAAGTCATTAAAAAATGCTAGTCAAATATCCTATTTTTATTTTTCATTAATTTCTTGGATAATTATTATCGTAACTTTTGTAACCAAACAATGTAAAGCTTAAAAATAAGAAACAAATAAAATTTAAAATAAAACTAAAACTAATCTTGTATCAAAATTTTTGTTATAAAAGCTTTTAATTTAGATTATAACAACAATGTAATAATTTAATATTTTTGTGCTGTTTTTCATTACAGGGAATCCTTTTTATGTTGTTGTTGTCACATAATGTGTGCTTAATTTTATCAATTTGATTCAAAATAAATGTCTTTAATATTTAGTTTTGCAACAATTAGAACTTTATTTAAAATGAAAACCTTTTCCCATTAATTTATTTCTTGCAGGATACCTATTTACCAAAATAAAAGATTACTAAGTATTGGTTGAAGTGATTTAAAATAAATAAAAGGCTTTGGAAAAGGAGGTAATTAAATGAACCTAAGAAATCGACAAATTGTACATATGCAAAAGTTTTTCTAACACATTTGTATTTTATCAAATAAATAATTCATAAAATTATTTTAAAATTGGCCTTTTTCCTCTGAAGATTAAAAAAAGATTCGCTAGATGGCAACACTAGGGAGGGGGGGGGTACAAATATATCCTACCATCTAGAAGATCTTTTTTTAATCTTCAGAGAAAAAAAGGCTAATTGAAGAATTATTATTAAAATTGAAAAATATTTATATTAGTCGATTGATTAGTGAATTATATCCAGTACTTCTAATTTCAGAAAATTGAAAATTTGTTTCTCTTGAAAGACCAAACGATTCAACGATAAAACAATTCATTAATTCGTTGAGGCTCGATCCGACCTTCTAGTGAAGAATTTCGCCTTCAATAGTTAAATTTGCTAATTAAGGAAAATAAACAACAAGTTTTGGTATACCTTTATAAAAATTTATTATGTCCAAATAATTTAATTTAAAAAGAAAAAATCTAAACCATCTTTTAAACTATTTTATTTTCGATGATTAAATCTACAATAATATCCGCTTGTTACAATATTTTTGATTACTATTTGTTTTGATTTACCTCGAGAACAAAATTTAAAGAATGCATATTTTTCGTTTTTATTTTTTCAACTTGAGCTCCAAATTTTGAACTAATTCAAACGATGTCGAGCTGAATCATTTACGTCCATGTAAATGATCTTTACTTTGGTATTAAATGCCTTTTGGTTCAGAACTTTGTTATTTTGAGCTTCAAGGTATTTAAATGGGATTGAAGTATTCGTTTACGTTTACGTAAATGCATTACGTAGTAAGAATTCTAGCGTAGGTTGAAAAAAAAAAACGACATCTGGTAGATAGGATCGATGAACATTTGAAGAAATTTTCCCAAAATTCCAACATTAGTACAAAGGCAATAGCTCCATTTCCTTCGGCAATTCGCTAATAATATTAATACACAAGAGAGATACCGCAAATGAATCCCTAGAACAGGGGGCGCTCCAGTCAAGCGAAAGCGAGACGTCTCCTGGTAAGAGATGCTATTTTAAGTATGTATCTATACGTTAATGTGTCTGTAAACTCCCTAGTGGTCGCAATTTGAGTCCGATTTGAATAAAATTTGGTATCAAGAAGGGTTTTGGTATTTGAAAGGTCAAGTTTGTTAATGAAACAAAACGACCGATAAACAAGGGCATAGTTCTATTTATAGAGCAAATTGAGAAATGGGCAGCTTAATATCCAGTCTAAAGATTAGTTCAAATTAGATCAGGCAATCCATTTAAGTTTTATTTAAACTAGTTTGATGATGAATACAAAAATTTGTTTAGAAGCATCTCTTTAAATTTGGTCCCAAAAGAAAATCATGCCTGTGTTTTCTTTATATATAAAAAATGTATTATTACATGATTACATGACTATTTTTTCTCGAACAAAATATTTTTCTTTGATTTAATTGATAAAATTTAAATACTAATAAACTAACTAAAGTGAATTTTTTATAGCCTCATTTACATAATCTCTCTAAATTCATAATTTTGTTTTCTTTAAATTAGGTTCAACCTGAAACAGTTTTTTTGTCGTATAATATGGTCACATTTATTTTTAAACAATATAATATTATTGGAAGTAAAAATATATATTTTTATATTTTGAATCACATATTTTAATTTGGCCAATAATTTTTTTTTTTTTTAATATTAGAATTCATGTTTATAGTTTTATTGTAACCCCACTATATTATATTAATAACAACACAGATGTCTATATTAAATCTAGATAGCTAAATCATGTCGCAACATCAAAGAATATGAACGAACATACCGTTTATAACAATAGCGGGTAAATGTTTGATGAGCGATCTTTTATTTTTCTTCGGAGAAGAATAGTTCTTGGTAAAACAGTCACCAAATAAACTTCTTGTGACTTTCTTTCAGAAAATAAGTATTCCTGATAGATAAAATTCACATATGAAAAAAAGACTTAATAGAGACCATAATTATACCCCTTCAGTTTTTTTTCTAACCGGTTTTAACTGTACTTAAAAAGACATTTTGAAAATAGATCTCATAGCGAAACGGGAAAGGTTGATCAAACAATAAATATTTTTCCGATTTTGTTTATTTTAGAAAGTGTACGATCTGGAATGAATTAAACGTTTTAAGTGACACCATTACTTGCATTGCTTAAAGTGGTGTTCTAATGACTTAGATCTAGATTAAGTATAGACATCTATGAATAACAAGAACTAAATAAAGTAATTTACAAATAACTGCTTGTTTTTTTTAGATTATATTTGTATATATACATTGTCTATATTAAAATATACAAGTTACATTTATATATACTTTATTTTTAAATTAAACCTCATTTTTCCATACGAAATAGGCTCATTCTTTTTAAATTTAAAATATTAAATATTTATATATATTTACAGGTGATTTATTTAAAGCTACTTACACACTTTTAATCTGCCGTTAAATTGATGAAGATTTATGTTTTACAAGTGTGTAAGTGGCTTTAGGAATGGAACATTACATTACTTCTTACTTTACAGAAATTAATAAATCTAATTGCTAGTACTGTAACATCACGGCGTTTTAACATCTCGGTTTCAGAACTTTTTATTCTAGTTCAATCGACAGATAGTTTCAGATAGAAAAAGGTCGGAAGTAAATGAAACTTTGGGATGTTGTGGTACAGGTAAATTTATTTCCGGAAAAGTTCGATCGTACTAACCTGTTCAGTTTCTGTCAATAGAAACATCGAGCGTTCCCGAATCTTCACGATAATATTAATCATCGATATGCGTTCGAAAAAATATAGTGAATATTCAAGAAGGCATGGTGTTGCCAATGGTAAGCGTCTAGCAGGACCCGAATTCGAATACAAAAGAATATTCGAAGTCAGTACCTACAGAGAGATATAAATACGAAAATTTTTAACTAGATACAGTTAAAATAAATGCATTACTTAGGTTAAATTAAAAAATTTATAAATTTAGATGTTTAACGTTAGACTTTCTAATTATTTAGGCTTTTGCACTTGTTACGACTTCCAACGTATTCCACGCATTCTTGCCACTTTTTTATTTTTCCAGTATGTAGCAATAAATTACCCAAAAAAAACATTACAGCACTGTCTCTACAAAAGACTTCTGAACACAAAACACGGTCTTAACTTATTTCTGCTTTCTCTATCACGCAAAAGAAGATTTATAACATCAATACATTTGATATCGTTGCGATAAGCGATACAGTTCTGTTAAATTAAAAATTTACGCGTGATTATTTTAATAACAATGTGTGGAAAAGCTAAAAGAACTAACCCAACGGTAAACTGATCACTTATCAAAACACATCGAGTGTTGTATAGCATAGCCTTCATGTTCCGTGTGTAGAAGCCTTTAATATTCAATTAAAAAAAAAAGGCTTTCCTTCTTCGTATTATAATAATTATCCTTGTGAAATTTGTTTACTCTTACAAACTTATATTTCTATAAAAGTTTCTAATTTAAATTTTTAAGTAATATGCCTGAAGTCATTAAATTAAAGCTTAAGAACAATGCTTTGAATACGCCAATTGATTGTGAGTTTGCATTGTTAATAATTACACACTCCTCACTTCAAATAATTAATAAAATCGATATTAGCTACTCCATAGTAGTAGTTATTATCGATATTATCTTGATTGATTGATTACCAGGCTTCTGACTTCAATTAAATCGTTTGTAGCCTTTTACAACTAACTTAGATTTTCTGTTGTAACTGTATTCATATCCGTGAGTATATCCTCAGTCTGTGATAAGAGCGAACATGATTTAGTAGTGGATGCCATATTACTGAAAATCTTAGCATTTTGTTAGTAAAAGGCTCCATCGCTTGAGGTAGTGTAGCAAAACGAACACCTCAATATTTACGTTAGTTAAATAATAAGGAAATTCATATAATTTTACATTAAAAATAAAATTTATTTTAGAAAAAAAAAACAATAAAACAGAAAAAAATACATTTATATGAGTATATTCACATTTACATTTAAGATTTATTATTATTTTAAAACTGGAATTCTCAAAACACAACCTCATTTTAAATAAACCTAGCCTATATTACGTATTCCTAACCTCTCTCACTAAGTCCTCTAATTAAAGCTCCATACGTGTGAGTAATATCGTTCAGCATTTTGATGCCAATATCAAACAGATAAATGTTCGCAAATACTGTTCAGTAAAGTCTTTTTAATCGCAGTAAGCTCATGTTTTCAACTTTGTCTGATAACTTTTCGAAAAATGAAGAATTGAGTTGAAATTCTGGAAAAAGATTGTAACGACCTGGTGATTCTTATTTCTTAATGATCGTAAGCAAGATCAATGAGATCTATGGTTACCATCTCGTTTATATTTTACTTTAGTTACACAAACATTTTTTCTATTTCATAATCTAAACGGCGAACGATTTTATTCACATATATAGAATTCTACCTTCAATTTACGTTTATCACAAGGATAATTACCCGCGGATAAGAAAGAAATTTTGATATTCCACAACAAATTACAAATTTTCATTCCGTAATATTTTGATTTGAACATTCACAGAGAGTAATTACAATTTTCCATTCTTTCAAAAATTATAAATAATATAATTATGATTAGTACAAAATACCTAAAAGTTAATAAATAAAATTAAAAATTGTGTATTTTAACAAGGTTTTTCGCGGAATATTAAAAAAAAAAACTGTCCCACATTTATACCGGATGTTCAATCCTTGGTTATATTACATAATCAAATGGAGTTTGATGATTGAACTCCGTTGATAATTGAATGAAGGAAAAAACTACTATCGTGTAATGGCTCCTTTGAAGAGCGAAAATACGGCAGCAGTAATTAGACTCACCATAACGGAGTCACGAAAGTGTTCCTCTGTTAGTAATCATTTGAGAAAAATAGCCTGGGACTGTAAATTAATTCCATATTTCGATTTCTAGATTATTATAAGTTATTTAAAATTACTGATACTATTTGAACACCCGGTATATTATAAACTATATGAAGTAGATGTTCTTTTTGTTTTTTCTAACTAATGGATATTTTTTTACACACTACAACTAAATTTTTAAACTTGGCGATTTACTTACAATTACATTGATGGTGTTTCTGATTTTTTATGAATTACATTTTTTTTGTTAATATCTAATATATTATTATCCCCTCCCCCTATAATTTTCATCGCATGTAGATTTAATTTCAAATCTATGTATATAAAATACAAAAATATTTTATTCTTTTAAAAACAAAAAATGATTTTTGTTGGTGTAATTATTTAACTGCACTTTCTTTGGATTGCTTGAAAAAAAAAGAAGCATAAAAGAAAAGCCCTGGTTTAAGGTACTTGATTTCCTTTGAGATTATGTAACACTAACTGGATTTTCTGATTTGGGATTAGGAATGTTGGCAAAGAACCTGCCCGCCAATTACATCGTATACAAATCCCAGAACTATATTCTATTATTCAAATATTTTAATCTATACTGTGTGTTCGGTGATTATTATCAGATTCTCGTATCAAATACCTCTAAAAAAGAACCTATTTTCTGCATTCTAAACAATCTACTTTTAATAATTTATTTTTTTAAATTAATTAAATTTATTGAGCCTTCTATAAATTTTCTTATAGTCTGAGAAACGATATAAGGTCAACCTTCACCTTTATTTGATAAATGAGTGAAGGTCGACCTTATTCCGTCTACTGTACTATTATTAAATAGTAAAATACAATAAAGTCACTTTTTTTAATATTTTCAAAATGACGGTGTGTAACAAGTGAAAATCTTAAAATTATAATTTCTATATGATTGTGTTGTGTAAATTAAAAATGATACGCGACAAATTTCCGAAACAGATCTTTGGAGGAGTCTTTTAGCACACGTGTTTACATTTAAATCTCTTATCAATTTGTCATTTATCACTTTTATTAAGGACGTTTTCAAGAAGGACGAGCCTTGAAATTTGAGGGGATCAGTCTAGTAGTAAATCAGTCTATATTTTTTTTAAAATAGGTAAGATGAGGAAAATCATGTGTTCAATCACTGCGACATTGGTCATTTTCTTGTGAAGAGAGGTATTTCACTTCTGTATTACCGTCGTGAAACGACTCTTATTTCATTCGTAAAAATCAAAAATACATAATTTTTCGATCCCTCACTTAGTTTTCGAAATATTGTTGTTATCTAAATTTCCAATAACTTGTTAATAAATTCAGTGTCCCCTGTTATGAATCATATATTATATCCTCCTTAATTATCCATAATTATCAAAATTCAATTTCGAGTATTGATTGAACTTGAAAACTAAATGAAATATCGAAAAATTGTATTCCTTATTTCATGAGTTTAATCACGTTATCACGAACAATCGATTCCATCTTGATATTTGTAGAAAAGAAAAGAATAAATTAAAGGGATTTAATAAATATTACTTTCTCCTATAAATTTTTTTTGCTTCTTTAAAAGGGAATTACACGAATAAATAAAGCTCATCCTTAAATGAAAAGGTCCAATTGTGAATTTCTTTTCTAAACAACGAAAGAAAGAAAAGAGGAAAAAAAAAACATTAAATAGAATTATTATAAATAAAAAAAATAATAAAAACATTTTGTTAAAATTCAAATATCAACTCTAAAATTATTTATAACAAATATATAATTTTTTTTATTATTAATTATTAACTATACAGACTATTTTTATGTATTTTTAAATCGTGATTTTTTTTATATCCTTAGTACGTAATACATTTTCTTTATGATGATTGGAAAAATAAAATGCTTTTAACTACATTTTTTTTGTGTAATCTTTAATATATACACACAGCGAAAATAAACGGAAAACAAATGCAAGTCTCGTAAAAAATTGTTTTTTTTTTGTTTGTTTGTTTGTGAAGACAAAAAGTAAAGAAAATAAAAGAAGTGAAAAATTAACTGCAGTTTTTTTTTTTAATGAATGTTTCTTGTAAAATTATTATTTATATTTATATATAATTATTATGTGGATAATAGCAGCGCAAACATAAATTAACAATAATTTCTACACAACTTCAACATAATTTGCTGGATATAGGCCAACACGTCCATCTTTTCGTCCTTTACACCAGCCTTGTTCATCTTCGTCTTCTAATTTTTCAAATACGTCACCTACGAGAAATATTTTTTTAAACACTACTATTAGTACAATAAAGTTATTTTAAAAAATCATGATATTAAAGAAAGTTGTTGCATCTTTTTATAATTTGTAAAAAAAGGATTTTTTTACTCCCAAAAAAGGAGGATGTAATAGGGAATATTCATGAAATTTAAATTTGGTTCAAATATTTATTTATCTTCCGTAACTTTAATGACTGGACATTTCCAGTTTATTTGCTACAACCAAATAAACAACTTGTGCCAAATATCAAAGATGCAATACTTTTTTCCTCTCAGATATTTAATTTTATTGTACTATATATATTACTTTCTAGAGATTTACATTATTTGCTAGTAATTTTACTATAACTAAGAATAAGGAAGTTAAATAATAAATTAACATTCTTACCTTGTTTAAATGTAAGTTCATCACTTTCAGCACCTTCATAATCGTATAAAGCTTTAACAGGAACACCAGGTTCACCTGTATCGACCAGCGCATCAGATGCATCACCTTCATCCCATTCTTCTTCATCGAATGGATTCTGTTCTTTACCAGAAGCAGCTGTACCATTTCTGTTGAAAATAATTTGATTTTTAGATCTTTGAACCTATCATCTGCAGAAAGGAATGTTTTCTGATATCAAATTCTGTTAGAGTAACTGAAACTTCCAGATTTTTGACTCCCAAGATGAGCCAGAGTAAATATTCCGACTCAAACATCCCCTGTAGCCTTTCATTTTCAAGAGAAATCAAATAATAAAAAATACATACGTGATTGTTGAAGCTCGATTAGTTGGTGATTCTATTTTTTCTGAACTTGGTTTAGAATTCGAATTTGAATTCACTGATTCTGATTTATTATTTGAATTTGTTTCTGTGTTTACTCGTGCTACAGTCGTTGGTTTTGGTTTAGCTGTTTTATTATTTAGAGTTGAATAATCCTAAAAAAATTAATAATAAATTACAATCTTTAAAAAAACATTCTATAAGACTTGATTATTTTTGATAATATTTTGACTTTTTTCTCAACGTGAGGGGATATAAAATACGAGGGTCAACGTAAGCATAGATTAAATTCCTTTATAGCCTGGTAAAAATACAATATCTTGAATGAAAATTGGGATCAAGTTTATAAGAATGGCAAACTTTTTAGCAATGCCAAAATTATTGGCCATAATATACATACAAAACGGACATAAAATGGATCCTTCAAATTGTAAAAAAACGATTATATAAGAATTTTTTAAATCTCTACTGGTTGATATTGTTGAGTAAAATTAAGTATTAAATTTTGTCAAAGTTTATTTGATTTATACTAAGCTCTAAGCTAGAACGCTGAATTTGATATCTAAGAATGTGTGATTAAAATGGAACTAGGTCACATTCTAAACACGAAATTATTTGATAAACATGCATTTTCAAAATAAAATCAACAGGGCCACTTTAATACGGTTTATTCAGTCGAAATTTACGTGATAAAATAGGTCAAGTCCTAATATAAAAGGAACGTTCAATTAAAATGACCCCATGATTGATGATATAAAAAAAAAACAACAATTGTATGAATAATATTAAATTGAGATGCATACATGCAATTCCTCGCCGACTGGTCGTTGATTGATTAATGTGATACTGCCAGCTGGTAGTGATTCCTTTGATTTGCCTTTTGATATGTCTCTAAATTCTTCTGTGTAATCCTGTTTAACACACACATCATACAAGGGACATGCAACAACAACAAAAAAAAATACAATAAAACTAAGCTAAACACTTAAAATGGTACAAATTATTAATATTTAAAAAAAAAAAATTGTTTTTAAATGGAGAAATTTAAAAAATCCATGCTTGGGTTTAAATAAAAAATAAAATGTCTAAAAATAATTAATTTTTTGTATTTGAAAATGAACTTTTTTAATTGTTTCGTACCTCAAATTGTGGCCAATTCATTGCCATATTTACTCCGTGATTATTCGACCACCATTTTAAATCTTTTTCATGATCTGCGTTGTTGATTGTGTGATAAAATTCTTCGTAAATTTGAGGTAATCTAAAAAAAAAAGACTTTATTAAAAATAGTCGACACCTTTAACAGTGCTAGAGTTCTTAAAGATATTTTTTGACAGAGAGATACAAAAACCTATTTCTTGAGCGGGACAAAAATATTAAGTGTGACGTGAATTTAGAGATAATTAATAAACACTTACACTGGATCTTGGCTAATATTTAGGCACTTATGAACGCCAAAAAGTATTTCTTTAAAAAATTGTAGTCTGTGAGCTTCCATATCTTGACATTTATCAAATACATCCGTCATATCTTCCATATATTTTGGATTGTAACCATTTATTTCCTGTAAAGCCGCTTCATATTTTTCTTTACTGCGTTGCACTTCCTCTTTACTTTTTTGTACACGTTCTGCCATTTTCTTTACCTATAATAATAAAATTTATCAAATTATTTTAAAAGTTTATACAATTTTTTGTTTATTAAAGATTTAGTTAAAAAAAGAACGCTAGATGATATTACTAAATTGAACTGAAAGTAACACTAAAACCTCTCGTACACTGAAAATCACGACGCTATATGTTAACGATGATGATTATTGATTAGTTATATTATTTAGAGTCATTACGGATGAAGATATCGAATTTCAGGGTAAAACTCCTACAGAGAAATTATGAGCATATTCTTTATCATTGGAAAACTCTTGAAGCTTTTACTAAATTCTAGGATAGTTTATGAATGCTTCGAGGAATTTAATCGCTTAGCACTGAATAGCAAAGACTGATCTGGACACCAGGCCACTCTGTCGTTAAAACGAATGAAGCAGCGGACTTGTTGGCACGAGAGGGGTCGCCTTAAACGACCCTTTCATCTGAGCCTGTCATTCCTATAGCAAGATGTTTCGTAATTTACCGAATCAAGGAAATTATTATAGCCTGTTGGCAAGTTGCAGTTCCCAGTTATCAATAATATAGATATTTCTGATGATCTCATTTTTAGGGCCTGTATGGGAGGCCGATGAAATCCCCAAACATGTTATTTGCACTTGCAGGCCGTCAGGTTTAGAATGTTTGAATCCAATACATTGGATCCATCAATCTTGAGAGAAATCCCGGCAAATAAGCTGTGTGCTTTCTACATGACGTCTAGCCAGAATTCTATAGCTTCATCTGCACAAAATAGCATCTCTTACCCGTTTTGTAACTTTCAGTGAATGAGAGATACGAATGGGTTCAATCATCTTTGATTCTCATTTGATACCTTGATTGAATTTTTCAAACTACTTTAGTACAATCAATAATTTAAATTTATCAAAGATGATAAAACCAGACATAAACTGATGAAAATGCTTTAGATACTTGTGAATGAAATGAATTGTTAACAAATTAGGAAAACAAAATTATTGGCATCCCTTATTGGCTTTAAATATGAGCTAATATAAAATACGATAAACTTTGGAAACTAAACCTGTTTCGAATCAAATCTTTTTGTTAAATGTAATTACAGTGAACAGAAACTTGAATTATGTGCACAAACGATATTTTATCATGTTAAACCCGTTGCCTTTGAAATTACGGTCTTGAAAGCCCGGAATTATCTTATAAATTTATTTTTCTTAAAGTATATAAGAGCTTAATACAAAAATTTGTCGCTTTATTTCAACAAATCACAATCTTTTCATTGAGCAAAATAATGTTTCTCTATTCTATAACGGAGACTGATTTTTGGTACATACAGTAGCAGGCGCGGATTTGGCTATGAAAATAAGGTTTCTTATTTTATGGTTAAAAGTTATGATAACCGGGTGTTTATCAATGATTATGGATTATTCCAAATAAAATTTCAAACATGCTTAATGTTAAATGCGTCTTTAGACAAAATTAATAAGTACACTAGCGTTATAAAAAAGCCCATTCACACAGATTTTTAAAAAAATCAAACTTCTTACCGCTGTAATCCTCTATTCCAAAAATAAATAAAAAACATAAATCAAAATAAATTTTGTATACATATTTTTTTAATAAAAAATAATCTCTGTATAAGCAGCACCTTACTCAGTTATAAAAACACAAACTTTTAAATAGGAATTTAATTTTGAAAACGATTTGAATTTGATTGAATAGAAAGAAAGAAGCGCTGATTATACAGAATTTTTTTTTAAATTAGAATTAAATGTTTACCTGATCTGGTGAAAGTGAACTATCTCCAGATGCGTTACGTTCTTGATTAGATGCCGATCGTTCAGTTTTACATGAATTATGATAATCTGTTTTACATTTTTCTACTTTTTGTAATAATTTTGACCATGGTTTTTGAACTTTTTTGAAATGATCTTCCATTTCTTTTCGTTCTTTTATGTGAATCATTGACTGTAAATAAAAAAAAAACATTCAAATTAGAAATAAAAACGACCATTAACCAGTAGCCGAACGTTTTAAAGACGATTGTGCTTTAACCTGCACGACCACTGAGCTGTTTATATTATGATTCGGTGATATAATAATGACGACTTTCGGGAATTATTAGTTGGCAATAATTACCTTGTGATACGTTTCTTTTTGCCATGTTTTTACTTGTTGTATAACGTCGTTACATAAATTGTCGCGTACTCGTAGGTGTAAATCACATAACCGGTCTGATTCTACTAAAACTCCTTTCCAAGCAGCTTCAGTTGTTCCATATTCAGGACCTAGAAGAACAAAATATTTTAATGAGAACAAAATATTTTAAAATAGAAGAACAAACTATTAAAATTAAAATTATAAAAGAACTACAAAAATTTTCATCTCGATTTTATACTTTTTCTGAAGTAATTAGGATCGAAAAAAAGTCTGGAAAATCTAGTCCATTGATTACCAGACGAATATTTTCAAAGAAATTTCCTACAATCGATCCGAGAAATCATTCTTCGAGTTTGGGTTTTGGACAGTATTTTGAGAAATATGTATCCTAAATGACCACGGTTTTAAAATTAAAAGGGGCACCCTATATAATATAAGATTATTTATTTACCTTTTTCAATTAAGTCATTCCACTTTTTTGACCATGCTCGTAAACTTTTCGCATACGCTTTTTCAATATCAGCACGTTCTTGAACAAGTGTCATTAACTCACTACACAATCGGTAACCATCTTCAATACGTTTTGTTGTACGCTTATAATTCCCTGGCTCCCAAAATGAATCACTTGTCGCAACCAGCATATTATCATCGCTGTGATGCGACATCCTGCTACAATCTGTGTCACACCACCGACCAGCAGCGTCGATTACACCTAGAAATATATCGAAAAGAAATAAATTAAATTGTGACATTCAGATTTATGCAATTTTCATAACATTACTTTAAATTTATCATTTCTATATTTAAAAATAAAACAATCTTCATTTATTAATAAATGTGAGGTTATTTTAAAAGCCTACCGGATTTCCTAAACTGGAAACCGGTTTTTAGGTTATCTATCTGATGCTTAAAATTTTTACTAGAATTCGGTTGCATTGTATATTTGTTTCTATAGAAATCTATTCTTAAAATATTTCTAAGGAAATAAAATTACATTTTCGTTTGCGAACTTGAAAAAAACATAAAATGACAGCTTCAAATAATCTCCGGATTTGAACCGTAGTCTACAACAGTGTTGCCAACCGAACATCTGTCTAAATGACAGATATGATTTAAAAACTTGATAGTTTTCCGTAAATCTTGCTTAATAAGTTGGTAGATCTAGCTATGTCCATCGAAACATGGGACACTCTGTAGTAAGAGAACATTTGAACCGGCATGTTTTTAAAGATTTTGATGAAAGATTTTTAAACATAATGAAATTATCCCCTAATAAAAAGTATTCGGTTAGTACTCATAAACAAGAATATGCTTTATTCAAAAGAAATTATTTTCAGGGGTTGTTCCATTAATAAACGGGGAGCTACTTGTTATTGAGTTTATAGAAATGGAGAGCGGTACAATTAAAATCAAATTCAAGTTTTGTTGTGATAACTAAGATCATATATTAAAATATATTTGTGGCACATTTTAGATATTTTGAGACATAATACTTCGACATGAAAATAATTACTTCTTAGCGTCTTACAAGATTAAATAGAGATAGTATTTTCTTAACTTCAAAGATTTAAAAGTAAAATGTACCCTTTAATTTTTGCATACTCAATGCAGGTTCGTTCCAATAAAATATTTTCAATAAACTCATCAATCATGAAGTTTGTTAATTAAAAACTGATATACTGAATTCAATATTTAATGGAAATATTTTAAAATAACTACATTAAATTTTCAAATATAATTGTTTTATGGTCTCCATAGAGTAAAGTATTTTTATTATGTTCTCATAAAAACTTTGAGTCATATACATTTTAAAAAAAAAATTATTCTATTCAAACAATGTATTTTAAAAAAATTATATTTGAATTTCGAATGAATATTGAATTATTAGCTTTTAGAAAAAAGTTCAATTTATGGCGCTTTCGAACTAAGAGATACTCTAGCGGTTAAATTAAGAACTAATATTATTAATTTTTTGACATTTTCTTGACAAGAAGCACAATTTAAAAATAATATAATTTGACAGTAACAGCTTGGGTTGAGTTCAACCCAAATGTTACTTCCTTGAGAGGTAGCACACTCTAAGAGTATTAGAATATCGCAACAATTTGATAAAAATGAGAATATTTATTCTATCAAAGTTTTTTCGCACACTCGATAGATTTGCCCCAATTTAAGTCCTGTTTAAAAAAAGCTCCTGAACGTAATACTACAGGTTGCCGGTGGGTAACTCGGTAGGATATTATTATATTGACCGAGTCGTTATTTATTGGTGGATTTCCGCGCTACATGCTCTCTTAACAAAAATCAAGCACTTAAAATGCAATTAAAGCAAAAATTTTTGCGATTCTGCAAAAATTATTCATGCTTAATGATAGACTTTACCGGGTCTAATTATAGTATTTAAATAGCTCATTCAATTTCCATTTCTGTTTGAATATTCTATCTTCTGGTATCGTGACTTCTTCTAGGAATAGTCAATTAGTTATCGATTTGAACTATATTTCTAAATCAATAATGTTGAAAAAGTTAATTAAAGATAAAACAATTCCACAACCAGAATTTTTAACACACGCTTTATTTTTGAAACAATATTTTTTCAAATAAGTTTCATATCAAAAGTTGATAATGTTCAATTTTAAAAAAAAAGGTTACCACATTGCATTTTGACACGTTCAAAATTTTATAAAACCACAAGTTTTGATACGATAATCAGAAATATATTTTTGATATACGAAAAATTGTGTATATAAATAACATTAAGGTAGTTCCTCCGCGACCGTCCAGTCAAAAAGTTTTGGACTAATACTATCATTCAGTGCATTGACTGTGCTATGACTATTATACATATACCATATATTATTTTCAAAAGACTGTAGTTACTCACTATTATAAATTCTATACGTATACACACACATACTTTGACATATACCTTTACCATTAGTTTTTATATGCTTTCCACAAAAATCATCGCTAAAACGAGTTATTTATTTAAGTTTTTTATCGAAACTATATGGTAAATAATTTTTATTTTTATTTATATATTTTCTAAATATAGTATTCTACATTATATTAGTTTTTCATAGAGATGGTGGACGTCATTCATTGGTAAATAAATATAATATTTGTAAATTTGTGTATTTTTATACACTTCTCCCATGTACACGTACAAATTGCGTCACTTTTAATTGCTAATATCTCATGTATGGCATGGTAAATCATCTTCTAATTTTAACAGCAAGTGTATTATGAATTAAATATTTTATATTCTGAGTTTTGAGAAATTCTTGGAATATCACTTTCGTGTAGGTACTACCTTAAGTCATTTTATGAAAAATATTTCACGATAGACCTAACATTTGAATTAGTAAATTAGTAGCTTAAACTCAAATTTTGCTTGTTACTAGAATTGTAAGTATGTATATTCTTCCAAAAATTTGTGAGTTTTCAAAATATTTAGTTTTTCTGAAATTAAGGTTCTTTCAATTTTATGCAAACAATGGCGGGGTTGTAAAGATTTGTATTAAGGTGGTTGTCTTTGTACAATATTGTAAAAATAGTGTACTACATCATACAGCAGTGGTATGTACGTATAGATATGCTTAGCACACTCTAATAAGTATTATTTTAACATGCTTTTAACTCGACTGTCCATTTATCACGTATTCTGTATGATGATAGCATGATAATAAACATCTGTAATTCTGTATAAAATAGACATCTCTCTTACACTACTTATACTCTAAATATAATTGTTTCTGTTATACAAAAAAATTAAATAACTTTGAGTGACTATATCTCAAGAATGAAGGGGTCAATAGTTTTTGTTTTTTTTTAAACTAACATGCACAAATTCATGAATGTTCAGTTAGTTTTTTGAAAATATCTTAAATCTAGTTTTTTTTCTAGAATTAAAAAACTTGTTAAAAACACAACAAAACGAAACCTTTCCTTTGCTCTCCATGTTAATTATCTGAACTTTAATTGTATTTAACTCGAGTTAGAGATGGTCAATCGACTTCAAATTTTTTTGGTTAATGTATTATTATATTCCTAATAAGTTTACACAAATTTAGAATTTTCTGTCGATATGCCCATAGCAAGACTTAAAGAAATGCATAATTTATATAATAAAGAATATTTTTATGCAGTATAATTATTATAATAGTTTTTAGTATGGCTTCTTTTAAAATAGACCAACTTCAAGGTATTGTGTTTGCAAATTTAACATTTTGACACAAATCTATTTTAGTTGAAGTAATTTAGAACAAACTCAAAAGTGAAATGAACCTAATATCTAAAAAAAACTACCAAGTGGGTTTGCATCTCTTAATTGGGCGTAAATTATTAAACTCTGAACTTGATTAAAGCATTATTCTTTTAGGATTCCGTAACCTCAAATTTTAAATGTATATCGTTTTCTTAAAAATTACTAAACGTAGAAATTTGGCTGATACTACAGGTTATTTAGAAGCTAGTTACTAGTACTGCGTTTTGGACCTTATTCCTTACTCTTGATAACTTACGGACGGTTTAATTGTGAAGCAACTTTACATTAAGGATGTATGAGCATGACAACAATGTTTGATTTAAAGGCTCAAAATTTGTTTGTAGGTAGTCTTTTACTCAAAGAATATGTGGTTAAAATTTCAGCTTAGGTGTCCGTGCAAATTTTTAAGAAAAAAGTCATTAAAAATCGATATAAAATACATTGGCTCTTATGGAGGAATCTCAAAAAACGACATATTTTGGAAGTTTTTGATAATTTTCATTTGGAATGAATGAAAACAAATTTAAAAAAAACTTTTTAATAGAAAGTAAACATATTAGCAATGAATTAGAAAAGAAAAAAACTAAGTGTCACCGTCAATATAAGGGATGTAAGAGCAGGGTAGATTAAGGGTTGAAATTATTTTTATCTTATTTTCAATTTTGATGATGAATTTTGTTATAACTTCATGAATGTAGACGAAAAATAAGAATAAAATTTTTCGATATGTGTCTTTGTTTTCGAAATATCGAAAGCTAAATAATTAAACAAAATTTTCAATTTTCGATATTTTGAAAATTAAGCCAGATATCGAAAAATTTTATTCTTACTTTTCGTCTTATATCGTCAAGTAATAATATAAATTTATCATCAAAATTGAAAATATCTATTTTTAAATTTGTGCCCCCACTACCATGCTCATACATCCTTAACAAAAATTTATAGTCATAATAAGGTCATAACTTTTTTTCCCATCTTATAAAAATGACTGAATTTACAAAAACACAAACAATACCAGACAAAAATTGCGCACATGTCGGTTTGCTTGAATGAAAATGAATCAACTCATAACTTCACTTGTCAAATTATAAAAAGATTTTTATTTTAACCTTCAAGCACTAGCAAGCTTCAACAAAATTTGCATAATAGTACTAAAAGAGTAGTTAGTTGTAGTAGATCCCTTACTTGTAGCATGTTGCAAAGGTTTAATAACATTCATGACAGCATTTAAATCCATTGTTGTGAATGCTGACATTGCACAAAAAAGAAAATATAAATAAAATTAAATATAACAAACACACTCAAGAGAAACAATAGTAAAAAGTAAGTAAATAAATAAATAAATATAATAAACACTACAAATTAATACAGTCAAAATCAATTATAACGACATCGAAGACACCATGCAATTACGATCATTATATCCGATAGTAATCTCAGTGTCACAAAAAATGCACAGATTACATACAATACTACTAGCAAACCCGGCCACGCGTTGCTGTGGCTAAGATTCTTGTTATATTATTTTAAGGTTCTTGTTTGTATTTTTAAAATAGCGCCATCTATTTTAATACTTATTCAATCCAGTCAACAGATATCGCCATCTGTCAGAATCATTTGGAGCTAACAGATAATTGTGACTGTCAAATAATAGACAAATAATTTGACTATAAATTGAGATGTAAGTTATCCTATCTTTCAAGTTCGATCGAATTGCACACGACGTGCAAATCAAATTTAAAATCGGTTCAGCAGTTTAGGAGTCCATCATGTCAATGTCAAACAACGTGACATTATAAATTTAAATAACGATATGTAGGTACTTTTAGTTTCTATCATGATTTCATCGAGTAGAAATGACATCAAGTCGCTAAATGAGCTTTTTAATGTTCACCATAACCGATATGTCGCTTTCTTCAGTCGGTACCGTGTCGTTATAACAGAATTTGACTATAAACATATTACAAATTAAAGTTAAGTTATAAATAATAACAATTGTAGATACATTTTTACGGAATACAAATACAAAAACTCATCAAATCTAATTATGAAAAGTTTTACAAATAATAAATACAACTAAAACTATAAAACTGTATTCACCCTTATTTGCACATGTTATCATCGGAGATCGAATACAAGACAATGCTTAATATTACTGTACAATATTGTAAATTAAAGTTCAGTTATCGATTTCAATTTATGGTTTAAAATGATGATCATAGATGGGGGAGTAAAATGTCAGAATAAATTAAAATTTAAAAAAAATATATATCTTTATAAATTGTAGTTCATGTGTTATTCTGATGTATGAGCTATTTTATTGATGAGGTTGACACAACCTCATATCGACTGTATACGTAATTCAATTATTCACAATTGCGACACAAAACTGAATTGATATTAGTAGACTTTAAGATGAATTTAGTATGAAAAACTGATATAAGTTTTGAGAATTTAAACATTAAAATTGCAATTAAACAGAAAATAAAGAATATTTCGAAAATCGTGAATTTTTAGTGAGATAAAATAAAAAAGTAAGAATTCGCCTTTAAGATTTAACTGGTAATATTACGTCAATGTGACCAAGTGTGTTGCATTTTGTTTCTGATTTCAAACTTTGAAGGTAATATCACATATACACTTAATTGCATTAAATAGAATTAAACTTTGTACATGAACGATGCATATCTTTATTACATTAATATTAAACGCTTTGTCTGTTCGTTTAAAACTTTAAAACGATATGACCGATTTTAGATGCATTTCGTGAATAATTCATTAGCCTTTACATATACAGAAAATAATTAATTACGAACAGAAATTTAAAATCCTTAGGATAAAACTGGAGTGACACTTTTAATTATTTTACCCTCATTTTACGAACCTTAGTTTCTGCACTTCTATGCCGTATTCATCGCAGATATCGCTCATGGTATCGAAAATTTTCCTGAACTTTTCTCCAGCGTTTTTAATTCTTTCAATCAAGATATTTTTCGCAGTATTAGCTAGTTCAATAGCCCTGCCATGATCCAAGTTTTCTGTTGGAAGTATTCGATTCAAAGACGAAAGTCAAATAATATACCGAGCTCGAACTATGCATGGATATCTGATTCGTCGGTGGAAATGCGCCTTATAAATGAGTGCATTTACAAGACTATATTGTGGAAACATTCTTTATGGAAGGGGTTTTGACCGCCAAAATCCTTCTCTTGCACACGGACATGCTTGGAGGGCTTGTATGAAATCTCTATGAATGTTATATACAACGTTAGAAGCCTGAAGAGAAATTGTAGACTTTTTGTGCTGTCTCTGGTCTCGATAGTATATTACATTTCCATCAATACATAGTATAAAACAAAGTCGCTTTCTCTGTTCCTATGTCCCTTTGTATGCTTAAATCTTTGAAACTACGCAACGGATTTTGATGGGGGTTTTTTAATAGATAGAGTGATTCAAGAGGAAGGTTTTTATGTATAATACATCCATATTATAGTAGAGTAAGGGGTTGAAATAGTGGTTGAAAGGGATATGCTTCAAAAAATAAAAAAGTTGTGCATCGATTAAGCTCAAATATTGACACGATATACAACCAGCTTCAAAGATCTATTGTTTTTATCTACTTTTAACATTCGGAGGGTAGAAAAGTGTAGCGAGAAAGTGGGAAGGAATTATCGAATATTTACAAATATACCTAAGTGGGGTATCAAATAAAAGAGCATGACGTGTACATTACAAAACTGTTATCCCACGCAAAGAAATGTAGAGGGAGGGGTGCAAGTGGGGATGTTGCCCAGCAAAGCGGGTAGTTCACAGCTAGTTTTTTAATAAACAAAACCTTTCTTTCAGTTTTGAGAACCGTGTAAAAAAAATGTTGGGTACCTATATGCAAATTTTTACTCTTTATAAATAATAATTTCTTGTAAACTTTCATGTACTAATAAATAGTCTTCCCCCATTTTAAATTGTTTATATTAAAGTTAACAAAATAATAATAAACAAATATTAAATTTCCTTGCACGATAAGAATTTTCTATCGTTCTATGTAACCCAGATGGTAAGACCTAGTGTTCCCATAAATTCTATAGAATGTTGCTATAATGTTATTGTGTTGTATTAACAAGATCAAGTGATGATAAGCATGAAAGTAAACATGAGAACATGACAGAATATTAAAGGTAGTATGAATGAGACTATGAGCCATACATACCATACAGTCGTATTATCTCAAGAGACACTCATTCACTACACTCGATCTACTGCTCTAGTGTAGAAATGAATTCAACATCTTCAAGGAATACCTACATAATTTGAATATATAAAATAATATATAACTTTTGATTATTGATTTTTTTCTTTTAAATTACCTTCGAAAAGAAAGTGAATTCTTAGTTGTGTGCTAAGTGAAAATTTCTCATTTTTTCCACTGACTAGCATATACATAAATTAACGAAAAACATTGCTCTACAAAAAGAAGAAGAAAAACAAAAAGGAGGAGAGAAAGATGAAGAAAATGCTTTTTAGGGTCGGGTGGAATTTTGTAATTGATTTTAAACTAACTTCCCGATAAGCTAGAGATTTTAAATTTGAACAATGCATAGCTCAGAAATGGATAGACAATACACTCACATAGCCCTAAGAAGCAGAAAAAAATATAAAAAAAATTTAATATACCATGTTTTATAACGAACTAAAAAGTATAAAATAGTAAATAGTTATTAAAATAATTGTAAATTTGGAAACGAAACACATGGGGCGCATGTAGCAGACCCCATGTTTTTCGTTTCCAATCTTACTAGTATTTAAATAGCTATTTATCATTTCAAATACTTTTAAGTCCGTTATAAAAACATGATACATACTAAAATTTTTTATTTCATACTAATAAAATTAGGGCATGTATTGGAAGTTTACAGGACACCCGTTATAATTTTATATTTAGATAAATCAATATTTATTATTAATAAAGCACTTATGTTAAATAATAAAATAGTCTAAATCAGCTATCAAATAGAATCCTTTATGCATACACATATGTAAGGCCTAATTATGTAATATATGTCATGTAAATTCGATGGAGAACATCGAACTTTATATTCTTGGATCAGGAAAATTATCGCATTTAATATTACAGACTTATTCACTGACAATGAAAGTAGATATGTATTTAACATAAATAACTTGTGAAAAGAAATTCAAAGAAAGAGTTTTTTAATAAAACATGATAAACGGAACTAAAATAAAACTGTTACTGTATAACAACGATTTGCTTCCGTAAAAGATACTTTTAAAAAATAGAGCATTTTTCATTTTATATACAGTCGAATCCTTTTTTATGACGATCCTCATGCTTCCCTCATTCAATTTAATAATTAATAATAGAGAAGTTTCATGTAGTCGCATCAATGAATGTTTTTACAAGTGACATTTTGGTACGGAATCCTAACTTTTTTGAAAATAAAATCCTAAGTAAGTTTTGGTCCCTGGCTTGCTCCACGTATTCATATCTCTTGGTAGACGAATTTTACTGTTCTAAGTTGATTATCTATAATTTTATCTAGGATAAAATTAAACTTGGGTATGAATCATTCGTGTTTGATAATTTAAAACATAAGTATTTTTAATAATCAAATCGGTTTAAGTATTTTGTCACGCTTGCTTGTGTAAAGAATAAAAAATGCAAGTCGAATAGTTTATAATCGGCCATAAAATTAAATAGAAAATAAACTATATTTGAATAAATTTTGAACTAATTCTTTTTTTTAAACACAAAAGCAACAAGTTTCATAAAAATCGGTCAAGTACACAATAGACGTACATTATATTATGATCTAAATAAACAGGGAATACTAAAAATACACAGAAATACGTAAATAAATTTTATAATTTCATGTTTTTGCCTGTTTTAACTATCTTGCCTATTTTAACGATCAAAATCAGTCGATACTATTATAAAATTTGCTCGATCAGGTACGTCTTTAATAAATTGGGGGCCTTGGGTACTTTGGGGGAGTCTATGATATAGAATAACCGCGATGACTTGGTTTCAGAGCATTATAATTTTTAATTGGCGGGGACGATAAAAAAAATCGACATGAGTAATCAGACAAAAAAATTTAATTCATTTGACTATTTAATAAATATTTTTTGAAATCGATCCGAGATATCACTCTTTGGGGTTTTTGATGATATTTCAGAAACTATGCTTCCAATCATCAAATGAGTTTTATCGAAATTGCAGACAAACAATTTGTGGAACTAATGTATGACTAGCAGCGTGAACTTAATTGATATTTGTGGCATTAATGCATTCGTGTATCATACTAGTAATTAATTATATAATCAAGTCCGAGTACAATTTTATAAAATTAATCCAATAGTAGAATGGTGAATAGTTGAATGTTGAAGTGTACCCCCCAAGTCAATACACATAATTAATTATATTATTTTAATGATATATCAAGTACATTCTGTTATCAGTTTCTGAAAGCATTGAAAAATTTTTTAGTTACCTCTATCTTTTAAAGTTATTTTTGTTATATGAAAATGCCACGTTATGACGTACCCCAAAGTAAGTAATTTGGGTCTTATTTCTACGATCCTGCAAAATGCGAGAGATTTATCTATTCGCACCGAGCGCGAGTTTCGTTTCCATGACAACGATACACTACTTTAATTATAGAATTGTATGGATGCATATATAATTGTATGGATTGTATTTATGACTTACATTTCAAATTTAATATTATTGTCTCACAAATTTAAATAAATAATTATGATAATTTACATTTGAAAAATAATATTTGTGCAATTTGATTTCTTATTTCCACAATTTTTAATGCATTAAGTTTAATTAATTAGTATTTTTCAATAATTTTCACTTGAAATTTTCTATAACATTAACATGTAAAGAATTGCAAGTTAGTCATAACAGCCTTCTTAATCGTCAAAACTTTTCACTGGAAGCGCTGGCATCGATTTTATGGTGCCTACCATGACTACGCACACAACGAATATCGTACTAGGGATTTATCTATATTGTATTTTTCAATATAATAATCAGTATATAGATGTCATGAGCTCACCACACCAAATTAATATAAAACAATATTTTGAATAGTTGCTATGACCATGAAGAAAAATAACAAAAATTTTTTGAAATCATTATTCCAAATAACCAAATTATTTACATTAACTAATTTTTTTCAAAATTTTATGCTGTATTAAGTTATCGAGATAATAATGGGTATATTAACTTGTGGGACTGGGTCCATCATGGATCAGCAAAAACGTGCTATTGAAATAAAAACATTTCGTTTGATGAAAGGAATACGTGATTCAACATTACATCGATTATTACCGTTTATTAATGCCGAATATTCGACCATACCTTCGAGACAAATACGATGGTTTGTACATAAGGTCTTACGACGTGGTGTTAAATTAGGTGTGGTTCATGAAAAACGTGGTTTATATCGGCTTGCTGCATTTTCATAAACGGTTTATGTGAACAAAATAAATTTTACCAAGTTTTCCTCTTTGTTTCGAAGTATGTGTAAATTTAATTGAGTTGTTGGGGCCGAGTTGTTTTTTTATTGTGATAAAAAAAAAAATATTAAAAAAAATTTTTGATTCTTTGTATCTTTCGAAGGAAGTTTATCTTTTGTATTCCTGTTTATTTTTTCGTGTGTTTGTAAACTTAATTTTGTAATAATTAAAAACTTATTTTTTTAAATTAATTAATTGAAATTTGATTAAAGATTTATTAAAAAACATTTTTACTTGGTAATTAGATATCAGTTTTGTTTTTCGTGAATAATTTTACGGACACAATCACATGAGCAGGTTTATTGGATGCTTGAACTCACGAGATATGTTATATATTATAAAAATGATCAATAAGTTTCAAACTCTCTGTAAATTAGTAACAACAATCATCATGTAGTTAACACAACCACACATTGGCTAGACAGGAAAGGTATGTGTTCGTAGTAACCAAATCCTATATTTAAGGCAAACGAAAAGAAATTTTTTTTTTTCAGTGCAGAGATATTCAAGAAAACGTCACCAAAGAAAACAATGTTGAGATACCGCCCGCGTGAAGGTTCGCGCGGATCGTTCCAGAATCGGAAAACTCTTTTTATGTATTTTTTATTACAAAAAAAGCATATTTAACAAAAAATTATTGAATTCTTTATGAAAATCTGGTAGATTTATTCAACAATTGTCGTTATTTTTAAAAACTAAAGATAACTCATTAAACAAAATTGATGTTTTTCGACAAACCTCGTAAAGGGTATGAATACAAAATTGCGTTCTAGGCCAGGCATGGGCAAATGTGACTCAGAGAAGTCTCTCACACTTCTGTAACTAAATAACAAGCAAGAGCGCGACAACCTAACCAGTGTCAACCAATAATACGAGTAAGACAGAGAGACAACATTTTTTTTCTACCTATCTCATTACTATTAGAGAAACTGAGATAGGTAGAAGAGCCGTATACCCGTCTCGCTTCCTCCTCTATGAGCAATGCGGACTTAGATAAAGAGACACACAATAAAGTTTATGACACACAATAAAGTTATAACAATGGTGGCGTTTACTTAAAATAACTCGCCCATGCCTGTTCTAGGCTATGTTTTTTTATCAAGAATAACTTTTTTCATAAAAAAAATAATAAAAAGTTTCCATATGGTGGTGATATTAAAAGTTAAAATAATTAGTATACAGTAAATAAAGCGTTTAAAAATTATTATGTATGTTTGTATGATTGTGATGCGGTAGTAATTGAATTCTGTTTTCAATTCCAACAAATAATAATAAATGATTAAATACCTTAGCTTATTCAATGAAGCAATAAATAAATTTAAATGAATATTATAAATCTATTTTTAAAATATATACGAGTATAATACACAGGGCCGGATTAACCCTCAACGGGGCCCTAGGCAACCATCAATTTGGGGGCCCTTTTTTTTCACGTCCGTTCCCTTCTTTTTTCGATTAAAAAATACAAACTTTTATCTTTCATAAAAATTTTATTGTCCCAATGTAATAATATCAATAAAATTACTATCTACATTTTAAACATGTCGTTTTCTACATTTGTTTTCGGCAAATTCATCAATTATATCATCAGTATCGATTTTGTTCAATAAATCTGACTCAATGCAAAGTATACCTAACATCTCGAGTCGCTCTTGTCGCGTTGTAGCTCTTTCAGCAGCTTTGATTCTTTTTAATTGCGAGAAGGATCGTTCGGCAGAACAATTTGTGATCATTAATGTTAAAAAAATCCGAAGAGCTATTTCTGTGTTAGGAAATACATCGGCTAATTGATCTTCCATTAGAATCTTATACAAATGACTATGAGTTTTTTGTGCGTCAGTGTTTGGGCGAAAAGCAGCGTATTTAAACTGAAGTGTGTTTGGCGTATAACAGCGTATTTAAACTGTATTGTGTTTGGCGTATAGCAGCGTATTTAAACTGTATTGTGTTTGCTGTATAGCAGCGTATCTAAACTGTATTGAGGTTGTTGTATAGCAGCGTATCTAAACTGTATTACATGCGTTAATTTAGTATGAACACTGATGTGATTTTATTTCATGAATATTGATGAACTTTAATACGAACATTTTTCTATGTATATTAATTCTTAATTAAATTTCTAAATTATCCTGTACGTTGTTTAGTTGTGTCCTATTTGTCCCTGCGCAACCCCAAATATTACAAGTTCTGATTATATTTTTCTTTCACTCTCTAGAATTTTATGTTTGTAAGAAAATTTTAGAAGTCTTTTTCATTTTTCGGGGGCCCCCTAAAACCGGGGGCCCCAGGCAACTGCCTATTCTGCCTACTTGTTAATCCGGCCCTGATAATACACGAGTTAAGTGTTATTGTTTTGTTTTGCATACAAATATCACTAACTAGTAACTACCTACCACTGACTGCTAGAGTTAGTAATACTCCGATATCTGGTCATCACATAATTCGCAATGTGCGAGATAAATTTCAAGTATCCTTTTTTGGGTCGCTGGATCGATATTTCAAGGTTACGAACTCGAAATCTACAGAAGTATAGTTTTTTTGCTAAAGCCATTTTTATGTGCCAAATTTTGTTTTTCGCTTACACCTGGACAAATATTCATCTGGGGATAAAAGTTACTAAAATGATTTTATTTTGTTTTTAAATATCTTTCCAACATTGTGTATGGTTTCCGATTTACTTTTTCCTCATATGAATATTTTGCCAGGCGCAAAAAATCTGAATCTTGACACATAAAATAGATCAACATTGTTCTACATCATTATTTATATTTGTTCTTGTTTGTGGCCAGGTTTCTTGTCTAACATATGTATAAACCCTTAACTTAATAATGCGTTAGACAAGGACAAACATATGATATGCTTGGCCGGTCAAAAGAACTTTAAACTGAAAAAAGCAGGCAAAAGTACTTTTGACTACACAGGTTGGTCCATAGTAGTTTAGCCTGAAAATCATTGGTTAATAGTGCTTTTAGTAAATTTGCGGTCAAAAGTGATTTTGCCTTACGCTTTTAGTCAAAATATCTCGGTCATTTCAACTCCATTAAAAAAAAACCCGGTGTCAAAATAACTTTATCGACGGGTTTGCCATGCCTTCAATGGGATTGGGTTAGCACGGTTTTTTTGCTTTTTATTTAACTAAACTTCAATTGAAAGTAATTAAAGGTAAGGAAAAATCAGTTAGTCAAAACTACTTTTGACCAACTGCATTGGGCAATAATATTTTTGACTGTTATTTCAGTCAAAAGTACTATTGTCGAAAGCCTACGGTCAAAATTACTTTTGACTGATTTTGCCAGTTGAAAGTACTTTTGGTTGGTTAAGAGATTTTACCGTAACATATACAACCCACTTCGTGTTACCTTTGATTGGGGTACAAAAAACAGTTTTTTTGTAAAGTCGAGCAAGGCGAAGCGAAGACAGACACAGACATCACAAGTATTACGTCCATGTTCTCTTTCCTCTCTCGAATTCGCGATATTGTGGGGCAAGTTATAAAATTTCGATTCAGTTACCCACAAAAATACATAATGACTCAAAATAATTGTTGAGGGCCACGAACTGTACACTCTCTTATGTCACCAGATACCGGAGTGTTTAGTAAGTACTTACTTGTAATTGAACTATCGCATCGTACAAATATTATTTCACTTGCAAATAGAAACAACACAAATAAAATTAATTTCCTTCACGCCCATTTAATGATTTTAATTAATTATAATTGACATAGCACAAAATATTTGCAATTATAAAATAGTGAGAGTGACAGAAGAGAATAACGTATTTTTAGGGCAGATAAAATTACTGAAAAACAAGTGAAAACAAACAATTGACAGAGTTAATTGTTGAAATACCATGTATAAACAGAGTTGAGTACGCCTAAGTTTGTTTTTTACGTCATGTAAGTAAAGCAACATAAGCAAACAAACACATACATAATGTATGTAACGTATAAATTAAAACTCATATTTTCTGATTTTCATAATAATTCTCAATCGATTATATTCTCTTATTTTTGTAGATTTTCGCGCTTTGCGACTATTCTATTTAAAAGTATTTCCAAAAACTATGACAGCCTTTCTTGTGACACTGTGTACAAAATAAAAATTTTAGACTAGATAAATTTGTGGTAGAAAAGAAGATGATTCTTGATGACTGTTTTAAAAAAAATGATTTCTAATCGTACCATATCAGGAATGAATAAATAATACCTACACGGAATTTAGAGATAACTTGTAATAAGAAGTGGCTCACTGCACTGCACAATGAATACACACAACACATATCAATAATATAAATATGATAATTATATTAAATATAAAAATATCAAATTAAATTATAACTTTGCTATTAATCAAATTGTACTTCCTCTGCAGTCGTTTGTAAATGCAGTATTACTTCTAATTTGTATAGTTCTAAAAATTATTTAAACAAGTGAAAACAAAGAATTGACTGAGTTAATTGTTAAAATACCATGCATAGACTGTGTTGATTACACTGTCACATAACACACACATACATGTCACACATACATCCCGGGTAAACAGTGATGTTTACGAAAAAATGTTTCAAACAAAAGTTGTTTATTTTGTTATAAGGAACATTTTTTACATTTAAACTTTTTTTCTATTTCTAACGATTTACAAAATGGGTCCTACGAATCCAAGACCCACCTATGTTGCCCGTTTACGAACTCGACCTCCCTTTTTTTGTCCTGAGCACGCTGTAAAAATTTCTATTTGATATCATTTTTCGTTTTTGAGTTATCGAGTTGACGAGCGGACGGACGGACGGACAACCGGAAATTGACTAATTAGATGATTCTATGAACACCTATACCAAAATTTTTTTCGTAGCATCGATATTTTTAAGCGTAATTACATTCGTAGAATTTGAAAACACGAAATTATTGAAGATTTCTATCCCGCTGGGTCTAGAAGCATGAAATTTTACACAAACAGAAGCATAAAATTTTACACTAAGAAGGAATTTTTTAAAATTCATCCTCTAATGAAGTTTACCAGCGAAACGGGTGGGTAACTGTTAGTGGTACGTACGATAATTATATTTGTCAATAATTTTAGTTGTTTGAAAAAAAAACTAGGAGTTCCTATTTACACAGTGACAAATACATTCTTTCTTGTTTAAATAAAAAATAATAATAATAACAATTGCTTTCTTTTAATTTTGCAAATATCCGTTCATATTTCTAACATCTGTCTGCTTTTTTTGTATCGTAATATTATGTCAACGAAAAACAGTATTGGAAAATATTTTATCAAATTTGCTGCAAGAATTATGTATAAATTCCTATATTAAAACTTTAGATATGAAACCTAATATTATTTTTTCATTCATAAATTATATGATTGAGTTATGCAATATTAAAAGTGCAATATCCAACTTCCAAATTCATTTATATTTATGAATAATCCAATTATTAATAATTATTACCTAAGTAACTTTAATAATTATTCTAATTTTTGTCTGAATATTTTTAGGGTTCTGTACCTCAAAAAAAACAAACAAACGGAACCCTTATATGATTTGACAAATTACAATCTATAAAATCACTATTACAATCGGTTGGCGGCTGTACATTAGGTGCACTCGTGCAGTGAACTCCCAGATTTTAGAAGGTTAAGAAAAAGCACGAAATGTTAAATACATCTGATAATCTACCTAGTCAATAATAACGGAATTATGAAGGAACATTTTAAGTTCAATGTTAATAAGGCAGTATTCTGGTCTAGAGATTTAAAAAAATCGAATTTTTTTTGTGCCTAAGTTCGATTGAAAGAAGAATTCGAATTATTTTCGGAGATATAGCTTCTTACATCTATATCAAAAAATATGGTTTATATTATAAAAATGATCAATAAATTTATTTCAAACTTTCTGTAAATTAGTAACAACAATCTTCATGCAGTTGGCTCAATCACATATGGACTAGACATGATAGATATGCGATCATCATAACCAAATTCTCTATTTAAATCAAACGCAAAGAAATTTTCTTTTAATTCATCGATTCGCTTTATTTATACGATTATATATTCCAACTAAGTACAATTTTATTTTCCATCAATAAAATGCATGACTTTAAACTTAAAATCAATCTCTTTCATAGAAGTAATAATTTTGTTTATTTAACTTCAGTGATTTTGTATCAATGAATTCATATTTTAAATTAAATCCCATTCTATTGTAAATACAAATATTTAGCGGTACTTGATCCAATCATTAGAAAATTGTTTGAAAGTATTTTTATTTTATTTCAATATGAAACGGCCAACTTCGAAATCAGATTGTCATTTTTATAATTTTTTTTCTTAGTGTAGAATTAAAGCAAGATTGGCAGATCTCTTAATTTTGTCAAAAAAGTTAAAGTATCTTAGTTATCCCCGGATCTCGTCTCATCAAACACAATTTCAACCGAAAATGAATACCCTCGTTCAAGTATTCTTGGATCAAATTATTGATACATTTCTAAATACGTAGCTTCGATGACATAGGCTTGGCTAACTTTTAACTAACATTTGTTGATATTTGAGAAAGCTAAACACAAATACCTAGCTATAACTAAAAGTTAATAAGAAAGTACATAACTAACTCTTTTTGAAATAGTACACACGCTGCTGTATTGACAAGAAATACATTTAACAATAAGTCAAAAAAGGATTATGATGTCAGACCAGTAATAAATGGAAGAATCATCAATACACAATATATTAATAAATTTAATAAATATTTATAATCATAATTTATGGAGGTATTTATTATTTATTTTTTAATTTCATATTTTATTCATGACTGTAAGAGTAGCACTCACTCAATAACAACAACAGCACCAGAAGCAGTAGTTAATTAAAAAAATATATATGCAAAAAAATAACAAAATTTATTTTAAAATAAACGTAATTTTATAAAATCGCACCTCAATTTTTTTAAAAATTTTCCATTAAGTTTTCTTCAGGGTTATTTTCTAGGATATAACACGTACACAAATCCATGAACCTTAACTTTTTTGACCACGATGATTTTCTCTCATAGGACATATATAAGGCAGATCGGCCATTTTTAAGATAGAGAGAGGGGGTATAGAAATCTGGGAAAAAAGTGGACCCTAACCGCCTGGAAGAAACTGTCAGTCAAAGCATTCGTTTTTTATAAACCGAAAAAAAATAGAGGATGGGGTTGAAGTAAACCGGAAAAAAAATTGGATCCTAATCGAATATACTAAGTGCAATTTTCTTGTTACAACATTTACTTTCATGGAAAAATAGTGGAAGAAATATTTTTCAGTTTGTTTACAGCAGTTTTCGGGACTTCTCCACGATTCATTCAAATTACCATCATACTGCCAGTCTGCAGTGTCTGCCACTATTTTCCTGGGATTGTGAAAAAGGTTTCACTGTACATATTTTAATCATCAAATACGTATCGCCTTACGGGCTATAAAATTGCATTAAAATTACCGTGACAAATTTTTTTGAAAAGTCTTATTTATAAACAAAAATTGACCTTGAATGTTTACCGAAAATTGGCCTTAAACAATTACACATTTTTTCACTAGCTAGATAAGAAAATATACGTATTATAATTACCAGGTAATAAAAAATTAGGGCATTTAAATTTATACTTAATAAGTACAAAGTGTCCCACCCAAAAAGAAACTGAGAAGTAACGATTAACAGACAATAGCTGGCTGGTGGAGAAGGAGTGGTATAACTCATAATGCTGGATGTAAAAAAGTGTTGTTCATAACTTATTTATGTTTGCTCACTTTAAGACGATTGAAACACCTCTATTGCTCTCACTCATCCCTCTAGCTTCTCATTCGAAATAGGGTTAGAGATGGTTTTACACAGGTAAAATATATGTACAGTTTTCAATTTTTGTTAAACGTAAAATAGTCATAACTCATTGAGTATATAGCAGTATCTTGTTTACCATTTTTACAGAAATTTTTAATTTCTGATTCAAAATGATGCTCATAGATGGCACAGTGAAATGTCAGACTAAATTTAAGAGAGGGGTTAAAAATCGACAAAATCATGCTTAAGCCATGCCATAAGAAAAACTATTTTCTACTTTTTGGTAAAATGAAAGCTTGTCCCTAAAAAAGTATTTTTTATTAATAAAATTTGTTAGTTTATTTTAATTGAGGGAAGACACCTTGTTTGTTTTCAACTGTACAACTGATCAAATAGAAATGATTTCACAATTACTAATAAATACCACGTGATCGTATAACAATGAATAACATTATATAGGTACATAATTATAATGAAGCTAACAATTGTAATACAAATAATAACTCGCTTAAAAAAGCTCGGACGGCAATGTTCAATAGCCACCTTTTTAGTGTAAAAATCAGATCAATAGTAATATCGGTTTTCATGCAAAATAATTATTGCACTTGCCGTTCAATTTTCAAATAAATGGAAAAAATTTTTCCGCCTTTTTGGAATAAAATAACTTTTAAACTACATTTTCAAAAAACTTGAATAACCTGTATATGATCAAGATCGGATCATTTTCCACAGAGGTACAGGTTTCTGAAATTACGTCAATTTTTTTTATAATTTTATTGTGAAGAACACCTATACCAAAAATTTTGTGCCTAGCATCAATATTTTTAAGCGTTACAAACTTGGGACTAAACTTAGTATACCTTGCATATTACATATATGCATAGTATAAAAAGGACCCTATATATATTTGGGTATTTAAATAATTGACTATGTTAGTTGTTGCATCTCTTTTTTTTTACAATTGTTATAATTTTTATATTTAATTACACAAAAACGTAATAAATAAGTAATCATCATTCAATATGTGAAAGTTTTCATGGTAATTAATTTCTTTTTATTTATTTTTTTTGAAGTGAAAATTTAAATTTCTTATCAATTGAAATTCAATTTACAAACACATTGCATTATTGACAGAAATTAAAATGAATTGGTCTAAAGACGAACACAAGCCGGGCATACTAATAGACCCATGCAGAATAATAATGTGATATGCTTATTCAATTACTTCAAACAAATAAGACATTTGGTTACTCAAGGTAGTATGGGTCGTCAACAAACCATCTATTTTTTCAAAATTTTAAATAGTGTACAAAATTTAATACACATTACCATAATTTATCATAAAAATTAAACTGATTTTATAACAATTAATAATACATAAAATTCTATTACAAAAAAAAATAAATAAATAGTATTTTGACCATTCATTTGATTAGTTATTGTAGTTATAATTCCTATATTATCGACATATTATTCTCTAGAAATCTTCTGTATCATAATGAAAATAATAGATTTGGCAATGTTATAACGGTTTAAAGCGCCGAGTTATGGTTCGGTTTAAAATTTTCGAGTCGATTGTCTATTTTATAAAAACAATTTTTGTGACATATTAAACTTGTCAACCGATGTCAACGACATCTGTTATTGATTTTTCAAGTTATCATACTCATAATGAAACATTCGGAAATTACAATGTGAATTATACATAGGATCTGACTGACCAGTCCTGTTCTAACATTTAACTGACTGACAGTCATAACTGTTACTTATATGCAATATAAAATCTGTGTTAACAATTTTCAGCTTTAGTAAATTTATTTAAATACCACGGAAATCATAACCGTTTCGATAGCATATATCTGACCCTTGTTCTACCGTTCGCTTGACTCATCACAGTATGTGTGTGTACACAACTACTATAATCAATCTTCAAAAGATCATGTTTAGTAAATTTAACGAATATATTTTTTTTTTGACCAGGCTCTCTCATTATATTAAGGGTTATAAGTAACTCGTCGTCCTGCATAGCCTTAGGCAATATCTTTCAAAAAATGTGCAAATAATAATTAATCCTTTAATAGCAATTTTAACGCCATTCAATATTCAAAGCCAAAATATTTACATAACACATAATTTAAAATAATTAAAACAAACATCCTAGGTAATTGATTAATTTGGCATTGAAACGTTAAACATTAGATAATTTATTTATGCAAATAACAATAACTTAAAAATTGTAATAGTTATTATAATATTATTCGAAAATGGCGAGAGTTTAAACTGATATTTATTTCTAACTACCTTCATACTGGGCTTAAAAGTAAAAATCACACTGCTTTATAGCCTCTACCTATCTTGATCTCACTTATCCCCCTTACATAACACTTGAAGGGATTGTTTTACACAGCTAAAATATATTCACAGTTTTTAGTTCTTTTAAGTGTAAAATAATCATAATTCATTGAGTATATCAGAAAAGATGGCCATGAATTGTATTGCATTTACCTACTATTTTGAAATTTTACAGAAAATCTTTAATTTATGGCTAAAAGTCTGTTTTTAATAATTAATTTATCGTAAGCCGTGCAGAGAAGGCGGCGTATTAAATACTCATTATTCATTAGTTTTTTTGTAACATTCACGTTTTGGTATCGAAATACCTTAAATCAAAAACATGAACACATCATTTCGAAAGTCCAATTTATTTTTTTATAGACGACTTTTATATCATACAAATTTAAATGCCGTTAAAACAATAGATCAGTCAGAATTTTTCGATTCTAAATAACATTGGTTCATTCTACAATCGACACCCATGTGTCGAAATACATAGGTTTTTCAAATCTTGTATCATTTGATTGTTTATAAAAATAACTACCTTCAACATACTAGAGGTAAGAGATTACAGAAAAATTATAATAATTATACTAAATTATTTTCAAAAATTACAATAATTCTAGCACTATTATAAAATGGCGGGACTTATCATCCAAGAAGAAATTATTTTATTAAATTATACGAAAAATAATTATTTGAAACTAGCTCTTCAATAATAAGCTCTATAATTGATTATCACCAAATTTAAATCAATCAATGTAATTGATTATATTAAACTACATTCCACATGCTCAATTGAAACGTTTCATGAGAACAATTATTTTAATTCATGTTTGAGTTACGTTGTTGGAAAAAAAATTTATTTAATATTTACATAATTTTTAAAGTTTGTCTATAAAATAAGTAAAAAAAAAAACTATGGAAAAATTATGCAAATATTCAATAATTAATCAGATGAATAAATTAAAATACAGATTTATGAATAGATTAAATCATCCTACGTCTATATGAAATCAACAATTGGTTTAAAATTAGATGAAATAAAATTTGATGTATCATAAATTAATTTTTTTTACAGTTCTATGAAACTATTTCAGCAGGTGGATTTTTTTTTTAGATGAAAATTTAACCTTTAATATCTCGTAAGTACTCTGTAATACATGTAAACGTCAGCTTACCTTTTTTTTATGACTAGATAATATGCACTGAACACTGAAAAACTAATGTTTGATAGAATTTTCTCAATTTTGTTGCACAATCGATATACGGAAACTGAACAAAAATTAATTATCACAAATATTTTATTTCTGATATGTAACTTAAATCACTTTCCATTTAAAATTATATTTGTAACAAGTTGGAACTTTTTGGTATAATAACAAGATTGCTTTTGCATCCGTCAATTTTCGGGTGGGGTTAATTTGTAGAACAGTTACGTACACTGATACTGATACTCAGATACTGGATTGTAGATTATACTTGATACTAGTAACTAGTATTCATTTATAAAACATTTGACTGTATGGTACTAAACGATAGGTGTGAATAGAGCTACATATTGTGTGCATTTAATATAAACTTATTTTGTTTTTTGGTTCATATCTATGATAATAATAAGCGTTTTTATCTATAGCTCGTCGTACATTTACAGAAAAACGTCACATATCGCGTAAAATATACTCAATAAAATAATATTTTTAAGTATCATCCACTTTAATAATTGTCTCTACATTCCATAATAATAAAAATAACGTTAAAAGAAGAATGGCTTATTTCACATTAATGTCAAAATTGCAGACCTACCATAGACGTTAGAGTTATATAGACTGAGTGTCAAACGATTTTAAGCTTACCAACATCTGAGGTAATTGCTTAGGTCCAACCAGGGTAGATTCGTAAGAATAATGTAAAGTGATACGTGATAAGTATTTTTTTTAAGTCAAAAAGCGAAAAAGTTCAGTGAAATCACGATGTTTTATGTAAACTTTTTGTGATTTAAAATTTGACATTCAATGTATGTGTTTTTGATAATGCCCCTGTATTATTTTTATTAATTTTTTTTATAAATATCCCTTACTGACCGAAGCAATTACCTCAGACGTTGGCACGTTTCTTACTGTACAGCACTGTAGGCGAAACTTAGTCTATATAAAACTATTACGTTAATGAGACTTACCTTACCGACCAAAATCTTGTTTACGTAGTTGAGTATGAATCTTAGACCATATATTTTACTAGATAGGCTCAACGTATACGAAGGATGTACAGCTGCCTCAATAGTTACTTTTTGTGTAATTAATTCTGTATAAACAGGGGAACTCACTGGGAGTCTTCTCTCTCATTCATCATATAGCATCCAATTACAGGCTACCAGATCCCTCAAGTACTCTATGTATATAAACTCTTTGGTTTAGCCACAAGGTGTCCATTTCGTGATTGGTTGACCTTAGATCATATATTTTACTAGAAGGGCCCAACGTATACCAAATATGTACATTTTTATTTCACAGAAAATATTAACAAAGACAATAATACAATATTCAAACAACTGACAGAGAAAGTAGTATTTATTGTAAAGACTGTGCTCTAGGAGTATGATTACTAATATGATATTAAATTCACCGATTATTATGGATTACACGGATATCAAGGTATTAGTAGTTTGTAGGTATTTTTAACAGCTTTTTCTCCGAAACTATTGGGTCTTCGGTGACGAGTATCTTCTAGTCTCTTATTGTAGCTTATTTAGTCTACTTTAAAAATATCTTAAAAAGTTACTTCAAAAACTACCTCTTTAGCGTTACAATCGCCAAAATCTGAAACTTTCACGGTTTTTTTTTTTTCGATTTTTGACAAAGTTGCGTTCGTTGCTGGTGGTCACAAACTTAGATTATTCATTGGGACATCATAAACTTAGTCTGCTCTAATATCTGAAATACAGGATTTGATGCAGACTGTAATGTATAAAGTTACTGTAAAACAAGTTGCATGAAAAAATTCGACGGCTGCTTTCGCGAGTACCATTTAAAAGTTTTTATACACATGTAACGTCAAAGGTTAGGAGAAACAAAAAGCATGGTCAGGATCTTCGAAATAAATAAGATTATCTTAAAATATTTCATAACCAATTTTTATTTATATATATTTTTTTTTTTTTTGGATATGAGTTTATTATTGTTTGATTTTCAATACACATTTTTTGTTTTGCATTTTCCAAAAACATTTGATACTTGATAAAATATACTAAGCTTTGATTTTCCTCATCGATTTTGGTTTTTTTTTTTCTAAAATTAATTAAAATAGAAAAAAAGAAATGAACAAAAGAAAAAGGAAAATAAAGTAAAAACGTCTTAACAATCATATTTAAAGCATATTTTCAAAATTACTATTTTATTTAAATAAAAACTCTTTTTATTGTTTGTTGGGTAGCACTGTTGATAAATGACAAATATACAATTTATTTTTTTAAATTTTATTTGCTGTTTTTTTCATTATTACTAAAATCTTTTTTTTTTTATTAAGTTTTTTAATTCTTTTTTTAATTTAAAATACTTTCGATGCATTATGGACAATTGTATTTCTCAACTAGGTACTACGCGATAAGTATCAACGTTTGATGGATTAGTATTTTAGATATCTAATAAAATCAGTCCTTGGTTATTTTAAACTGATGACGCGTCACGTAGTAAAAGTTTATATATTAAGGATTCTGGATCTATAATAAATTTTATGTCATACAAACACACATTCAAATAGAACTTACTCGATGACGGTAGGAATCATTTATACGCGCTATCCTTCTTCTGCGCTTGATTAAATTTTATTGGAATGATTATTATAGTTTAGAAAAAGTATAGAGTGATGAATTTGGGGTTTATACATTTATAATTTGCAATAAAACAAAATGATATGAGAAATCATTATGAAGAAGTGGTCGCAAAATATCCAGGTCGTCTGTTATTTTGATGAAATCTGCCAGGTATGATGGAATTCATGTTGTAAGCAATAAGCGCCATGATTGCGGAAAAAAAAGCATTCTATAGATGAAAGAATTTTTAAAATCGGTTAAGTAGTGAACTCAAAAATGACGGTTTCAATTTTTAATGGATTTTTACTTTTGTTGTGGATCCTTAATTTTTGAAAATAAAATACAGCCCATTTTATTTGCTGATAATGTAGCATTCTATAGATGAAAGAACTTTTAAAATCGGTTAAGTAATTTCATTATATATATTTTCATACAAACTTTCATCCCCTGTTTCACCCTTTTAGGATGAAGGATGAATTTCGAAAAATCCTTTCTTATATGGCACCTACAGTATACAATCAATATCTTCTCGAAATTCCAAACTTCTATCATTAACGATTCAGGCTGGGCGTCGATATATCAGTCGCGACATTGCCTATAAAAAAAATTTCATGATCCATTGTATAAAATTTAAATAAAATCATGATATCCCATACTGTTTTGTTTTATTCCAGTTTTATTACTCTTGATTTACTATGAGCACGCGTTAGTATGACATCCAATTTATTAGTACACCATTGAACCATTTTTTTTGTTCCTTCTACTGACAATATAATAATAACAAATATAGAAGCAATATGAATAGTTTTTTTTAATTATTAATTTAATATATACATACTACCGAAAAAAATTTAACACAAATTCTTTGAAGGCTTTTTTTTGTTATTAATTTGTGCAAATTTTCAAACGTGATAAAATCACCTCTATAACTTCTCTTTCTCGCTCGCTCGCTCGCTCACCCTTGGACACACAAATGTCTATACCACAGCATAGAAAGGCGAAAAACGGTAATTGAACTTGTTCAGTGCGGTTTTTTTTCTATATACAAGCATAGAGAAAGATTTATAAATTATTTGCTTCTCTTTCCATCTTATATACATAAATGACTTAAAAGCACCACACAAAATGGCGGAAAAGAAAATATTTTTAAGTTCATTTTACTGTTTATTTCTCTATACTGTGTTTTGCAATAAACCTAGATCTTAAAATCTCTTCTTGTACCTACAAAAGATGAAATTATTTTCAAATAATTAAATTAGCCATTTAATGGCAGGCATCTAGGTTTAGTATAGACATCTATGCTTGGACATTATTATACAAAATGAAAAAAAAAAACACTTATTAACCCCGAGAAATAGCGGTATAAATTTTTAAATTATAAGTATTGTAGTAGTTTTTTGTAGTTATTCAGTTTGATTCCAATAAATTCAGAAAAACAAGGTTTTCTTTTTACTCTAGAGTGCCCATGAAGATGAGGGAAAAGGTTATTCTGGAATTTGAATAAGAATCTTCAACGGCTTCAGGCTCTTATGCTTATAACGCATTTATATGTAATACCTTCTGATAATTCTCAGCTGATAAACATAAAACTTACAATTACTTTCTGAGCATAAAATTTTTTGTTTTTAAATCACAGAGAGATTTGGTGAATATGGTTGTTGTAAGGGCGGTAAAATTGGACTAAAAAAAATTTATTTTATGAAAATTAATTTTTATTAAACGAATAAAATTTTTTTTGTATATTGCCTTATCCCAGTTTCTCATATTTTTTTTTTTAAGAGTTACACAAAATTCGGTGGCAACTAAATTTCAGTAAGTTTCAGATCTCTGAATAGACAGAAAAATCATTTATAAGATGTTCTTTTAAATATATACGAAAAATTTCAAGAAATGTATTAATTTTTCGAGTTTCCTTTCGTATGGAAACAAAACGATCATTAAGATATCTTGTCGATTTTCTAAAAGTGTATTTTCCGTACAATTTTTACAACACGTTATAGAAATTTTTCGTATGTATTTAAAAATAAAAAAAAAACACCTTCAATAATTATATCAATATTTTTTTTGTACACAATCTTACATCGTTTTTCATTATTGAAATTTCCTTATTTTCCTAAATTTGTACACAGTACCAGCTGGCTGTAAATGTAAACACTTAACAATAACTTTCTTGACGTGATTTTTTTTTTATAAGTTTCGCGTGGTAATCTTATTTTATCTAGAATTACATCTATCTTAATCGATTTATTAATCAATTTTCAATTGCTATCTAAATCAATTAATTACAGATTTCAAAATCTAGTAATTTATAAGAATAGTCACTCGATTGTCGCATGATGTAAGATATTTGGAAAAAAAACATTGTGATAATTATATTCAAAATTTTAGTAGCAAAAAAAAATCGTGACCAAAGAGCATTTATAATTGCGTCGAGAATGAAAACGTGTATATATTTGTGTTTCAGATTGATCTTACAATCAGGTTGTGTTATTCTATGTGTTATTTGGACGGCATCTCCGTGCCTCAGGTTTGCATTACCTATCACTGTTTTCATTTCTGGCGAAATTAAAATATTCTTTGTATGACAAATAATCAAAAATAGGCCAAGAGAACAATAATTAACAGAAAAAAAAAAATTGAAAAGAAAATTAACAAATTGTAAATAAAGAAAAAAAAACAACATTGAAATTAATCTTTTTTGTAAGATGATGTTCTATTGTTTTTTTTCGAAATTTTTGTTTAAATATATATAATTTTAAAAGTGGATGGACTTTGTATTATTAGGCCTGCACAGCTCATCCCTTTTCTTAATAATTTCGAGATAACACATTTTTCATAAAAATACATTTCATTTTATTTATTGAGCCTTATTCAAAAATCGCAAATTTGGAACCTCGTTTTTATCTTAAAATTTTAATTCGTTCGAATCAAAACTATGATACATTTAACATAACCGTTAGCATAAGCTTTCCGAAAAAAATAACAGGCTAAAAATCTGGTAACAAATTTGTCCAGTTTCCTAGCCTGTTTAGTAAATTCTCCCTGTATCTAAAAATCGTAACTATTATATTACTACTTTCTGTGATTTCTAAAATACGTTTTACGCTTCAAATACCGGAAATGATCGAACTAGAAGCGAAGAGTGTTATTACTTCAAAAGCATTTTCAAAATCGACAGTACGTGTGTAGTATTAATTTTTTCTATATACATAACCCTCCAACAGTTTTTCCGAATTAATTAACGCTTGAAACAATAATGGCCAGCGCTACCAAATTTAAAAATTCCTTTCTTTGTTTCAGTCTTTAGAAAACTTCGCGAAAAATATTTTAATAATAACTATTTTAAAATTCCGTACAATTACACAAAAGCCTACTTCCTACGTAAATTAATCGTAAATTTTTTAAGCATTTTACACAAATTCGTGTGCATGAAGTTTTTCTTCTTCAACTTTTCCTAACACACTTGGCTCTTTCTAAAAGTATTTCTGTTGAAATAAGTAACAAAATATAATACATGTGATGCCATCTATTATTACTTATTGGTTCTATTATCAATAGTATGGTAATACATATGACGTAATTTTGTAAGATAGAATGTTCTTATATAGATATGTATGTACCAACAGAATAAAATATAGTTCGTTACAAAACATAGTTGTGTTCACTTCTAAGAGGTTATGGGCCTCACGTGTTCAAGTACTGCGTTATATAAAAAGTAATCCACATGTTCATAATTAAAAGAAATCTTAAAATATTTCATACATCTTCCAGTAAAATATTTTTAAATAGTGTTAATTCATTTTAAATTTTCTAAATAAATCCATTTGTGTTAAAATTTTGGCTAAAATTTTGTTGGAAAATTTCAAAGTGAAAACATGTCGGGAAACGTGATAACAAGTATTACGAAACTCAAAGGAAGAGAAAATTATGAAGAATGGGCGTTTGCAGTTGAAAACTTTCTCGTTCTAGAAGGCATGGAAAAATGTTTGAGACAAAATGATGAGGCAACCGATGCCAAAGCACGTGCAAAAATTATTCTTACAATAGAACCAGGTTTATACGTGCATATTAAAAATGAAACAACGGCATCAGGACTATGGGCGAAGCTACGAAAAATGTTTGATGATAACGGTTTTACTAGAAGAATTGGATTATTGCGAAATCTGATTTCAATACGACGTGAAAATTGCGTGTCCATGGCACAATATGTGACCGCAATAGTGGAAACAAGCCAGCGATTGAATAATACTGGTTTCACAATAAATGAAGAGTGGGTTGGGTCGCTACTTTTAGCAGGATTACCCGAGAAATTCTCACCGATGATCATGGCCATTGAACATTCCGGTATAGATATAACGGCTGATTCAATCAAGTCGAAGCTTATAGATATGGATGATTCAAATGAAATCAACAGCGGAAGTACCCAGAGCGCATTTGCTGGTAAAAAATGGCAGCCCAAGAAATATGAAGGAAACCGAATGAATAGAAATGCAAACATAGCTAACGTCAGTACGCCAGAAACGTCAAAATCAAACATTAAATGCTATAGATGTAAAAAGGAAGGGCATTACAAAAATCAGTGTAAATTTACAGAAAAGAAAAATCAATCAAATGCATTTAGCGCTATTTTTCTAAGCAGTAAATTTAAAACTACAGATTGGTACATTGATTCAGGCGCCAGCATGCATATGACAGCAAGAAAACAATGGCTTAAAAATGTGTCAAATCAGCCACTTGTTGACGAGATTGTCATTGCTGACAAATCAATGATTTCTGTGAATTGTTGTGGTGATACACAAATAACAACAATAGTTAACAACACAGAATATGATATACCTGTCACAGAAGTGTTATACGTGCCAAACCTTGCTACAAACTTACTTTCAGTGAGTCAACTTATTAAGAAGAGAAATAAGGTAATTTTTAATGACAATCGTTGCCTGATTTATAACCAAAGAAACGAACTGATCGCAACAGCAGACTGTATGGATGGTGTTTACAAGTTAAATGTAAAACAAGTAGACTGTTTGTTTACACCAGTATCCGGACGTATATGGCATCGTAGATTTGCGCATTTAAATAGCACCGATCTTGAAAAAATGAGAGATGGTGCAGTAACAGGAATGTCATATACAGATAAATCCCAAGTAAACAAAACAAACTGTGTAGTATGTTGCGAAGGAAAACAATCAAGATTACCATTTACACATATTGGTAACAGAAGTGAAGAGTTTCTTCAGACTGTACATGCAGATATTTGTGGTCCCATGGAAACTGAATCAATTGGAAAATCTAAATATTTTCTATTGTTTGTGGACGATAAAAGCAAAATGATCTTTGTTTATTTTTTAAAAACAAAAGATGAAGTACTAAATAATTTTAAAGCATTTAAAAATATGGCAGAGAATCAAACAGGTAAAAAAATAAAAATTTTTAGGACTGATAATGGGTCGGAATTTTGCAATAAGCAATTTGACAATTTTTTAAAAGAAGCAGGAATATTGCACCAAAAGACAAACCCATATACTCCTGAACAAAATGGAATGAGTGAACGGCTAAATCGTACAATCGTAGAAAAGGCCAAATGTCTATTGTTCGATGCATGTTTAACCAAACGTTTTTGGGCAGAGGCAGTGAATACTGCAGTGTATTTAAGAAACAGGTCAATAGCATCAGGTCTAGGCAATAGAACACCATTTGAAGTGTGGACAGGAAATAAGCCAGATGTTAGTCATTTACGCATATTCGGCAGTAAAATAATGGTCCACATACCGAAAGAGAAGAGACTTAAGTGGGATAAAAAAGCAACCCAATGTATCTTAGTCGGCTATTCAGATAATGTAAAAGGCTATAGAGTATACAATCCCAACAATAACTCTATAACAACTAGTAGAGATATCGTCGTGATTGAGGAGGGGAATGGTTCCACAGCTACAGAAATGCCTATAAACATAACCGAATCTCAGCAAGATTTTGTTATGAAAACAGAAATATCAGAAGCAGTGGGAAACCACGATGATGCATCAAAGGTGGAGGTAAAACCAGAATCTCAATCTTCTACTACAGTTACAGAGCAGCAAGAGCAACAGAATCTTCCAGAACAGCATGAGCAGCAAGTGAATCTTCCAGTACAACAAGAGCAACAAGTGAATCTTCCTATAGTGTCTAGAGTACGCCGTGTGCATAAAAAACCGAAACGATACTGTTTTACTAGTGCAAGTAGTGAAATTGAATGTGGTGATATAACTCTTGAAGATGCTATAAATGGACCAGAAAGTGCTCAGTGGATACAGGCTATGAACGATGAATTAAATTCATTTGAAGAAAATGAAGCCTGGGAAGTTGTGGACTCACCAGTGAATAATACAGTTGTGCCATGCAAATGGGTGTTCAAACGCAAGATAGATAGTGATAATAATATAACACATCGTGCGAGGTTAGTTGCAAAAGGCTTTCTTCAAAAGCCAGGTATTGACTTTGATGAAACTTTTTCACCTGTGTTAAGACATTCATCATTAAGATTATTTTTAGCTTTGGCGGCTCAGATGAATCTTGATGTAACTCATCTAGACGTGAAGACTGCTTTCTTAAATGGCTTTTTAAAAGAAACAGTTTATATGAAAATGCCAATAGGTTTTGAATGTAATGATAATAATAAAGTACTTAAATTAAAAAAGGCCATCTATGGTTTAAAGCAATCTTCAAGAGCCTGGTACCAAAGAGTAGATAGTTTTTTAGAATCAGTAGGTTTTAAAAGGTCTCAAGTTGAACCATGTTTATATATTAAAATAAATAATTCAATTAAAATATTTATTGCTCTATATGTTGACGATTTCTTAATTTTCTCAAATAATGTATCAGAAACTGACAAAATTAAGAAAGATTTGTCGTCTATATTTAAAATAAAAGATTTAGGTAGTGTTAAACAATGTTTAGGCATGAGAATTCATGTAGATAAAGAAAATGGTAGTGTAACTTTGGATCAAGAACAATATATTGAAAAATTGTCACAAAAATTCAATATTCAGAATTGTAAAGTTACACATACACCTATTGAAGCTAAGTTGAATTTAAATAAAAGTGAACACTGTAACACTCAATTACCTTATCAACAGTTGATTGGTTGTTTGATGTATTTGGCAGTACTTACCAGGCCAGATATAGTTTTTGCGGTTAATTATTTAAGTCAATTTAACAATTGTTACAGTAATGAACATTGGGCTTATGCTAAAAGAATTTTAAAATATTTAAATTCAACTAAAAGTTTCTGCCTCAGATATACTGCTAATGGTAATTCTAAAATACAAGCCTATGTTGATGCCGATTGGGCTAGCAATGTATTAGATAGACGTTCATATACAGGTTTTTTCTTTACCTTATGTGGAGGAGCTGTATCATGGGAAACTAGGAAGCAGGTTACTGTCGCTTTATCAAGCACAGAGGCAGAATACATGAGTATAGCTGATAGTTGTAAAGAGGCCATATATTTAAGAAATTTACAATATGAAATAACTAAAGAATATTATGTAATAACTATTTTTAATGATAATCAGTCAGCACAGAAATTGGCAAATAATAGCTGTTTACATAAAAGATCAAAACACATTGATATTCGTTTTCATTTTTTTAGACAACATATAAATAATAATATTATTCGTTTGGAATATTTGCCAACGTCAGAAATGCCAGCTGATTTATTTACAAAAGGATTAAGTGCAGTCAAGCACTATAAATTTATTGAAATGTTAGGTTTAAGTAAATAGAACCAAAAAGTCAATGCAAAGTTTTTGCAGATAATTAATAATAGTTTTATTTTGTTAAGTGGGAATGTTGAAATAAGTAACAAAATATAATACATGTGATGCCATCTATTATTACTTATTGGTTCTATTATCAATAGTATGGTAATACATATGACGTAATTTTGTAAGATAGAATGTTCTTATATAGATATGTATGTACCAACAGAATAAAATATAGTTCGTTACAAAACATAGTTGTGTTCACTTCTAAGAATTTCCCATTCATCAAGACATTTACTTTTATTTAAAAGAAAAAAAAATGTGAAAAAGGTCTATTCCTTCATTTCGCACATTTTGAGAATTTCATGAGAAAACTTAACTTTTCTAAAAAAATTATCAAGTAAATTAAAATTTCGGTATTTTCTCAATCGATTCATAGAAATTAACGTGTTTTTGAATATATATTGAAATGAATTAACTCGAACTTACCAAGTATGTATATTCTTCTGACATGAGAAGTGGGATGAGTGTTTTGTTGCAGACATTTGCACATAGATCGATTGATAAACATTCTGGTCTGGATTTGTGTTTGTCTTTGTGGTTGACGAAGTAGAGAATCATTTATTTTGAATAAGGTAGCACACCAAACTACTACTCAATAATAAACTATATACTTAATTATTAACTATGTAGTTATAAGAGTAGTTATAATTAATTAATTGAATATAATAAAAATAAAAATAATATAATAAATCATGCACATCCACGCGACAACAACAACAAAAAAAACGAACAACTTTTTTATTATTTTAAATTGGTTTTTTGTTTTTTTTTTTAATTAATTAATTAATCAAATAATTTGCTAAACTAAGAAATAAAAGCCACTTTCATTGTAAGGACTGAAAAGAGGAAGGTTTTCTTTTTATATATATATATATTCATATATTTTTTATATATATGTGTAATATATACATATATATTAATTAATATAAGTTAAATGAATTATTTAAAAAATATTAATTAATATATTTATATATAATTAATAATTATTATTATTAAATATTAATAAAATTGTTGAGTCTATATTCAATTATTTTTTAGCTCATATATAATAATCATTTTTTTTAAACAAATATTAATATTTTTTTTTATATTTCGCCAGAGACACGTCACTTTCAAAAATGGCACTGTATAATTTTTCAAAACAAAAAATTAAAAATTGTTTATTGTTGTGTGTCCAGTCAGCTGCCGTAGTACAAAATTGTATTATTAAAATTGTGCTGGGTTGATTTGATTTGAATAAGATTACGTTCAAGTTGAAATTGTTGTTTCTGATGATGATAGTTTAGATAATAATGCAAGTGGCTGGCGATCATATTACTACAATTACTACTTCATATCTTTTGAATTTTCTCACCCACAACAACAGGATTATTACGTCGAATTTCTTGTGCACCCATCTCTCGATAATTAAATGAACAATCGTGTTTGTCACTGTATCGATGTACTGCACAATATAAACCGCCGCATCGACATTGGAATCCTGTAAAAATTTAAGTATTAATAATCATAGTAAAACAGAAGAAGGGTACAGGAAATGAGTACCTAGCATCCAGATCAAGAGGTCTTCTGTGTCCTAATTGAGAACAACCTATCATCCGAAGGCTTGATTATACAAATGACATCTCTGACCTGAAGACATCTTCGGGTAAGAGATGCTATTTTAAGGAAATGAATCTCTAGGAGGGTGAATTTTTGTTTCTTGAATAACTTGTTTATTTTCAATTTTACATGAAAAATGATCATTACCAAAGTTGTTCAATTTTTCCTAGGATCGATCTTTTTCGATTTATACCCGAAAAGAGGTGGTCTTAAGTAAACGGTAAATTACAGAACATTTTGTTATGGGAATGGCAGGCTCAGATGAAAGGAACGTTTGGGACGACTCCTTTAATGCCAAACAGCCCGCTGCATCATTCCTTTTAAAGCCACAGTGGCATGGTACCCAGGTCAGACCTTGAAAGCCCGAAAAATAGCCTGACTATCTAAGAAGATGCTGATATGTACCTGACTGCAAATTTTCGTGTTACAGATCTGGGCACATCTGTTTGAAAAACCGTCCCATATTAACCAAGAAGAATCGAGGTAAATTGACAGTGGAATGGTATAGATGGAAAATTATTTTTGAAGAAGGGAAATATCTAATAAAATGTTTATTTACCTGTTAATCCAACCTTCTTACGACAAGTAGCGCATCGATTTTTTTTCTTTTTAGTATCTTTATCGTCTTTACCATCAAAGCTATCGTCTTGATCATTTGAACTTACTGAACTAGCTATACTTCCACCAGCGCTTGCTCCACCATCTTCGTTTATCTACATTCAAACAATTGTAATAAATTATTAATCAATTGTGTACACTTATCACACAAAATGCCTATATCAAAATTTTTACAATTTTAAATATTATCTCACATATATTTTCAAAGAATCTATAAAAATATTACCTTGAAGAATTGGAAAATCAAATAGATTTTGAGAAAATTCAACTTTTTGAAATAATTAAAAATACTATTCAATTAGCTAATTATAGGGGGGGGGGGTGGAAGAGAAACGGGGCTTAGTATTAGTTAAATACTTTCGAGAGCTTACATTTCGTGAAATATTAACCCAAGAAGTCAAGTTATTTAAAACATTTTTTTTACAGACTCATTCAACGACTTATTACGATATTACTTCTTGGTGAAAAATCCGATATAATGTATCTTAGTTGTTTCTCTCATAGGTTGTATGAAGGAACACTTTTATACGTGTACTCGACCTATTTTCTTAAAAGGTTAATGTTCTTTCAAAATCTGTAGATTTCAAAAATCTATTTTGAGAGAAAAAGTAGTAAACGAATTTACCCGTAACGAATTGTTCGTTACTTTTTAACTCCAGTTAATGTGATTAAAAGTTCACCTCGTTAGTCTTCATTGTTTTTGAGTTTAACATGTTAACGGACAGACAGACAGGTGGAATACTTTTAAAAGTAATATTTTTTATAAGCCAAAAACCTCTAGATAAAAAAAAAGACAAAGAATTGTAACTTTAATTATTGTAATAATTTTTTTGAAACCGAGATTTTAGTTCAAAGTAAAAAAATCGTAAATACTTTGAATTTCTTTTTAGTTTTTGATGGCGATGGAAGATCAGTTAAAACTGATTCAACCGTATCTAATTTTCGTTTAGCATCACTAGTCGTCTTAGCACTTCGATTTGATCGAATCGATGTCGTCTCACTCGGTTTAATTGTTGGTACTTTACTCTTCGATGATGTAGTTTTCGATGTTACATTCGTTACTAAAACATTACTCCTTTGATGATCCACTGTCTCACTGGAAGTAGTGGTAGGTGGTGACTCACGTATTGATGCTTTTGATGATTGTTGGCTACTTTTCGTGTTCTTTGTTTTTTTATCATCATTTGACATACTTAAAAATTTGTTTGGGTTTTGTTTGTTTGTGTTTTTTTCTCAATAATCATAAATTCATATTAACATAAATTTTTGATTAACAACCCACTTGTTAATATAACACCGTATTATGATCCAAACATTTTTAAATTTGGAAACGAAATTTTTTACTTAAAATATATCCCATTTTTTGACATGTTTATTTTGGAAATTATTTAGAAGCGTTTCCATGCATTCGGTGGTTTATTTGTAAATGTGTCAAAATTTTAAAATTTAAGCGCGTATTTATTAGAATCTAATTAAAGTAGTAGTGTAATAATAACCGCCTTCTCCCAAGGTGTCATCTTTTTCTAAATATTTATTCGGTAATTTTTTCTTAACAAGAATTTCTTCGTTTATCCCAGATCTTGTGGCATTAAGCGATTAAACATTTGAAGCCATTTATCTAGAAACGATTGAGCCACCACTCTTCATACGAGCAAGAAGATTCTCGAACATTAAAGAAATGAAGATCCATTAAATTGACCGCCAATAGTGTGTCAAAGCCGAGAGTCGATAATTTATACTTTTCATTTTCGATTTGTTTTACTTTGTTTAACAATATTCCATCGTCAAACTGTGGCACCAAAACAGATATCGTAATTTCCATTTCTTAGATTGCGTCTAAACTAACTGCGAGTTTAAATTTATTTACTGTAGTTTGATAGTGTTTCCTAGGTCATGATCGATCAACTGAATGCTCCAAGCGAAATTTATGAATGCAATTATCTTGGAGTCTGGTATTTTATACCTTTGCATGATTGCAAAGTTTTGCCATAAATGAAATAGAATGCATTTTTCTCGAATTTGATTTGTTAAAAAACTTGTAAATATGATTAGACCTCCAAACAATGTGATTCTATTCTTGCATCGACTATCGAAGCATATTTTTAATTAATTTATAGTTATTTTATTTATTTTAATAAATAAAATGTCTGTATAAATACAAACTGATTTCATCTTTATGAATGATCTCTTCGTAAATCAAGGTAAAATTTATTTAATATATGTTTGAAAATAATTAACTTCAAGGCGATAATTTTTATTTATTTTTTAAACATCATGTTTAAATATCAAAATTGATTTCTTTTAAGATAGATACATATTATTTTATAAATGAGTGGGTTAGTATTTATTTAACAAAAATAGTTATTCCGCTAACGAGCTTAATAGTCACAATGATCATGTTAATTACCTCGCTAGCATCGTTAATATTTATCTCGCTGGCGGAATTAATTATATGTCTCACTAGTGGGTTAAATTCTTCTGCTAGCGAGGTACTTAAATGTTTAGTCCGCTAGCGATAAAAACCACTCTTTCTATCTCGCTAGAGGGATAAATCATTGATGTACATTATGCCCCACTAGCGAGATACATAAGTTACAGCCCCACTGATTCTTATTTTAACATTGTTTCGATATCTTGCTAGCAAGCTTACAACAATATTAGGTTCTGAGAGCTTGTGTTGTACATTTATAAATTTTGTATTGTACCGTGCTCATTAATTAAAGTTAATTTACATTGGTCGATTCTTGGAATGAATTGATACAATCATGCCACTCGTGTTAACAGTTAATCGATCGGAGTGGATGGTGACTCTTTTATTATTTTCACCCGTTCATAGACTATTACTAAATAACTACAATAGAACGTCTTCTGTTTAACCAGGCTGGTGAAATATTTATAGAGTGCATATTGCAAACGATCTTGCTACGTGCTACGGGCACAAGGACAATTTTGGATAAAAGAGAGAAATAGCACTAGGCCACTTCACTTAAAATAATTCTTCTCCGAAAGAAAATGGAAGCCCAGTTTTCAAAGACTAGCTCGAATTAAAGGCTGGATCGAGGGAATACCAACCCGGCCACTCCTCTGAATTATTCGACCAATATAAATCAAACTTTAGTTTAAATCATGCTTATAGCAAATAAAAGGTAAAATACTTACGTCTTTAGCAATATCTGAGGGCGTAATACATATGGGTACAGTTGGTTGTGCTGTGGCTGTATCTCTAAGACTGACAAGCGATGCAGTTGGTGAGAAACTGGAACTAGATGCTGTATTTACGCTATTTGTTGGACTTGGTGTAGGTTGTGGTGGCTGTTGTTTCTTTTTTAATGCTTCCTATATTAACAAAAACAAAATTCTATTTTAGATATCAAATTACATTTATTACTCAGCATATAGGCGAAATTATCATCGGTTTGTTCATGATCACTTTTTAGCGCTGTGATCTCTGTTAAGTATTTCGCCTATTTACAGTAAGCTCCAAAAGTTAGTTGGAATTAACTTTGAAGTATCAGAAAATTTCAGTGAATTTTAAAATATGGGTCGATTTATAAGAAAAGTATTTGAGTGGTTTAAAGCACTTTAGCGTTTTATTCTATGGATATTTGTTTAGGAGCTTTGAGAAATTAAAGCTGTTATGCGTTAGAAAAATTTTAATGAATTTTAACTAATTTTTGGATCCCACTGTACAATTTATGCTTTTTAGTGATATGCTGCTGTGAACTGATGATAAACATGAGTGATTTTTTATAATCGTACAGCCTGAAAATTCCTATCGTCAATTATGATTTCCACAGATGCTTGTAGATCTTGGAGATTATGTTCCATACACTTGGAAAATGGATATGAAAAATAAGCATATAAAATAAGTATACATTTTCAAAAGGACAGAGGATTCCAAGAAATTTTGTTTTATAATCTTAAAAATAAATAATTGTTTTGTTCGTCGCGTCGTCTGTCCTATAAACATAATTTTATTTTCTTCTTAGAAATAAAAAGTAAATACATTGGATATACTTCGTTCATGGAAAGAACGATTTCAAATTCATTTAAAATATAGTATAGAAATCATTTTATAATAAGGACTATTTTCTTTCAATGAATAGAGTATACAGTTCTTTTAAATGTTGTAAATTTAATGACGTCAATTAAATTTCCCATTCGGAAGGAAACTGGTTTGAGGTTATTTTGAAATTTTAATATAAAAAATAGATATATCCTTATCAGCTATAAAGACACATAAAACTTATTCACTTTACAGGGTAAATTATTTGGAATAATTTTATTTAGGTGGTGCAAAATCAATTTTAACGAGGGTCAATTTTAATTTTCTACACACTGGCTAAAAAGTCATATATAATCATTCTTCGGGTGAGATACTAGGTATTATCTTGTTTCCTATTCCTGTGAGAGTTTAATTATATCATCTCTGAAGTAGAAGCGAGGAACGACGATCTTTCGGCGAACAAAGTATAGTAAGTAATATTCTTCAAAATATGTTTATGTAAGAATAGTAATTATTTTATTTTCATTTAACTATTATTAATAATAAGATTAAAAAAATATTGCACGATTAATAACACACAAAATAAAATTGTTTTGATGTCATGCTAATGCAATATCTTCCATTGTTTTTAAAAACAAAAATTTTAACGATGAATCTTTTTTGCTAATTTCTAAACCAAATAAATATTAATAAAATCAACCTTAAAAACTTTTTGTACATTTTGAAAGCTACTTGCTTTCAACATCAACAAGTACCTACTGTTAACATTATGCTGTGTCTAGTCACACGGCAGTTTCAAAATAATTTTTTTGTTCACGTAAACAAAATGGATTTAGGAAAAATAGACAGAAAATTTTTTTTCTAATAGTAAGGGCTATAAACTTTAGAACTCAACCAAATTCTTCAACAAGTGAAAATATAATTAAAAAAAATAGAGAGCAGACACCCTACCGACTGCGCCAAATAACGTTATCACCCCAATTCCCAAAATTTTCTCCCTCTTCCGCTTAACTCCCCTATCCTGTTTTTGTTGAAAAATTCACTACAACCATGTGTTTGTGTCGAGATTTTTAACACCCGAACTGAAAAAAAGGGGTGTAATAAGTTTGACCGCTATGTGTCTGTGAGTTCGTCTGTCTGTGGCATCATAGCGCCTAAGCGGATGAACCGATTTTAATTTTTTTGGTTTCGTTCGAAAGGTAATTTAACGGAGAGTGTTCTAAGCTATCAAGTGGGAGTTAAGGATTCCGTACCCGAAAAATTTGTCGGGGTTGTTTTAAATTTTGTAAATTTCACTTGTGTACAAACAGGTATTTAGTACAATTTTGACCCGAAAAATACGAAAATAGGGTTCATCTAACGTTTATCGTCACGGTAACGACTAATCGTAAATTATGTAAACATTTTCGGGCGTATTTCGAAATCTGCTCATCTAATCATCATCAAATGAATTGGATTCTTATTAAAACAAATGATAGTATGATAGCTATCGTGTGAATAGCGATATAATTTGAATTGAATTTAAAAACAATTGCAATGTGTTAAAATTTGCTGATGTTTGTTAATAAAACACTACTTTTGTATGATTATGAAAGCATCTATCGTGTGTTGAAACAATATTTAAACAATAAAAATTTACGTGAATATATTTATTTATGTTTAAAGAATTTTTTTAATTTGTTTTCATTTTTATTACTGAATTTTTTTGCACGTTTCTTTGTTTTTGAAAAATTTGATAAATACATGTGCATGATTCTTTCGTTTGATAATTAAATGATAAATATAGTTTGAATCCGGGGAAAACTTTAAAGTACATAGTCATAATTATTTGTTATCGTGATGTTTTAAAAAGCTATTAAAAATAAAATTTGAAGGTTGTTGAGAAAAACGCATAGACAGCTCACCAAGCTCATTTGACGAAAATAACAACTTCATTTGAGGTCAATTGGTGAAAATCGTATTTTTCTAGCATGCATAGAACTAAAAACGTAATTTGGAGGGGGCTTTGAACGGGCGTTTCGATATTCCAGGGGTTTGTAATGAAAAAGTTGAAATTTTTCGATTTTTCCTATATAGTCGGTGGGACTATGTAGTATTTTAGATAAACGGGACATTTTTATTTTTTGGGTCAAAATTATCTTGTATACTGAGTTTTTCCGAAATTGGAAACGAAAAATTATTCTTGATTTTTTGTCATTTATTTTAAAAAGTGTTTTTAAGATAATTTTGACCTAATGTCTAACGGTTTACAAGATGGATCCTACGGACTCAAGGCAAAAAAAATTTCCTAATATTATTAAGGAATTTCCTATATAATTACCGGATTTATCTTCTATCTCTAATAATGAATTCTTTTATTTTTATCTTAGTAATTTGCATCCCGTTGAGTTTGACACGTGTGCGCACACATATAAAGTGATTATAACAGTTAATTATTCAAAAAAAAAATAAAAAATGATAATTCAGGAAGAGACGTAATGTGTAGGAAGTGTAAAGCAAATGATAATAATCACATTGTGAGTTGAGTGAATAGAGGCAAACATTCAAGGTAATATTACAACATTACTAACTCTAACAACAAGGTAAAGTGCATTTACACCGGGTGTTCACCATAAATTGTACATCTTTTGAATTTGAGGAATTTATGAATTACGTAAGCTTTAGCCACCTAGGTCTTTTAGAGTTCCTAGGTCCAAGTAAATGAAGGTGTCGTAAAGTGGGTTTTTTTGCACACGAATAAGGTTAATATTTCGACACAAATATTTTGTACCCAGATGAAGAATTCTCACTGCACGGACAGAAAATTTAAGATGGTTTTTGAACTTTTGGTTTTGTAGTAATATTTTCTTACGAAATTGTATTTATGTTTTTCCAGCAATGTTAAAATATAAATATGGGTAAGAACTAAGCGATACACCCGGTATTATGTTTGTACTGAATCTGTACAACATACTTGAATAAAAAAATCATAAATCTAGGTGATTAAGGTCACTACTTTAATGTAGTCTTTGAATGTCGATTATTTTTTTAAATATATTCAATCCATTTTTGGTTTAAAGAAAAAGGATTTTAATTTAATTCTTATTTATAGATTTTTTGAATTTATTTTACATTTTATTTCCTGTCGATGTTTTCAATCATATTCCAAGGGTAACAAGCCTTTAGAATACTCCGACATATCACAGAGTAAATCTACATTTTACACCTTAAGTTTTTTTCGCTATTAGCCGTTATGGGGTTTCATGAAGGGAGCTCAAAGTTGAGCATCCATATAATTTCCTAGCTTTCAATTCCTATAGGATCTCTTAAAATATTTATGGATAGAGTCAATTAAAAAGTCTCGATCACTGACGAAATTTGGGAATCCTGTGTGCGTTCTAAATTTTTCGAGCGTTGTCCAACTCGATTCCATTTAGAATATATCCGAAAAATGATATAGTATTTTAGTTTCTTAGCTCGTTTGATATTTCGAAATGCTCCTTCGTTCCTCAGTTTCCCGGAATACTTTTTTCAATATCACAAAATAACACCCGAAAGCTGAAGAATGGTGGGAGCTGCTATCCCAAAATGAGCTAAATGATTGTATATGAAAATGCATTTGTATCCTATTTAAAATTGTAAAATTGGCGTATAGAGACTTTTGAACCAACCTATATATATTTTCTTAACCTTAATTTAGACTGAAAACCTGATTTCATACTTTTCTTCGAGAGAATGAAAAATCTAATTTTGTTTTTGGGATTAAGAAGTAATTCTTAGCCAAAAAATTATTTTCAAAAGGTGGGTTTCCGTTGCTTTGGTCTTGAAACAATTTTTACACGCGATATTTGAAAAATAATCTTTCGTTATAAATCAAAAATTTAAAATTATAATTTTGGAATTACATTTTAAAATTTATATTGGAATTTCATTTTTAAAATCGTTTGCGTATAAAACGCGATTATTATTTATGAATATTTAAAAAAAACCTTCAACATTAATTCCTTGAAATATTTTTTTAAAAGGTACACAAATTTTTGTTAAGTAGTACGAATACGAAATTGCAGCGATTAAGAGCAAATAAATAAAAATTTAATCTGCGTGTACAAGGTACAACGCTTATACCTATAGTTGTAAAAAATTCGACTTTTCTCCAATTTCAAATGTTTCGTCATGTGTACGATAAAATGAATCATACGAACTTGTAATCTTTAGATGAGTCATCCAATTTTATAATGAATTATTATTCTGAAATTTTATCTCATCAAATTATAAAGGATGCCTCAAAATTAATGTAAGAAATAATTCTGATTGAAAACACAGTTTCTTAATTAAAAGTAGTAAATTTTTTATTAATTTATAAAGTTTGCAGTATGGGGTTATGTATAGAATAGCATTTCCGGTAAAATTTAATAGCATATCACGTAAAATTTCAAGGTCTTGATGGAACATAGATTTTGATAACTCTTTTCTGGTGGAAATCCCATTTGATAATACACCACGAAAAAATAAAAATCCATTACTTTTTTTCGTTAAAAAACACACAATATTTGCAGGCATGTAATTTTCTTATAATTTTTGCCCGATTTAGTGCGTGCAAATGTTAAGGGAAACCCAACCACATAAATTCAGTATAGAACTCAGACTGTACATCGAAATTTAATTTTGAAACTTCATGCGTACTAAGTTCAATTGACTCAAGAGCTGAACCTCATCTAATTGGAAAACAGACCTCATCTTATTGGATATCAAAGTTTTGCATGCATGCAAATTTTGTGAATTTTTAACGAAACCTAAAGTGACGCGTTTAATTGACTCAAGAGCTGAACCTCATCTAATTGGAAAACAGACCTCATCTTATTGGATATCAAAGTTTTGCATGCATGCAAATTTTGTGAATTTTTAACGAAACCTAAAGTGACGCGTTTTTATTTTTGCGGAGCGAAAATGAATATAGTCTAATACACTCACATTTTTGACTTCTTGCTTCCTCTTATCCCCCGATAATTATTAAAATGGGTCGTAATTAGCCGTAAAGTTTTCGTAAAAGAATTTTTATTTAAAAACTAGAGTTCAATTTTTTTCGCTTACAATACCTTTTAAATTGTATAAATCGCATACTAGAGAAAGATGTCCAGCATACCTGTTTTTTGACAAATACAATTTTGACTAATTTCTGGATAAATCATGTATCACAAAATAAAGAAAATTGTTTGAAAATTAACACTTTTCATCAACCTTTCTGCAGTAAGCGATTCATGTAAGCTCAGAATAAAATAAATGCTAATGACATCCTTAAAATCTAAATGAGTAAATAAAAAGAGATAAAAAAATTCACCTTATAACACAATGAACAAAGACCGTCTGTTGCTGGATTTCCATAGAAGCCGCAGCCAGATCTACAAAGTGCTTGCATTGGATTTGATTCCCGCTCCATATTTGAATCGTATTTCCAAAATAACTAATATCAACCAATGTTGTAATATTCAAAACAATTGAATGTAATTTTTCTTGCTTCAATTAATTAATAATAATAAATCTAGTCGAATTCTTCTCAATAATAAAACAAAACGATATTTTGTGACTCACGTGTCAAACAATTGAAGACACGAGTCTATACCTTGTCATGAATGAAGTTTTCTTAACTGTAACAAAGAAAATTGTATAATTAATTATTTGAAAATTAAAAACATACATATTTACTTTAAAAACAAGTGAAAACAAACAATTAAGTAGGTTAATTGTTGAAACACCATGTATAGACAGTGTTGATTACACTGTCACATTTCCACATACATACATGTCACACATACATAACTGATATTCCCATATAATACATACTATACAATTTGCGACCTCACGGGTAAGCAGTGATGTTTACGAAAAAAATGTTTCAAACAAAAGTTGTTTATTTTTTTATAAGGAACATTTTTTACATTTCAACTTTTGTTCTACCTCTAACGGTTTACAAGATGGGTCCTATGGACCCAAGACTTTACCTATGTTGCTCATTTACGAACTCGACCACACTTAATATCATTTTAGAAGTGCTTGAATTGATTTAATCATTTAATAAAGCGATTGGGTCACTTATTATTGTCACTTTTTTTTATATCGAAGACCTTGAAAGTATTGAAATTTTTCCAGGAATTCAAATTCAAAGATTTTCCAGGAATGCTTCGAAAGAACAGATTCGACAATTGACTGAGTTAATTATTGAAATACCCCGTATAGAAAGTGTCAGGGACACTAGTTGAAGCTACACGCAAATTTTCAACTCCCTATCCTTATTAAAAAGGGCACCAAAGTTGTGTTCTAATTTGCGCCCTCACGGGTAAAGTAATGTTTAGAAAAGTTTCAAACAAAAGTTGATTATATTTTTAAAGGGAGCATATTTTATATTTAAACTTTGAAAAGGTAACAGTTGAGGTTAAAACTGACTGAAAAGTTTTACCCAAAATTGTTTTTTCTTATGTTTTCTGTGGGATCTAGACACTCTTCGAAAAAATGCATACAGGCAATAAGCCAACATTAAGAACGTCCCTCCGAAAATGATAGATAGTCTACTTGAGAAAGCTTAGAGGTTTTGGGAGATTGAATTCGCAAATGATGACAAAATAACAAACCAGCTTTAGAGTTCTGGAATCTGGTATGCATAAACGCCTTATAAAAACGGTTTCAGAATCTTACGGCTACTGATCTTAAGATTTTAATGGACATACAATTTTCTACGGATTGCGATTCGGTTGCTGTAAAATCACTATAAGTTTATTAACGTCGAACAAAATAGAAAATCATTTACTATACAAAGAAAAAGATTTTTTATCCGGAAATTAAAGCTTTGTCATTCCCAATAAAAGTATGCTACGGTGATATTTTGCCAAATAAAACAATTTTTGGCAACAAAACGATTGTGTCACATTTCTGGTTATGATCATCGCCAAATTAATAATTTTTTTTTTATTTTAGTATAACGATTCAAGCTAATTCAATCAAGGTATTATATAATTATGAAATTTGGTGTCATCGAAAATTTTGATAAAGAAAAATTACCATATAACGTTTTTAACGATATTTATCTTTAAAATAGTATTAAACTTAAAATAAAACCTTCAGAAATGAGTAAAATTAAAGTAATAAAAAAACAAAAGGTCGCCCAAAATATTTAAAAAAATATAAATTATACAGTTTTTTAATTTAAAAATATTGTCTTCCGTCATGATGCTTAAAATTGGCAACATTTACTGTAAAAATTTTTCGTGGTCACTGCCATTAATTTTTGTTATTTCCTTAAAAAAGTGTTTCTAAAATAAACCTTTTGGAACACTTTTTTAGATACATGAGTGTAAGTAATATTTCAAATAACCTCTTGTTTGTTTTTGTATTTCTGCTAGATACCTCCAAAAGTTGTTTGTCTACTCCGATAGTTGTCAATCAAATTACTTTGAAAAATAACGATTTAATGATTGTTTTTTGTTACGCAAATCGGATCTTGACGCCGCCCGCGCCGTTTATAAGTACTATCGCTAAAGATGCAAAACTTAAACAAGACATCATGATTTATGATCAGAGAAATTTCTCGAACTCCTCCCCCTTAGGGCCTCGAGTTTACAGATAAACACGTATGCATGTAGTTATACATATCTGTATATGTATTTGCCTATACACACATAGGCATATATTATACAAATAAGTACATTTTCCAACTTTAATTTAGCTAAAACATGAAATCCTGTCATTTTCAAGACTTGTGACCATGGGAACTTTTCTTTAGAATGATTTAAACTATCATTTCCCAAAATTTGAAAAAGTTTGACCGAAATACAGATTACATCTAATTTGTGCGAGGTCCTTAAATAAATAATTAATCAAAATTAATATTATGCCTGTATGCATAAATTCTAATGAATTTATTTTCCTAGAAAAATGTTTGTCAAATTCTGGCAATTTTGAATACTTGAAATTTGATTAAGGCGAAGAGAGAAGTGGGGTAGTCGGTGGGTTGTTATGTTAACAATAATACAAAATTATTGATGATTGTAAAATATGCGCTGATTGAATATTGAATTGAATACTGAAATATTACAATGCATATAATTAGACAAATAGAGGTCAGCAGAAATAGTTACAATTTTCACAAAATTATTTCTAATAACGAATCAAATATGCAAATAACTTGATATACAAAATATAAACAAATACACAACGATATCAATGAGTCATCAATATTATGTGAGTAATGTATTTTTGGATTTAAGGAGATCCCTGCTTGTCTAAAAATGTATGTAAATATTTGAAACTGTTTGTCCATTTAGACTTAGGTTGCGGGTTCAAATCCAGGCAGCGGCAATGTGAACAATTTATGATTAATGGGAGTGCAGAATTGATCACATTGTCGTCGCTTGGATAAGAACGAAGTAACCGACTCCACCCACATCAAAATGTAATTGTAAATATGTTTGTAATTAAATAAATAAAGATTAACAAATAATAATGTGGGTGGGCTCTGTTATAGGCGTTATTTCAGAGAAACGGAGGTTAAAACCCCATTATTATTTTTATTATTATTTGAAATTCAATCCAGCAATTTCTGCCAGCATGCTAAATTGAATTCAAAATGGGCTATAATGAAAGGTCCCGGCTAAAATTTTCTTTAATTATTCAGCTTTCGATAATTCGAAAATCAAGGCAGGTATCATAAATTTTGTTTTTATTATTCGAATTATTTTTTCTTCTATAAGAAAAATAAGAGATTTTTGATTTTATACTTAACAAATTTAATTAAATTCTTGTTATTTATATATAAATTAAAAGTTGTATTTTAAAATGAATTAATTAAATTATTTTTAATCGCTTGTCAATGTTATTCTCAAATATTGGCAACGTAACATCTCCCTTTTGTTAAAAATTTTTAAATTTTTCACATGAATAAATTTTTATTTTTAATTTAACAAAATCATAAAATTCAAAATATAATTTCTTATAAAAATTAATAAATCAATTTCTGTAGAAAATTAATGCTCCTTCAAGTGTTAACAGTATTCAGTCACGCTTTTTTCATTGAAACACGCAATTATTTTTATTTACGATCATATCAATTAAAATTTTAAAAATATCAAAATTCAGAGAAATTGATAATTAAGTGAAAGCAATTAGTTCGCAAAATGAAAAAAAATTCAACTAATATTAACTAAGATATTCTCAAAATTACAACCAATTATTAACTAAACACTAATAAAATTCGAAGTACCTTATTTTACCTCTGGCGTAGTCATAGTAGGGACAATAAAATCAATGCCAGCGATAAAGGACGCTGTTATGACTAATTTGCAATTCTTAACATGTTAATGTTATAGAAAATGTCAAATTAAAATTATTGAAAAATACTAAGTAATTAAACTTAATGCATTAAATATTGTAAAAATAAGAAATCAACTTGCACAAATATTATTTTTCAAATGTAAATTATCATAATTATTTATTTAAATTTGTGAGTCAATAATATTAAATTTTCAATGTAAGTCATAAATGCAATCCATACAATTATATATGCATCCATACAATTCTATAATTAAAGTAGTGTATTGTTGTCATGGAAACGAAACTCGCGCACGGTACGAATATGTGAGAATGAAGAAGACTTCTGTATCTTGAGAAACTGAAAGAATAAAAAAATTGAGGTCCCTTGAGCTTTCGCTTATCCAGGTTCGATTGTTCTCATGTTTATTCTATAACAATAAATTCATTTTTCAACAGGTTGGCGTATATTAATTTTCAGTATAATTACATTTTCTATAAATGGCAACTATATTTTATAATAAAATAAAAATATTATTACGTAACATAAAATTTAATTTTAAGATTCACATTCACACAATAAATGTATTAACATTATACTTTATTAAATTGCTTGCCTGTCTGACTTACTCTACTGATTACACTTCTCCAAATCAATTACGGAGTGACGTTGTAAATAACACATCTATATACATGCACATGTATGGTGACGTCATCATTTATATACATTCCGTTTCACATTTAAAATATGAAACTATGTACATCATGATTATTCATCATTTTTTTACTCATAAATGAATTTAAATTACTGAGAATTTTTATTAAATATTGTATTATTGTTATCAATTTTAATTTAATTTTAGATTTTATTTCATTTTTATAAAAATAACCCATAGTTACCTAAAAAATTTTTTACACAATGCTTTGGAATTTTCTGGTACAAAAAGCTTCGTTCTAGATATAGTTGTGGTCAAAATAAAAAATTTGAAGTTACCAAGGAAAGAAAGACAAATTAACGAAACAAAATTCATAAGAACTATCATAATTAATTGTCTAAAGACCCGATATTTATTGAAACCTATTGAGATTGCATAAATTTTCTTAGATACTCCACACACGTAGTAGAGGACATGCAAGAAACTGGTGATTGTTTTTCCAAAATGAAATTCCCTATTTTTCCAAGTTTTCCAGTTGGATAATTTTTTTTTATTTAGTTTAAAATTTAAAATTTAATTCGTTGTATTTAGTTTAAGCTTGTTTCCATTAAAAAGTAATGTTTACTAGTTTACATTAGTTTTACATCACGATAACGCCATATATAATCGAGTTCCTGTTATTTTCTTGAAAATTACGTGTCTTCAAATAAATATTAAACCAAAATTTTATCAGAGGAAAGATTAGATAATTCTTATTTCAAAAAATTCAAAATAAAAAAATATCGATAAAAATGTTTTTATATGTTTGATGACGTCATCTTTACTATACTGTTATCTTTACAAATCCCCACTATACACATGTTCATACATTAGGCAATAAATTTTTTTGTTATCACTCTCATTCCCCCTCTCTCATCACCAAGAAAATGTTACTATGCACTCACTTAAAATAAAGTTTTCTTGAAAATATTAAATTTCACGTATTTGAGACTTCTCTGTTAACATTCTGACAAAACATTAGCCACGTTCAAGAACATATTCAAAATTGAAATCCTTCAAAAACAAAATTAGCATTATAAACAAATATTTACAAGAAAAGAAGTTATTTATTATCAATAATATAATTGATTTGTTAAAGGACAACAACAATCTGATTCGGATGGCTTTGACGTACTCTAACTAGCAATTATATTAATAGTTATTAGTCCAGGTCTTATGTTCGCATCCATTAGAAAAATTGTTCATACTCTTATACATTCAAAATGACGTCTTAAAAACCAATCTGCATGTTACCAGGTCAAAAAGATCGGAGAGATCCTGACGGACAAGCTGTGGGCTTTCTGTGTGGCGTCTGGCCTCGACAGAATCATTTAGGCTCATTTGATTTTAATAGCGCTTCCTACCCGAAGACGCCTCGTCTTCGGGTGGCAGGTCGTTCTCAAGGAGGGCACAAAGAACTCTTGGTCTAGGTGCTAGGAACCCATCTGCGGTACCCCAACTAACCTTAAAAAAAATTTTCCGGGATATAATAAACAATTTTTGGAATTTGTTTTAAAGAAAATTGTTTTTAAATTTTTCTTTCACTTTTTCGACCTGGTAACAAGCATATTTGTTTTAAAGAAATCAGGTATGAAAGATTTTTAATTAACAGATGCGCAGATACGACCTGGACTATATACAAGATACATAGTTATACTATGAATCTAAAACTGCATATATTACAAATATAACACATCAACTAACACGAGTCTAACACTGGCCTGACTGACTGACGTAAATTTGGTTCAAGTACAAATAATAATACATTTTTATATAAGTAGTATAATTATTTAAAAAGTGTGTCTTAAAACGGTTTATATTGTTTTTTTATTTCGCCACATTTTTTAGCTTTTTTTAAAGGCTGTAATTTTACAGTCATGCTCATTAAAAATGTACACTAAATGGCTTTAAATGCATTAAGAAATGTACGCTGAATGGTTTTTTTTTTTTTTTCTTCAAAACTAGATAAAATTTCGAACGTTAGCTGGACAAAATTGATCTAAACTATTCTAGAACATTCTAAATCATCCGGGCATATTCCAGAAGCTTTACTAATCTTTTGGAACAATTAAAACGAAACAATGACACGCAGCACAATATTTTGGGCATGCCTTCGATCACAAAGTTCTCTATGAAGTATTATATTAACCACTCGTTTGTGATTATAGTTACATCGTGGACTACAATTGTCATTTTAAAACTAATCAAATCAAATTTAATTTCAAGTGCAATGAAAGACAGAAATAAATAGTCGCGAGCGCGGCAAGTTACTTAGCAGCAAATATCATTGGTCGACATGGCAAACCTTATCAAGAAGGAGAAGCTTGATTAGCATGCGCGCCATTACAAAAAATAATTCAGCGTATCAAAAATACTCCTCTACTAGAAGCACAATAAAAGAAAGAATCTTAAAACTGGCCAGAAATGTAACGTAAGTAATTATAGTATATACCCATGGTAATACCATACAAAATATAAATAATTAAGTCAACAAGTCTGACAAGCCACATACTATGACGTTACGTCCGTTTTAAAATTTGAATTTCTCTCACTAAATTTGTACTTTTATTAATTAATTTTAAGTAATTAAAAAGATTATTAATTACTAAAATAATAGTTTAGTTCATATGTCCAGCCAATAATATTTGAACCAAATTTAAATTTCTTGAATATTCCTTATTCAGTCCAGAATATTTTGCTAACCAAAAATGAATAAATAAAGAGTGAGCGTTAAATATCATTAATTGTGCAAGGCCAGATGAAAATACTTGACAAAATTAACGCGAATAACAATGATAAACAATTATTCTTACAACTATTTTTTTCATAACAACTAAAAATAATTACACTATGAAGGTTTTTAAGTATGACGTCATACCCATTCATTCAAGATTGACGGTCATAGGTATGATGTATGTTCTGTTCTCATGAATGAATTTCAGATGAACGCAACCGTCACAGATTACCTACAAAATAACCATACCGTCATAAAGGGTTCTAAAAACTTTTATAAGAATTCCAGCTATTTAAAGCCATATTTGCAAATTCTAAAAGGTTATTAAATTCATGCTTAATTAATTCCTTAATCGAACAGAAGGTTGCGTTATTATAAAACAGATGTTTTAACGATAAATAAATTTAAAAAATGCGCTGATTCACTATAAGTGCTCTACTTTCTTCCCTTCCATTTAAAACAAAAATTGGTTAACAATTCCAATAATTCATTTTGAAATTAACAAAATTAATTGCTTTAAAACAAATTCACTAATTTTTTCACTCAAAAATTTTCCAGTATTGCTTTGTTTTTCATCAATATTAATTTTCAAAAATATTTCCATTCATGGAAGAAAATAAAACGAGTTATTCAAATTTTTATTTATATGAGGAAACAGTTATGTAAGACTATTGTTTCCCTTTGAATTAAATCGATTGTGAGAAAATCGTGAAAATCGATTGTCTAAAGTAGTTGGAAAAAACCATCATTATTTAACGATTCGATTTATTCGATTATTTTTTGATAATCAAATTTTTGAGGAAAACGAAATTTTTCTAAAGATGAAAAAATATTTTCATCCAGATGGAATTACGATTTAAACTTTTCCAATCCGAACGAGAATCACATCAATCACCGATTTTCGGACACTCTTTCAAAATTTTGAAAAACGTTTCTATTATTAGTAATTACTTTTGCTTGCTATAAAACTGATAAAAAAAATTCATCAGTAAATCAGAAAATTGAAAAAAAAAAAAAGTATTTTTTCAATCAACTTTCTGATATTTGGAAAATTCTCGATAATCCACGAAAGTTTTTATTGCTAGACACACCTTGTAATCGTCATCAAAGAGTAAATATGTTTTGAATGATGAAATTTTAACAATATTCTAGAAAATATTATCAAAATTTTCATGTTTCACTTGAATTCAATAATTTTTAAATCCTTATCACATAAATTCTCGGAAAATTTCAAGTCAATTCAAGTGGAAACAGTCATAAAACTGTTTTATTCTCAAAAAGTTGTTCAGAGTTTATAAACTTAATAAAATTTTTCTACTTAGTACGAAATTAAAAGAATTGTTGCTAAAAATCTACCTAGAAATATGTTCGCCTATAAATAGTAGCACTTTTGTTTTATTCTAGAAAACTTTTTCGAATTTTTCATTTGAACTCAAGTGCTCTCATAAAACCCTTTCAATTATCACAAAAGAATGATTCACAGTCAAAAAACAAATAAAAATATCAAAAAATTTCGCTTTATCAAAGAATTAAAAACACTTATTTTTGTATAATCTCACCTTTTTTTTTCAATGCTTGTTTATCTCAAAAATAAATTAAATACAAATTAAAAAAACAAGGCCACGTCGTTTTTTTTGTTTTATTTATCACATAACCAATCCTAAATATATTTTAAACGCAAAAACATTCACAAACAAAAAAAAAATCCACACACAGAACGAACAAATAACACCTCACCACCAGTTTTTTACAAAATTCACAAATATTTCTGCATTACTGCGAAAAAAATTGAGCAAAATCCATAGACTCAAAAAAATAATAATGAAAACAAAGACTACAATGACACTGATTGAGTAGAAATAATATTAAAATGACTTAGGTGTCCTAAAATATGATCAACTCCTGTCAAAGTCTATTTGTATACTGATGTTCAAATATTGAATGTTCAGTTGCTCGGGTAGTAAGTCTCGCACAACGACTCGATGCTAACTAATACGCACACACAAATATACAGCTGTGTACCTAGGACGTATGTTCGAATCCATAAGGTCAATTCCATTCTATGATAATTATGCTAATCAAAATTATAATAATAACATTGTCAATAAATTTACTGAAAGTAGAATATCCAAGGTAACTAGTTTTTAAATTGATAACAATCGTATAAATGGTAACTTGTGAAGCTGCTCTAGTGGACAAAATTCAAGTGATTACTTTCTTTGCGTTTCTTTTTCAAGTTTAAATAGAAAGATAAAGAGGTTTGCGTGACTCATTTTCTCGCTTCAGTCTCAAAAAGTTACGTTTTTTATTTTCCAGCGAGCCTTAATCTAAATAGGCCAGTCGGAGGGCTTATACAAATATTATTTATGAATTTTACATTAGCAACTTTAGTGTGTGCTAAAATGCAGAAAAAATTTTCCAACATGAAAGCACTTGTCGACAGATTTGGCATATTTTTTTCAGACTCAGAATCATACTCGGTTATGAGATTCCAAAGTAGCAGAATTTTTAGTCGATTTGATTGCTAAATCAACAGCTGCAAAATTTTGCGATTTTCCCATTCAAAGAATATAATTATCTCGTTAAATTCTGTCGAAAAAATTTAACCATAACTTTAGTATAATAATTGCAAATAACATGCTAGAAATACTTTAGGTTAGGTATGAGTGGCTGACCTGGGGTGGGACACATTTAGACCATAGGATCCGTTGTGATACCGAAAAGGGGTTGGCTCATCCCCGGCCACTACTCCATGAACCATTTGGAGCTATTTAAGAACAGCAGGAGAGCTTTGACGTCGACGGACTTTAGGTCGGAGAGATCGTCAAAGAGAGGCTGGCTCAAGTAAGTCCATCTCCTCATGGCAAGAACTGGGCAGTGGCAGAGAAGATGAGACATTGTCTCCTCATCACCACTGTGACAGCTCCTGCAGTAGTCGTGATACACTGCCAAGCTCAGGCGTTCAGCAAGCCTGCCGCCCAACCAGTGTTCTGTAGTAGCCGCAACTTTGCGAACAGAGGCCCTTGGAAGTGATATAAAATCTTCTCTAGAAATACCTTAAAGAACAGTCAAATTGAAATAAATGCAATCAGTTTTATAAAATATTAAAATTTTTTTGGTAAAATTATAATTTAGCTAGTATGATTATAACATGAATAAATTGAAATATAAGTTAGACAACGTATGCTTATGCATCATATCTGTGTACATACATGTGAAGTATGAAACAAAGGCTGAAAGCCACGTGGTGTATTCATGGTCCATATGACTCGCAAATATAACACACAAAGAGTATTTTATTTTTATTAAAAATGTTAAGTACCCCCACCATTAATTCTGCGACGTATTCAACATACAACATACACAGGTTATTAAAATTATAATAATTTTATATTTTAAATGTTTATTATTTACTTTTTAATAATAATAAATATACACACACAAACAACATGGATTCAAATGTTTTGATGTAAAGTCAACACCGCCGTCTACGTGGTCGCCATCTTGTTTAATTGCATTTTTTGTTGTGAACTTTAAAATATAAAAGGGTTTTTTTTTTATTAAATTGATCGTAAAAATATTGAAAAATATTTTGAGCACGCTTTTAATTTTTTTTTAAGATGTCTTAGAAGGTCACAGTTCGAGAGAACACGCACTGGATAACAAAGACCTCCTACTTGCGTGTAATTTTTTTACAGCTGGTACACGATATGTGGTTTTTTACTATAATTATTAATAGTTTCTTCGAAGTTTTATAGAAAATTAGGTCAGATACCAGGGAGAATTTTATTATAGACTAAGCGAATAATTATATTGCAATATTAAATACTAGCTTCTACTCGCGGCTTCGCCTTTGCCCTTAAATAACTGTGGAAAGATCATTAAAAAGTCAATAAAATAATATGGAACAAACAGGGTGAAGGAGATACAATTTACGGACATGTGTTTAACCAAGATTATCAGATATACTTTAAAAAAATTAATTTGGTTAGAAACATATTGCTTAAAAAATGGAAATGAAGAGAAAATTGGAAAATAACCGTCGACTTTAAGAGGGATAGAATCCCTGGGAATGGGAAATCTTTCGGAAACGGCTTCGTTATTCGTGTTTTCAGGAAAAACTGATACAAACTGTAAAATGCGACTCTTACTAGCCACCTATTGGCGAATAAAAATACTATTTATTTAATTGGGAGAAACTAACTGCCTTACCGACACTGAAGCACAAAAGCTAGGTTTCGGTAGATGGCGTTGTTAAGTATCACACGTTTAATATGCAGGGGTTTTAGAGGCAAAAAAAATCTAGATTTCATTTTAAGAAAACGTCGTTTTCTCTCGAAAACTTTAATCTCGGAAAGAGCCCAAAGATTTTCATGAAATTTAGTATGCAGGGGGGTTTCGGATGCGAAAAATCGATCGAGCTAGGTTTTATTTAAAATAAATAACGAGCAAAGCTCGGTCATCCAGGTACTATACAATTAATATGACAATGTCAAATATTTATTAAGCAGATGACGACCAATAAACAGCTTACTCCTTTCTTTTCAAAGGTAAGGATGCTGATGCACTGCACTCCCTGATCCAATGATAGCTACGCCACTGCGCGATATCCCTAACATCAAAATATTTTGTTGATGTTTGGGAACATATTGTAAAACTTATTTACTCTTTCAGTGATTTTGAAATCGTGTTAGACCTAATTAAATGCAAAATTATGAACTGCAAAGCTCATGTGCTAAAAATTGGATAAACAAGACAATTTTTCTTGAACAAATATTTAAAATAAAAATTAGCAAATCATCGAAAAATAATGACAGGTCATTATTCTGATAAAACAAGGTTCATTGGTAACATATATCAACATAAATGCTTTACATACTCGTAATAAATGCAATTTACTACGCATATTCTCGAGACATAGAAAACAAAAGATTTTAACATACAAACCAATATGGCGGTGTAAGCTTCACATACAAACATTTATGAAAAGTAGTTTTATACGCATTTTAATAACGCCTGTTTAGTTTACTTTTTAGTTCGTATTTTCCATTTCGTCTAAAATTGTTCACCTTTTTTTTTTATTTTCACAAAATAAGTTTTTTTTTGTTGTGAATACAAGAAAGGTGAATGATTTTATAAAATCTACCCAATATATAACTCATACTTGAACGTACAGCTGTTAAAATACACAACGTCTTTGTCTGTCTGGATGCCCCTGTCTGATTGTAAGTAAGTCTGTGTTTGTGTAAAGGATATTATTTTTAGTTTTAACAAAAAACCACTGTTTGAATTTTTCTGTTTCGAATTTTTAGATCTTTTTTATATTGATTGTACTTTGTTGCAGGATAATAATAAATTCATTTTTAGTCAAGTCATTGGCGTATACGGGAGTTTAGGTGGGTTCTTCCTAAAATGTTCAATGAGGCCATCGAACTTAAGAGGAATGAACTTAATTTGCAATATTAATATTAATCAGAACGTTTTAAAACTTTTTTTTTGTTGTGCTTTTTAATTTAAAGTAAATAGACAATTTCTTCAGTAGACAATTTCTTAAAAAAATTATTTTTCACAGATTTTTTGATATTTAATTTTTATACCATGCATATATAAAATACTAGGAGATACTCGCCCGTTTTTCTAGGCAAGATCTACTTTATAAACAAAGACTACCGTGTTATTGCCCTCTCTTTCTTTGCTCTCACTTATCCGCCCTTTTGATCACAATTTTATGGATTTTAATTTTTTGATGGGGAACTCTAACTTTTTGGAAAATGAAATTTTGCCTATGATACTTGCTGATCAGGTAATTTTCTATAGGGAAATAATTTTTAAAATCGGGTAGTTAATTCAAAAATGAGGACTTTTCATACAAACTATCATCCACTTTACACCACGAAAACTACGGAGTTTCATATAAACTTTCATCTTCAAAATTGTACAAGTTTTATACAAACTTCCAACACTCATTTTAACTCCTTAAGGGATCAACCGAAACCTTAAGGAACGTTTGTACAAAATTCATGCTTCAAGGTCGAGTCCGAGTCGGTCAGTCAATCAGTTTCTTCTTTTATATATAATAGATAGCAGTTATCCAACCGCTTCGCTGGGCAATTGCAATTTTAAATACAAAGACTATTTCGTTATAAACTTCACTTCATTTGCCATCACTTATTCCCACTTTCGTTGGTTTTAATTTTTGGTGCGGTACCTTTGAACGTCTTTTATAAATTTCTGAATTTATTTCTAAGCGGCCTAGATTCAGCAGAAGGCATACAAAAAAATAATTTTTGGGGAAAGCTTTTCAGTCCCCGTTTTTGTCTAAGCTGTATGGATTACAGGGTTGTATTGTATGTAAAGGTTTAAACTTAGGTCAAGTTTAGCGTAAGATATGCGCAACAATTTTATCGATAAAACTTTTTTTTCGTGTTTCAAGCATATGTCAACTTAAAAAAAGGGCACCTGTATATAAATTTTTATAAATTATTTAAGACCTTCTGTGTTTTAACTCCCTTGACTGGCCCAGAATTTTTACCCTGACATTACCAGGATTTCCAGATGAGTGAACCATCATAATATCAATCTATCAACATAAATTCTGTTACTAAGGACATAAACCTTCAGTCTTTAGGTTATAAATGCAGAAAATTATTCACAATGAATTGCAAATTTTGCGTGCAAAATATTTAACTTGCAAAAAAAAAAAATATAAATGATGAAACATTAAATGTTTGTTTATAATAAAAAAAAAATTCTTTGTTTGATAAATAAAAATAGACATTGTCTGAGCTAATTTTAACAAATTTATCTAGGAAGTCGTATATGTTTTGTTTTTCAAGTACACATAATACGCGCAAGTTCATAATATGTTGTCATTAAAAGTCATTATTTGTCTTAAATAATGCGTAAATTCTGTTTCATGAGTGCCTGGTCTGTTAATGATAAAGCAATATCATTTTTATAATTTTATTCAATGTCCTCTGCGCGATATCTCCGATTCAAAGTTTTACATTGAAAATAAAAATTTTAAATTATTTTTCGTAAACATATTACGACAGTTTTGATGATCATGTTTTTGGATACTAATTTTATGATCGTGTTTTGGGTGCTAATTAGCCTTAATTTAAATTTTTATTGTTGAAAATTTTGCGTGTTTAATTGCATCCGATTTTTTATGATTTAATCAGTAAACTTAAAAAAGTGTATGGTTTTTAGATTTTCTTAGTAATTTCGGCCCTAAAATCACGAAAAACCAGTTCTTTTGGATATAAGCCTAACATTTGTTGAGATATTGTTTGAAATTGGTCCTAGAAATCGCTCTTCGTGTAAAGTTTTGAGCGATATTTCAAAAACTATGCATCAATCCAAAAATGGACCCGAGTTTTGTACTTTTTGGGTTAAAATGACTTTACGTGAGTTTAATAGTAACTGGAAACGAAAACTTGTTCTCGATTTTTCTACTATTTTCTTAACCCTCTTTGGAAAAATTTGAAAACTCAAGTCATTTAGAAATTGTGAGAATTTCTTTCATCACAAGAGCAAAAGTGTAAGCAAAAAAATATTGACTTAAGAAATATTCGGGTCTATTCGTGTATCTTTGTTAGTTTAATATAAGTCGTACTTAGTAAATTGTGCAGAATGCATGAGAAAATCTATCATCACGCGAGTGCTTACGATACCACTTTGTAATACCATTGATTTTGCATAGAGTTCCACAAAGTATTCTATAAAAATAATAAAAGATAATTTGTTTCTTTTTTTCTTTTGTATTATTCATAAATTTATTGACCTAAAATGACATTTTATGATGATATGTCCTTGACCAAATACAATTCTCCTCTAAGCCCCCCCCTCTTCTCTATCAGTGATATTCAGCTATATATATATGCATATAAAAAGTGCATACCTAACTAATTACGCACTATTATTAATTCATTGTTGCCTGATTTTTGATAAGAATGTTATCAGAATTTTAAAAAATAAATGTATTCACGATAACTATTTGCCGAAAGTATTTTTATAATGAAAAAAAATTGTTCTGAATGGAGCTGAGTAGGGCTTTTCATTTTAAAATCACGATTCACATTTGTTTCGTACTAAATGATTTATAACCAATGTGATAAAATGAATAACAAATATCTTCTATCTTAGTCCTACTTATTGCTGTTAGTACGAAAAAATAAACTCTGCTCTTGCGCTTATGACATGATGAAAAGGCCTGTTGGAGCTCTTTGACGTTCCAAGAAGGAAGAAAACGTCACTATAAGTCATAGGACAATGTCACATACGGAAAAAGACTTCCACTTGGCGTTTAAATCTTTAAAAATTAATAACAAAAAATAATAATAATGTAATTTTTGTTTAATCACATTTTACGGAAAGCACAAAGGTCTTTTGAATAAAATTTGTTTGACACATTTGTTTTATACTCATAATTTGAGTGTATGACCCTGGTACTACCACTTATTAGTGGTAGTGTAAGTGTAATTTCACTGCTCTATGTGTTAGTCAACTCTGGCAAACGAACGAAGACTGATCACTGATCACTGATCCAACCACATACAAACAGGTACTCACTATCTCTATCTCTGAGTACGTACGTACGATTTTGTGAATCAATTTTAACAAAATGAATTTACAATTTAAATTTAAAACGTAGTCATTTTACTTAGTCCAGGAGATAGTGGCGAATTTGTTTTTATTTGCGATGTTTGTATGGCAATGCATGGTAAGCTAAGTGACGTCATTCCTAATCCAATATGACGGACTAGTTATTTTTTGCCAATTCCATGATATTGAGTATCAAATGAAAGTATTTGCTGAGAAAAATACAAATAATATATGTAAATCGAATGTCCTAATTTTTTCAGCGCTACCACAATATTTAATATATATAAATACTTTTTAAGTTTTAAATTAAAAATTTAAATAAACAAAATTGACTGAGTTAATTGTTGAAATACAATATGTATAGAGAATGTTAATTACGCAATTGTTTGTTTTTATACGTCATGTAAATAAAGAATGATATTCACTCTTACACACAAAGTAAGAAGAGTATTTTTCTTCTCACTTCCTCAGTACATATTGTATATACTATAAACAAACAAATACATAAATAATATCCTAATTTCTAACCTAATTTGCACTGAAAAAATGTTTCAAACAAAAGTTGTTTATTACTTTATATGGAACATTTTTTACATTTAAATTTTTGTTCTATCTCTAACGGTTTACAAGATAGATCCTACAGACTCAGAAAAAATTGACCTATGTTGCTCGAACTCAATTTTTACAACCTACGGACCCATTTTGTAAACCGTTAGAGATAGAACAAAAGTTTAAATGATGTAAAAAATGTTCCTTATAAAAAAATAAACAACTTTTGTTTGAAACATTTTTTCGAAACATCAGTGTTTACCTGTGAGAGCGCAAATTATATAATATGTATTATATGGGAATATCAGTTATGTATCTGTGACGTGTACGTATGCGTAATGTGATAGAGTAATCAACATTGTTTATACATGGTATTTCAGCAATTAACTCAGTCAATTGTTTGTTTTCACATGTTTTATTTATTTATTTTTATTTTTTTCGGTCGATACGTGCTGGACTAATTATTTGGCATGTTTTGTTGTTATTTGTGAAGGAGCGCAACGCAACGCAGTCCAGCATATACAACACAACAGAACAGCGTAAATATTTTTTATTTTATTCTGTGCAATATACAAATTATAAAGTAGAAATTTATTTTATGTTTTTGTTTATATTTTGTCTGCTTTGGAATATCTCCAACGTTATACGCTATGCATTATACACAAGTCATACGTGAGTGTGTGTGTGTGTTCACTGCTTAGTGTTCGTTAGTTCTGTTGTTTATAACGGTAACGGTTAAAACATTTACTGGACGTGTTCGAATGTTGTCCAGTGTGACTTTTTGTATGTACCTATGTGGGTATCTATTGGAACTAAATGCGGGCGATTGCATTTATATTGTAAAACATAATTCGTACAATGCGTAAAACCCACACCTCAAACCATCGAAAAAAGACTAGCTATTTCTAAAGTTAATTTGTTGAATGAAATGATCAGATATCAAAAACTAGTTTTTAAGGATGTATGAGCATGACAACAATATTTGATTTAAAAGCTCAAAATTTGTTTGTAGGTAGTCTTTTACTCAAAGAATATGTGGTTAAAATTTCAGCTTAGGTATCCGTGCAAATTTTTAAGAAAAAAGTCATTAAAAATCGATAAAAAATATATTGGCTCTTATGGAGGAATCTCAAAAAACGACATATTTTGGAAGTTTTTGATAATTTTCATTTGGAATGAATGAAAACAAATTCAAAAAAAACTTTTTAATAGTAAGTAAACATATTAGCAATGAATTAGAAAAGAAAAAAACTAAGTGTCACCGTCCATATAAGGGATGTAAGAGCAGGGTAGATTAAGGGTTGAAATTATTTTAATTTTATTTTCAACTTTGATGATGAATTTTGTTATAACTTCATGAATGTAGACGAAAAATGAGAATAAAATTTTTCGATATGTGTCTTGGTTTTTGAAATATCGAAAGCTTAATAATTAAACAAAATTTTCAATTTTCGATATTTTGAAAATTAAGCCAGATATCGTAAAATTTTATTCTTACTTTTCGTCTTATATCGTCAAGTAATAATATAAATTTATCATCTAAATTGAAAATATCTATTTTTAAATTTGTGCCCCCACTACCATGCTCATACATCCTTAAGAGTTAAATTTCCAAAAATCTGTTCTTAATTAGCATCTACATCGCAAAAAGAAGTAACTCTGCTTAAGTTCAAGTCAATTGAATGCATAGTTTTAGACACCTCGTGATGAATCAGTGAGTCAGCGGTACTTCGCTTATATATTATATATGTAGATTATATTTTACTTTTTAGTATAATAAAAGCTTTTTCTTTAAAAAGTATGTTTTATTTAAATTTTCTTTCACGCATATCTTTTTCTATAATCATACCATTCAGCGACGATGCGTAAATAGTGAAAGAAATTGCGTGTCTTTAAATAATTACTACGCCACTGATTTACAATCGTGAAAAAATGTAGATCTAACAAGAAATTTAAAAAAAATAATAATAATTTTAATAAGTAATGTCTTATTTGAGATTTAAAAAAACACATGACGTATTATCCACCATATTGAGTTGTGACGTCATTTATCGTTAACGGAATAGCTTTAAATCTCTAAATGATTTGAATGTGTCATGAATGATTCATGCTTCAGTAAACACAATAAGGAAAAAGAAAAAATGCGTTAATTATATTCGATATACAAAAAAAAAACATTAATTCGTGGTTACAGCTGTGTTTTAAGTTAAATTACACCTCAATAATCGACTTTAGACGCGGGTTCATTATAAAAATAAATGCATTAAAAGTTTATTCAACTAAACGTATTAATACAAAACTTAAATTATTACAAAATTGTGAAATAATTCTTCAAAAATAATTTTTTAAATACAGTCAAACCTGTTTAAGGTGATTGTTTTCCTACAGTATTGTAAAAAAGTTTTGGTTTACTTCACGGTACATACATATAAACCAAATATGTACATACTTTGTAGCCAAATAATGTGTTATTTTTAGCTGTACAATATCACGCAACTACAAAAATATATAATGTATTGTGTGCAAGTGATGCTTATGAGTTTGATAATATAGATATCTCTTTTCAATCATTAATACTCTAACTATAGTCGTCTCTGTTCATCAAATGATGGATCTTCGATGAACACATAATTAAATTAAAATTTTGTTATTATATCATGCGCAATGAGGAATGTCATTCATTCCTCACTATAAATTTAACGAGATAATAAAAAAAATTTGAAACTTACCATGCCTGCTTTTTTCAAATTTTAAGACAGTTGTTAATTGTTGATATAATTGACTAAAATTCAATATGTTTTAAATTTTACTGGGATGTCATTAATGGAAACCATTCAATCGATTGAAAATCCACATTGATGTGAACTGCAAGCAAAAATTTTTTATTAGAAATTTCATTCATAGAACTAAGAAAATTATTTATAGAATAGATAAATCAGTGTGAGAAAAAGTTTCTTAACACCACAATTAAGGTAGAACTGGCCCTTGTCCTAAAATAACTAATTAAAATTAGTTTTCAAATTAATCCTATGGAAGTTATTCTTGTTACAGAAAACGTCCTTTTAGAAAAACTCCAATATAAGGTTTTTATGTTAAATGTAAACTTAAACAGCTTAAAGCTATAAACTAAGCACCGTAAGAGATATTAAAATTTTTTATCTGCTTATAAAGGGTATTAAATGTGAATGTATATACATTATTTAAAAATAATCCCAAAAAACGTGGTTTTTTTTTACCTTTCTTGGGAACGGTCCTTAAGGAGGTTACTAAGGGGTGTAAAACCTTTTTATCAAATTTTTTTTGTTTCTTTAATTACGATAATTGTACGATTTTGAGTGTAAAATTAATAATGATTATATAGTTTTCGAAATCGAAAAAAAATTAACTTTCTATAGTTAAATTTCTGAAACTGTAAAAGTATACTAAGTATAGTGCCAAGTTTGTAACGCTTAAAAATATTGATACTGTGAACAAAATTTTGGTGTAAGTCACCTAATAAATCCATTTTCGGTTCTATTTCTGTCTGTCGTCTGCCTGTCCGTCTGTCATCAAGATTATTCAAAAACGAAAAGAGATATATATAAAGCTGAAATTTGTATAGCGTGCTGAGGACGTAAAAAGTGAGGTCCAGTTCGTAAATGAGCAACATATGTCAATTGGGTCTTGGGTCCTTAACACCAATCTTGTAAATCGTTAGAGATAGAACAAAAGTTTAAATGTAAAAAATGTTCCTTATAAAAAAATAAACAACTTTTGTTTGAAACATTTTTTCGTAAACATCACTGTTTACCCACGAGAGCGCAAATTGTATAGCATGTATTACATAGAAATATCAGTTATATATGTATGTGTAATGTGACATAGTAATCAACACTATCTATACATGGTATTTTATCAATTAAATCAGTCAATTGTTTGTTTTCCCTTGTTTATATACTGGACTTTGTAATTAAATATGTAAAATACAGACTAATTTTTATTAACAGGTAAAATATTTAAAGTCTCGTCGATAGTTAAGCACTTAAGTAATTAAAATATAATTAAGCTTCTTAATATAATGACTATTTTTTCCAAATATTAACCCTAAGCAATTAAAAAGCATTTTATAACAAAAATACATTTTAAATAATTTTTCGTAAATTTTAGATAGATTTCGCAGAATATAATTTTGAAGAAATTTGTCAAATTTTAGGCGATTATTACCAACTGCCTTTAAGCTATTGATTTTTGAATGCACATGCATGATAAAAAATAGCCAAAACAAGCCTTTGAAAATATTGCAACAAAATTAAGTAAAAATAAATTGCGAAATCTACCTTTCTGACTGGTGATGCCATCGAGGAATTTTGAACAAATGCTTGATTTAGGATAGGATTATATTGTATATATTTTTTGGATACAAAGATGGCATCTAATTTTTCATTATAGCAATCTGTAATTCAAAAATAAAACAAAATTATTGTCTATTTATTGAAAAACAAAATAAGGATTTGTGAAACTCCAAGTCATATGCATAAAGTTTTCCAAGTGGAAATCTTCGTTCTGTTGAAATGCGCCCAAAGTAAGGATGGGGATAGATATTATATGTTTGAATCCGAAATTTTACGACACATATGTCACGAAAGCATAAGCAAAAAATATTTGGACTTCAGGCACTAAAATTCTGAAGCTCTACTTGCCTTCTCGAAAGATAGGTTTCACTTGGGCACAGAAGACTAAAAATGAAAAATCCTTTTTTATATTTTTATTGTTAATCTGATTCTATAATTGCTACAATTTCATCATTTCCGTTAATCAAAACTTATTTTTGAGGTTATTTTAAAGCTAGATAAGAGTTTTTTATCAATTTTAAACATTATCTTATCATATATATTATCTTATAACTTTATCTGACATGCAACTAATTCTTGTTTGTTTTGGAAAGGTTAGTAATACAAATAAAATTAATTTTAAATAATCAAAATATAGGCGAGTAAAATCCTACTCGTCGTTACATTTAAACAAAAAATGCGTTAAAATCAATCAATGGTTGTCCGACCTTAGCCTAAATATTGTATGAGTATTTGCAGACTATAATTATTAAATAATTATTTTCAAGAAATTTGATATAAAAATTCATTTTCATAATTGATAAATATTGATATTGATTTACATCAATTAAAGTCGTACAATTGTATCGTTTTAATATTTCAATTCAAATGAAAAATAAAATAACAATCCATTATTAAATCTGTTTTAAATCATTTTAAATATAAATGCCTTTAATTTATAATAATAATACATTAAATTCAACATTGTTATTTTAAAATTCATTACTAAATATAGTCAAAATCACCGACTACGACATTGTAGACATGTACAATTCTGGTCCTTATTACAAAGTTATTACCCGACTGAGCAACGCAAAGGAGTGGTAATGTGTTTATCAGTCTATGTCTGTTCCTATGTAGCACACTTGAGACCAAACGCGTGGACCGATTTTGATGATTCTGGCGTCAATCGATTAGTATTAACCTTGCGAGTGCAATTTGACAGTAATGACAATTCAATATGGCGACCACCAGACGCCTGAAGCAGTAGACACGTTGGTAAAAGGGGGGTCGTTTCAAATACTCCTTTTGTCTGAGCCTGCCATTCCCATAGCAAGATGCTCTATAACATACCAAATCAAAGAATGGCTGCGAAAAGTCCATCTTGGTCTATCGATTGAACTATCACCTTCATAACATGGGGATCTCTAAGGCTTCCGCACGTAGAGCCTGTATGAAAGATGAGGAAACCTCCATACATGTTATTTGCACCTGCAGAAATCTGCAGGGCGTTATATTCGGGTCTGAAATCTTGGATCCATCAATCCTAAGGGAAATCCCGACGGAGAAGCAATGGGATTCCTACGTGGCGTCTGGCCTCGTCAAAATTCTTTAGCTTCATCCGATTTTAATAGCGCCTCCTACCTAAAGACATCTCGTCTGCTGGTGGCCGGTCGTTCTCAAGCTGGGTACAGAGAAAATCCCGTCACTCGGAGCCGAAGCGTCTTCGAATGGAAGCTATTTCAATTAGATGAAGCTACGTGATTCTATCGGGATCAGAGGTGGCGCAGAGTGCATTCTCCTCCGCCGGTGTTGCTTCCAGGAATAATGATTGGATAAATGTTTCAGACCGAAAATTCTATATATTATGACAACTTGATTTCTACAGGTGCAAATAACATGCATGGAAGTTTCATCGTCCTCGATACAAGCCCTGTCATTTGTCACAGGACACAGTCATTGGTCTAGTTATGGTTACGCACAGCTTAGTCTTATCCAGTAATCAAGGTGGGTTTACATTACCACCCATTTCTTGTTTTGATAAATTACGGAACATCTTACTATGGAAATTACAAGCTCAGGTGAAAGAGGCGTTTGTCGAAGTACATATTCACACGTATATCTCTATTTCGATTCAAAAAGGGTCTTATCAATTCGTCGGAATAACCGAATTTGACTGTACGTATTAAATTGATCATTGTTATTTTAAAACTCATTACTAAATACGCAACGCATTTCAATTAAATCAATTTTATAACAACAAAAAATATATAATTATATTCCAATTCAAATTAATTCAAGTAACCAACTGATTCATTCTGTACCTATTGGTTTTATTATGAAATTTATTGTATTGTTATATTGTTAAGTTAACTCAAAAAATATGTAGGGTTGTCTGAAAGCTTTTGTCTATACATTCAATAACATTCTTTGAATTGATTTTACTTAAAATCAATATGAAGGATTTTGATAAAAATTTTGATAACTTATTTGTTTTAAATCTCATGATTGCAAGGTATTACGGGTAAGGGACAGCTAACTACTCGAGACAGCTAAGTCACTCTCTGATTCGAGACACTGCCAAGCTTCCTGGGAGAACTACATACTTCGATAAGAGTGTTCATATTATCCTAGTTTTAAATTATCCTTATGTTATGTGATACGAAATTACCTATTCTCATGGATCGTAGGTCTACGTAGGGTTAACAAAAATTTGGATTAATAAATGATGGTCAAAGGATGCAATCAAAATTTATGGAAAATATGCTTTTGGGGGTGCTATTTTCACGGAGCTAAAAGAAATTAAAAAATCATAGAATTTTCGATTAATTATGGGCTCACGGTCATTAAACGATTGCATCATCTTTTCATAAACACTTTGTACATATTAAAAAACAAACATTTTTAAAATTGAACTATTCTAACTTAACATTGTTACTTAAACTCTAAATTATTTTTTACAAATATCGAGAACAAAACGTAATTAATTTAACTAAAAACGTTCTACAAACATAAAAGAACACCTTCACTCGACCTACCATAAATGGACTCAAAACCGATTTTATAATATCCATTACAACTTTTGTTTACAACAAATTGACAAATACTTAATTAGTAATATGTTTTTTTTACGTAATAATTGTAAAAAAAAAAAAATAAAAAACAAGAGTATTTATTATTACGCACTGAATGTAGAAATTTCAACAATTTCTTCTTAATCAAGCGCATGCGTATTTAATACAATATGGGGTGTGAAAGAAAAATATCATGTTTTCGTCTGAGTAAAACAAATAACAAAAAAATTTCCAAATTACACGAAAAACACTACATAATTATTTTTAAATATATTAAATTTATACTAATTCAACCCCAGTAGATTTCAATGGAAATACCCTTTTTAAAGTAGGGTACAAAAATTGACTTGACTTGAGTTCTGTTTTGGTATTGACTCGATTTTTTTTTTCATTGATTTCAATAAAAAATTAAGAACAAAGTAATGACGTCAGGCAATTACAATTATATTAAAATAGAATACGAAAATATAATAAAACAACACTCGAAATTCGAATAAATTTCGAAATTTGTACATAAAAATATCCTAGATTGCATAATTTTATTAAAATAAATTTACACACCATATGTTCAAGCGAAATAATTTGTCAGTATTTTAAATCACTAAGCATTCAGCACAAATTTTTCATAAATTTTTAAAGAAACTACGTTGAAATATACCAATTTTTTATTAAAAAAACTACACTAACAAAATTACTTTTCGATTTCTCTAATGCAGTTTGATTGCTTAACAAGAAAATGGCGACATTAATACAAATGTTGAGTATATATAGACACAAATATTTTAGACACAATGAATACCTTAAAAAAACACTACGTTCACACTTTAAATTACATAACATTTATATGAAAATAATTCAGAACTAACGACATATGATTTTTTTAATTCTAATTATTGTAATTTTGTGGGGTACTTACACAAAATGTGGAATTTTAAAACAAAAATTTCCAAAAAACACAGTGATGACAAGGCACTATGCGCAACTTACACCAAACTAACTTCTTGATAAATTTAATGGTCATGTGATCAAAAATATTCAACGCCATTGGAGTTTTTCAAACGTTTTCAGTTTTTTGTTGGATATGTTCTGGGTAATTCTTTATTTACTAAACAGTAATGAATATTATAATGCTGTTTCTTTTTATTCTTACTTTTTAGAATGAGATGCGTGTATTTTTATTTTTATAATACACTTTTATTAGTGATCCATTCAGAATAGTGCAGTTGAATCAGGGGATTGGGATCAACATTCAAAAAACAATACTTTTAATCTGTCACAATCACAAATTGTTTGTTAATCTACCTAATTGAACACGTCCAGAAAGCTTTTCTTAAAGTATTTTAAATTGCAATTAGAAATTGTCTCAGCAATTTGTTTGCTTAAGCCATTGTTTATACAGTTTCATTTTCATTGGAAACGTAGCAAAAGATGGGGTCACTACGAATATGAACTAAATGAACCACAATTTTTAATTATCGAATCTATTCCAATACTTTCCCCATAAAAATTATTTCGAAAATGATCAATGATAAAAGATAGATCGATAATGATTGCGCTTAACATCCCAATTATATTACAAATGTGAAAGTAAGGTTGTTTGTTTGTTTGTTTATTACGCTTTCACACAAAAACTACTGAATGGATTTGAATGAAACTGTACAATAAGAGCTTATACATCAGATAAACACATGAACTATAATATTAAAAAATATGTCATTTCGCTACACCATCTATGAGCACCATTTTGAACCATAAATTAAAAGTTCCTGATAAGGGAGAGCAAGAGTGGTGGAGGCTATAATTCGGTGGTCTATACTTTTAAGTGAATTCGGAATGCAGACTTTCGAAAATTTAAGTAATTCACTAAAAAATTTAATCGTAGGGATTTTTGGGGTCGCCGATTACAAATTTTAACTCAAATTTGCAGAAATTTATCCCCTATCGACCACACTTTCCTTCATTGTGAACGACCCGAAATACAAACAAATGATATGTGCTTCGCTTTATCTGATCTGGGGACTTTCCAGAAGAGACCCGCATGTAAAACCCCGTACATTGTCTAATAGAAATATAGGATCCCTTATTTGACACTTAATTATACCGTACTAATAATCATAGACATATTGTAAATAGAATATTGCTTTTATGGAAAAAAATAGACTTAAATCACTTAAATATCCTATTGTTTTGAACCATAGAGCAATCAAGATATCAAAAAATGACAATATTTTGAAAAACTGATGCAATACATTATACATTTGCATTTTAAAATCGTTAACTACTTATAATTAAACGCCTTTATGTCATTTACATGCAAATTATTTTTGATAAAATTTTATATAATTTTACAATAAAAAATTGATGAACTGGTTTTAAAAACAGATAAAATAAGAGGTCAAAATTTTATTTTGTGATCGCATTGTTGAGAGACGTGCAAGTAAGCTGATCTGACAAAAAGTAGTTGGTATATAGGCGAGCAACATTCTACAATTCAGTGACGCAGTGACGTCATATGTATATAACTAAATCCTAAAAAACTCTTACTGGCAGTGGCATGTTCACATTACAGAAAATTTTATCAAATATACAACACTGTATGCGTTCAAAAACTTCTGATGAAGTGAGCCTGGAAGCAGAGAAGTCTCTTGATAGAAGGTGCTATTACCAGCAAATGATTCTAAAATATTCTCTTGAAATCTGAGGCAAGCAAGATAAACTTGCTTCAAACTTTCGCCGCCAGAATTGCTCTTAGGTTCAATAGATCCAAAGTTTCAGCTCCTCGGAACATAATTGCCAGACAGTCGTCAAGTCCCCCTTTCATCTGAGCATGTCATTCCCTTAGCAAGTTATTTACCAAATCAAAGAATGGTTAGGACAAGCCCATCTTGATTACTAGGACTTTACGCTGGGCATGCGACAGGCCAAACTGTGTATAACCCTAGCTGAGCCATTCGACTGTAGACCATCAGAATGGCGAAACCTCCATACATGTTATTTGCACCTGCAGAAATCCGGTCCAAAACTTTGGATCCATCAACCCTGGTAGGGATTCCGCTGGAAACGCTGTGGGCTTTCTGCGTGGCGTCTGACTTTGACTATACCTTTACCTGATTTTAATAGTATCTCTTACCCGAACACGTCTCGTCTTCGGGTGACAGGTTTTCTCAAGGAGGGCACAGAAAACTCCTTTATCTGGGTACTAGGATCTCACTTGCGGTACCCCTCTTAAATTACTCGACCTCGACTGCTGAATTTTTCTAGATGTTGTGATTTATTCCATTCTCTAACTTGGGTGACGGTCCTTTTGGCCTAGCATCATTTGGCCTAGAATTACAAGCAAAAAAGCCCACGCTTGTCAATGTAATGATGAACAAAGTTTTTGTGAAACTGAGTAAAATAATTTTTAAGTGAACAACCTGTATTTTGAATACTCTGACATTACCCACTTCGGTACGAGTGGTTATAAAATAAATTTTATTAATAAGACAAGACTAGGCGAGACGAAATTCAATCGATATTTTAGAAAAACCTCATTCCCCAAAAAAAAAAACAAATGTATTTACAAAAAAATTTGACCAATATTTTCGAAGAATAAAAATGGAACAAATGATTACACAAATTTTTATGTACATAAATACAAATATTTGTACTTGTTGAGATTACCTTTACATTTTAAATGAGGATATTTGCTTTAGGCAAGGCAATAAGATAATACCCCACCATTCTGATTACTTGCATGTTACATACGCTTTTACTTTATTGGACTAAATATTTTTATAAGAAATAAATTAATTGAAAGAAGCAATTTAACAAACGTGCGATTCTAAGATACGATACTTGAAAATTAATGAGCCTAAATAACTTCTTCAATACGGATATAATTGTGTCTGAAATTATTTCAAATAATTTATTTGCAGCTGTCTACACCTGTTTCCTTACTTTATAAAACAAGATTTTGCTTCCTAGGTACTATGTAAGATATACAAAATTTGCTAAGTTCTGTTATAGACTATTTTCTGAAAATCGCGAAGGAAATCAGAGTGTGCATAAAAGTTCAATTTCTAAAAACGTCGGTAATTAAATTAATGAGTCTCAATTTTCGGGATTCGATTCCCGATATCGCGTTAAACTACACGACCGTCTACGATCAAAACAAGATAAATCAAATTAAAGTAATAGTCTTAACAACGATTAGAAATTAGAATCAAAGAAACTTAAGTTTTTAAATGAAAAAAATTTAGAAATTAAAGTTTTAAGGATGAAAACTTTGTAAAAATCTCCTTGACCCAACCTTGTCCTAAATTTGAATGATAACGGGAATTTTGATTTTATAAAATCAAAAATGCCTTTGTAAAACTAATAAATAAAAGAAAAAAAACCCATGTATGTATCGCCTGTGGGCTGACACAGATTACCATTACCAAGAAAAATTTAATGACCAAAATCACAAAAGGTTGCGTTCGCTAAGAATAATTTAATGAAATAATTGAATCTGGTTGGTTCACAATTCAACAAGTGACGTCATCAATATTCGGATAATCGGATATAAAGCTCGGTTCACACGGTTAATAATGAATCGAATAAACTAGCATTATATAATTTTATCCAATTTTTTTTAGAGACTGATTATTGTATAATCCTTAAAATATATTCTAAATTTTTCAATATTCATTTATAAATGGATAATTAATTTTCTGTCTCAATAAAACTCATAATAAATGAGCATGTATGCAAATATCCAAAAGCACTGAATCTTCATTTCTTTGTTTACCAAAAATTTTTCATAAATAATTACACAAACTTTTTAAGTCAGATTAATTTAAGTTTTTTTTTGATTTTTTGGAACGTAACCCAATTCAAACCAAATGTTATAACCTATATCCTATGATTTCAATGATCGTTTTAATTGAAAGTAATGTTAAATTGAATATTTAAATAGTATATAATTTAATATAATCATTACAACATAATTAAAAATGCAGAAAGAAGGTGTTTTTTTTTAATTAACAAAATTTTTCAAAAAGAAAATATAACCTAAAATATGTTTTTTAGGTATTGATACCTTTTTTGGGAGTATTTTAAAAGAGGAACCTGATGTTTCTGCAGGTGTAGCTGCGATTAGAACATTATTAAAAGTTTTAGAAGATGATAAATGTATGTACAAAGTTTCAACTTTGGAAAAAAGCCCTAAAAATTAAGTTTTTTTTTTATATTTTTTTATTTAGCTGAAACCGTACAAGAGTTGGATTCGAATTTACGATTGGCTGTTGAAACGATGCGAAATACGAATTATCCAGTCACAGCTGTTTCCTCTGGGTGTGAATTATTTCTTCGGTTCATAACTTTGGCTAAATTAGATACAAATGTACGTTTTAAAGCAGTTTAAGCTCTATTCAATAAAAATTATGAGCAATGTAATCGATTTATTACAAATTTAGATCTATTTTCCATTTTTTTAGACCTTTGATGAATGTAAGTCTATAATGGTACAACGGGGTAAAATGTTCTTAATCAAATTGGAAGAAGCTCGAGGGAAAGTGGCCCGTTTGGCAACACAATTCATTATTGATGGCTGTGTAAGGATTAATTTAAAAATATATCAAAGTTTTAATCATTAACCAAAAGATCTCGTAGATTAAATTTAAAAATATAATTTAACTTTTTTTTAGAAAATTTTAACACATTCTAAATCTCGAGTTGTGTTGGAGACAATGCAATTAGCAGCCAAAAATAAACATTTTCATGTATATATTACAGAATCTGCGCCTGATTCCAGTGGGTATGTTAAAATTATGTTTTCCTGTCTGAGTCACAAAAGCACATTTTTCTTTTAAAATATTAAAATTAAAAATTGTAATTTTTAAAATTGTATATCACGTGACCTAAAACGCGGATAAACCTTGCTGTGATGTCATATCGGTATGAGTCATAGACCATCAATTAGTTCAGTGTAGACAGCTGGGTATAATATATACATAGATAATAAGTATTTATATTTATTATAATCAGATGTCTATGAATATATCTGTCAAACTTATTTGTGTTATTTCATATAGTGATACCCATATTACGTCATCAAATTGGATGCCCGCGTTTTAGACAGTTTAAAAAAGGTTTAAAATTGTTTTAAGTTTTTGGCAAGAAAGCGTGTGTATTTTTCCGAAATAAATTTTTAGCAAAATCAACATTTTGAAATTCGTTTTCAAAAATAGTGAAATACCCTATTGTTTAATGATTTTTTTGAATTTGATGATGCCACCGAGTATAATGATTTCATTACATTTTTTTTAGAATTATCATGGCAAAAGAATTAGAAGCAGTAGGAATTCCATGCACAATTATTTTAGATTCAGCTGTTGCATATATTATGGAACAGATAGATATGGTCATGGTAGGCGCTGAAGGTGTTGTAGAAAGTGGGGGTATTATAAATAAAGTAAGTATTTTTCTAAGGAAAGTAAATATTTGAACTTGATAATGAATTTTAAATCAATTGTCATTTTTTTTTGGTAGATTGGTAGTTATACTATAGCGTTATGTGCTAGGGAAATGAAGAAACCATTTTATGTGTTAACGGAAAGTTTTAAATTTGCTCGTGTTTATCCATTAAGTCAACAAGATGTTCCAAATGAATTTAAGGTAAATTATTGGATGCTTATCATCTAGTTTGTGTCGTGGACGATGAGAGAAGGTTTAGGGTATATAGACTGTTAGAATCGGAAACAAAGGACGATTTTACAGGTTCTTAAAAATGAAGAACTAAAAACTACGTGCGAAAAATTTTTATTCCGCTTCTAATCGGAAGATAAGTCTGAAATCTAAAGATTAAAATGTTTCGTATTTTGTACATGCACAAAATAGATGAAAAGCTTCTTTTTGTTCTTCGAATATTTCCATATGTTTATCCCTTATTTTTATTACAGTATATCGCAGCTACAAGAGGTAAAGATACGAGTAAAGAACATCCTCTCGTGGATTATACACCCCCAGCGTATATCTCATTATTATTTACAGACTTAGGTATTTTAACACCATCTGCTGTGAGCGATGAACTAATAAAATTGTATTTATAGTTAATTTCAATCATCAATATAATATTTTTTATATAAATCTTAATTCTTTACCTTAATCTCTTTATTTTTGCTACAGTGTCTCCACCCATGGGCGTTGAAAAGGGGAGGGAGTAGGTAGGGGTAGCTGCCTCCATAGACTTATAAAAATAGTTCAAAGCACCCACTTGCTTTAAAAAAGTAAAATTCTACTGAATTGATCTGCTATACGCTTTGAAAAACTAATGAATTACACGAAAACTTACCAGTATTAAATAATAAAATTATATTCCTAAATCTTCCCAAACAATTTCCAATAGGGTATTATCGTTAGTCAAAAATAAATTTGAAAAAAGTTATGTAAAAATATACTTAAATATTCTGATTTCGAGTCATAAAAACACATTTTTCTTTTAAAATATTAAAATTAAAAATCGTAATTTTTAAACTGTATATCACGTGACCTAAAACGCGGGTAAGCCTTGCTGTGATGTCATATCGGTATGAGTCATAGACCATTCGTTAGTTCAGTGTAGACAGCTGGGTATAATATATACATAGATAATAAGTATTTATATTTATTATAATCAGATGTCTATGAATATATCTGTCAAACTTATTTGTGTTATTTCGTATAATGATACCGATATTACGTAATCAAATTGGGTGCCCGCGTTTTTGACAGTTTAAAATTTAAGTTTTTGGCAAGAAAGCGTGTGTATTTTTCCGAAATAAATTTTTGGTGGCTTTTTATTAGCAAAATCAACATTTTGAGGTACTTTTTCAAAAATAGTAGAATACTTTTTTGAATAATAATAGCTTTAATGAAAAATAGCACTTAACATTTACATAAATTAAAAAATAAAATATTTAGTAACATTTGAATATTGGCGCCATACTGCCATTTGACAATTAATGGTTCAGGTGTACGGTTAATTAACATAACCTATAAATCAACTTAAAAAATAGGTGTAATTAATTAATTATACATTCCCAAACTCTAAAACCGTCTTTATCGTAATTCCCAAATGATTTCCTTTCCAATTATATAAAAATTAAGTGGATTTAATTTTCTACCTGCTAATTCGCTGATGAACAATTAATTACAGGAAAACTAATAATTCCCAAATTCTAAAATTATATTCCCAAATCCTCCCAAACGATTCCCAAATGAATGGAAGTAGTTTGAGTGAAAAATAACAATTTTATCTGCTAAGTATACGGAGCTTTTAAGTTCTGCTTCTCATTAAGAAGTGTGTTGATCAGTAATCACAATAAAATTGTGATTTTTAACAAGAACGTTTTTATTCTGTAATCTGTTGATACCGTGCATCGATATCTAAATTTAATAGTAGCATTAATTTTTCGAAAAAAATGACAAAGACATTTTCATGTAAAATTTGTGATTTAACATTTACATCGAAACTACATCGAACTAAACATATACGAATCCATACTATTTGTAAACCGTTTTCATGTGATGTATGTGATAAAAAATTTACCCTCAAAGATGGATTAGTTAAACATAAAAAAATCCATACCGGTGAAAAACCATTTGCATGTGATGTTTGTGATAAAAAATTTCGTCAAAAACACAGCTTAAATGAACATAAACGACTCCATACCGGAGAAAAACCGTTTACATGTGAAATTTGTGAAAAAAAGTTTTCTCATCAAAGTGTTTTTTCGATTCATCAAAAAATTCATAGTGGAGAGACACCTTATTTATGCGGTGTCTGTAAGAAAACATTTCTCGGACGACACGAATTCGAAAATCATAAACGTACTCATTCGGGTGAAAAACGATTTTCATGTAATAGTTGTGATCGAAAATTTACACGAAAGAACAGTTTAAATAGTCATAAAAAACAATTTCATGGAAATATTCTTCAGTCTAATATAGTTTCTGAAAAAGTGATACATCCAGATAATAACTAATTGAGTTAATTGTTTCAACACCATGCACATGCTGGAGTGCTAATGTTTGAATTATTTATTATTATTAAATTGTTAATATACACGAAATATATGCTTAAATATAAATAAAATCATATTCGTTGTGTGGGTAGTCATGGTAGGGACAATAAAATCGATGCCAGCGCTTCCAGTGAAAAATTTTGGCGATAAAAGACGCTGTTATGACTCATTTGCAATTCTTTACATGTTAATGTTATAGAAAATGTCAAATTAAAATTATTGAAAAACACTAATTAATTAAACTTAATGCATTAAAAATTGTGAAAAAAAAATCAAATTGCATAAATATGTATTATTTTTCAAATGTAAATTATCATAATTATTTATTTAAATTTGTAAGACAATGATATTAAATTTTCAATGTAAGTCATAAATGCAATCCATACAATTATATATGCATCCATACAACTTTATAATTAAAGTAGAGTATCGTTACCATGGAAACGCCTCCAATAAAACTCACACACGATGCGAATAAACATACGATGCTGCTGTTGCCACTCGTCACGGATATCCGTGTCTTTAATTAACCCGTGGATCACTGGAATAAGTGAATACCACCACAGGATGAACGCAGAAGAACAAAAAATCCACAGACTCGTGCCAACTCGATCCCCACAGGATGAGACCATGCGAGAGAAAATTCTCAATCCATGACTCTTAACTGTATCCACAAATATCTGAAATTCTAGGCACGGATATCTTAACTTTCAAAGGAAATTATGTTTGATCAATATCTAAATGACCGAGCTTTGCTTGTTATATAAATTTAGTATGCTCAAAACCCCTAGTATACTAAATTTCAAGAAAATCGTTGGAGCCGTTGAGGAGATTAAAGTTTCTGAGAGAAAACGACGTTTTTTAAAAGTGAAACATAGCTAGATCAATTTTTCGCCCCAAAAAACCCTAAATATATAAGGTGAAAGATAATTATTGCAGGTACCAAAATTTTTTTCCATTTCTAACTAAAATAATTAAAAATTCAAGAATTAATAAAAATGATGAATTTATTGTTAGATAATTGACAAAATATAATTATATTGGCAATTTATAAATTGTAAATATATGACAATAATTATAGTTATCTTAAGGCATTATATAAAATTTCAACAACACTATAGATTTCTGCAAAATGTGGTCGACCTTCTGGCTGATATTCCCAACATCGTAACATTAATCGATACATTTCTTCTGGAGTTCCATCAGGTGCTGGCATACGATATCCTATATAAACAAAAATTCATTTAACAACCTGTTTAGATTAATTAGTCGAATGCAAGTAGTCATTATAAATGAAAAATGACGGATCCCAGCTATAGTGAATGTTTTTTTTGGACATGCAGTTGTATTTTTGTTTACTTACCTGCGTCAATTCGTTCTCTAGCAGTAGAATTACTTAAGCCTGGATAAGGTGTACAACCTTTTGAAAATATTTCCCATGCTAAAATACCATAGCTCCAAACATCACAAAGTGATGTATATTTACCTAAAATATAAATTCAAATTACTCGACTTCTTTCAATCAGTTAAAAAAATAATATATTACCAAAATTTAAAGCTTCTGGTGCGGTCCATTTAATTGGAATTTGTTTCATTCCATCAGACACAATATACTCTTTTTCTTCTCTCGACATTCCAAAGTCAGATATTTTTACCATATCATTAGTTCCTGAAAATCACCAAATGTAGCTATAATGTAAGTTCTTAGGTAGATCTGGCCCTACCCAAGGGCGAGAAGTACGCAATTTGCAATAGTTAACAAGAATAAAGTTTAAATTAAAACATCAACTTGAAAAAAGCTGATTTCAAACGGCTAAAAAGGGTCCAAGATTTGCATTGGCTAGGTACCCAAACATGGATAATATGGGTCTGTTTTTATATAAAATGGAGATCCAAAAAAAATACTTACCAACTAAACAATTTCGAGTAGCTAAATCTCTATGTATACAATTTTTGGATTCTAAATAACACATACCAGCTGCCACATCTTTACACATTCCTAATAATTTATGTTGTTGCAGACTGTCAGAGCGATTTCGTAAAAATGTTAGCAAAGAACCACCTGAAAAAAAATAGAATAAAAAATCAAAGCTTTAGAAAAATACATCAATTTTAGTTCGATGCGAAATCGATTCAAGTTCTAACAAAATCAACGTTCAAAATTTGAAACATAAGTCTCAAATATTATCATACACTAATTTTTTGGAAACGTTCTTAAGAGAAAAAAATGTCAATTACCTGAAACTAACTCCATGACTATCATAATAGGCTGCTTTTGAACACAAATTCCTATTAATTTTACAATATTTGGATGATCGTATTGTTTTAATATACGTCCCTCCTGTAAGAATTTCTTCTTCTGTTCTTCGGGTAATGTTGTTCGACATATTTTTACAGCTACCTCTTGATTTGTATCCTTCAATTGTGCTTTGTAAACATCCCCAAAATTTCCCTATTTTTCATCGAAAAAATATTTCAATAAATATTGTTAATAATTCAGTACCAAAATATACTTACTCGTCCTATTTTGTCTAACAATTGAACATCGTCATTATTTAATTCCCATCTCTCTCTCGATATTGGTTGACGTAATATTGCACCCGATCGACTCGTTACTGGAATTCCACTTGAATACTGATATAATATTAATTCACGTATTGTAGGAAATGAAGGTCCTTCAAATCGATAAAGACCCTACGAAGATAGTAATACTTTTAAAAATCAATTCAAATGTAGAGAGCCTAACTTTTAATTATACCTCGGACGTAGTTTGAACAATAAAATGTTTATGGCCACCATTCCAACATACTGATACCACTGTTTGACATTCATCATTTCGTAATGTTTCTCTCACAAGAAAATCGCCTTCTTGTGTTAATAAACGTACAACTTCATCTCGTGGTAAAACACCATGAAACCATTCTTCAGTGCCCAAAGACCGTATACCATTTTCACTTTTCTGAAAGTTAGATTGCAGAATTAGCTACAGAATTTATATTAATTTTAGTTGTTAGTTTATCGCCGATAATCTTCAGCTAATATCAATTGCAGGGTAAGCAGATAGTTCAAATACCAAAATAGTTTCCTCAAAATCGAATGGCCATTTGTACTTATCGAATTTACTGCTAACTCGGTAAGAGTTAATCCATTTTGATATCTAATCCATTGAAGAGTTTCGTTGGAGTTTGGACCACGAACAGTTTTTAGAAATTCTGCATAATTTGCAGCGTTTGAACAAATCGAGAACCTATGGATTGTTTGAAAAAAGGTTCTCAGGAGAGTAAGGTGTCACAATTTCTTTGTGAATTTAATAACGTATGCCTTTTATTGCTTTTGCCTTCTCTCATTTCACAAGAGGTTAAGGGTTGTAAAAGTGAGGTAAGTACAAACATTATACCGTTTTTTTTTTTTTGGTATCTAAATTTGGAAATATAACATCTTTATGCATTTTTGGATGTATTAATTTTTGGGAAAAGATTTGCATGCACATACTGAAGTATTTAGAGGAAATAATAAAAGCTTGAGGGGGTAATATCATGAACAAATTTACAAACGGGTAGAAATTTAGTTACGGAAATGAAAAAAAGTTCGTAGCATTTCTGGGATCCAGTATTTCGCAGATGATTCCCAGCGGACGTATATGTTTGCCATATATTTTTTTACGTAATTTGATATTTAAGTATTTCTTAAAATTAATTTTAAAACAGACAATTTTAGAAGCAGATTCTTCTAAGTTCTTTTTACCAAACTATTTTTAACATGCGGTTACTCAAATCACTAGCAAGGACATGAACCTTTTGACCCGAAGAATCGATTTTTGCTTTTGGATAAAACAGACAGCCCAAAAATGTTGAGAAATTCAGAGTTATTCAGAGTTCCTAAGAATTATTAAGGTTTATTCTTTCTTCAAATATTTTTCCATAAGGAATGTCTGAAGATCAGCTAAACTGTTTAGCCTCGCTTACTATACATAGCGATGTAGAGGTCGATGTGCCCCTTGAATAATTCCTGCGTACAGACTTGCCAGAAAACGATATGAAACTCTTGTTAATCTCTTCTTGTCCTTACTAGTGACTGAAGTAACTGAACATTAAAAAAATAGTATGCTTTTTACAAAATTTATAAAATGTTAGTACTTAATACACAACAAAAAACCAAGCTTTTAAACAATTTTAGGCTGAAATTGAAGTTAAAAGTTAATAACATTAGTACTTAGAACAGAGCACACACTTAATATTCAAAATGTTGGAACATCAAACGACCAAACAAGGAATATTTTCTTGTTTTTGCTTAAAAATGCAATTAGAAAAGGTTTCGAGAAATTTTTCGTTCGACATTATTAAAACAAGACACACATGCACATAATATTCGAGCATAAAGTTTTGAATATTAAAACATACGACTTTATCATCATTATTCTCATTTATAATTTGTGGAACAGAATCGGCTCGATTTACATTACGTGCCGTTGCCACTGGAGAAGATGGAACAGATTTCCATTTAAATGGTCTATGTTTATTGAATATACTGTGTAGATGTTGATTAAAAGTTAACAATTTTTGTGATAAAGAAGAACCATTTTCCTGAAAAATATTTCGAGTTCATTTAATATAAATTAAACATTGAATAATTTTGTAACTCGATAGAATTGGTAGATTTTATTTTCGAAACAAAACAATTTTATTTTAATGGGTAGAAAAAATCGAAGAAAAGTACCAATACGCCTAAAACGTTTTGAAATCTGGAATAAACCTCAAACTCATTTGTGTATTGATTATAGTGTGCTTGTACGATGTTTCCAGGTTGAAAATTATAAGGTTGGGTCGAATTTTGTTGAACGAGAGTAATTCTTATCTTAGTTAATTATCTTCTTGAAGTTTATTTTCTACGTTTAAGAGATTTATTGTAGTATCTTACAATTTGGCGCCCGACGTGGGGTTCAAATTTGCGACCTTTAGTTTTAGAGTCCCAGAAAAAATTCAGTCAAATTAAATATGAAAAGGACGTGAACGGTTGCATCAAATCAGTTTTTTTTAACCCCGAACTAAAAAAAAGGGGTGTTATAAGTTTGTCTCTACATTACAAACAACATAGCAAAAAAAAGCCTGATTTGAGGCAGAATTCATTGTTTAATATGACTGAATTAGAGTATACTCCAAGCTCGAGAAAAAAAAATCGGGTAATGAATGAAAACAATTATTGCAACCAACAAAATTACCATCTTTGATACCATCCATAACCTGCATTTTGATTAAAACTTTACCTTAGCTATAAAGCATTTAAGTTAGTTGATTAGTTAATTATTCAGCAAAAAAAAAAATTATTTTGAGCACCATGATATTTTCCAATTGTAAAAATCCATTTTAATGTTCTCTTATTTTTTCGATCTTTTATGAAATTGTGTGTATGCATACCTCATAATAAGAATGCCACTATTTTTATCAGAATATCTTTAAAGCTATAAGTTTGAAAACTTTATTAATAATCTTTCTATAATCTAATATCGACAAAAATGAATCCCCAGCCATTCGACAGAAGTGAAGTTTTAAAATAGCCCTGATCCACCCTTCCGCGGAGTATCCTCGGCAAGGTAAACCGAATTTAAGCCTACTACATGGACCTAGAATAAAGGAATCGATTATTCTTGACCAATATGCGACGATTTTTCAATCAGAAATCTTTGCCATGTTGAAGATGCCCAAATCAGTAACACAAAAGATTACAGTGAGGTACATATCAGCATCTTCTCAGATAATAGGGCCTTTAAGGCGCTAATATTACCATCGAGGATTGTCTATGAATGCTTTGGGGAACTGAACTGGCACTGAACAACACAGTCAGACAAATCTGAGTACCGCCACTCTGGCATTAAAGGGAATGAAGATGCCCAAAGGCATTTAAAGATTCATTGGGCATCTCATTTGGGCATCTAAAGATTCATGACCTTTCTCTCAATTAAGTTTTGCTGAATAGATTTGGATTTTGTGGCTAGAAATAAAACGAACAGGTATGCATTCAAACAAATAAAAATCAATTTTGAAATAAGAGAAAATTAAAATAATTTGAATAAAATATGATTAGTTTGACATTAGTTGTGAAATATTTTAAAATTCATATAAAAATGAGAATATGTTTACTTGATTATCATTTGGTTCCTCAATACACAACGGATGTTCTACTGGTATATCACAGCCGGCCGGTGCCTCTTCACATCCCAATTCATTTAGGGCAATCTTTATTAATTCAACTTGTCGTACAAGTTTACGTTCATGACATCGCAGTTCATTTAGTTCTCGTCTAGGTGGTTCATCAACCAAACAATTACTGAGAAATGTGCGTAAAAATTTTCGTCAAAAAATATATGTTGAGGATAAACAGAAAAAATATATATATAAATATTTAAAACATGCTTTAGATATTTTAAAATTGTAATTTATACCTTCCCGCTCTTGAGGATGTTTCGGGGATTCCAATTGTTTTTCCATCTATACTTTCTGCTGTTGTGGCTTGAATTACACTTTGTTTATCTTGTACTTCCTTAATTCGAGTATCTAATTCTTGCATTTTATTACGTAACCAATCAACAGTTAAATTATCGACTGTTAATTGATTTGCTAATAGTTGACCAGAATCTTCGACTAATGTTACATCAAAATCAAAATTAACGGGTGATATTGGTGTCACTCTGAAAATATACAAAAGAAACTTACTTAAAATATACAAGTCATGCGATTAGGGAAATAGTTCCTTCACGTGAAGAATGGGATCGAGATGTACCTTTCCTACCTAATCACATCCCGGGCCATATTTTTATACATATGGGTTAAGGGCTGCAGATCTATCTGGTGTTGGGGGTTGATTGATCTAGAATAAGGGGGTAGATTCTTGTCGGAAATTATGCAGAGCTGAATAATCAAAGAACAAAGCGAATTGTAAACTAAGAAAGTGTGACCACAAAGTCTTACAGAAGGAGGAGAACAAGCAAATATCGTAGGTCAGAAAAGCTAAACCACTTGGATTACTTACTTATTTTTTTCATAATAACTTTTATATTCTTCGGAAGGTTTAATTATGACTAAACTATTATTTATACGTTGTTGAATTTCTTTAAATTGTGTAGCTGTTAAATCCGTATATTTGGCAATTTCTTGTAAAATTTCTTTCCTAAAAAAAAAAGAAAACATTCAATTAATTTTATCGAAAATATCGAACATGTACCTGAATGAACAGAAAACTGATAGCCAAGGGTCTTCAAAACATTGTCATTCCGATTTAAATTTATTTGAAAATACAGCTTAACTGAATAAGTCTGAATTAGACAACCCATAAACGTTTAGAAATTCAGAGCTATTCAGAGTTCCTAAGACATTTTCAGAGTTTCTAAGTCTTTTTAAGAGTTTTTAAGAATTATTCTTTCTTCAAATTTTTTTTGCACCAGGGTAGATAATCAGTGATCCTTCGTCTTACAATTTGGAGATAATTATTTGTCTTTTGGGCTCAAATAAATGAGCTATGACCTTTATTTCGTTGTTTTGGATATGGTTCATTTCCACTGAACGTTTTACGGCGAAAAATACAGGCCCTTTTAACTTCTGGACACTCCCCTTCAAGACCCTCCCCTTTAAGACTAGACCTGCTTTCAATTTTTATTGATTATACTTACCAAGTTTGTACAAAAGTCTCTTGTATATTTTGTTGATGTTCGAATAAATCTGGTAATAATACTGTTCGATAATCTTTTTCGCATTCCGCTGCCTCACATATTAACAATACGTATTCGTTATGAGTTAAATGTAATTTTCGACATGCTTTTTGATATTTTTCTCGAACGTCATCGACTTTTCTACCAGCTCGTCCAGCTAAATTATAAGAGACATTATTTTAATATCTTATTTTAGCTACGACATGAGAATTGTAAACTAACCTTTTACATAAATTTCTTCGAATCTAGTTCTCATCATTTTATAATGTTCTAAATATTTACGATATTCGGTTTTTTTCCGTGTGACTTCTTCGGATATCTGAAAATTAAAGAAAAAAGGATTACACAAAATTATTAATAGAAGATTGAGCTAAGGATTAATTATCAAAATGGAATAGACAACTTAGGTTGGAGAAGGCAGTTTGCAAGTTAGAAGATAAATTCATATCTCTTTCTAACTAGAAACATAATTGTACTCCTCTCAAAGAACATATTGTCAAATATAATTCAAACGGGTCGTTCGAATAACCAAGCAGCTTCGAAAACTCTTAAGTTCTTAAAATTAGTCTGGAAGTATCTAATCAAACTCAATGACTCAGGCGAGAAAAATAACCCATAATAGTGTAGAGGAAATTGATGCAGTGTATGTCCTAAGAAATGAAAGGGGATTTATCCCCCACCAACCGGGAGGGAAAAAAATGGCCCACAATGCAAAAAAATCGTTATAGCTTAAACTTGGTGTCATTTAACATTGATGAAAATATATTTCCCTAGTCATATTAAGTGATTTCACGAATCGAACTACCTTTTTAAAGTGAAATACATAAAATTTTTGTAGCCTGTTATCATTTTTAGTAGCTATCATAAAATACTATTCAAATGATGACAAATTTTGATAAAACTGATATATTTACATGCATTTTTTTAAATATTTTTATCAATTTAAAAAAATAATTGTTTCCTTATATGAAGTCATTTTTAAAATATTAATTTCGATCCAGAAATGCAATTTTTTAACAGATTATAATTTTATTTTATCTTTGAAATATTTTGTAATTAATAGTTTTATACCAAAAAAAGACCAGTATCTAATTTCCGTAATTTCGACTATGAATCGATGGTGGAAAAATTTTAATGAGTTTCATTTCTAAAACTTTGCTAAATAGTTCAAAGTGCTATAATATCATATTTAAAAAAATTAGTATTTAAATTTGGCACGCTATCTTCAAAAAAATGAATCAAAACATCCTCATCAAAATACGTGGTGCTTGTGGAAATAGCACTGCCTATAAATAGTTAATTAGAAAAAAAGACATTTTTTTAACGTTAAATATGTAAATGTGGTTTGAAATGATTATGATTGATTGGAGTCAATATGACTCATATTTTCGTTATTTATAGGAATATCGATTTGAAATTTTTAACAGTTTTGGTGATGGGTCATATTTTTTACAATAATTAGTTTTTCGAAATATTCAGAGGGACATTTTTTGCCATTGCGCTTTATGTTAATCTGACCCTACTTGTTAGGCAGAGTAAACTCTTAATAAAAACATCAGAAACAGTTGATTGAAAATGAGTAAACACAATTTTTCCTGGAAAGAGTTAACAAAACCTGCTGTGGTTTAGTAAAAGTTGATTCACTAGGAAATTCGACAGAGACATAGTGATTGTGCGTTTGTTTTGATTGATATCTTGTTTGTCTGTTGTAATGCAATATATCCTAAGAGCTGAGTGGCTTTTTTTGAGTACATATTTGAGGCATAAAAAATTCTCTAAACCTGAACAAAAAGGTACAACCATGTGCGGTCGTTCTGGTATATGCTATACAGAAAATAACAAAAATTCTTCTACATAAATTCTACGATATGCCTATTAAATAAATTATTTTTAAAAATTTATTTATTGTTTGTATACTAAATATCAATAAATTAATTTATTTAAAAAATTTATTTATAAAAAAAAAAACTAAATATTTATAATATAGAAATACATTTATATTAATCGCATCGAATATTATTTTAACTTAAGATACTCATTTGTATATTCTAAAATATAATTTATTTAATTCAAACAAAATTCTATTTATAAAAATCAAAAGTTTTAGTGAATGAAAAAGATGGGATATTTTTTTTCACTACATCTAAATAATTATTTCGCTATCCTTTATATTTTAAAATATATACACATGTCTGTCCATTATTGGATATTAGATTAATGTAGGTCATAGGCGATGTTGAGTATGCAAAAATCAATGAAAACATTTTTTGTCGTTAATATGAACGTGTGAAAAAATTTCGTCGACTATCTAAATTCCATGATGATTCCTAAATATCCAGTATAACTGATGCTAAATGTGTAGTCACTCGAGCGTCGTCGAGACTTATTGGAATTTGATCAGATGATTTTAAGAAAAAAAGGTCCTATAAATTTCTTCAATTTGGCGTTGGGAGGAGGACTTACAGGCCTTAGAAAATGTAAAAAAACAGATTTATGGCGTAACTGGAGCGCGTCAGATATTAAAACTGTAATCCTGCCAAATATCTCTGATAACGAAAATATATTAATTTGACGGTTTGGACGGTCAAAAGGGTTAAAAATGTAAGAAAAAAAGTAACTCGAGCGCGTCTGATTTTGGAAGGGGTCGTTAAGTGGACCCCAACAAAGCTCTCATATCTTAGACTGACGATTTGGAGGTGACGTAAGTTCATGGTGGATTTTTGAAAATGCAAAGCAAATTTGACATATGTAGAAACTAGAGCGCATCAGATTTACATTCTGGAGGTTCAACTTGATGCTCCTATATTAAAAAAGTAAGTTTAAGCACCGTGGCGTCACTTTTATGAGGCACAAGAAATAGTATGTGGAGCTTACTATTTTGGAGGGATTTGCTACGGTATGTCTAGAACTACTCATCTTCTAAAAAAAACATAAAAACTTGAGTCGATTAATCGAGTCGAGTAGACGTTTCTGACCCTCAAAAAATACCGTCTTTTAATACATGTTCAGTCTAATGAGTGTCGAACGAGTGTCGTGTGTGGAAATAATGCAGATAAGAGCCCGCATCTAAGTATAGTGAATGTTTTAAAAACAAAACAGCACATTCAAAAAAATAAAAAAACGTTAAAACACACAAGACACATACAAACACCTGAAATGCAAAATATAATGTTTGCATATATTAGACAAAGATATCAATAATATAAAATTCAAACATAAGAAATCACGCCCAACATAACTTTTAAATGAAATAAATTACAAAAAATAATAAAAAAGTAAACCAGTGGCTGCTATTCAACAAATATGTATTTCAAAAAAATGTTTTTGAATAAATAAAAAAATCATATAAGTTATCTTTTTCAATTGGATATTTCTATATCAAAAAATCTAGAGAGTGTGATAATAAACTATCTAAAATATTTAAACAATCTTATAGTTTATAATAATACCATAAAAATTAAAAAGATTGTCGTTGATATAACAACAAAATTTTAATTCAATTATGAGTTCATCGAAGATCCATCATTTGATGAACAGAGACGACTATAGTTTAGAGTATTGATGATTGAAGAGAGATATCTATATTATCAAATTTATAAGCAACACTTGCACACAATATATCATATATTTTTGTAGTTGCGTGGTATTGTAAAGCTAAAAATAACCCATTATTTGACTATAAACCCACTATTTGGTTTATATGTATGTACCGTGAAATTAACCAAAACTTTTTTACAATACTGTAGGGAAACAATCACCATAATATGAAACAGGATGTCTTCCTAAAACAGTCTTTGAACCGTGCGTAAACTAGCAATTTAGATTTAAGTAGTACAATCATCTAATTGTTTTTTTATACATAAGTGATGTCTCTGATGTCCATTTTTTTTTTATTGATTCTTTGTAAGTATTACATATTATACCGTTTTTATTTGAGTTTTAATATAAGTAGTTAAAACCGTTAATTATTATTAATCGCATCACAATAAGTAACAAACCATTTCAATTAGTGAATTGATCAGTCTGTCTCCATTATTAGTTTTTATAATTATCAATGTGCTTTACAGTTTACAACTCCTCAATCCTCTTCTCTACACAGATGAGACAAAATCATGTTTGATGATGTCTGAACACTGCTGACTGAACCAATAGACTCACCAGTTCAGCACTGACACTGAAAATAGCATAGAGATGATTCTCCTCAAACAACCCAAAAGATTTCATTTTAAAAAGAAAAAACTGAAGATGTTTTGTTTTGTCAAAATAGTACAGTGGAAATAACATTTTTGTTTTGAAAATTAGAGATTGTATCCTTTTTAAAATGTATATGAAATATACCAAGGGCTATACAAAGTTTAGTTCCAAGTTTGTAACGCTTTAAAAATATTGATGCTATAAACCAAATTTTGATTAATTAGTCCATTTACGGTTATCTGTCTGTCTGTCTGTCATCACGATTACTAAAAAACGAAAAGAGATATCAAGCTGAAATTTTTATAGCGTGCTGAGGACGTAAAAAATGACGTCAAGTTCGTAAATGAGCAACATAGGTCAATTGGGTCTTCGTAGGATCCATTTTGTAAACCATTAGAGATAGAACAAAAGTTTAAATGTAAAAAATGTTCCTTATAAAAAAATAAACAACTTTTGTTTGAAACATTTTTTCGTAAATATCATTCTTTACCCCTGAGAGCGCAATCTTTATTAATCCTTTTTTTTTTTCAATACATACATCGTGTCAGAACATGTCATAATAATAGGATATTAATATTCAAATAATAATATTTATACTAGTGCTCCCTGTTAATGACGTATTAATATATGATCTGTCTGTTGAAATGACAGCTCAATGTATTGTTATTAAAGGTGTAATATCCACGTATGTAGTAATTATAGTATATATCTATGGTAATATCATACAAAATATAACTAACTTTACCATACTGCGACCCCGATAATTGAGAACTATAACTGAAACCTTTATAATCGAGACTGTCTCTTATTCAATGTCTGCATAGCCTTAATAATTCTATAACTGAGACCTCCTCTCGCAAGATTGCTCTACAATCTATCACCTTAATCGCCCTAAAATTGGGACCTTCATAATTTAAATTGTGTCTCCCAAAATATTGTAACTTTGTTTTGAAATCAGGTCCATGTCAAAGAATCGATTTTAGAAATAGTGACCTGAGGCTAACAAGGGCAATTCAAAAATAAGATTTTCCAGAGCGATAATCGTTATGTTTTTTAATTTATTTCTTATTAAAAGAAGGTAAAAATCGAAAATTACTTCTAGACACCTAATATAGTCCATTCTTTACTATTAAATGTGTCTCTTTCGAAAAGTATTGACTTTGGAAGTATTTTCAAAATAAGCACCTTATTAAACTAGACTATTTTAACTGGATTAAAAGTTTTTTTATGTTGTTTTTTTTTTTGCAAAACTCTTTTTACCTGACTAAATTGTTGTGTAATACGATTATATTCCTCTTGAAATTGTTTACGCACTTTACGTTTTTCCACAATCATATTTGTTAATCGCTCTAAACTTTTTGTTTCAATAAAATCCGCATTCTGTTTAATAACTTGTCCAGTTGTTTCAAATTCATCTAACATTGTACGCCATGCGGATGCAATTAAACTACCTGATAATTCTTCATTACGTTCAATTTTAATACCTTGCGATACAATCGATGTTAACGATGTTGCATATTCACGATCACATTTTAATTTATTTGATAAACAACGTTTCATATTCTCTAATAAACGTAATTCAGCATCTTGACGAAATAATAAATTTTCATAGGCAGCCCTACCTTGACAAAATACCGAAAAACACATTTTTTATTTTTTGTCACAGCACAGTAAAAGAAATATTATTTAAAAAAAAAAATTAATAAATATTTTTAACAAAGAATAATTTCTAATTTTACCACCACAAAGATAAAATTAATTAAAATAAACTGAAATGTATTCATAGTTTGTTTTAAAAGGAAATTTAATGGAACTTTAAAAAACTTTTTCTTTTAAAAACTAATTTACATCATCACTCTAAATTCACTTGTAGTTAAATCATTCCTATTAATTAACTAATAGTTTTCTTTTAATAAACAGAATATGTTTTATTAGTGCAAGTGTTTGATATTTTTTAAGTGCAAATAATAAATATAGAACTTGAGTGTAGTGCTAGTGTAGTGTAGTGTTGTAAAGTGTATTGTTTGCACTATAGTACGTACACACCACACTAGTCGCGTGTGTTGTGTATACTACTCACTACTGTGAACTGAATAAGTGAATATTATTATGTCTTTAAAGAATCGTGGAGTTTATTGTGAATATTGGTGTAGTATAGTGTTTTTACCTCTATACAGATCAAGCAGAGGTGTTCTTACCCGATCTATAATAACAACAACAACAACAATAGGCGCTACAGTGGGCCTTGGCCTCCTCCACAATACGCTTCCAGACGTTGCGATCCTGGATCTTGGTTCCCCATCCAGTGACTCGCATTGTCCTCAAATCATCCAGCACCTGGTCCATCCATCTGAGTCTTGGTCTTTCTCTCTTCCTGGTAGCATAGATCTTGACGTTAAGTATCTTCTTCGGCATCCTGGCGTCTTCCATTCTCTGGACGTGCCCAAACCAACAGAGTCCGTTGGATTTTAACTTAACAATATCTTCACCATCCAGGATTTCTAATATCTCGCTGTTGTTCCGGATACGCCATTCTGTCTCATTGATTTGTACCGCTCGCTCCATAGATTCTTCTGATATATTTTCCGTTCGAACCTTCTTATCTTCTCCTGATCTTCTACCGTGAGTGTCCAGTTTTCACTCCCATAGGTTATTACTGGTCGAACCAAAGTCTTGTATATTTTCAACTTTGTCCTTCTTGTAATCAGCTTGCTTTTCAAGAGCTTCACATTTGCAAAATATGCTCGATTGCTTCTCTGGAGTCTTTCTTTTATCGCTGTGCTAGTTTTTCTTCGTTATTTACCTGCTCTCCGAGATAGGTGCATGAAGAGACTCCTTTAAATATCACATTTTCAATCTGAAGGTCTTGGACTTTCCTCCGATCGGGTGAGGCTGACATATACATGTAAACAGTTTTCTTTTCGTTGACACTCAGTCCTAGCTCTTTACCGTTCTTTTCTATTTCCTTGAACACGTTAATCAGACGGTCCTTAGTTCTCGCTATTATGGCAATATCGTCCGCTTATGCGTATATTTGGGAGGTCTTGTTGAAGATGGTTCCTCTCTGGTCAATGGGTTATATTGCTTTATGCAGTGCTATGATGAACAGTGTAGTGGACATAATATCTATAATAAGCTACGAAGATATATAATAAGCCCAATCGATAACAAAGCCCAGATTGCCAATTGTCTCGTAAACGGCTTAATTTTGGTAAAAACCCCATTAAAGAAATTTATTTTTAGTTACTATGTTTCTGTCTACAAATTTTTAGATCAATCAACAAGGCAATGTTCTTGAAACGTTTCAGATCCCGTTCTAATAAATAAACTATCATTCCATTCAGCACCTGTATATGGAGGTGTATGTGGCGTACACATTAGTTTTGTGTTTAGTTGAAAACACACACATATTATAACTATAGGTATTCACCTCAGAATCAGACATATAGGCTAATGTTCAGTTAATACAAAAAAAATAACTGTATTCTGTAATATTTATATTTGTAGTTTGTAGTTTGTACGACTTCCAATTACTTCATCGAATATTATATTTTTATTGTAGATACCTACTAGGATAGTTTAACCATTACCTCACTGCTACAACCAGAACCAACCGTTATTACCTCAAAAATGTAAATACAATATGTATATGTATATACATTTATTTATTTTACACAGTAAGAAAATTGAATAATTCATTAAATTGGAATATGGAAGTCTTCCTTTAAAAGTTTTTTAAACGCTAACGTTTTACTAGCTAACGTTTTGTTTACACTTAAAAACAAAATACCAAATAAATTTCTAAACATCAATTCAATTTGTATGAAGTTTGATTTCAGTTTATAGGTATTTTTAGCTCTCATTAGCATATACAGAGTGTTTCGGAAAAATAATGTGCAAAACTCATAAACAACTAAGGGAATGTTTATATGGATTGATGGCTATATTTTACTTAAATAGTAGCAGAAACAAAAAACTAAAAACGGTTAAAGTTCGAAAAATTTAAACAGAAGTCGGATTTGAATGCAGTTTTTGGCATTTGATTCGTTAGAGCGTCAGGAAATTTTGTGACCTAAATTGATTTATAAGAAATTATAAATTAGGCAATTTGCATTATAAATTAACCGTAAATACCTATACTAAATTCACAATCCGGTTAATATTGATGAAAATGATTCTAAATTTGTTACTCGAGGGTTTTTGGGATCACTGGTCTCCGAGGTACCTGTTGCTCCGGATAGCCGGTACCTCGTGCCTTGGACACCATGTACCTTAGGGATCTGGTACCAAATTTTGACCCCAAGGCTTCCGAATTATAAATACGGTCCTGTCAACGATGGTGTTATCACAGTGATGATATTGGTTTATATGATTTCGAAACGCAAGCAAACATTATCAATAATGACGTCATACTACTGTAATTTAGGTACGTAACCTAAAGATTTTTAAAAGAATGTTTCTAAATGCCTGCACTATAATGCATTAATAAACAAGAAAACCAGTTACACACAAGTGCTGTTAAGTGTGATCTTATGGCTTTACAAACAAAAGAATAACTAATAAAAATATATACGTAATAAATTAAATGAAATTATATTTAATTAAATCTTTATTCATAATTATTTTTAAAGACTATACAGAGAGTTTTTTACATGCATATTATTAAACTGCATATGCTTGCTAATATTTATACATATTTAAAAATGATCCAGATTTGATCACGAGAGACTCCAGAAATCGTGTAGTTTCTCCCGATATCAATATATCTACTCGAAAGTTCAGTCAATAAATCGATTCTTTGATAATTGTTTTCATGTTCAGGTATTTGAGAAGGATATTTATTAAAATTTTTAATTATGGAAAAGGTGGGTACACAAAACATCAAAAATATCATACAGTATTATGATTGGGTGATATATAATTACATTAATGTCACTACCTCCCGACTTCGCGGAACTTTGAGGTGGCAACCCTAAAATGACAATATTGGACAATATTCACTCACTCACTCAATTGTTCCTTATCTTAAAAATGGTTACCTTAGATCATTAAGTACATAGACTGAGCGTCAAGGAATTTAAAGTGTGCCAACATCTGAGGTAATTGCTTGAGTCAAAGGTATCATGGCGGCGGTATGGAAATGTCAAAACAAAGTGTTGTTGTCATACTTCTTGTCATTGTAGATTCGTGAAAACAAAATGTAAAGTGACATGCGATCAGTATTTTTTAAGTCAAAAAGTGAAAAAGTTCATTTTGTGGTTTGATTTGACATTTAAGGTATGTTTTGATAAATACCCCTATTTTAAATGACTATTTTTTTAAAATTATGTCCCTTTATTCTTTTAATAAATATCTTTACCTACCTCAAGCAATCACCTCAGATATTGGCACACCTGTCACTGTACGGAAAGACAGGCGATGCTCAGTCTATATACTTAATGGTCTAAGAGCAAAACATATTGCACTAATGCAATGTAAAAAAATGCTGTCCATAGACCTTTTCATTTTAAAAAGTGATGTGATAAAATGAATAACAAATATCTTGTCCAACTTATTATTGTCTGTCCAAAACAATAATGAATCGTAATTGAAATGAAAAGGTCTTTTGGCTTAATAATTGTAATATGGTTTGGGTACCATACCTTTAGGGTTGCTACCTGCTCAATGACGGGCTTAGGTTTTGTCGGGCCAGCGCGTGGCCATTGTCGAAAAAGCAAAAATTAGCATTATGATTGCTGAATCGCCACCGCGATGGATTTGACTTCAGCAACTAGAGTAGAGAGAATTTATTTTGTTCATGATTTTAGTGTTTATAGGATTTTTCAGCTTATTTAGCTGGTATCACGATAAGAAGTCAGTTGTAAATCTTTTATATTCGTTCTATATTTGAGTCACATTCGTGCAGAATTTTCATGTTTGTTCGTTTTGTTCACTGTCTATACATGGTATTTCAATAATTAACTCAGTCAATTGTTTGTTTGGATTAAATTTTTAGGAAAATAAAAACTTAATTAAAAATATATTTCTAATTAATTGCTACTTATATTATTTCTTTGTTTTTTTCACATTACATTTATTTTCTTAAATATTGTTTCCCCCATAATTAGGTACTTTATTTACACAAAGTTATGTCGTCCATTATACGATATCAACTGTTTATTTATTTATTTATTTTTTTATACAAAAATGATTTTCACTTTTAAATATTGTGTGCACAATTACTTATTTTAATTATTATATAATATATATAATAAGACTGTTATGAACAATTACAATTATATTATACAAATGAAAATTGGAAAAACAAAAAAAGAAAACTTATTTCTAAGATGCATATACAATTTTATAGCGATGAACTTACATATAATACGCCTCTGGTGGTTAAATTATGTAACTAAATAGATGAGTCTGAATCCAGTCACAAAAAAAAAAATCTTTACAAGTTAATTGTCTGGGATTTACAGTGAAAGGACGTAGATAGTCCATTCTCTACAGTTCGAGTTAATAAGTAAAAATAATTGCGCTGAGTCGGTCAAAATTTAATGAGATTTTGTTATAATATCAAATTTACTCGTAATATTCAAGGGTGTAAGGTGGGAAATTTCCTCCAACGGTATCGATTAGCATTACAATTATGTTTCTGGATACTTTTCTACTTTTTATAATATAACAAATTGAAGCTCTGTAGACGAGGTCGTTAATTATTAGTTTCCAGTTCGCATTACTGCAGAATATTATAAATCAAAAACTTGAATAGACAGTCCAAAAATTAATTTTTAAAAATTTAAGTCTGGGCTTACATGTAACGGTATACCAGATAGGTTTACCTAAACAAGTCACCTATAAAGGAGCGTGTGTGTTAGTCGCTTCAGGTAAACCGGTGCAGGTATAGCGACTTGCGTAGGCAACCGGAGAAGAATCGAAACTCGATTCTTACTACCAGCACAGGCATAAAGTCAACTGTGGCGAGTTGCCAGACAACTAGCCATAAGCAGAGATCCAGTCGTTTATGTATTTTTTCACCTGTCCTGCACAAGTATACAGTTACGTGTATACCCAGCCTTAGTTATCGCAAAATTAACGCAAGGTTTGAATCTACACAATTTTTGAGGTAATATGACAATGAAAAAACAAAGACAGCGTGACAGCCGACAGTTTATGGTTTAAAAAAAACCATTTTTACAAATGAAGAGCGTTTTCTTGTCCAGTAAGTTTTTAAAATTAACGAAGGTACAACAAGAAGTTTTATGTCAGTAAAGCCTTGGTGTATTAACCCGATATGCTATAAATTTAACCGGATTTGCCATTTCATACTACAAAACGAACTATTAGCCATAATAGATTAAAATAGTCCACCCTGTATACTTCATGAATCAATAAAAAATGTACAACTTGCAATTAAAAATGTTCGTTGTTTTTCAAATTTACTTCTTATATGAATTTTGACTCTTTTGACAATTTTTTTTACTAGAACACCCGAATTTGTACTGCTTTTTTAAATATGTAAACATCCTGAAATAAAACTATGATATTGACAATGATCATAGATATAATAATATTAAATACAACCACACATATTAGTTTGAATTATTTCCACAGTGGCGCTGTAATCGCAAAGCATGTCGCCAATATATATAATTTAATAAAACTGATAACTATAAATTAATTTAATAAAAATGTTTTAATAATAAAAAGTCTTTTCTTTGTTTTTGTTTGATATTAAAATAAATATGCAGTACAAAAAACAACACACTTTGAAAATTTTTTGTTTAATTTATCCATATTTTTTTAGGTTCCATATATAAATTCTCATATGACTTGCTTTTCGCTCAAAAAACACACGACGATAAATAATGATTGGTTATTTTCTAGGTCGTCGATGATAATGTTTTGTTTTTGTTTTGATGTTTGATGGTGTAGATTCAGTTGAATGTCGTTTTCGTGGCCGTACATTACGTACTGTTGCTTCGTTTACAGGATTTGGTACGTTTGTTGTACCCGCTTCACGCGCAGCTTCAGCATCTAAGGTTTCCTGTAATTAGATAAATTTGAAAAGTATTTATGTGTGTTTAAAGCATCATATTTGATAGACATCATTCTCCCATTAAATAACCAGATGATACATCATATTTGTTACATCCCGAATTAAAAAAAATTGGTGTTATAAGTTTGACCACTATGTGTGTTTGTCTGTCTGTGGCATCGTAGCGCCTAAATGGATGAACCGATTTTAATTTTTTTGGTTTCATTTAAAAGGTAATTTAACTGAGGGTGTTCTTAGCAATGTTTCAAGTGCGAGCTTAGAGTCCTGTTATCGGAAAAACTAAAAAATTGGTGATAATCTTCAAAATTGATTCAGTTTGGAAAAAGCATGACGTATAATTTTAACATGTAAATAATTTTGGTTCACTCATCATCTCGTTATCAGATGAGTGATGTTCGACCTTATACCGCCTCTTGTACTATTAAGAGAGGCTAGAAAGAACCCCGCACATTTATTATTAGATTTGGGTTTTTGCTTGCTGATCAAAAGTCCAAAGATGAAACCCTTTGAAATCTTTAGTTTCGGAATTACAGTTTACGTTTAAAAATTTTGAATGATAATTACTTTTTTCTTTTGTAGCACCTGCTTCTGTAATAACTTCTGTTGTTTTCTGGCGTAATTAATTCTTTGAACTAATTTATGTTGTTCTTCTAATCGAGCAATACATTTCCAACAAACAGTTTTTGGTAAAGGATCTGTTACGGATACCTGAAACAACCAAAATAATTATTATATATATATATACTTTTTTTGGAAACAAAACGTTTCAAATTGCTGTGATTTTTATGTAAGTGAAAGTCCGTAATACATTTAATAAGCCGGAAAATGTAGAAAAGTGGTGGAACAGCTCCGATTTAAAAAAAATTTTGTGTACGTGTTCCTTAGAACTTCAGGAACATTCAGTCGCATTACACCTCGGCATTACAAAGAAAACTGAGCAAATTAGAGTAGTTTTCCCATCCCCAAAGCATTCCAAATAGTAACAGTGAAAACAAATCAAAATTTCACCGCGAAAATCGTCTGCCGAGGGTTAAAACATAAAACACTCACAAACTTACTAAAGTTTGAAAAATATAACCGAAAAACGGATTTTTCCCTTTTGTTTTCACCTAGTATATTAGAGAAATTTTGAATTCGTATTCAGTATCCCATTGGGTATATTTACTCCCCAATTGAGTGTAAAGGTGTAATTATTAATGTAATTGAGACAAATAAATTTGGTGTAGTTTCATAAGCATCAGATATGGCTCAGGAAATGACTGTGGATGAAAATGCCAATAAACCTGAATTAGCTGAAACTGTGAATGAAAATTTAGAAGAAAATTAAACACTTCGTAGATCAACACGGATACCAAAACTGAAAGCTATGCCAGATTACGTATATCAGGCATTGTGCTCCAATCACGTAGATCCTGAATCGGTTTCCGATGCCTTAAATAGTGCTGATGCAGATTCATGGCGTGATGCTATGAAACAAGAGTATGATTCTCTCATAGAAAACAATACATGGTCTATGTGTGATTTGCCGGAAAAAAAATCATTAAAATGTAAATGGGTATTTAAAAGAAAAGTGTCCCCGAATCAAATACGGTACAAGGCAAGATTGGTAATCAAAGAATGCGCTCAAGAATATGGCATCGACTATCAAGAAACATATGCTCCCGTAGTCAGATACACCTCCATCCAGATATCTTATGTCGTTGGCAGTAAAATACAATTTAGATATACATCAAATGGATGCAGTTATAGCATTTCTGCAGGATGATCTGGAAGAAGAAATTTACATAAACTCCCAGAAGGTTTTGAAGATGGTACTAAGGTATGTCGATTAAATAAAGCCATTTATGGGTTAAAGCAGGCCAGTAGAGCTTGGAATCAAAAGCTCAATAAGGTTCTTCTAAAATTGGGCTTTAAACGTTCGTTGAGCGAACTAGTAAACTAGTTTTAGTAAACTAGATTCTTTTTATATGAAATATCAGTGATTCTAAATATCACAACATCATGGACATCAAATTTCAATGAAATAAACAATAATAAAATGAACGGGAATACTTACTTTTACTGGTAAATGTTCATGGATCCTCTCAGATAATTTAAGTTTTAATCCTAAATCACTATAAATATGTATTACAACTTTGTTCATTTCTGAACACAAACGGCATATGAAACCCGTTTTGATCGCTTTTTCCATACTCCCCATTGTGAATTGTTTTTTATAATTTAAGAATTATATAAATAATTAATTATTAAAAAAAAACTGTATTCCATACAATATTTTTATACCAAAAATTGTTTGTTTACACGTCAAAACATTTGATAAATAAAACGTCAGAAGCACAAGGCCATTATTTGTAACAAATTTGAGATTAAACAAAAAAAAAAAATAACACAAAACAAAATAGAGTTTATTTACTGTATAAGAATTTTTCAAAATTAATTAGTTATTAATTAGAAAATTCTGCATTTTGTATCTTTAATAATAATCCTCAATTGAATTGAACGATTTTACTTAATTTATAAAAATATAATTATCCCCCAAAACACGAGCAAAAAATATACAGATGACAGATCATAGAGACATGTATTTGCCTGATTATTTGTGCGTTCCACTAAGCAATCCCAAGACAATCACGACCGCTGTTTTCCCGTACCCACTTTCTTGTGAACGTTGTAATAATAATCTCAAGTGGATGGAGCGTTTTGAGCGTTGACGTAGACATTACAAATGACGAGTTTGAAAATATATAGCAATTGGGCTACGATTTTTAAGCTCAATAATAAACTAGCATAATTATTGGTTTACTTGATTTATTTAATTTTATTTTAAATAACAAATTATATAGCTACGCCTCTACTGACTGAGCTATCCGTACTTCAAAGTAATGACTATTATGTTCCGTAATATTCACCAGTATATTGGCCAGTGCTAGTGGTGCCATAAAGCGACGCCATACTGGTGAATCGTTACGAAATATACTGGCCAGTGCGTGTATATATATTATTATTGTATTCGTCAATTACGATTAAGTCTTTTTCAGACGCCATTATTCCTTCTTAATGAACAATAAATAAATAAATTTCTTGCACAAACACTCGGTGAACACATGTACTCTATCATGCCTGGGTATACCCATGCCTGTTTTACCAGGACAATATGCGGTCGCGTCGATTTCTGACGTCTTGGGCACTGGCTAGTATACTGGTGAATATTACGGAACACACCCATAATAACAATCATAATAATTAATAATTAACCTTTTTTTGCCTTACCTGTTTAGTTCTTATAATATTAATTAGATATAGACTATAGAGAATGAGAGGGATCTGCTAGTCTGTAAGTGGATGCGATGTGATGAATGAGAGAGAAGACTGTCAGTGAGTTCCCCTGTGTCCTTGTCATAATCATATGTACATGTATAATTATTATATGTATTACTAAGTATAAGTGTATGTATTAAACAAGAACACAGGGGAACTTACTGGCAATCTTCTCTCTCGCTTCGCATATCGCATCCACTTACAGGCTAGCGTTCGCTATCTTCATATCTCTATGGTTTAGCTAGTAGTATTTATAAGAAAGTATAAATTGTGTTTTATAAAGGAGTGTTCCAAAATTGACGTAAGAAGTTCGAATCAGACGTTAATCTTGGGCACCCTTTCTTATTATTTTTAAATAAAAGTGATATAATTTTACTTATTTTATAAATAAATAAAAATTGTTATATATTTTAAATTTTGTTTTATTTTTTTAAATTTTTTATCCTATTTTTTCTTTCAGAAGAAAATTATCAATTAATTAATTATTTAGTAAAGGTAAGTATTAAATTAATTGTATATGTTTTTACATAAGTTGGATGGCTATGTGGATACAGCACATGCCTAAGAAACCAAGGTACGCCGGTTCGTATCCTGGTGCGGCTAACTTTTTTTTACTTTTGAAATAAATGAATTTTTCCTGATTTTAAAAATTTCCCACTCTTTTTATCTATATACCCCGCCCTCTTGCTATAAATAACGCCAGTTATGCATATGTCATAAATCACTATTCTGTCAGGGGGTGGGAATTTAAATAATCATAAATCAATCATTTAAAACCATGTTCTCCTGTTTCAAAATATTAAAAATATGTACGAAATAGCTTGGTTATGCTAAAATTTGATACTTTTTAATAGGATAATTTTATTCTATCCCATTTTTCCTTTCAGAACAAAATTATTAATTAACTAATTAATTTTTTTTTAGTAAAGGTACAAACAAATTCTTATAAAATATAGGTGAGATAAAGAAGTTGGATTGTAAATACGTAATATTCTTTTTGGATTTTCATTTTATTTTTGTGTGGTATTTGGTTTGTAAAAAAAAAGTTTATGTAAAAAAATTTTTTTAAGATGAAATTAATTATATGGAATTATGTGCAAGTAATTCGTAAATAGTTTTTATGTATTTTGATTTCATTTAAATAAAGTTGAAAACTCAAACCCTGTTTTTATTTTATTTTTCCCCATCTCTCTGTAGCTATACAATATTATTTCAGTTAAAAATAGGTAAGTATTTCGAACTTCACGATAGGTAAGTATTTCAAACTTCGTTTGCCATTTTTTTTTGTAATAATACTACTCAAAATTTTCCGAAAATGAGTTTTACTTTTTGTTATAATTTAAGAAAGTCGAAAATATGAATATAATTATTTATTAATACGAATAACAGAGCCCTGATGGTATAATGGTTAGCGTATCTGACTTCGAATAAATAGTCCCTTGGTTCGAAACTAGGTGAGGACATATATTAAAAAAAAGTTCATTAAATCTTTTAAGCAAAATCTGATTTTTATTTTCATTTTTTTTCAAATTTCCACCACAGCATGTTTGCCTAGTAAATGATGAAAAAATTAGTTTTTTTTCGTTCAAAAACTTCAATTTTTTTCACATTTCTACTAGGAGAACATCAAGGACGGACGGAATAAGTAGTACCTGATAGCAAGGTAATTGTTGTCACCTCGTAAGTCAGAAAGTTAGTGGTCTGCACACCCGTGTTTGGTGAGTGTGACCTCTAGTGGGCAGACCAATAACTTTCTGCCAAAATAAAATTTTAGACTTTCGGGGTGAAAACACTTACTCACTTTTCTCCTTATCAGGAACTACTAATTCCCACTTATGTTCTCCTAGTACAAATGTTGAAAAAATTGAAAATTTTTTCGAAATTATATTATTTTTTTAATATAAAATTAAACTGACCAATTATTTATTTATATTAGCTGACCAATTATCAGCGAATGCTTCCCGATCGCGCATAGGTGGAGTTTTTTCAATCTTTAATAAAAAATTTTCTGATGCTGACCAATTAATGAGACCAACTGACCTTTTATGACCAATTTCTGACCTTTCAGATGGTATAATTGGTCAATCGAAATTCCGCACATGAGGTGCTAAGATCGCGGAGCTTTTTGCTTGCTTTTTGTTGTATACATGCTAAAATTAATTCTTGTTAAATGGAATTTTATAAGATTTTGTAATAGGAGAACATGTCACTTCAGAAAAAAATTAACTATGTTAGTCCCACTTACCTACTTATGTCATAAATCACTCTTCTGTCAGAGGGTGGAAATTAAAATCACATAAAATATACCTCGCTCTCTTACTTATTTGTCACTTTTGGTTCTCATAACAACTATCTAAAAAAAGATTTTATCTCGACACAATCACTTATTTAATTAAAAATTAATCGGAGCAATGCCAGATACGAACCGAGGTACTTTGTAACCGGAGGCGACTGTACTAGCCACTACTCCACCTTTGACATATTATAATCATCAATAATGTAATATAAATACCTTTTACTCATCCTTTTTCAAAAACCTTGTTTTCTTAAACTTAGTATTTATTTTTCTTTTTCTGACTTTTTTTCAACTTACCCATTATGTATTTCTTTTTACTCACCGTTTTTTTCAATAAACTTACCTATAAATGAATAATTGTAGTAATATTTTGTTAAAAATGTAGGTTCTGTTTGATATTCCTGAAATCGATGTAAAGGATAAAAGATAAAGGTATAATATTAAATAATAATAATTAAACCAGAAAAATTGATAAAAACGATATTTTATTATATATATTTGTACATATTTCACCTAAAATAAATATGAATATATCCTCCCCTTGGTGCATTTGACCTAAGCAGTTACCTCTGATGTTGGCACACTTAAAATCGATTCTTAATTTGTTAAATTACTTTGATCAGAAAATGTTTGTCCAACTGCAACAGAACTAACAGAAGTATTGGATTCTTCTAAAACTTCTTCAATATCTCCATTTTCATTTTTAATCGTCATTTCCCTTTGTAAAACTTGTTCAATTTGAATGGTTTCATCTTTACCTGAAGAATCGATTAAATGAATTCGTTTTTTATGTTTATTAACATCATTTAGTCGAGAAAATTTCTGATTACAAATATCACACGAAAATGGTTTTTCCCCCGTGTGTATACGTTTATGTTGAACTAAAATACTATTTCTAGCAAAAGATTTATCACAAATATCACACGTATATGGTTTTTCTCCGGTATGAATTCGACTATGATAAGTTAAATTAGTTTTATACGCGAAACTCTTATCACAAACATTACATTTAAAAGATTTTTCTCTTTCAGTTCCATCTTCGGTATGAATTCGTTTATGTTGATTTAAATTCCCTTGATGATTAAACGTTTTCCCACAAACATCGCATGAAAATGGTTTTTCCCCCGTGTGAATTAATCGATGTTGTTCTAAAGCTTTTCGTACAGTAAAAGTTTTATTACAAACATCACAAATATATGGTTTTCCGGTGTGGGTTTGTTGGTGACAGGAATAAGCAGATGGACTAGCAAATTTTTGATCACAAATTTCACATGAATAAGGTTGTTCGCCTGTATGAAGTCGTTTATGTATAACTAAACGTTCTGGTCGTGTAAATGCTTTGTCACAAACATCACATGAGAAATTTTTTTCAGCAAGATGCACGTATTTTTTATGTGCAACCAAACTATTTTTAAATGTAAATTTTTTATCACAAACATCACATGAGAACGGTTTTTCTTGCGTATGAATTCGTTTATGTTTCGCTCGAAATAGTTTTGATGAAAATGTTAAATTACAATATTTACATTTATAAATTTTTTCAACCGTAATCGTCGGCGGTTTTTCTGTTTTCGGTGGTTTTTCTTCAATTTGAATAGGTTTATTTTTGTTTGATATATGTTCAACGCCATGAATTCGTTTTTTATGACTGTATAATTCGTTTGGTCGAGCAAATTTTTGTTGACATATATCACATGAAAATGGTTTTTCGCCCGTATGAATACGTTTATGTTGAACTAAAATACTATTTCTAGCAAACGATGTATTACAAACCTCGCATGTGTATGGTTTTTCTCCGGTATGAATTCGTCTATGATAAGTTAAATTAATTTTATATAAAAATGACTTATCGCAAAAATCACATTTAAATGATCTTTCCATTGGTGTCCCATTTTCGGTATGAATTCGTTTATGTTGATTCAAATTCCCTTGATGGTTGAACAATTTACCACAAAAATCACATGAATACGGTTTCTCCCCCGTATGAATGAGCCTATGTTGTTCTAAGGCTTTGCGTACCGTAAATGTTTTATTACAAACATCGCAAGCGTACGGGGTTTCCCCAGTATGTGTTTGTTGATGTTTTGAATAAGAGGATTGATGTGTAAATTTTTTATCACAAATTTCACATGTAAACGGTTTTTCTCCAGTATGGAGTCGTTTATGTTCATTTAAAAGATATGGCCGTTTAAATGATTTATCACAAACATCACATGAAAAAACTGGAGCTGTTTCGGGATCGGTATGTACATTTCTCTTATGTGCATTTAAATTGTTTTTTTGAGTAAACTTTTTGTCACAAATATCACATACGAACGGTTTTTCTAAAGTATGAATTCGTGTATGTTTAGCTCGGAATATTTTCGATGTAAATGCTAAATCACAATATTTACACTTATAGATTTTTTCCATTTTCAACAAATTTGATATATCTAAAACGTCTTCACCCAAATTTGCAGTTTTTCTTAATGACTCATCATACAATAATATACACGATCGTCAATATACTAGTTAGTAACAGACCTGTATTAAATGTAGACCGATGATATATTACAAACTATAGAAGGTATAATCTTTAAAGGCTAGACCAATAACTTTCTTCTGATTAAGTAAATTATTGTATTTTTTTTTAAAAACTTAAGCAATAATATTTGACTGAGTCAACCAATTATGCAAATCCACTAAAAATTTGATAAACTCTATCAAAACAAAGTTTCGCAAATGATGAAAGAAAAACATGATTGCGACGATTCAAAAATCGATAATAATCTTCAACTGATCAGTCTATTCGAGCGTTGAGACTGTTGTGACATGAACTTTGGCTTCCGCAATTCTAGGTCGCAAATATCACTTCATGGTGTTGATGCTTGGTGTTAAATTCACCGCTGGAGTTGTGGGTGGTAAGCTGGTGAGGAAGAGTGGGTTAAAAGAAAATGAAAAATTATAAAATTGTTTATATTAATTTCATATATATAATGGTTTTTATTTTATATATCACATATTGCTACAGTAATTTTTTTTCTTCAAATATTATTAATTCCTTATAGAAAATTCAATGACTAATGATGTATTCGGCTTCCAACACAATTAGCTTCATTACTTCATTACTTAATTCGTAAATTCATAGGAATCGCTTCTAACTTCCACTCTGAACGTATCAATTTAAAAACACGCCCGCTTATGTTTATCCCTATAACTAAAACTATAATGCTCGTACGAAGTTGTACGAATCATGCAAGAAGCCAAATGTATCAAAAATTAATTTTTTTTTTTTAACGTGAGTTTTATTTGCATTTTAATAATAAATATATATTTTATAGGCATTAAAGGTGTTTTTATTTTTTTTAATCATTATCAAAAATTAAATTGCAAAATATTTAATCCAACTGTTACAATGTACAAATTTCTGACACGGAGCTAAGAAATGAGAATCAATTTTGAGTAAAAGAAATGTAAAATTAATCTTTATTGTAGACAAATCCGATATGCTGCTCATACAGAGAACCAATGCAACAGTTTTGAAATGTACAGGATGAGATATGCAGTGTAAAAAATACAATATCCAGGATATCCCAGATTTTAATCGGGGAATATTTCATCTAATACAGAAGAAATTATACAAGCGGCAACGTTGTTTTAAGGGAGTTATTCATTATGTGCATAACATCAAGCGCGCCAACATTTGAATTAACTTACAGAGAATTTTTAATGTAGTTGAACGGATGGAATGTGCAGATTTTACGAGAAATTCATCGAAATTTTTTCTGATTTGCGTTTTATAAATACACATTTATGTCGCAGTGAAAAACTTTACAGTTGTTACTCATTAAAATTAAAAAACAATATAAATAAAACACTTTTTTGACAGATGAGCGTCAAGTGATAGATATGTTACAGCGTTGCCAGGTTTCATTCAGTAAACAACTACTATTTAAAGAGTCATCTTTTTTCTCGTTCCTGTTCTATGAGTTTGAACTCTAACAATAAAGATTTATTTTAAATATTATCACAATTTCTTTACCGGTCAGAATATTGATTGAAAATAAAAATACTTAAAAATGAATTATTCCATAACTTTCATAAACATTTTCTTTGAAATAAAATTAAATTCTACTGCAATATAAATTTCTTGTATCGCGAGCGACATGATTTGAATGCTTTGTGTGGCTCTGTGTATGCAATACAAAGTTACTATTTGTATTATATATATATTTTTTTAATTGGAAGACCTTAATTTTGTATAAAAATATTCAAAAAAGACATTTTGAAATTAATATTGCCGTGTAGAATGTTTGAGTCTTGATTCAATTAATAAAAGTCTAAAAAAGTCTATAAAAGAATTAGATCAATGTTTCATTTTTGGTCAAAACATTTTTTGGGTATTCTAAAGAAAAACGTTTTGTCCCCTTGAACGGATTAGAAAAAAAATTAATCTATCACGGTTTTCAACGGGTTCTCACGTCGAAAAGATTGCTTGAATTATAAAGAAGAATCAACCTATCGTGTTTATTACCGGCTTTTAATTTTAAGGTATAGAATTGTTGAGAAAATTCATCGTAATTTACTCTAATTTCTTTTGAAGACTGTCTAGAAATTTCTTTACCTATCTTAACATGTTTGGCCGCTCTTGATGGGAATCTAACATTTTATGTACGTATTGTAATAATCAGGATTTGTAAAGAATTTAATTATTGTAACATTTTGACCAAGAAAACTTTGATGTGACCTTTATTAATTGATTTAGTTCAGAAAATTCGTTTTTATGTATTTTCAATAATAATTTTTTATACAAGTTTCATATAAAAAAGTTTTTTTTTCCATTTTCATGTTCACAACACTTCCATTTAAAAAATAATTTTGATAAAATTGTTTCCTATTTATTATACGAAATTTTCCAAATAGCAATTTTTTGAGTAGTGATTTTATTTTGTTTGAAAATTGAAGCGGCAAGGTGTACTACTTTTTTGAGTTTATAAAAGCATGTAAACATTACAATCAGGTTGATTGATGCAGCGTTCAAGTGCTTCATCTATAATCAACAATTATTTTGATCTATAGCGCGTAATTTATACTGTAATTTTTATGCTTACATGTACTAATCCTATCGTACGATTAAAAAAAAAACATTAAAAATTTACAATTTAATATTATAAGAAGTTATAGATTTCTGTACTAAACCCAAAATTAAGATACTATTTGTCGAGGAAAGCTTAATTTTTGCCCAATTCACATTTCTTTACTCTTTATGAGAAAAAAACTTAAAATATATTACTGAAATATCTTAGGCAAAAAGCAGTTGAAAATTGTTTTAGTTCATAAAATAGCCAAATTAATTAAAAAATTCAAATTTTTCAGTTTTTTAAACCTGTTTTTAATACCATTACGTCATACGGCTGTGTAATGAAAAATACAGAGTTATCCAAAATAAGATAAGAAATGTTCAAGACTAGAAAAATCCAAGTTAATACAAAAAAAAATAAAGACTGCTGCTGGATTCGAACTAAGTAATCACTAAAATAGCAAATTATAAATCCGCGCTTCTACTGACTGAGTTATCTATCTGTACTTTAAAATTATGACTGTAACATAACATACATACATTATTGCTAAAAGACATGTCATAATGTGTGCCTTAAGCCGACAGCCATTAGATACTGTTTTGAGAAGCTCTACATGAAATAGGCAGTCACCGTATTTACCAGATATTGCTCTGAATGAGTTTTTTGTTTCTGAAACTAATATTCCCACTATGTGTATGTTCTATTCGCGTATATCATTGAGTCGTTGAAGTCCATAAAACAAAATACGTTGAAGAACCAAGGCAACAAAATAAATATTTTGACATATTTATAAATAAGATAAATTTGGAAAGCCTACCTGCCCAACTTGGTTTAGTACAGATACCTGATGTACGAAATCAAAATCGATTTTAGTTTTAAGGTCTCTTTTGCATGATTGAAAACAGTTTCGAGTCATAAACGACACTCACTTTTGAAGCAAGATTTGTAAATATATACAGCCATTATTGTCAGTAATTTGTTCGTTAATTGTCTGAGTAAATTATAACATGTTTTCATGCGAAATAGACCCTGAATTTTATCAATTGATTACAAACCGAATGGGATGGGGGGGGGGGTATTATACATAGAATAAAAGGATACTTAAAAGAAATTATTTCTGTTATCAAAAATAATTTTTCATTCATTTGTTGAAAATTCCACTATACAGAGAGTACTGTGTTGATTTGTGACTAGATTTTTTAATATTTTCCTCTATTTTAATCATTTGGGACATTGAGAAATGTGAGAAAATTTTCGTTGTTTTACGAAAATGATTACCGTTGTTTTGCTAATATTTCTCGTGATTTTGTGTTTCGAGCAAACTCATCCATAATTTGTAAATAAACGAAGTGAAACCATAACTTTGACTTCCTATTTTTATTTACCCTTCCGGTTTACTGTCCAAAAAATGAAACATAATTCAAAAGTTTATGGCCTCCTGCCTTTAAAAAAGAAGAGTAGACGTTTTTGTTTGAATAAAAACTTGTAATGAAATCTAGCAAGTGCTTGGCTTTTCCTTCTTCGTACATTAGTGATATTTTTTAAAATCTATCGCAAAATTTCAGCTGCTATGACCTCGATTTCATTGCAACTGCAGTTCTTGGTATTGAAACATACATTTTAATAATAATGTGTTGAGTATATCTTTTATCTCCTTCTGTGCTAAAAATAGCCGCAGGACTAAGCACAAGTTAACTGTTTTTTCCATTATACAAGTTCCACTTCGAAAAATAAAAAAAATCTGTTTAAAATAAATAAATAAACTAAGAAATAGAAATATTTTTTCTTTTTAATTAATAATCTTTTTTATAAGTACATTTTTTTTTTCTTATAAATCGTAATTTAAATACGACAGGGATGGGGGATCTTTTGGTTTTGTTGATTGTTTAGTACATTGTAAATTAGTTACTTAAGATACAAAAACATTTTAATTTTTAAAATATCATAAAGGTTTATTCACACTTTATAAGCTTATAACCATGATCGAACGCGTTCGATTTCGAATTAAGTCCTTCTATATATATATTTTTATTCAAAGTGTTTGTACTATAGCTAAACGGAAATAACTGAAAATTATACTTCCTTTAAGTAAAACAAAAAAATTATATTTTTTGTTTTAAATTTAACGTGATTTTCTCCGCTGAAGATCTTGATCTGTGCATTTTGACATAATTACTGTAGTTGTGTGTTTTAACGGTATTACCGTATTTCAACAATTGACAATTCCACAATACTCAAAAAAGTTCAAATTATTAAATTGTACTTTAGGGAACATTCGGCAAAGACAGGCCTACTACAACCACTATTTTTATTATTGACAATGTCTCATCTACTCTGTTATTTTCCAGCTCTTGCTATGAGGAGATGGGCTTACTTAAGCCAGCCTCTCTTTGACGACCTCTCCGACTTCGTTCGTTGACTTCTAAGCACTCCTGCTGTTCTTAAACAGCTCCAAATGGTTTATGGAAAAGTAGTCCGAGAATGAGACAACCCTTTTTTGGTACCACAACGGACCTTATGGCGAAGTGTTTCCCACCCCAGGAACCCCAGGACAACCACTCTAATCTAACTTAACCTTATGTGTATTGATTTGAACGTTCTTACATTTTTAAAAGTTCGGTTAAAAATTAACTTTTATGCTTTTTTAATATTGGTTCGAAATTATAAACACTAAATTTTCTTCTGGAAATAAATACAATTTCAAAAAAAGCTATACTCCCTTCTTTTCTAAAATAAAAAACACGATGTGAATAAACCTTTTTCACATCTTATTTAAAATTGAAAATCTAACGCACATAAGTAAATAAGATACGTTATTTTTTTGTTGGTTTGTGAGTTTTTTTTAAAATTGTTTTAACTAAAATTATAAATAACATAATTACATTCAAAAATAAAGAAAAAAAACGATAAAACAAATGAAAATCAAGAACAAAAGAAAAAAGAAAAGAAAATCAAGAGCATAAATAATAGATTTTTTTGTTTTAAATAATTATTATACATACTAATAATTAATTAATTGATACACAAGACTTAATTATTCATTTTTAATTAGTATTATACTGATGAATAGTACTATTTTTGGCTATTTTTTTTTTGTTAAAAATATTTTTAAGAGGTACAATATATAATGGCTGTTTCATTTAAGTTGGCATTACTTGCATCATCTTAATATTTCTAAAACAGAGACTTAATTGTACAGAGACTTAATTGAGCATAATTCTGTAAAAAAAAAGTACAGGGATGTCCAGTACAGGCACAGCCAACCATTTTTATTACAAAAGTTTGTTGAATCAAATCATTTTCGCCGCAAATTTTATATTGACAATATTTTGTGTCTTAAAATGTTAGAAAAAGCTCATGGTCAATCAGTATTATCAAATACACAAGGTTTGAGTGATAAAAGGCGTTAAAATAGTAAAGGTGATCACGAATTTGCCCCAAAATGTCACATTCTCAAACAAAAAACACTATTTCACTATAGTGAAGCGTTTTCGTGAAGAAAATTCTCAAAACGATCAGAATTATGATACAAAAATCGTGAATTTTGTCTGAGGCTCTTTCTTTTTGCATATAAAAATAAAATTGTCAATCCTCAATACTTCTTTTGAGGCGACTTTGTCAATAAAACAAAATAGTCGTTTAATACAATACTGGAAAGCGTCTTTCAAAAAGAATTGAATACGGTGATTTAAATTCCTGTTTCAATTGCGTGAGTCTATTTTTATGATTTCCAGTACTTTTACCTTTTTGTTCCACACCCTCATCTTATTTGTTTAGAAAAATCCATGTGAAAAGTGGGTCTTTTCACATGAAATAAGTTGTTTTCGAGATATTAAGTGATTATAAATTATGCCAGCTAGAATGAAACATCCTGTATGTATATATATATATAATTTTTTTTTAAATATATAAGAAATAAAAGTTTTCATACAAATTAAAAAAAATGACGCGATTATCATTTTTGAGACGCGACTTACTTCGACGAAAAAATACACACACAAAAGGTGATTTTTTGTTTGTTTTTTGAACCCGTAACATCCATTTTCTTAGCTTTTCTTACCTACAGACACAAGCCAGAACTCTTAATGATTAAGATTGATTTAATGTATTTGTTTTTTTTTCTTTTTTGTTTACTCTCCTCCAGAGACTGTTACTTCCCGATAGTGTGGTGTACCGTCTGTTGTTATGGATGTATCTAATTGTGGCGACGAAGGTGCACTTTTCATACTTTCCTCTTCTTCAATACATTCTTCTTCATCTTCATTCTCCACATTTTCTAATATATCCTCGATTTCTTCGTTACAATCTTCTTCTATAATTGGTACTTCAATTTCATCAGTTACAGCGGCTAAATTTGGTACTGATGATGCTTGATTCAAATTTGTTGGTGGAGATAATGTTGGATCCTGGAGAATATACACAAAAATTTCTTACTAGAAGTTTACTAAACCACGTGACTAGACGTATGCAAATTCTTACTAGAAGTTTACTAAACCATCTGTATTTGTCCATTGATTTTTTTTCACTCGTTATTCAGCGACTCGAGTGTAAGGTTATGGAAACATTCTAAAAATTTTATTTCACCGCAATTAAACAGTGAAAATTGAATTTTAGTCTCATACTCCGAAGAGACAGTGTTGCCTTCAAATCAGTGGCCTCAAACAAAAACAGATGGCATTAAATTGTTACGACCCTAAGATACCGAACAAGGGTTACTGGATTCTTATATAAAATTGAAAAGGGTAAAAGATTTATGTATGTTTTATGCTGAAAGAATTTTTTTTAAAGTATATTGACAGAAAATAGTAAGATTTACCTGTAAACGTAATGATGTATAGCTTCCAGAATCGGGAGAACCTTCACCTTCACCACAAGGCCTCAAAACCAGGTACAAAAGTAAATCTGATAAAGATATAATACCAATAACTTTATCATCATCATCGACAACAACCAATCGATGAACCTCAGCTCGAACAATTCGTTCCATTATTGCAAATAATGTTTCATCTAATTTACATTTATGTACACCTTCGAACCATTCGTTACGATGTTCGTTTGCCTTTTTTAACGATACATCTAAATCATTATAAGTTTTTTCAGCAGCTAGATTCTAAAAAAATACATAAATATACATTTTTTATTTTCGAAATTATTAAATAAAAACAACACTCGATTACTGTCAGAACAAGTAAGTGTACCCGTTTCTAAAAATAATAAAGGCAAAGTTATTTTTAGAACCAGCTATTTTCTTTTCAATTTTCTTCGACTGTGAAGCAGTTAATTATTTGTGTGTTAAAAAAAGTAAATAGACGTTCTGCTGAATAAGGCACTCAGATGTTATAGTCCAGGTAATCGAGTCTCTATTTAAAATGAAGTGAATACTTACAATAACATCGAATTTAGCATAAATATCAACTAATTTGCCTTCATTATCTATTATAGGTAAAGCGGATACTCTTCGTTCAACGAATTTTTTAAGTGCTAATATAAGTGAAGTATCTTCTGATGCTGTTTCAATATTGTCATAAGTTCCAATTCGCACCTCTCGTAATGATTTATTCATGTAACTAGGCTTAGGTAACTCATTTATCTGCAAATAAAAATTGGAAAATTATTAAAGATTTTCCGAACTTTGACCAACTAGCCGATTAGTCGGTTGCAAATAGGCCAACTAGTCGGACAAGCCGATAGCGGGGACGATGAGGGGGATCGGATAATATACTTACATACAAAAATAAAAAGCGTAATATGCGTTTGTGAGTTAAAATATATAAAACATTCCCCGTTTCAGGATCAATTACTGGCAATCGATGAATTCGATTATGTATTAATGTTCGTATTGCATCAAATAACGATGCATCTGGACCGATGCTCACAAGTGGCATATCTGTGTCTTTCAGTACTTCTGTAATTTAATAAGAAATTCAAAATTAGTAACAATCATACATCTAATTTTCACGGGACGTCGAAATACTATCTCAAAGAAGTAAATAAAAAACTTTTTCTTTATCTGCGGCCGAAAGTATGTACTTCCTGCTTCTGTTGGGAGGCAGAAAGTCCAACATATATGCTTTGGTACCAAGGCAGTAATTAATGTTTACATTCGATTGAAAATAAAGAAAAATTGTATTTTGAATACTTACTTCTCCAAGTATCCAATTTATGCTCCTCTAACTCATCCATTGTTACATCTGGCGATGTATAGTACATTTGTAATATTTTAATAAAATCTGTTATTGTTAACATTCCAATAAATTGCTGTTGGACACTATCCCAAAGTGGGGCTGCTCTTACACCTGTCACAAGTAAAAATCAATTAATTAGATAGATATCGGATGAAATTATAACTTTGCACATTAGTGCGATCAATGTTATTATTACTTACCATTATAGACTAATGCAAAAAATGCCTTTTTCACAAGCAATTGAGTATCGAAAACTACTAATTTGGCTGAAGTAGGTATTAGGTCGTAACATTTATGAAATTTAAAAAATTTCACAAATATTTGGGATTCATCCTCCTCTGCAACAAATAAAAAAAAATTATAATTAGAATTATTTCGAAGTATTACAAATAAAAAGGTAAAATCCTTTCAATCCTCACTATATAAGATAAAGCTTAAAATTTGATAAAATTTATATTTAGAGTATAGTATAGGCCCACACTGACACTGTGATGGTACATAATTAAAATCAAGTGTCGGTCAATCACCATCTTTCGAAACCCGGATCAAACTCAGTTCGAAATTATTTTTGACAAATAAATTGCAAGGTAATTTTTTTCGTCATCAAATTAAATTAACTTTAAAATCATTAATTTTATTAATTGCAGCTTGTTGGCAATCTTGAAAAAAATTTCTTAGAGCCTTTAAGCTTTCCTCTTCGATCGAAGGTTGTGGCGATTGCCGATTAATCGGTTTCGGTCAGAAATCGTACACTATTGAAATCATACCTTGAATTAAAAATGAGACTACACTCTCTTTCAAAGCTGGACTAATTGTTTCAAATTCTTTGATTTCATCAATTCTATACACTTCTTCCTCTTCAATAACTGGTAAACGCTCGCGCGCATAATTTGAATAGAAATGCAAGCGCAACATTCCCTTCTTAAATAATTAAGTATCATTGCGAATCACTACTCTAATCACTACTTTTGTAAGTTTTAACATAACAATAAATCACCACATGAATCACAAAATTTTTTAATGAGGACTCCACTGTAATATTATAAAATATGATTTTTTCTATTTTTGTTCGAAATTTTAGTTTATCAATAATTCCATTATGCAAAAAAATTGCACCTGTTATCAGAAATACATTTTTATGATTAATGAAAACGTTTCTTAGAAATATGAAAATTAAATCCGGGATAGGTAATTATTTTTAGGATGCCTTTTCATTAGAAAATTAATTTTATTTGATAATAGTAAGTATGAATTTATTAATCGGAATTTTAGAATTGATTTTCAGGAGAAGATTCTACCAGCATATAGGTAACCAACTGTTATATTTGGTTCCGATATCGGGAATCGTATCCGAGCCTCCTAGGTGAGATCCAATCGTTTGATTCCCGCCTAAATAAAGGTCCAATACTTATTACTTCCTGCTTGACATAACCTCACCTGAGATTGTGTTAAATAAAAATGAACATAACCTGTAAGTTATGAACATAACCCGTAAGTTATTAAAATTATAGAAGATTTAAATAACCAACAATTCTTTGTTTATTGTTTAATCTGAATAAATTCACGTGTTATTCTGCAATCACAAAATATGGCTGTCGAAATAACAACGAAAAATAGCATAATGCAATTTTTTATTAGTAGAGCTTATATCAGATGAAAAGATTACCTATATTCTAATTCTAATGAAGATAAACTTTCTATTGCGACAGATTTATAAATAAATAAATATCTTTGTTTATTGTTTAAATGTAGAATTATCGTATTTAAGAATCAAATCTAATTAAAAATGATAAATGAATGACATTTGTTGATAAATTTTTGACAAACGTAAATAAACATGGCATGTGTTTGTCTAAAGATACACATAATTTAAGACGATCGTTAAATTTAGAAAAAAATTAAATTGTAAAATTTATATAAATAGATTTTATTTTATCTGTCAATCTTTGACATAGATCTTTCAAAAATATTGAATATTTGTAGATTATTATTTATATTTATAACATTTGACCAAATGCTGGAAAAATCTTCTCCTGAAAAGCAAACTCATCTAACAGTAAACAAAGAAATTGTTACTTATTTAAATCTGTCATAATGAAAAGGTTATGTATGTACATAACCTTATTTTTTGTAGAAACTCAGTTGAGGTTATGTCAAACAGGAAGTAGTGTATTATTATGAAAGCCAGGATACAAACTTTTTGAACAGTAGACTAAAAAACTTTCTTTCCTTCTGAGAAATATATTCAACATTGGCTGTTTAATAGGTATATCTTAATGACTGATTTCGGATCATTTGAAAAGACGCGCCTAATTTAATTCACTTCAAGAGACATAATAAACTAAAAATAAAAATATGATGGAATTTAATGTCAAGATATATTTAGATTATAAATAAAGGAATTATATTTATGTCATTATTTAAGTTAGATAATAGCCTTACTATTTGACACAGCCTCGGTTGAGGCTATGTCAACTATACAGTGTTAATTTTTAGGTGAAGGCATAAAGATTTAGAGCTTTTTCGGGTATTTACTTTCAAATACCCCAAACGCGGGTAATTAAAAATAAAAATGGTTAGGTTATATTCATCAAAATATAACCTTGCCATTTGACATAAGTTCAGTTGAGGTTATGTTAAACAGGAATCCATTATTTAGGCGGGAATATAAACGTTTTTGCCAATTATTGTATATAAGTTATGTATTACGGTTAAATTTTCACTAAAAACTGTTTTAACTTATTTGTCTTTGAGAAACATTCAACAGGCATTTGTGAGCACATAAAAACACGCAATTTAATTCAGTTCACGAAACACGATAAACTAAAAATAAAATTATGATGGAATTTAACGAAAATTATTGAATTATTGAAAATAAACAGTGACATCACAAATGAAAGTATTAAATTTTTTTTAAATCACTTTGTTTTTAAAAAGACAAGTATTTATTTATTTTTTTAAAATAAAAAGTTTTTTGAACGAAACGTTTTGATGAAAAATGATGAACTAACTACTACTAAACATAATAAAACGTCAAACACTTGTAAAAACAGTGCATTTGTTAAATTTTAATAAATGCGATTAAAAACACCACACAAACTGATGTGAGTGAAACGAGTGTTGTTTGTCTATTTGAGGTGGATGATGCTAATATTGGAATTGTCAGTAACTATTGCCAAAATTTTTAGAAGAAAACGGACGGTATGGTAGGTACAGTAAACGGTATACGGTGATCATATTTATGTTTTGTTGGCGTTTATACAGAATAAATCAAGGAAAATTATCAATGCCAATGTTTGTTTTGAAAGTTTACTTTAGTCAAAAATATAATCAGCTCTATATTACGTTTTCATTTACTACTGTGTTGTGTTTTTTTAAATAAATTTTCACCTCTATGCATTGGCTAAAACGTGCTGAGTAAAAACAGAGGCATTTTTGATAAACATTGTTGACTACAAGCCCAGGCTAAAATTTTTCGGGTGAAATGACCCATCAAAAATCATGCTGAAAAAGATGCTCCTATATGTAAAAGTAAGTTTAAGCACCATGGCGTTAGTTTTGCGCGGCAAAGTAAGAATATGAATGTCACCCCCCTTGGTGTATCACCCTTGCACCAGCAAATATGTACGGTGTTGTTGGATACTAACTTTGAATAAGTATTCGAAGCGAATTACATAAACGCCGTGCAGAAATAAATCACATAGGGCTTCGAAAATTGACGGGAGATCAAAAAGTTTTTTTAACTTCCTGGATGGATGTTTTTGTCAACGCTCAGGCGGTGAAACGTTGAGGAAATGGTAAGGGAGAAAGGCGATAATAGTTGGCGAAAGATTACAGTCCTGTCTAAAAGTGGAGATCGAAGAATTTTGTTTATGCTTCGCTTAGGAGTTGAAGGATTATTTTGTTTTATAAGCCGTTCATTCAAATTTTGGTACGGATCCCTGATTATGTGAACACGATTCGCTTTTGATCGATCTTAACATCAACTTTCTTCCCACTAATTTTCAATATATTTATATTAGCTTTTTTTGCAAGAATTATTTTTTGTCTACTGAAGTTTTATGGCGTTCACACCTTTTTTTCATAATCATTATTATTAATATTAATTAAAATGAATTTTCTAATTTGTCAAAAGTTATTTTCGACAGTTTTACAGTCTGCGATATTGTAAACGAATTAAATATTTATTTCACCGAATATATGCAATTTGCACTTGAGCATATAATTAATAATAGTCTAATCGTTTTATATTAATTGATTGAACTATTATAAATTTGGTGAATTTCCAATTTTCAATTGGACATGGCTAAGAAGTACTGCATATTAATTCACCTGTAGAATTTATACTGATTCAATGAATGCATTTAAAAATAAAATTGAATATCTGTGTTTTAAGGCCCTACACACACGTAATGGTTGAGACAAAATGTTCACAAAATGACCCCTAAAGGCCAGCAAGATTATGCACTAATGCCATCTGTTGATGTATAAGTAAACAAAATCGGTTAGCATGAGATCTACTATATCGACAGTTCGAGGTGGATGAAATAAATCAAGTAAACATTTTAAAAAAGCCAGTCAACCAGCGTTTTTTAATTTTTTTTTATATCTTATCTGCATCCAACTCGATCTGTATTTTGCATCCAACGTATTTTTCTAAAGTTTAAACTATGGTATGGAATCTTTTCTGTGTTGAACACAAACTTATTCGATATGCTTTCTTTTTAACTATGTTACAAACGTTTTTAACACAAATAATACCTTTCCTTTATGTCTCATTTTTAATTAAAGTGCATAATACTTCAACTATTTTCTCTACAACGTTCTATGACTCCTACAATTTTCTTGTTTATAAAAAGTTTTAACTAACTCTTGACACAAAATTTAAATTATGTTTCGAACAAACTTACCCAAATCAGATATGCTGACTTTTTCTAAAAATGGATCTGCTACCGGCAACTGAAATAGAAAAAGTAATAAATTTTTGCTATGAAAATTTTATTGTAAAGTCGAGAAGGTTCCGTTTTCTAATTAGAAAACAACTAGAAAAGAGATATGATCTGATATCGGAGGTTTCTTAAAATCTTTAATTTAATCTATACATATAAAATGCTTTGTCCTGATTGACTGACTGACGGATCAACGCACAGCCTAAACCGCTGAATGTAGAGATCTGAAACTTGGAGGGTATGTTTTTTATATAACGTAGGCATCCGATAAGGAAGGATTTTCGGAAATTCTACCCCTATATACGGGCGGGTAACTGATAGTATAATAATAAAAGGCTGTTAATGTATCGCAGAGCCAAGAACCACGGTACAAAATGTACTAAAAATGACCATAAACTATCCAAACATTCGATTAATTTTGGAACCTTTTGTATAGCGGAAATGAAATCCAATGCAATATTTGAAGTGGTCGTGCTTGATTAATCATAAAAAATTGATTGCTGAATTGAAAAACAAACAAAATTACTTACTCCTCTAGAATCACGGAATAGTATAGCTGCATGGTGTGGATCCAAAAAGGCATCCGACGCTCGATGCGGTACTGTTGTACCTAAAGAGAGTCTGCGTCGATCTGGATCTAATGATGTTCTTCGTAAATGCGCACCTAGAACAAACAAAAGAGCAAAAATTAAAAACAAAATTTAAAAAAAAATTGAGTTTCCTATTATGTACAATTTTTATTTATGAATCAATATTGCAAAAGAAAAGATGAATATTGTGGATTGCCATTCTTCGCCGAATACATTTTTCTAAATGCAAGTAAATAATTTCAGGCCTCTTATAAATTCTATAAATGTATAAAAAAATCATTTATAAATAAAAAATACGCTAAATAATTTTAAGCGTAATTAAGCTCATTTGCTTTGACACTTTATGAAAGATTTCTAGTTCATTGATGTTGAAAAATTATTTTAAACAGATTTAATCACCATCTATGATTGATACTAGGGGTCTTTCAGATTTATTTGGTTAAAAAAAAAACTTGTAATATAAACACTGCGCTTAGCTCGTAAGTATCCATCGGGTAGCATGGTCCTGTGACATGCAATACTCTGTTCGTTAATCTTTCTTTACGACCTCTGGTTCATCATAGTTACCTCAATTCTAGAAGTATGCATTGTGTCCACTCGGTTGTTGTATATTTTTTTGTGGTAATGATTTTGTAAAAGAGGCGCGGATATGTGTAAACGGATACCGGAGTAGTGCGCGCAATTTGATTTCATTTGTATTTAAGTACAACATTTTGTGTGTCTACAGTATATCAGCGTGTGTGACGACTTGTAAGTGTGTTACCTCTTGAGTCTTGAGACAGACAGTCATCACCTATACTGAACTGCACTGACTATCCAACGAACTGAGTGCATAACAAAAATTCCTTAATTGTGAATAAAAGTTTCTTATCTTTCTCGGTATTTATTCTCTTTGTTTGTAAGGTCCAACATAAAATAAACCAACTCTAGCAATATGATTTTTTAAAAATAATTTATTGATTTAAAAATGTCTTGTTTGTAAACGATGTGTATCAAATAGTACCCACAAAGAAAAATAAAATTCTCAGACGATTGAAATTAAAATTTTGTAATGTTATATTTTTTTGATACATTACTTGGCTAAGTATCAACATCAATATTCTAATCGACATTCATATCTGGCGTTATCCCTTCAATTTATCTAAAATATAAAATTTAAAAAAAAGGCCATTTTTAATGTCTTACGATTGAATTTGTAAATTGAGATCAAATTTGTAGAAGTATCCAGTTATTATAAGAAATTGTACTTGTCTTACTTTTTCGAAAGACAATAAAATATTTCAACTCTTTTCTTGTTTATCTTGTGCTTAATTTTTAGAATAGAATGCATTCTAAACAAAATTCTATCTTCTTGGCCAATTGTTATTGATCCCTTTGTTGCAAGTCCGTATAATAAAGAAGTTTATAGTATTATTGAATTAAATCGTGCAGTCAATAAACTTCAAAAGTACATTTCAAAAACAGGATACGAGAAAGAATCTTTTCTTTTATTGTAATAAGAAATGCATCAGACAATAATAAACAATAATATTATCGAATTAAATGTTATCTAATTACGGTATTGTGTATATATTCAGTTGTTGCTCTTAATTCGTGAGTCATTTACACATACTAATGATTAATCATTCCTTGAACACTTTGCTAGTCCATGAGAGCTGTAAGATTTAAATTCTATAGTTTTTTTTCTTACAAACATCAGAATAGTTTGTCAAAACAACTTCAAAATATGTCGTTTTTTGAGAATACTCCATAAAAGCAATGACTGACTGATCGATCGATCAACGCACAGCTGAAACCGCTGGATCTAGAAGCATGAAATTTTACACAAACGTTTCTTAAATGACGTAAGTGAGGTGAGTTCCAAATGCTGTATCAATTTTGAAGTTAGAAATGTAAAAAATGATATCTGGATTAACACATAGCAACTTTTTATTCCGACAGTAGGTTCCCGCGGACAATTATTGCCATAGGCTTACTTAAAATAATCCACGACACCTTAAAATTATTTCACTTATATAAAATTACATTATCAGCAAGTATCATGGGCTAAAACCATAAAATTGTCAACAAAGGGAGGAAAGTTCAAAGAAAGGTCAAAGAAAGTGGGATCTATAACACGGTAGTCTTTGTTTTAAGAGTTAAAATTGTCCAGACAAGCGGGCGGGTATCTGCCAGTAAAAAACTAAAAATAAAACGTGAGTTTAAGCTCATTCCAGCATTTGATGATGATAAACGCCTGCGTAGAACTTTAATAATCAAAAAAAATAAAATCAAGTACCTTCTTTTAAAATAGCGTCATATATTCGATAAGTCGATTCACAATCACTCAATTGAGGTCGTTGTACACGCGATGCCCCATCTAAAGATTTAGATCGTTCACGAAATTCACTACTCTCATTCTCATTTAATGATTTATTATTTGACGAAGAATCTTCACTACACGAGGCCCGTCTACGGTGTCCTTCACCAGAACTTCGCCAATGGTGTACTTTCTTGCCAAAATGTCGTATTAATTCCGAAATTGTATGATGATGATGATTATGATTCATTTTAACAACACGTGGTGACGAGGAATATGATGTAGGTGTTGATGAACCCCCACCATTAATACCACTACCACTACCCTTTCCACCATCAGAGGTATCTTCTTCAGGTATATAGAGTTCATTGTCGGTAGTGCTACCTGAATTAGTACGAGATCGATTTGTTCCATGTAAGGATAAGATATTATGAAATGCACCTAAATAACTACTTCCAGTGGCAGTTCCATTGTGACTACTTGTAGTAATACTATTATGAGGTATATGATGAGAATGATGATTTGTAAAATTGTGAGCATTGTTGTATAAAATATTATTGTTTGTATTGTACCAATTGTTGTTCATTGTTGAACTTATTTATTTGAACACACTATTTGTTTTTAGATATTTTATTTTATTAATATGGACGAAATAAGTCACATAGTGACGAAAATAATTTTTCGTTTTGTCATTATTTTAAACTAAAAATATATAAGAAAAAATAAATAAAAATAATTGAAATTTTCAAGGTTTTTTATTAGTTGCAATATTATTTTCTATTAAAATATTACAGTGGAACCTGCTTAAGTGAAACATTAAGGGATCTGCAAATTTGTCTCACTTATAGAGGTATTCCACTTCCCCCTGTGTCTCAGATATCCCGGAATAAATAATTATCTGTTTCATTTACAGAGGATTCCAATACCATTCCTGCTAGAAAAATTATGAATACCGAGCCTTCATGCTTTGTGCCCTTAATTAATCATCGATCCACTTCCCGGAAAGTTTTTGTGGCGAAGTTTCTTGACCCATGTTAGCAAACACTGTTCAAGTTTAATATATTCTGATACGTATTAATTTCAGTAACTCTATAACTTAAGTTTTTCACGTAATGATAACGATTTGAGCCTTCGCTTCGGCATTTTTCAAATAAACATCTGTATGATAGTAAAGCAAAATTAAAACTGAAGATCATTGAGGCTCAAAATTGGTTAAGTGGGGAATTTGCGGGTAGAATAAGAATAAGAAACAAAACGATGTTATCTCAGTTTTCACTTACAGAGGTTAATGCATATAAAATTCACTTGCCTTGTCTCAGTTATAAAGTAACTATGACGATAAAATCGAAAGAACGAATCCCGGATATAGAGGTTTGCTTCGTCCCACTAACAGAGGTAATTCAGTGCCAAAAGTATTGGAACCTCAGCATGAGTTCCAGTTATGGAGGTTTCTCATTTATCCTGGCCCCACTTAACCAAGTTCCACTGTACTCCTATTACTAGTCGTAAATGAAGCTGGCAGATTAATAGAATAGAAATTGTATTTGGAAACTTCAATTTTCTTTAAATCTTTTGATTTCACGTTTACAGTCGAGTATATCAAATGTCAGAAAACTCAACTCTTTTATTTTGCATTGAAAGTTGTTTGAGTGTAGTCAGATAACCACTCTACTACATAAACAGGTCACTTGAGTTAACTCAACATCACTCCGCGCCTGTTTTATGTGCTAAAATCAATCTCTTTCATAGAAGTAATGATTTTGTTTATTTAACTTCAGTAATTTTGTATCAATGAATACATATTTTAAATTCAATCCCATTCTATTGTAAATACAAATATTAAGCTGTACTGATTCCAATCATTTGGAAATTTTTTGAAAGTATTTTAACTTTATTTCAATATGAAACGACTACCTTTGATATGAGGATGTAATTATTTAAATTTTTTGTCAGTGTTTAACACCCTTCTTTTTGGGTCGGAGATAAAAAATCAATTCTTCAGGAACTAAGTCAAGATTTCTCAGTGAAAATCATGAAGAATTACGTTTTTTTCGTACCCACAGACTAAAAATAACACTTGGAACACTATAGTTCTACCATCGCTATTTATTAATCGCGGCTACAATACAAATGAATAAATAATTTCGCAGATGAGATAAATTCCATTTATCTTCTTAATGTTTTATACATTTACTAGCTGTGAACTACCCGCTTTGCTGGGCAACATCCCCACTTGCATCCCTCCCTCCACATTTCCTTGCGTGGGATAACAGTTTTGTAATGTACACGTCATGCTCTTTTATTTGATACCCCACTTAGGTATATTTGTAAATATTCGATAATTCCTTCCCACTTTCTCGCTACACCTTTCTACCCTCCGAAAGTTAAAAGTAGATAAAAACAATAGATCTTTGAAGCTGGTTGTATATCGTGTCAATATTTCAGCTTAATCGATGCACAACTTTTTTAGTTTTTGAAGCATATCCATTTCAACCCCTATTTCCACCCCTTACTCTACTATAATATGGATGTATTATACATAAAAACCTTCCTCTTGAATCACTCTATCTATTAAAAAAAACCGCATCAAAATCCGTTGCGTAGTTTCAAAGATTTAAGCATACAAATTGACATAGGGACAGAGAAAGCGACTTTGTTTTATACTATGTAGTGATGATTTATAATGTGATGGTAATATCCTGAACGTGTCAAGGTCAATCAAAGTTGATATCACCAAATATATAAATATTAAAATGTTATTTAATATTTAAAAAAAATAATATATTGTTATTCAATAAAGGTAATACCTACCTAATTTAATTCATTCCGTGTTTTATATGTGTATACAAAAAAACAAAAACAAAAGTTGTTTACTTTTTAAAATATTCAAATCATATTCAATCTATATGTGAGATCATTTGTCATTTTATGTCGATAGGTCTTTGAATTTTTATACTCTGTTATATGGAATATCTATCAAGGTATCCTAATTTTAGTCCTACGTAAGTAACGCTTAGAAATATTGACGATACGAACAATTTTTATGCCATGTATATATAAAATATACATGGTATATTAAGTTTGGTCCCAAGTTTGTAACGCTTAAAAATAATGAAGCTAGGAAAAAAATTTTGTCATAGCTGTTCATAAAATCACCCAATTAGTCCATTTCCGGTTGTCCGTCCGTCCGTCCGTCTGTGGACACGATAACTCATAAACGAAAAAAGATATCGAGCTGAAATTTTTACAGCGTACTCAGGACGTAAAAAGAGAGGTCAAGTTCGTAAATGAGCATCATAGATCAATTGGGTCTTGGGTACGTAGGACCCATCTTGTAAACCGTTAGAGATAGAACAAAAGTTTAAATGTAAAAAATGTTCCTTATCAAAAATTAAACAACTTTTGTTTGGAACATTTTTTCGTAAACATCACTGTTTACTCGTGAGGTCGCCAATTAGGCGGAAATTTTATAATATGTACTATACTTGATTATCAGTTATGTATGTGTCACATGTTTGTATGTGTAATGTGATAAAGAAATCAACACTGACTATGCATGGTATTTCAACAATTAACTCAGTCAATTGTTTGTTTTCACTTGTTTAGTATAGGTGTTCGTAAGATCATCTAAGTTGTAAATTTCTGATTGTCTGTCTGACCTTCCGTCACCACGATAACTAAAAAATGATAAGAGATATCATGCCGAAATTTTTAAAGTAAACCAAGTGATTCGAATCGCTCTTATAAACGTTTCTGTCATCACCGCATAGGAATTGCACCATAAAATGAAATAGTTTCTCCGTATACGGTGATTATGAAAAAAATTTTTAATCAGAAAATAATAAATCATTTAATTGTTTGACATCAACAATATTAGAAGTTCGATATTTTTCCATCTCTCATTCATATGGTGCAATTATAAAATCTAATGAATGCAAAAAACAACATTCCGATTGAATCACCAGAGTAGGTAGCTACATAAACAAAAACAATTGTTATTTTTCTTGGAAAATATTGTAAACGGTAACAAAAATATTACCGAATAAAACATTATAAAATAGCTTAGACAGTATCGGCGAATCATAGTCAAAAAGTCTAGTCCCCTTCCTCGACGAGTATCCTTGCCAATTGTATGCAGGATTGTAGATAGATCTTAACTGCCCTTGGGCTCGAATAAAACAAATAGTCTGAATTCTACAATAATAATAGTGGATCCTAACCGGTTAAACTCAATTGTCCTTTTTTTTGTTACAACATGTACGTTTAGCTGCGGTCGTTATGGAAGTTGTTTGACAAGGCGCAAAAATTTTTTTCAGTTTCAACTTTGTTTTATAGCAATTTTTGGCACTTCTGCCATGCTTGATTTCAAATTATCGTCATACATATGTTTTATGACAGGAAATGCTCGACATCGAATCAGGAGATTATTTACTATGCGGCAGAAAGTTGGGGTTCATGGATTTTTTTACGTGCTATATCCTAGAATATAGTGGTTTTGTTATATTCATCAACTATTTTACACACAAAAGCTTTGTTATGCTGAAAGTTTCTATGAGAATTTTAACCAATTGAATCGATTTCGAAATTGATAATTATTTATAAAGAATACAAAATTAGGTATATCGAGAGGTAATTTATCAGCTTTATGATAAAAACAAAATTTTTTAAATTAATTTTATCAAATATTAAATTAGGATACGCCGATATGTGCTAGGCTAAAATTATTTTTTGAAATATTATGAAAAAAATATTACATCATAGGCATAAGTTTATTATACTTTTCAAAAGTGAAATATGAAACTTAAATAAATTAAGGGAATTGAAGACTTGGTTCTACTTATTAGCTTCAAGAATCCGCTGTGGTCGACTTAGAGACATTCTGTCTCAAGATTTCATTTTATAGGTCGAAGTGGTTAAGTTTTAGTAGGGGTTCAAAAAGTTGCATTGAATGTTATCCCGATAAAAAATATTTGAGACCCACGTAATTTCAATCGTGTGCTGCACTTTTTTCAATGGTATACCCTGTCTTATACAAAATGTCCCGTAACTCGATGGACATACCTTAAGAACGTATTCTTTGGACAATTTTAAGTCGAAAGTGCCTTATAATAGTAACTCAAGCGCGTCAGATTAACATATGACGGGTTCTTTGGACCTTCCTTACTACTTCTTCCAAATATTAGTGGACAACAAAAGTATAAGAGGCACTTTCGACTTAAAATTGTCACAGAGCCACGGAACACCCTGTACAAATATATTTTAAAAGATATAACGCGGTCAATATTTTAAGAAGAGCCAACTCTGGGCATCGCGTGCCAAAATGTTTGGCACGAGTTTCCTTAATAATCAATAAATTTTATACCGGATGTAAAAAATTTTTATATAAATACACAATTTTTTTGTGATTAGTTCGATAGTATTAATTAACAATATTGTTTTAATGTTCAGTTTAGGGCATTGATTTTTAATATTTCAACTTCTTTTTTTTCAATTTGTAAGTATATTAATCAGCATTTTGATCAGCAAAATCAAATTTACATAATACCGAGAAGCAAGGGGTTAGATCAGATTATAAAAGGTTTCGTAGGATACTTTAAAGATTCAAAAAAAATATTTAAAAATGGACGCCTAGGGTTTTCTTTGATATAAACGATCAAATTTTGTAAAATAAATTCGGTAATAAGTTATGTTGTATATGAAATGTTAATAAATTCTTTTTGATGCCAAATAAACATCAATTTACGATGACCTTGTTTCTTCGTTGGTTTTATATTGACCTTCAAAAATATAAAAGAACATATGAAATTTTAAACCATTGAATAGCTATATCGTAACTAACCCATCGTTCAAGTTTTTGAAAAATATAAACAAAAACCAGTATTTTCGATTCGATTATAATCTTTTGTTCATGTAACAAAAGATTTTTTTTTTGAAATGGAGGGGAAATATTAAAAAAATATAGCAATAATTCATGTTGGGACAGACATTGAAAAGTTGCATCTGCAAAAATAAATACTTCAAAATTTGAAATTTTTTTCTCAAAATCGTTGTTATAATAAAATCTCTTATGTCGATTCAAAGGGTTTCTCTCTATAAGCAAATATTTCACCCGCTGAGCCCATTTTCGAGGCCGATTGATTTATGAAGCGCATGTAGAGATTTTCAACCCCTCCTTCTCGGAACTATAACTCCAAATGATCATATCTTCGGGAATAATCAAGTTAGAGATGAAGTGGAAAATACTAGTCTTTTATAGAATAATAATATGGGTAGGCAGTTATGCTGAGCGACAGGACCTACAAATGCATCATGATTATTGCAGGAGCTATCACAGTGTTCATTTCTTGCCATGAAGACATGGACTCATTTGAGCCAGCCTTTCTTTGACGACCTATCCGACCTTAAGTCCGTTGACATCAAAGCACTCTTTCTATTCTTAAACAGCCCCAAATGATTCATGGAATAGTGGACGAGTATGTGAGAAACCTCTTTTAGGTATCACAAAAGGACCCTATAGTCTAAGCATTTCCCATCTCAGAACAGCCACTCCAACCTAACCTAAGCTAACCATCTACAAATGATAGAAAAAGAGCATTCTATTTTATTTCACATCTCTGTGATTGTGAATAATTCATAAGACTTAATTTTCTATTAACTGGATTAATAATTTATTATAACAGGCGTCAAATTTTGTATAATCATCATTTTTCATATGAAATATGCAATTTATATATACAGGGGTGTCCTAAAGTAGTGGCCTAAACACAAATACTAAATTCAAGTGACCATGGTTTATCAAAAAACCTTATCCAATTGTGCTTCGTTTGCAAGATATCACTCTTCTTGTTAATTTCCGGAAAAACAACATTTCTCTTGAGTAAAACGGTCATAACTTTTTACTAGGTTATGTTAAAAGATTTTTGTTGATACCAGCGAAAAGAGCACAAAATTTACGTAAAAAAGTTATGATCGTTTTCCTCAAGAGAAGTGTTGTTTTTCCGGAGATTAACAAGTTCGCAAGATGATATCTTGCGAAGGAAGTACAATCGGATATAGCAATATGGATTTACTAGCTTGATACCCGCCCGCTTCACTGGACTTAAAAGTAAAAACCACTGCTTTATAGCCTCCATCTCTCTTGATCTAACTTTTTCCCCTTCCATGACTTTCGGAGGAATTGTTTTACACAGCTAAAATATATGCACAATTTTCAATTTTTTTAATTGTAAAATAGTCATAATTCATTGAGTATATGAGAAAAGAAGACTATGAATTTTTTTACATTTACTATTATAAATTTTTACAGAAATCTTTAATTTGTGGTTTAAAATCTTTATATTGTTGTACAGTTTCATTCAAATACATTCTCTAGTTTTTGTGTGAAAGCGTAACAAACAAACATGCTTACTTTCACATTTATAATATATAGGGATTTTATAGGCAATGCTCACATGAATTTAGGGTTTGTGTTTGAGCCAATACTTTAATGATACCCTGTATAATGTTTCTAAGTAATATTTCAGAAGAACTTAGGTATTAAACATATTATTGAGTAGTGAGCACTGAGCACTGAGCCTTACATTCGTACCACTCAACTCAAAGAACATTGAATAATATAAGTTTTTATCATTTAAATATGCGTAGTCGGCATAAAACTAGCGTCTACGTATGTGTCCCATGTATGAAGACATTGTTAAGTAGATTTAACCTTGACGATAACACTTAATTTCCATACATGGAAATATCTCGTTAAAGCCATTTCCTCGTGTATATTTTATTATAATTATTTAATTTATTTAGAGATTTTCCTGCAAGATTTTGAGCGTTGTAGACTTAAACTCGGTATACACGATCTAAATTGCAATACTTGTTTTCTCAAATTTCGCGGTTAAAATAATACCTTCTTAGTCATTCAAGACAAATTCTCTATTCGTAAGAAAAATAGCGAATATAACAAGTGCAAATAGGTTATTACAAATTTGAGGAGTAAAAGTTCTTCTCAATCTACTCTCGTGTTTTATTGAACGCACGCAGAGGGTTATTTATTGGAAAATCGGGCAGAAAGAGAAAACTAATGGTGCATTCGTAAGAAAAATAATGTATATAACTCTAAAGGGGTCCTCGCCTCGGAGAATTGTCCACCAAATGACGAGTTGATTTCAAGGAAAGTACAGAGCTATAAGGTGCACACGTGTTAAGTGCCTCCTGTGACTTTTCTTGTATGCTTAAGACGTAGTAAGGAAAACTAAAAAAAATTAAGCCAGGAAATTACAATTAAAATATAAACATTTAACTATTTTATGGCATTTTATAAAAAATAAATCTCTATTATAAAGTTTATGGTCAAAAATACCGTTCGTTCATGATGCAAATAATGTCCTTGAGAAATATAATAATGAACACATAATGTATAATAAAGCATTATTTATTTGTAAACAGATGACAGTTATGTGAGTATTTTAAAAATCATTTTTACACGATAAAATATTTTTATGGCTTAATAAAACAATAATAATTATATGATTATGCAAGTTCATATACATGTATAATTATTTTTATACAAAACAATAATTTTAAATAAGAAACAATCGATAAAAATTCGATATAGTCAGTATTGGTAATTATTCAATACCTTTTAATTGTTATATCATGCATATCATCACTACATAGTATAAAACAAAGTCGCTTTCTCTGTCCCAATGTCCCTTTGTATGCTTAAATCTTTGAAACTACGTAACGGATTTTGATGCGGTTTTTTTAATAGATAGAGTGATTCAAGAGGAAGGTTTATATGTATAATAACATCCATTAAATAGTGGAGAAGTATTGCTATTTTTGAGGTTAATAGTTAAAAATGTAAAAAGTAAATAAGTAAAAATGTAGTGTATGAATTTAGATATTCCAAAGATAGCAGGAAATCTTCATGGTATAGGGAAAGGGGGATTGTTTTACTCCAAATTTAACGCGTGCGGGCCACGGGCAGTAATGAATAAATCAAAACTACTGGATCGATTTTAATCACATAAGCTATATATTTTATACCCGTGCGAAGCTAGAGCGGGCCGCTATGTTTTTATATACAACGTTCACAGTTTTTCTGTAGTGTATTTAGTAGATATCAGCATTGCACCCGTGCGAAGCGGGGGCGGGTCGCTAGTATGTAATATGCAAGGTATACTAAATTTAGTCCCAAGTTTGTAACGCTTAAGAATATTGATGCTATGAACAAAATGTTGGTATAGATGTTTATAAAATCACCTAATTAGTCCATTTTCGGTTGTCTGTCCGTCTGTTTGTCAACACGATAACTCAAAAACGAAAAAAGATATCAAGCTGAAATTTTTACAGTGTACTCAGGAAGTAAAAAGTGAGGTCGAGTTCGTAAATGAGCAACTTATGTTAATTGGATTTTGGGTCCGTAGACTGGATCTGTTAACTGGTAAAAATTAAGTAAGATACGCTTTAACTCAAAAGTAAATTAATTTAAGTAAAGTAAATTAAAATAATTGAATATAGTCGAAATAAGATAAGCAATTTACATATTTGATATAATTTTTTATTAATTATAAATAAAATTAATCTAACAATTTATTATTTGATAATATAACTTTAATCATTTTATTACAATTAAAAATTGTATGATATTCATTATTATTACAAGACAGGAGCCAATTAAACACAATATGATTGATACACTTCAATCTAATAGTCTAAAGTGGCTATTAAATGTGGGTCTTAAATATTTTCATACGCTCATTTTTTTTGAGAACATCTCTATATATTATAAATGCGAAAGTAGGCATGTTTGTTTGTTTGTTACGCTTTCACGCTAAAACTAGCGAATGGTTTTGAAACTGTACAGCAATAAAGCTCATACTTCAGAATAACACATGAGATATAATTTATAAAAATATAGTAATCAACAAAAATTTTTTTATTAATTTAATATGACATTACCATAAAATACAGATTTCTGTAAAAATAGTCAATATAAAATATTTCACGGCCATCTTTCCTGATATACTCAATGAATAATTACAACTATTATACATTTAAAAAAATAGAAAACTATACATATATTTTACCTGTGTAAAACAATCCTTACCATTATTTCGAGTGTTAGATAGAAAGGAGATATAAGCGAGAACAATCTTTATCAATCTTTACTTTTAAACCCAGCGAAGCGGATGGGTATCACTCTAGTAAATAATATAAGCCACACTCTATAAAAATGACAAATATAAAACGGATCTTTTATTTTTATCATACGGAAATTATTAACTTACAAAAAAAACAATTTTTCTTTATAATTATACAGGAAAGAATCTAAAGGTCATGTGTGTATGTATTAACACACTTTTAGAAATTAATTTATTGTATTTTCTGTCTGACTGTAGGTAGCGATAAAAAACGATTTTATCTTTCTTTTTGTAAAAAAAAAAATAATTTTATAATATTTGTGATATAAACAAATATATAAAATTTTTATTAAGTGTGGGTTAACAATTATTAACAACGAAATAAAAACTTGCTTTTTATTTTTGATTTTCACTCCCTAAAAATGAAAACAATAATATTATTGCTGCAATAATATTGTGGGCGTATTGCCAATAAATTTTTTAAGGTTGCTGTCTTGCTATGGGCAGTGTCAGAAAATTCTAAATCCCTATATATTATAAATGTGAAAGAAATAATGTTTGTTTGTTTGTTACGCTTTCACGCCAAATCAAGCGAACGGTTTTTGATGAAACTGAACAGCAATATAGTCCATACATCAGAATAACACATGAGCTATAAATTATAAAGATATAGATATTACATATATAGATTATTATTATTTAGTGTTTACTTCAATCCAGTAATTTTTTTTAAAGTTTGTATTATGAATAATTTCCATGAATGACAAAAATAAAGTGAATATTAAAAAAAATTAATGGATATTTTAATGGTTACCATTCGAATGCATTTTCTATGAATAGCAAAATCAATTTTGTAAACAATTTTAATGTTCATATATTTATTAATATCTAACACCGAAAATGCTTATTCAATAACAAAAAATAATCACGATCACTTAAATTGGGAAAACTATGAAAACACACTCAAATTGGATTTCAACAAGAGTTGAATTAATAGGATATTATGAAACCATAATTATTTGCAAAATATCGTTCAAATTTAGGAATTGAACTGTCTAGTAAAATTTAGCCTTCTTTAATGGTCTAGTCATTCCATAGACCACTACTGTTATTTTTAAGATTAAAAGCCTCCTGAATATGACTGCCATATTGACTGCTTAAGAGGTTTTATCTTCTAATACTATGGTTTTGTTTTGTCTTTTACTTTTGAAATAACGAATTATGGTCACTTTATTCATTCAATGGGGCTGTTCGTTCATGGACCGCAATGTACAATGTAAAATTTGACATTTATGTCAAAAGTAATAATAAACTATTGAAATATTAATAAAAATGGGACATTTTCCAAAAAATATGAATTAAATAAACAAAATTATTTATTTATTTATCAAGTCTTGGGAAAATTTCACAAATATCGTTGAATACGGCAGAATATCATGACAAATGAAAGCACAAAAATGGTCTTTAATTTTTGGACCTTTGATATTCCATAATTTCCACAAAAAATCAAGATATCAAATTCAAAAGTGTATTACTTCTATATTAGTCTAAGCGTAATACTTTTTGTTAACAAAAAAATGTATACAGGGCAAACTCAGCGAATTGCTAATGTTGGGTAAAAAAAACAACAGGACGATGACGACGGGAATCGAACTCGTTACCCTATACATTCCGTGAACGGAAATGGTTACGCTTTAATCAACTGAGCTACTAGTGGTCGACTACTGACAGTGATATCTAGAAAAAATTATACTATGATTACTAAAAAATTTATGTGATGAACCATTAAATAAACACTAATGAAGCTCACCAAGTCAGGTACTTCAAAACTTTGAGTAAAGCATGATCATTGAAATTTGAAGCTAATTAAAAACTTAACCAAGAATACCCTAGCTTGACATGCTAATGGGCGGTTAAATGACTACAATAGCATGTAAAAACAATAAATAACAAGCATTTATATATATTTTTTTTATTAAAACAATTTCTCTCTTAACCTTGGAAAACACTCTGTGTAGTTACTTCAAATGAAAAAAAAAAAAAAAAACATTGCCGCTAGCAATAAGTCATATGTTCTCACAATGAAATCCAGAAGAAAGACTCTACTCGCTAAATTCAATTATATGTTATACTTCATTGATATAATTCGACCTAGAATTTGAGTGTGGAAATAATTATAGCAACGCATTTTGTGTGTAGGATACAATCATCTGAAATATAGAGTGTCCTATTGCTTCATGTACAAATTTTAAGAGCAGATTCCTTTGGGGCCATTCATAAGTGAAAGCGTACATAGTGCTGGTGGCAAGTATTAAGGTTCCGCCTTATATATATCGGGATCGGTTCTAATGATTTTGATGAATCGTTTACTGATAGTATTTAACATAAAACTAAAGGAAAATTGGGGAGAGTAGCCATAATTGTGTCATTTTACCTTAAAAAGTCTGTTTAATTGATAAACATTTTAAAATTTGTCATCAAAATTTACCTAGCTCTAAGTTTCAAGAATTGAGCACATAAGTGATAGCTAGCGAAAAACTGATATCACTGCTAAAAAGAATGACCCAAAATTAGTGGATTTCAAAAAAAATTCCAATAAGATCGGATCAAATTTGCCTATGTTATCAAAAAATCGAATTTTTTAACTTGATGACGTCATTAGAATCCAAAAAATTTAATTTTGCTCTATCACATTCAAATTTTATCCAATTTTGATAAACCAAGTATGTAATCCTACTAAATTTGGGGCATACTTTTCAAATTTGTGATCAAAATTAACCTAGCTCTAATCAGTTTCATGAATGTGGAGTCTTGGTACCGGAATTAAGCAGATAAGTGATAGCTAGCGAAAAACTGACATCGCAGCTGAAAAAAATGACCCAAAATTAGTAGGTTTCAAAAAAAATTCCAATAAGATCGGATCAAATTTGCCTGTGTTGTCAAAAAATCGAATTTTTTAACTTGATGACGTCATTAGAATCCAAAAAAATTTAATTTTGCTCTATCACATCCAAATTTTATCCAATTTTGATAAACCAAGTATGTAATCCTACTTAAATTGGAGCCGCGGGACACTCTATAGACGCTCTAAATTCTGCATTTCTAAAAATAATATTTTTCGGTATTAAATTTGTCAACGTTGTTGTTATTCGATGGCGACGTGCATAAACGCATGTGATTTTATAACTATTTTTCGACAATAGTTGTCTAAAGAAACTGGTTGTGACCCTTAGTGATCAAACCAACAACGATTTCATTTAGTATATTGCCATTTTTATTCTTTGAAATTTACATGTTTTAAAACGAATTTCAAGAAAAGATTCGTAAATTATCGTTTTTAGCCTTGAGAATTTTTTAGTAATAACTAGTCAAATTGATTTTATAATAAGCAAAGTTGTAAAAAGCAAAGTTAGCATTATTTATTCTCTTAGACTAGAAAATGATGCCAAATGCCATCTTAATGAGTCTGGCATGGAAGAATTATGTTTTTTTGTACCCATATAAAGGCACAATGCTGCTGAACTGCATTTGCGAACGGCAAGTTGCTCCTCGAAGAGGATATCTTAAAAAGGGCCAATCTTAGATGGAGGGAGGAACGTACTTGTGATACCACAAGACAGATATGGTCAGAGTACAATCGCAGGCGTTCTGAAGATCTTATATCACTTCCAAGGCCCCCTGTTCGCAAAGTTGTTGCGGCTATTGCAGGATACTGGTTGGGCGGCAGGTATGCTGAACGCATGGGCCTGGCAGTGTATCACGACTACTGCAGGAGCTGTCACAGTGGTGAGGAGGAGGGGACAATGTCTCATCTTCTCTGTCACTGCCTAGCTCTTGTCATGAGGAGATGGAATTACTTGAGCCAGCGTCTCTTTGACGACCACTCCGACCTGGAGTCCGTCGATGTCAAAGCTCTCCTGCTGTTCTTAAACAGCTCTCCAAATGGTTCATGGAGCAGTGGCCGGGGATGGGCCAACCCTCATTCGGTATCACAACAGCTCTTATGGTCAAAGTGTGTCCCACCTCAGGACAGCCACCTAACCTAATCCATATAGGAAAATCTAGAATACTTGGGTCACTATGATTCTACCATAGCTATAAAATATAAATTTTTCTTCGAATTATTATAAAAATAATAAATTGGTTTTTGTTGACAAATTGTAATTTTTCCAAAGGCATAATATTTTTAAATGAGAATAACCTTCAAGTTATGGTTGCTGATATGAAAATTCATTAAATATACATTAACATATGTTACAAAAATTGAAAATTTACAATACTTGTAATACAAAAAGCATGAATCACATGATAAAGAAAAGTTATTGTTTTTTTTTTTTTTTTTTTTTTTGAAAAATTCGATATACCATTATGCAATATTTCATAAATTTTACATAACCATACTCAATAGTTTTACATAATCTACGTTTTAATCAAATTAAAGAAAAGTGTTTTTCGTTTCATCTTAATGTGGGGTACCCTAAACCTAAATGCACTTTATATAAATTGCACTTGATAACGACCGATATTTTAAAAAAAAGTGTTAAAGGCTGAAATTAATGTATTGAAAAGTATTGGATTCTTATATTAAAATTTAATCAACCACTGAAAAACAAGTGAAATTTACAAAATTTAAAAAACCCCCAACAAATGGGATTTAGTCCTTGGAAACCGATTTTTGGAAACTTAGCTATAAAATGTTCTCTATCAAGTCGGTTTGACCGATTAAGGGTTACGATGTCACTGAGAAACACGCGGACGTACAGATAAACACTTTAAACTTATAACACTCCTTCTTAAATCAATATCAAAGTGATGGTCAAGGACATCAGATGAGATGAAAAGGATACTTAGAGAACTATCATTTTTTAGTACAAATTTTTGGAAATATTTTAGGCGCTACGATGCCACAGACAGACACATACACATACCGGTCAAACGTATGACACCCCTTTATTTAGTTCGGGGGTTAAAAATTAAAATAATGACAACTTCATCCCGAAGTTGACCGTTTCATATTGAAATAAAGTAAAAATACTTTCAAATTGTCTAATGATTGAAAAAAGTACTGCTAAATATTTGTATTTACAATAGAATGAGATTGAATTTAAAACATAAATTCATTGATACAAAATCACTGAAGTTAAATAAACAAAATCATTACTTATATGAAAGAGATTGATTTTATTTTAAAGTCGTGCATTTTATTGTTAGAAAATAAAATTGTACTTAGTTGGAATATACTTATTTTACTCTTTAAGAACTAACATTTCTCTAAATCTGTAAAGGATTACTTTTCTACATTTGAAAATTGTGGGATACTGTCCCACCAATATATTCATAGAATGTTGTGGCTTCTATAACAAGAGAGTTTTGTTAAATTCGAATAATATTGAATATTGAGTGGTTATTTTCTTAAACGACTTTAACCTGAGTCATGCTGTACATAACACGATTGTATACAAATACCCTTCTTAAATACCAAGTAATGAGCATTTTTAGATTACTAGAACACATCCAACAATCATGCTCAAATATCCTTAAAAGTATTCTCATTTTCCAATATTTACAAATCGATTCAAAACTCTTAAAAATTTTATTTTTCAAAAACCTAATAAACTTCTGCTAATTATTACAAAAATAAAATACAGGTAATAAAAAAAAATTCACCGATAACGGATATCAATCAATTTTAATATCAGTAATTATTAATAGAAAATAATATTGCAAACTAATGCTCTATTTTTGAGCGGAAAAAAAATCGCTTCAATAAATATCAAAGTACGCATTAAATAGGAAATGGGACATTAAATAAAAAAACATGCTTTGAATTTTTTTTACACTTGCTGACTTGCTACACACAAAAAATATTGTCACCACACTTTCGTTTTTAAAATAAATATACGTCACTATATTTTTTATTAAAAACTCGTCACTTATTTATAAATTAGTTTTAATTAATTAATTAAAACCCCGTTTTAATTAATATTTTTGTGCACATTTTTTGAAACACACACAGGCAGCAGCATACAGAAATAAATAAATACACATTTTAACCTAGATCATAACTCTACTCCACTCAGTAGATGATGACCATGGACAGACCTGGTGCAATTGACTACTACCGCGGCCGGCACAATGTTTTGTTATTGTCATTTTACAAATCAGTTTAGTTATAGTATAGACAGAGTGCGCCTGCGATTGATATACAAGCACACCTACGGAAGCCTGAATGGTTCATGATCAAAATATGAAAAAGTAGTTCAACACTAGCTTATTTTTTAAATGTGTACTACCCACAAGTATAAAACAAACTTTCAAAAAGTGCCCTTGTGACTTGTGTTATGGAAACATGTATTTAGCGAATCTTTTTTTAATCTTCTTAGGGGAAAGGCTAATTAAAGCATTATTATACCATGTATATATGAAATATACATAGTATATTAAGTTTAGTCCCAAGTTTGTAACGCTTAAAAATAATGATGCTAGGAAAAAATTTTGTCATTGGTGTTCATAAAATCAACTAATTAGTCCATTTACGGTTGTCCGTCCGTCTGTGGACACGATAACTCAAAAACGAAAAAAGATATCGAGCTGATTTTTACAGCGTACTCAGGACGTAAAAAGTGAGGTCAAGTTCGTAAATGAGCATCATAGGTCAATTGGGTCTTGGGTCCGTAGGATCCATCTTGTAAACCATTAGAGATAGAACAAAAGTTTAAATGTAAAAAATGTTACCTTATCAACAATTAAACAACTTTTGTTTGAAACATTTTTTCGTAAACATCACTGTTTACCCGTGAGGGCGCCAATTAGGCGGAAATTTTATATATATATATATATATATTAAATATGTACTATACTTGATTATTAGTTGTGTATGTGTCACATGTTTGTATGTGTAATGTGATAAAGAAATCAACACTGACTATGCATGGTATTTCAACAATTAATTCAGTCAATTGTTTGTTTTCACTTGTATTTTTTAAATAATACTAATAAAAATTTTTGACTAACTACATAAGACAAATTATAAAACATTATCATATTATCATTAAATCCGGATACACAATTATTAATAATTCCAGACAGTTTCGATAGTGGCTAACTAAAGAATAATTATCACCGACTGACTTTTTCAAAAAGGTTTGTTTCCATAACCACAAGTCACAAGTTCACTTTTTGAAAGTTGGTGCACTTTTTCATAAATTGATCATGAACCATTCAGGCTTCCGTATACAAGCACACCACATGTATTGCGTTCTAAAATGTTGTACTCTTTGCATATACAACACTTTTTGTGATGTCTGACAAATCTTTTTTTTATTTAACTTTCAAGACTTAATGTTTACGTTTTTTTTATTATGTTTATATCGTAGTACATGATACATTGGTGTAGACTTATTTGAAAAATCTCTTTGTGATGGGGTTTGTTTTGTATACAATCGTTTTGATTGGATCGAAGTGCTTAGGGCGGGATAACCTATATTTTATAGTGGTCGATTCTTAGAAGATGAGCATAGTACTCCCGCGCATATTACATCATTGTCCTTCGTACCGCCACTCGATCAAAATATAGGGCAATCTAATATTCAAAATATGAGTATAGTAAAAAAAATTTTTTTTTCAAGTTAACGCTACATTTAACCCGGGGAAAGTTACTGTCTAAGTTTAATCAATAGATTTAGATAAATAGAACCGAAGATATTCGGAATAACCGAAACTTTTTTTTGGGAAAAAATTACAAATGTGTAAGCATGCGTATGATAAAAAGGGGGTAAGATTGTTTACTATCGAAGTGAATGGAATAATCACGTGGTTTTATTTATTTACATTTTGAATTTATTTACAGAATTATTTTCTGTTTATTCGAGCAAATATTTTTCTAAGAAATTCCGTGAAAACATCGAAATGTTTCTTGTATGGAATTTTGAACTATATTTAAGAAGTTATGAAACTGGAAAATATAAAATCCTTTTAAGAATTAAATACTTGTTGTCTAAACCACTACGCAGCCTAATGTCCTCTATTGCCCTTGGGAAATTTTGGCTAAAGCATTGTTCTTGGCTAAAATAATTTGTAGTTAGCGTTTTTTCTTTTAATTAATTGCAATAATGACATATTTTTAAGTCGTATTTCCTACGAAAGCTCATGATTTTCAGAAAAATGTTAGTTTTTTTATGAGAATCAACTTTCTAATTTATAGTGTTATTCTATCTCTTACAGTTTAGGATCTAAATTGGCTATTAAAGAAATGCGTAGAACTAGGTCTAATCTGACGTCAAAAGATGATGCCCCCCATCAAATTCTACAACTTTTATGTTATTTTTGTTTGGTTAATTACTAAAGGAGATATTACTCATTATAGACCCACTCAGTATATATTTTGATAACGACCCACTCTGTATATATTTTTAAGTATAAAATATTTCCTTTAATTTTATTTGACCATAGTGGATGGTTAAATTTAAAATATGTATTAATTTATTATTTATTATTAATTTATTTTGTTGAGAATGATCATTAAAAATTTAATACCTAAATTAGTTTTAATTTAGTTGTTTTCTAATTAAGTTTTATGGAAAAAGTTTAATTTTTCCATTTTAAACCTTATAATATTGGCGCCATTATTCAGACCATAATAATAGTAATAATAGCATATAGACGTTCAAGCCCCTTGTACCCTCCTTGGGAACAAATAGTCACCTGGATTCGAAGCTTATTGTAAAAGTGCTATTTTAAGCAAATGAAGCTATAGGGTGGGTCCCAGGATCGATAGCTTCAAAGTTTCAAAAACAAACATTCCATATTTCACTTAATATATTGCAGAACCGAATGCGTTCTACCACGAAAATACCCTTTATCTTTGTAACTGTACTCTAGTCAGTTTCAAACCGAACACAATCGAATTTTTATTTGATTATGTATAGCTTAGCCTCAAACCCTGCGCAAAATCACAGTAATCAAAGTGGATTTCGTAACCACTCATTTATTTGATAAAATACGGAACACATTGGTACATTCGCCAAATTTGGTACATCATGGATTCTAGGACTAATTATTCAGAAGTTGTATCTCTGGGTGATTAAACACAACTTAACTCGATCCAATATATTTTGATCCACATCTAAGCTGCAAAGTAAAGAGTACCACATGTATGTAATCAAAAAGTGCCCATTTTTCCACTGATGCTGGCGTTATCACATATTTTTTATTTATCTCGTGTTAAGATCTCAAAAACATTACGCAATAATAATGTATGCTAATTGAAATTATAAATGAATTCGTTTCGGATATGAAATAACATCCTGGATGTTTATAATCAGGTTGTTTTGAGAATTCATAGCTATTTGCATACATTGGCATGCATGCTTATTAATGTCTTTTATTTAAATTGAACGAATAGAATGTACTTACATTACCAGGAATTTAGCTTAAACCTTTTGCAAGTGAATGCCAATTATCTGAATAATTAACTTCTTTATCCCTGCCTATTATAAATGCAAAAGTAAGTATGTTTGTTTGTTACGCTTTCACGGTAAAACTAGCGAATGGTTTTTAATGAAACTGTACAGCAATATAGATCATACTTCAGAATAACACATGAGATATAATTTATAAAAATATATTAATAAACAAAAAAATTATTATTTTTATAAAAATACTCAATATAAAATATTTCACGGCCATCTTTTCTGATATACTCAATGAATAATTACGACTATTATACGTTTAAAAAAATAGAAAACCATACATATATTTTTACCAGTGTAAAACAATCCTTACCATTATTTCAAGTGTTATAGAAAGGGGATAATCGAGAGCAATCTTGATCAATCTTTACTTTTAAACCCAGCGAAGCGGATGGGTATCACTCTAGTCTTAAAATATTTACCAAAAAAACGCTGCTCTCACGAATTTTTGTAATTATGAGTAGTTTGTATTTAAGGAATTTAATTTATTTTCCTTTGAAAATAGATCCGTGTTCGAGAAACAAATTAAAGGATACAACGCTCATCCTTGTTTAGAATATAGTGCTTAATTAGATTAAGAGCACCTTTCACTTTGTTGTCAGCCCACCTTGTCTTAAATAAATACAGTGGAACCTCAGTAAGTTAAACTTTAAAAGAAACATCAAAAAGTTTCAGCTAGGTCATTTTTAACTAAAACAGAGTTTTATTTAAGGAATAATTTAAGTAAAAGCTTTTTGGTGAAGGAAATTACACTGAAGGGAAGTCATAGATTTCAATTAAACACTTTAAACTTACAACACTCCTTCTTAAATCAATATCAAAGTGATGGTCAAGGACTACAGATGAGATGAAAAGGATACTTAGAGAGCTATCATTTTTTGGAACAAACTTTTGGAAATATTTTAATTGAAATTGAAATATTTGAGTTGACTTTGTTCTTTAGTTGAATTATTGTTTTGAATTAACTAATTATTTTACCATTTCAATTTGCATAATGAATTGAGCCAGGTTTATTTGACCATTCATTTCCATAGTAATTATTTATATGTCAAAATTATATGTCATGGCTTTTCCAAACTGAATCGACTTTGAAGATCTTCGACAAATTTTTAGATTTTTCGGGTACACAACTCTCAGCTCGCACATGAAACATACCTAAAGACACTCTCCGTTAAATTACCGTTCAAATGAAACCAAAAAAAAAATTAAAATCGGTTCATCCGTTTAGGCGCTTCGATGCCACAGACAGACACACACACATAACGCTCAAACTTATAACACCCCTTTTTTAATTCGGGGGTTAAATATAGTTAAAATGGGTTAAGGCTTTAATGGTTTATATATGTGGTATGGGCAGCCTAACTAATCTAACCGTATCAATGTTTGAGTTATTGAGGTTTTACTGTATTATATAATTGATCATTTAATACAATTGTTTGTAATTTGTAATATAAAATTAACAAGCATATAATTACTTTACAATGTTTAATAAATAACATTTTTAAAACATTGAAGACATTATTAATATTTTGATGTATTACTTTTAAATATTAATATTACTTGCTAATAAAATAAATTTTTTTATTAATATTTAATAAAAAATGAATGGGTATACAAATACATATTAATTATTATTCAAAAGAATATAAATTATATTGACGTATTTATTATTATTATACCATGTATATATGAAATAAATCATAGTATGTTAAATTTAATCCCAAGTTTGTAACGCTTAAAAATATTAATGCTACCAACAAAATTTTGGTATAAGTATTCATAAAATCATGTAATTAGTCGAAAAACGAAAAAAGATATCAAGCTGAAATTTTTACAGCGTACTCAGGACGTAAAAAGTGAGGTCGAGTTCGTAAATGAGTAATGTAGGTCAATTGGGTTTCGGGTCCGTAGGACCCAACTTGTAAACCGATAGAGATAGAACAAAAATTTAAATGTAAAAAATGTTCCTTATAAAAAAATAAACAACTTTTGTTTGAAACAATTTTTCGTAAACATCACTGTTTACCCGTGAGAGCGCAAGTTAGGCGCAAATCATATGGTATGTATTATATGGGGATGTCAGTTATGTATGTGTAATGTGACAATGTAATCAACACAGTCTATACATGATATTTCAACAATTGACTCAGTTAATTGTTTGTTTTCACTTGTTATTATTATTATTATTGGTAAGCAATATTTATTAAATGTTTTAGCATTAATTAACTTTAATGTTTTGTTTTGTTATTGAAAGTTCCATATTGTTTTAGATTTTTTTGTTGTTTGCAAAACAAATAAATGATCATGGTCAAACTGCAGTACAATCACAGAAAATTATTTTACAGAAATACCTGTCAGATCAATTATGAGACCGTGGCACACGGCGGAAAAAATATTTTTTCGTCTAATAATTACTAATTATTAACGCTATCAAGCGGTCAAAATGTCCAACAAATTCCCTGTTGTGTTTTTTCAGACCGATAGCTTAAATATGGATGACATTATGCTCATTTGAAAACTTAGCACTTTCGATAAAAGTCATAGGGACGAAGTTTGGTAGGCTCGTCAAAAAGAAGCCACTCACAAAATTTCATGTATTAATTATTTAAAAATAACCCGTGGTGTCCCCCAGTCTAAAATCTGTTAGTTTTTATATAGATCTTAAATCATTTGGCAAGCTTTAATTTGAAATTCTCGTATTCTCGACAACCGTTAAGCTCTACAATTAATTCGTTAAATTAATTTCTAATTCTCAAGACAGTTCTAATTCCATAACAGTTGAAAATAAACCTTTGTAGCTGAAAATAGAGACCCAAGTACATGATATTAGTGGATTTTATTCCAATATAACTGAGAAAGAAAAAATATAAAAGTTTTTCATGTCTGCGGGTCGCCAAAATCCAAGGTCATGAATATCTTCAAAATCATTGTTTGCCGAGTGAATTAGAACAACTAATTGACTGAGCTGAACTAATTAGCTAATTTTATGAACACATCTACCCAAATGTTTTTCTTACAATCTATATTTCTAAGCGTTACAAACTTGGCAGTAAAATTAGTATACTTTGATATATATACAGAGTATAAATATCTAAGCGATATTTCAAACAAATGTATATAATTGATAAATTGATAATCAAAATTTATAATACAAAAAAGAGATTATCGAAGGTTGAACATTCTGTATTGCCTATAAATCAAACTGTTATTTCAGCAACTTTTACCACCTAGTGCTTTTTAAATGTATACATTATCCACACTTCAATCTCTCCTTCACTCTAGGTCAATTTATATTTACAAATAAACTTGACCTTTCAAACTTCTAATAGAAAATCGAATCTTATAATAAAGCTATGAATAGAAGAGTGTTGTATTTGACTTATATGCATTTTCATCACTTAAATGTAATACAAGTTGTCTAGCATATAAAAATGTTATAATAAAAATGATTCAAAATTAATGATTTTTTCTCAAGTTGACTTTCAAACTAATTTCAATTCAATTTATTAACTTCAATATAAAATTTAATTACATAATATTTTATCGACTTTCATTCAAGAATAAAATATAAATAGCGAATGAAAACTTTTGAGAATTTTAAAGACATTTTTATCACCTATAAAATTTTATTTAGACGATTTTATAGATTATACATATACATAGAAAATTTTTAGGGCTGACCATTAAAAATGTTGTTAACGAAAACTAGAGTCCCAATTATCAGTACCAAAAACCCTCGGAAAACGATTTTCGAGGTGAAATTTTGATTTTTAAAAACATTTTTTCATTATTACTATTTGGAGTGCTTTGGGGGTGTGAAAACTAGTCGTGATACACTGGGCAGTGTATCACAACTACTGCAGAAGCTGTCACAGTGGTGAGGAGGAGGGGACAATGTCTCATCTTCTCTGTCACTGTCCAGCTCTTGCCATGAGAAGATGGACTTACTTGAGCCAGCTTCTCTTTGACGACCTCTCCGACCTGGAGTCCGTCGACGTCAAAGCTCTCCTGCTGTTATTAAACAGCTCTAAATTGTTCATGGAGCAGTGGCCGGGGATGGGCTAACAATTTTTCGGTATCACAACGGACCCTATGGTTTCCCACCCCAGGACAGCCACTCTAACCTAACTTAACCTAGTAATGCAGAGGTTGATGCGGCTGAATGTTCCTGAAAGTCTAAGGAACACGTACAAACAAGAACAAGACCAGTTGAAATAAGACCAGTTCCACTATTTTTCACACACAGAAATGCAACAACTCCACTTTCTGCTGATAAGATTAAGATTATATGTGAAGACTAAACAGACAAAAATTCAAGTAAGCCCGATTCCAGTGTCGTGTCAGTACTAGGCTTAACTGTCTTTCAGTTAAACTAAAAATTACAAATTTAAAAGGAAGATATTTTGAAATTTTACATGTAAAAAATACCAGATTTTAATGGGAGACTAACTGTTTGCGAGTAAGTAAAAACCGGTGAGTACATTTTTACAGATTCCTATGAAGAGCATCTACAGACCAGCTTATCTTTTCTGTATCAGAGAGCGATTAGAAGAGATGTTATGTGATCGGTATGATGTTTCTCTCGACCAATTAACACCGATTTCAAGACTAATTTGTCGATTTTTTAGGCCTTTTAGGTAATTATTCCCAGAGGTCTACAATATATAGTGTACGATCGTTGACAGTTGATAATATATTAATTAATTGAAATAAATAAGTTTTCTTTTGAAATATATGGAATCATATTTTTGGATCCTTTTTTATTAAGGTGATCCCTACAGTATTGTAAGAAAGTTTTGGTTTATTGCATGGTATATACTTATAAACTAAATAGATATTTTGTAGTAGAGTAATGAGTTATTTTTGGCTTTACAATACCACGCAACTACAAAAATATATAATATATTCTGTGAAAGTGAGGCTTATAAATTTGGTAATTTAGATATCGCTCTTCAATCATCAATACTCTAACTATAGTCGTCTCTGTTCATCAAATGATGGATCATCGATGAACTCATAAATAACTTAAAATTTTGTTTTTATATCATTGACAATCTTATATTTTTATGGTATTATTATAAACTACAAGATAGTTTAAATATTTTAGATAGTTTTTTATCACACTCTTTAGATTTTTTGATATAGAAATATCCAATTGAAAAGTATAACTTATATGATTCACCAATTTGTCAGCCAACTTTGAACGATATAAAATAATAATAAAAAGCCCGATGAACTAGGAATTTTTTGTGATTTTTGGAAACTTGTTAATAAAAAAAATGAATTTATAAAGTTTTATTGAACCGTAGTATTATTAAATCCTTGCATATTTCCCTAAACAGAAATTGCTTAGTTAATTTTTTCAGTCATCTTTCTAGGATTTTGAAGTATTTGCATTTTAACGGTAGCCGTTGGGCCTGTGATCACTTTAACTATTTTCATCATGCTTCTGCTGTGCGTTCAGTATGTATACTCAATGTCACAAAAAATGCTCGTTTTAAAACATTCTAAGTGTTACTATTATAACATAACATATGATGCGTACGCTTAGAATGTTTTAACTGTGGCACTTTTTTTGACAGTGAGTGTACATGTACTTTGAGAATATTTCGTAATTTAAGAAAAAAACTTCCGGTTCTGTTATAACATACTCGTAAACGATTATGTATTCGCCTAGATGATAATTTTTAATTTTAAACATGTAAAATAATTGTTTTTTTTATTATCTATTGTGTGAGACTGAGTACATGAGTTCATAGTTTATACTGGAACAATAAAAATTACTGCATAATAATTTAATTGTAGAAACGTACGACTGACTGACTATGTTTTAATTAAAAATATATGATAATTATTATTATAAAACTTTTATGATTTAAGTAATAGGTGACCACAATAAACCATTATTAATACAGCAGTGCGATCACTGGTCTACTATCAAATACTTATTTATTAAATAAAATGGAAATTTTTATACATCGGTAACCAAACAAGATATTTATAATTGAAATTATTAACATTTTTCGTGTAGATTATGTTCCGTTTGTGGTTTTTCCCATAACTTATTAAACAAATATTGGAAAGGTTTTTGCAGGGTCGTAACGAGGGTACATAGCGCCGGTGGCAAGTATTTAGGGTGCGTCTTATATATATATCGGGATCGGCTCTAACGAATTTGATAAAAATTCGTATACTGATAGTATTTAACATAAAACTAAAGGAAAAATTGGGGAGAGTAGCCATAATTGTGTCATTTTACCTTTAAGAGTCTGTTTAATTGATAAACATTGAAAATTTGTGATCAAAATTAACCTAGCTCGAATAAGTTTCAAGAATGTCGAGTTCTGGTTCCTTATTTAAACACATAAGTGATAGCTAGCGAAAAACTGACATCACAGCTGAAAAGAATGACCCAAAATTAGTGGGTTGCACAAAAAATTCCAATAACATCGGATCAAATTTGCTTATAGTACCAAAAAAATCGAATTTTTTAACTTTATGACGTCATCAGAATCCAAAAAATTTAATTTTGATCTATCACATCCAAATTTTATCCAATTTTGATAAACCAAGAATGCAATCCTACTAAATTTGGGTCATACTTTTCAAATTTGTGATCAAAATTAACCTAGCTCTAATAGGTTTCAAGAATTTGGAGTTTTGGCCCCGGAATAAGTGCATAAGTGATAGCTAGCGAAAAACTGACATCATAGCTGAAAATAATGACCCAAAATTAGTGGGTTGCACAAAAAATTCCAGTAACATCGGATCAAATTTGCTTATAGTATCAAAAAATCAAATTTTTTAATTTGATGACGTCATCAGAATCCAAAAAGTTTAATTTTGATCTATCACATCCAAATTTTATCCAATTTTGAAAAACCAAGTATGTAATCCTACTAAATTTTGGTCATACTTTTCAAATTTGTGATCAAAATTAATCTAGCTTTAATAGGCTTCAAGAAATTCGAAAAATACATTTTCAACCCCCGTATTCTTAGATTACTTAAGACAACAATCACCCACAATCACAATTGCTCTGTGATGTGTAGTTTTGGCTAAAAAATGAAATATAGAGACTTACACGTCCATTTATATATTATAAGATAAAGATAATTTAATTTTTTAAATTACAATTATTATAGTAAAATATTTGACGATATTAAATTGATAAGTGAACTAAATATATTTAAAAATAAAATAATAATTATATTAAAGAGATAAAATCAATGAATTTATAATTTAAAATAAATAAATTATCTATCACACAATAATAAATAATTTAAATTATGACTAAATTGTATATCACAAGGTAAATTAACTTGTGACTAATAATTACCATAATAAGGTAGTTCACACGTATCACGCACTTTTCAATTCTTAATAAATATTCGGCTTGGCTAATTATGATTTAAAATCTTTTAAGGTAGTACTATCGATAATAGACTTCGCATTCAGAATTTAATGAAACATGGCATAGTTGTTCATTATTATATCATAATTAACCAGTTAAATTTTTTAGGGGCCTTCAGAGAACTGAAAATCTGAACGTCCAGTTTTGTGAAATAAAATAAAATCTGTGATTTCCCATAAGGATCAATGTTAAAATATCTTTTTTTCAGTTCTCTGAAGGCCCCTAAAAATTAAACTGGTTAATTATGATTTAATAATGGACAACTATGCAAAGTTTCATTAAATTCTGAATGCAAAGTCTATTTCCGATAGTACTACCTTAAAATTAAGGAGAACAGATACGTTGCATTATTCAGTTCATGTTATTACGTTCTACAGTGGCAAATCTAAAGACCTATTAAATAAAAAAACTAACCGCTTGTCGAATAAACAAAAAATTCTCAATAACCAAAAAGAAGCTTATAAATTATGTGGAGTGAAAAATTTTATACTTACTTTGCTGTTGAACTTGTGCTGCACGCTGTAACAAAAAATTAAAATTAATTATACAAACAATTACAATATGATTATAAATAAGCAACATAGGTCTAGTTAAATTGGGTCTTTTTTTCAGCTTGATATCTCTTTTCGTTTTTGAGTTATCGTGTTTACGGACGAAAATCGTTTTTGTCGGTTTTTCTGGATTTTAAGCGGTTAAATGAAAAATAAACAATACACTTAGATAGACTATTTTAAAAAAGACATTTCAACGGTTCAAATGAGTCCAAGGAGAGTATGAAAATCGAAGTTTTTTTCGTTGAAAAATTATCAATTTTAACGGAAAATTTGAAAAATCTCTAATTAAAAATTGTTTTCGGTTTCATAAAAATTCTATAATATCTCAAGAACTACTCGACCAGTCGTCAAATGGAATTTATCGAAATTGGAGATAAAACAAATTTCTCGATTTCTTACAATTTTCTTAAAAAATCGAGAAAAAGCAAAAAAAAATTTTTGTTTTGGAATTTGATGAAACTCGGTGGATGGGGTAGTTTTGATCCAAAAAGTATAAAAATCAGGTTAATTTAATGATTATATGCAGAGTTTCTGAGATATCACAATATTTGGATCGATTTTAGTCCGTATCTCAAAAACTATTCGACCAGTCATCGAATTTTGTACTTTTAGGGTCAAAATTACCTTATATATTAAGTTTTATTGAAATTCGAGATAAAAATAATTTACCATTTGATTTGTTGACACTGTTATATTTGTAACAAGCATTATACATCCAAAATAAAATAAAAAAACTTGTAAAATAAATTACTACTGAATTAAGTAATAATATTAATTAACTAATTATTACTTTATTTAATCATTTTATTTAACAAATATCACTTATTTATAATTCCTTTTATAAACAAAAAAAATCTGTTCAAACTCTTCTTAATTGGATTGAAACAAAAAACTAGTCAAGAAAGATATTAAATGGACACAAATAGGTCTAGGACCAAGTGACGTATTTGACAGTCATTTCAGAACGGATGGAAATTTGAGTGGCTGTTGGTACGAGTACTGGCAACATTTTCGAAAGTTTATTTGATGACTGTTGAATTAGATCTGATACCGGTTGTGATAATTGGGTATTCTACTATTTTTGAAAAAGTATTTCAAAATGTTGGTTTTGCTAAAAAAAAGCCATCAAAAATTTAATTCGGCAAATTTCCACACGCTTTCTTGCCAAAAACTTAAATTTTAAACCTTTTTTAAACTGTCAAAAACGCAGGCATCCAATTTGATGACGTAATGTGGGTATCACAATATGAAATAACACAAATAAGTTTGACAGATATATTCATAGACATCTGATTATATAATAAATATAAATACTTATTATCTATGTATATATTATACCCAGCCGTCTACACTGAACTAACTGAAGGTCTATGGCTCATACCGCTATGACACCACAGAAAGGCTTACCCGCATTTAAGGTCACGTGATATACAGTTTAAAAATTACGATTTTTAATTTTAAAATTATAAAAGAAAAATGTGCTTTAATGACTCCAAATCAGAACAGATTTGGTGCAGACTACTCCGTACTCTCAAACGGCAAGGTTACTGCATTAAATCTTACATTGTATTCAATAAATTAAATATACACCGATTTTAATCTTGCCACGTAATTAGAAACTTTCCAGAATATTCCGACCATCAAAATTTTCCTATAAGGAAAAAAAAAACACAACAACATCTCAATTTTCCAGTCGTTCTAAAATGACTGCCAACTCCTAAACTTGGCCCTAGATCTAACACATTCTTTTAATTCATTTCACAAATATTGATTGATTGAAACGATTAATTAAAGTAAAACAACATCACAAAACTAATCACAAAGGTATAACCTTTATTTATTATTAAACCTATCAATTTAACCTTTTTGATTACACGTTTTGCTTAAATAACACACATGAGTTGATTACAGAACACGAGGTAGAATTTTCTTTTTTTTCGTTTCACATTTTTACTCAAAAAAAAAGAGCAATTAATTTATTGTTTGTTATAAAAAGCACTTGTTAATCTTTTCTGACTGAAATAATTTTTATACATATTTGTTTGTTTTGTGGTAATGAGGATTTGATTTCAATGGTGACGACATTTTTAATAGGGGACAGTGTAATACCAAGGGTCAAAAATTAATATTTATGTGTGAATACAGCAACAAGTTCAAATTAATGAAAAATAGAAATACTAGTCGTAAAAATACATGTGATGATAGCTCGTTGTATTTAAATCATGTAGTTAAAGATAACATACTCAAAGATAACTGATATTCCCATATAATACATACTATATAATGTTATAACCTAATTTGCGCCCTCACGGATAAACAGTGATATTCACGAAAAAATGTTTCCAGCAAAAGTTGTTTATTTTTTTATAAGAAACATTTTTTATATTTAAACTTTTGTTCAATCTCTAACGGTTTACAAGATGGGTTCTACGGACCCAAGACTCAATTGATTTATGTTGCTCGTAACCTCACTTTTGACGTCCTGAGCACGCTATAAAACTTTTAGCTTAACATCTCTTTCGTTTTTGAGTTATCGTGCATACGGACAGACAAGTGGACAGAAAATCGGAAATGGACTAATTAGGTGATTTTATGAACACCAAAATTTTATTCGTATCAATATTTTTCAGCGTTCCAAGCTTGGGACTAAACTTAGTATACTTTGCATATTACATATATGCATGGTATAAAAATTGTTCAGTTCATTGTAGGGAAAAGTTCAGTTCATTGTAGGGAATAGTGGCGTATTAATTACCGTTGATCATTGGTACAATACGTTGTTTGATCCAAAGTACATGACGGTGTATTTAAACTTTACCTTCTCAACATTTTATGCTATATTTTAAACTGTAAAATATAGCATAACCAACCAATAAGCGGTATTTTAGGTAGAATTTGATTTAGATCACAATCAAATCAAAATTGTTGATTAGATGTTGTTAATTTTTGAAATAAAAACAAATGCACAGGGTAATATCTCTCACGACTTTTTGCCAATAAGAATACCTTTTATAGGTTTTACACTTTACCCTATTATTTTGAGATTAAAAAAAAAACTTTTGTTCGAATAATACAAAGCATACATAATTATTAGTCTGTGTCATCCAACAACCAGAATCCAGAGTGCGGCGTATTCTATATTGAATATATTGATATGTATATAATCATCGCTATCGGGCTTGTAAATCGAATCCACGTGTGACATGAGTCAAACTACATTATGTAGAGATATCAATAAATAAATATGTTACTGTGATTAGATTTATTTATTTTCAATTATTTAGTAAACAAGTTTATTTATTAATAACTTTTAAATAAATAAACATATGGAATTAAAAACTTGATGGTTTTAATTATATTTAAGTTATTATTGTTAATAATTATTTAATCTTTATTAAGGTAGTACAAGCGCCAAGGCAAGTTTAAGGTTTGTGGGTGAAATTATTTGTACCTTATTTTCAACTTTGATAATCAATTTTTATTTTAACTTAGTGAATGTAGACGAAAAATAAGAAACAATGATTATTTCCGATTTTCTTGTATAGTTTATCACGTGTTTCCTTGATTTTTTTAAAAATTTATATAAGTTAAAGCCACTTGTGGTACTACAAGACAGATATGGTCTGACTACAATTGCAGCCGTTCCGAAGTTCTCATATCACTTCCAAGGGTCTCTGTTCGCAAAGTTGTTGCGGCTATCACAGGACACTGGCTGGGCGGTAAGCATGCTGAACGCTTAGGCCTGGCAGTGTATCACGACTACTGCAGGAACTGTCATAGTGGTAACGAGGAGGAGACAATGTCTCATCTTCTCTGTCACTGTCCAGCTCTTGTCATGAGGAGATGGACTTAGCCAAACTCTCTTTGACGACCTCTTCGACCCAAAGTCAATCGACGTCAAAACCCTTCTGCTGTTTTAAAACAGCTTCAAATTTTTCATGGAGTAGTGGCCGGGGATGGGCCAACCCATTTACGGTATCACAACGGACCCTATGGTCTAAGTGTGCCCCACCCCAGGACAGCCACTCTTCTAAAATTGATCCAAGAAATCTTTCAAATTCCTATCTTATGTCCTGTAATATTAATTTGTAAGGATTCTTTTAAAATACAACTTTTTTGCAATCTAAAGTGACGGCAGTGTCAGTCCCGATTTATTTCTCTAACAAATTTGATTCTTAAATACTAAGGTTCATTATTTTACCATTTTCCAATAATTTTAATGGTTTTATGTAACGCGTCTTCTTTTTGCATGTAGTGTCAGTCACATTTGCATTTTGTTAAAAAAAAGCATTTATCATAAAGTTTTATGAGCACATTTTTACTACAGAAGGCTAAATATAGAACCAACCATAAAACTATACTTAAACTTAAACCGTTAATATCCATAAAAGTATTCATAATATGATGCAAAATAATTGAAGTGTCAGTCACATTTTGAATCACCTATTTACTTAAAACGGAAAATTAAAATTGAATATGAGTTTTGATAAATACTAAACCTACATTTTGATGTTGTACAGCCTGTACTAAACGTAATCCACTTAATTCTAGTGAACGTGCGTCCAATGATCGACTTCGTGGTTTATCAAATAATTCATCTTTTTTCGATCCATTTTTAATCCATCGAAAATAAGAAGACATACTTTTATATGTTAACACTTCACTAGTTTATTTAAAACTAAATTCACTTCACAGCACTTTTAGTAAATATCACATTTTCTTTCTTAAATTATCACTTTTTCAGGTACATACCATTACGATTCATTTCTATATGCTTTTTTACGAATTCGAAAGTACATAAATGACTAGCAGACTTCATAAATTATACATTAGGCACGAGTAGTCTCACAGTTTATCTAGTTAGAAGAAAACTTTTTATTTAAAACATTTTTTCGAAAATCTTTAGCTTTCGAAGGAAATGCGACTTAAAAATATGGCATTTAATCGAAAGAAAACGCTCTAACAACAGAAAAATACTTTAGCAAAAAGTTGTCAAGGGAAATAGAGAACATTCGCCTGTGTCAATGACTTTGACCTGAAATTATAATTTCTAGGTCATTTGACCTTAATCTTTAAGAAAATTGACCTGAGCTTAAAAGTTATTAGCACAGACAAACGACCTTTACTGTCCTTGATAACTTTTGTCAAAAATTTTTTTTCTAAAGCTAGCCCATTTTCTTTTGATTTAAACATTTACGTAAAAAAAGTTCGTTTTTTAATGGCAATCAACTTTTTTATAATTTCTTCTGTGTCTTTTATCTTTTAGGATATAAATTGACTATTAAAGCAACTTGGAGAACTACGTTCTATTTGATGTCAGAACATGATGTCCCCTGAACCAGCCCTACCCCCAAATCAAGGTAGAGCGAGATACTCTTTCGGTGATTTTTTCTTCAAAAAATTAACTTGTATTTCAATAATCAATACTTAAAATGCGAAATTGTTTTTCGCACAGCGCCTAGAGCACCCGCTCCACTTGCTCTACTCTTGGGCCGGTGCTGGATGTTTCCCATCAAATTCTGCAACTTTTACTTAAGTTACTCTATATGCTTGAAGCAACTTTAGCTGCAGTGCATAGATGGCTTTATATCTATAATTAAACTGTCTAACTAACCATAAGGCATGTCTAAACTTTTGAACAATCGCGATACATATTTTCACAACAGTTACATACATTAAAGATAAAAATTTTTTTTTTCAAAAATGGCCTCGAACTGAAGGATAAACAATAAATTTATGTAAGCAAACAAATAATATAAAATAAATAGTAAATAAATTTTATAAAGAATAATTAATGGCATAATGAATTTATTAAATAGTCATTCATACTAATTATTGTAAGAAGTTAAGCAGTAACTTGAAGAGTACGCAGTATGCAGAGCACTCATTACCTATAAATGGTTAAAACTACCTTCTTATAATATTAAAATCACTAACAAAGTACACATCAATGAAACGACGGTACAGGCAGATTTTAAACGAATCATAAAAAGTGATCGATCCAAATTGAGTTATCTGGTGAAACCAAATGTAAAAGATTATGGACTTGTGTGAGTTAAGTTTGCAAAAAGCGAGGACTACATTTCATTTGTCAATTGATTCTTGTTCAGTAAAGCTGAAAACTCAAGGCAAGTAGGAACACCAACAAAGCGACGGGCAGGGTCGTTTTTAACCTTATAGAGGCCCTGGGCATATAAGGATCACATGACTCCCTTTTTAAATACTCTTCAATTTGACAGATAAATCGAAAATGCACTCCATTTTTTATTTCTATGGTCACGTTATTACTGACAAACATAAAAGAGTCAGGCTTTTTCGTGTTAAAGTATAAATAATCAAATGTATGCTTAGAAAAATGAGATAGTGGAGTTAAATCAGAAGAAAATATATATAAATAAACGAAATTTTCTTATGTGGTCAGAGGAAATACTTTATTGATTCACAAGACGTATTTACATGCCCATAAAGTAGCTGTTCAGCAAACTATGGCTCTAGGTCTAATTTTATGTTTGAATAATAAAAGTATAATGCAAGATGTTTTATTTGAAAAATTCGCTGGACCCGTCTGCCACGTTTTCTAACTTCACTCATTTAAAATCACCCGTTATTTTTAGAATGTTACAGGTGACATGAGTAAATACGATAATTGACTTGACAAGGTTTACAAACTTGACTTGTTTAGTACATATTAGCCAGAATGAAACTAGTTTGCAGGTGACCAAATGTCTGAGATTGTATCTAAACTCTAAATGTCCAATTGTACATAAACAGCTTCATCGCACACACTTATTTGACTGTCTACAAATTATAATGTTAAACAGAAAATAGGATATTTTAAGCCTTTGGGTTAGCAAAGAGATGAGGCTAATCTGGTAAGCAGAGATAACAAAATATATCAAGATAATTACTACTTGGTAATCGAAATACGTATTAATACAAAAATGATCTAGGAAATTGTGGCAAAAATCGAGTTTTATCTAATGCGATAGATTACGACAATTGCGATCGTCTATAAGGGGTATTAAGTACCGATAAACTCTTTTACATAAATTGTGAATAACAAAATTAAAAATTTTTGAACATTTTGTACCCGGACATAGTTTTCATTCATTATGTAAATTTTCATGTACCCGGTAGAAGGAAAAATAAACTAAAAATATATCATTTTATATTTATTTTCATATTTATAACTACTTTGATCTTTTCTATCACTTGTGTTTACAAAATAAACAGCTCCAACCATATGTGTTTTTACCCGACTGTCAAGGAGTGGTTATGTTTTTCGCGCGTTTATATGTATGTATTTATGTATATTTGTATACAGTCAAACCTGGGTAAGTGAGAAACCTCTATAAGTGAGAGTAATAGTCACGATCCGTCATTTTAAGAGAGAGTCGTTTTTCCCTCAGGGACCTCCGTAAGTGAGACTGCTACTTATCTATACCTCTATAAGCGACAGTCGAGCTTTATTTATTTATATTATTTAGGAGGAACTATAGTAGCTACATTCGTACTTGCTGTGACTTGTTATTGTTGCGTACCTCTGTAAGAGAGAAACGTTACCCATGTACCTGAATTAGCGAGAAACTCGGGTTAGTGAGAAACCTCTATAAGCGAAAATGAGATTGTGCTCCCTTGAACTTTCGCTTATCCAGGTTTGACTGTATTTGTTTGTAAATTTCTTTATTATCTCCTATCCTTCAAACAACGCCATGGATTTCGACTTTATTGGTATCGTTATATTCGTCATAAAAAGCCAAGTGTTATCCAAATAAAGGAAATTACAAAAATTAATTGTTTAAATTTAATTAGGAATAATAAATTGGATTAAAAATTTTAATATATTATAATTTAAAGCCGGGACACGAAAAAGTCTACAATAAAAATTATTGGGACGATTTGAACCGGTTTATATTTTAATCGGCCCTAACTGTTAAAGTTGCTATGTACTGGACTTGTTTCTTTCATTTCAGATTTAATTTAACACAGTCGGGTTTTTATTTTTTAAATTATCTATTTTTATACCTAATAAAAATTTATTTTAAATTTTATAAAAAATTTAAAAATACATAAATAAAATTTTCCTAAAAGATTGTTTATGTTTATTCTGCAAAATAAATACTAAAAATTTATTTAATTTTTATTTTTAATTAAGTTCCCGTTTTAATTTGCCAAAAGAAATATATCCTAAAATTCTAAAAAAAAAAGTAATTTGATATCTTCATACTTTAAAATATTGCATTTTCGTTTATAACGCCTAATTTTTTGCCTCTTCGAAACGAATGATTCTTCAAGGAAGCAGATTATTGAGAGATTATTTATTATGAATGCGGAGATAAATTAAATGACGTTAATGTAATACACGACGTAAAAAACAAACGGTTGCGTTATCAACACTTTCTATACATGGTATTTCAATAATTAACTTAGTCAATTCTTTGTTTTTACTTGTTTTATAAGCATGTTTTGTGCTAACTAACAACATCAAAGTGATTAACATTTTTATTAATTATTAATTTAATTTCTTAGAATACGATACCTTAGACATATTTCTTTGTTTATGGTATAACATTTTATACCATGTGTGTTTGTACCATCTAGGCATATACATATCTGTAGTATGACAGAATACATTCGTTTAGTAATGCATCTAAGCGAGAGGTATTATATACATGTATTGAACATTAGTTGGAAGACGCTTGGAGAGTGGGTCTATTACAAACTATTTGTATGCAACAAAACTCCCACTCTCTGCATGCATGCAACAGAAGATCTGTCGTATCGCATCTGTAGTCTTACAACAAATGTATATAATACCTCTCGCTTAGATGCATTACTAAACGGATGTATTCTGTCATACTACAGATATGTATATACCTAGATGGTACAAACACACATGGTATAAAACTTTAAATAATAAATAACTCATGTGCTTAATAAAATTCTGTTTACAGCAGTTTATAATTTGCATATTAAAATTCTTTTCAAATATGCCAAACGGATTTAATTATTAACAGGTTGAGTTTGTATTTGTACAAAAACAAACGTAAGAACGAACATTACTTATCACAGAGGTCTCTTTAAACTTTTTTTCTTTAAACTTTTGTTCTATCACTAACGGTTTACAAGATGGATTCTATGGACCCAAGACCTTGACCCAATTTGCTCATTTACGAACTCGATCTCACTTTTTACGTCTTACGCACGCTATAAAAATTTCAGTTTAATATATGTTTTTGTACTATCGTATTTATAGACAGACAGACAACCGGAAATGGACTAATTAGGTGATTTTATGAACACCTATACCAAAATTTTGCTGATAGCATCAATATTTTTAAGCGTTACAAACTTGGGACTTAACTTAGTATACCTTGATATATTTCATATATACACATGGTATAATAAGTGTGTGTAGTAAAGTTCTTGTCGTCGACTTCGACTCAACTTAACTCGTTAGCCTAATATCAAATTTGGTTGGTAAATTTTTGTTATCACATTTTTTTTTATAATAATATGACGTAGTATGTAGAACGTGTGTAATTTAAATATGTTTGTTATAAATTATTATAATTTTATTTTTGTAAATATTTATAATGGTGGTTTATTAATTATTCATAATTTTTTTATGACTAAAAAACATTTACCTAATGACATTACAACAAACACTGTAAAATCTATAATTAGTTACTAAATTTATGTTTATTAAATAATCACGTACAAAATTTAGGTACTTGGCTCCCATTTTTTACATAGGAAAAATTGCAAATTAAAAATTTCATAGGTCACTAACGCGCCTCCCAACCTCCCAGCCAGGTTGTCGATTTCACCATACACAAATTCGCAAGTTACCAACTTTAATATTTTCAATGTATACTCAATGTCACAAAAAATGCTCGTTTTAAAACATTCTAAGTGATAACATAACATATGATGCGTACGCTTAGAATGTTTTAACTATGGCACTTTTTCTGACAGTGAGTGTACCTCAAATACGTACTCAAAAAAGCCACTCAGCTTTTTATATATTTCTACTGGTCTAGTAACTAATACGTGGTTGATAATATTTCAGAATATAATTCGTACACAAAAAAATTTAATCCACCTACACAATAATTCTGATAATAAAAATAAGTTGAATATTTTATGATAATAATATATAATTATCATAATTCATTTACATCATTCATATATACCTACATATAGTTCAATTTAAAAACTTTAATAAATGTTAATTAATTTATTTATACTTATTGTTTATAAAACAGCAAAGTGCAAAAAGGTCAAAAGGTATTTAATACCGTAAACGTTATAGTTTATGTGTTCCTGGTAGTGATATAATACAGTACTGATAACTGATAGTGTTACTACTGATAGAGAGGAAATGATGTCAAATGTTATTTTAAAAACGTAATCATTTTAATTAAAATGTTTCAATTACACACGATTTACAGACAGTCCTGTTAAGGTAGTACTATCGATAATAGACTTCGCATTCAGAATTTAATGAAACTTGGCATAGTTGTCCATTATTATATCATAATTAACCAGTTAAATTTTTAGGAGCTTTCAGAGAAATGAATTTACTAGAATTAAGTCGCATTTGTCGGGGTTTTTTTTTAAATTTTGTAAATTTCACTTGTTATAAGACAGGTGTTTATCATTTAACTCAGTAATAAAGTGTGTATCTCTTAGGGAAAAAAATTCTTCACTATTAGAGTGCAATTTCTTTTAAATCATTCATTGTCTGGTTGTCTGTCTCTTGGAAGACATATACTTGAGAAAGAGAATAGAGAAAGTTGAAAAAGAAAAAGAAAAAACCAGAGCACATTTTTGCATGTAAGTTACATGTAAATACGTGGAATAGTATATCAAGTGAATTGATATACCTGATGTTCAGTTTACATTTAGGCATGGGCCTACCACGAGTATGACAGAATAAATGCGTTAAGCAATGCATCTAAGAGGTGTTATAGACATGTATTGAAACTTCGATACGCGTTGAGTTAGTTGCAAGAGGCTTGGAGTTGTAAGACATACCAAAATTTTGTTCGCAGCAGCAATATTTTTAAGCGTTACAAGCTTGGGCCTAAACTTGATATATATTACATATATATAGGGTTAAAGGACGAATGCCAGACCAACAGCCGAAATCCAGGCCATGAACACAGATTTAAGTTTTCCACTAGTTTAAGTGATTTCCAAAGTTCAAAGCTTTCACTCTTTTATCTGGGCTTTATCAAATTTTATAAAAATTAATAGATACTTCTAATCTATTTCTATGTAACCATAATGTACCACAGCGAAGAGTGGCAGGGTACAGCTAGAATTTTTGTCCTAAAATTAGCATTCCGTACCAAAATAATAAAATCGACGAAATTGTGAACAAAAGGAGGATAAGTGACGGCATATGAAGTGAAGGTTATAACACAATCATCTTTGTATTTAAAAATAAAATTACCCAGCGAAGCGGATAATTCTCAGTTAGTTCTCTATAATTCTTAAACCTATTTGGAAAATTTTTTTAAATTGACTTTGTGGAAAAAGCACAAAGATTGATGTTATTTTTAATCGTAAAACTTATAATACCCTTATATAATAAATGATATAGAGGGTACATAAAACACAATGAGGAAATAAAAAGATGACCTCGAATTAATATGTTTTAGTTTATGTTGTTACAATCTAACAATAAACACGTGATAAGACCACAACAAAAAGATTCAAACAATATCAAATTAAACTTCATGATACGATAGCATAACAATTAAACAAAATAACTGACAATAATTAAAAACAATTAATTTATTAAAAAAATGTGGTATACTCAATACGAAATTATAATAGTATAATCATCTAAGGGCTTCACCTACCTCGGGATCTAATTCAACTCGGAACAAGCTGAATATTTGTACAAACCTTTATTTTGATAGTACCTACAAATGTTGCATCAAAAGATCACGTCCTTAGATATGCAAGGTCAAATGTAGCAAATATCAGTTTTTGAGAGATTTTTTGAGAACAAAATTAACCTAGCTGTAATAAGTTTTAAGAATGTGGCCCTAAATAAGCAAATAAGTGATAGCTATCGAAAAACTGACATCACAGCTGAAAAGAAAGACCCAATATTAGTGAGTTTCATAAAAATTCCAATAAGATCGGATTAAATTTGCCTATGTTATCAAAAAAATCAAATTTTTTAACTTGATGACGTCATCAGAATCCAAAAAATTTATTTTTGCTCTATCACATCCAAATTTTATCCAATTTTGATATACCAAGTATGCAATCCTACTTAATTTGGGTCATACTTTTCAACTTTTTGATCAAAATTAACCTAGCTCTAATAGGTTTCAATAATGCGGAGTCCTGGTGTCGGAATTAAGCACATCAGTGATAGCTAGCAAAAAAACTGACATCACAGCTGAGAAGAAAGACCCAAAATTAGTGGGTTTCAAAAAAAATTCCAATAAGATCGGATCAAATTTGCCTATGTTATCAAAAAATTGAATTTTTGAACTTTATGACGTCATCAGAATCCAAAAAATTTCATTTTGCTCTATCACATCCAAATTTTATCCAATTTTGATAAACCAAGTATGTAATCCTACTAAATTTGAGTCAAACTTTTCAAATTTGTGATCAAAATTAACGTAGCTCTTATAGATTTCAAGAATGTGGAGTCCTGGTCCCGGAATTAAGCACATAAGTGATAGCTAGCGAAAAATTGACATGACAGCTGAAAAGAATGGCCCAAAATTAGTGGATTTCAAAAAAAATTCCAATGATATCGGATCAAATTTGCCTGTGTTATCAAACTAATCGAATTTTTTAACTTTATGACGTCACCAGAATCCAAAAAATTTAATTTTGCTCTATCATATCCAAATTTTATCCAATTTTGAAAAACCAAGTATGTAATCCTGCTAAATTTGGGTCATGCTTTTCAAATTTGTGATCAAAATTAGCGTATCTCTTATAGGTTTCTAGAATGTGGAGTCCTGGTCCTGGAATTAAGCACATAAGTGATAGCTAGCGAAAAACTGACATCTATTCGATTTATTTATTCGACTATTTTGTATTTATTTAAAAATAATAAGACAACAAATGAAACGCATTGTTCATGATTGATAGGTTGAATTAATCATCTCAAGTGGCAGGGTCATCTTAAGAGCTTAGATTAATGTGACTGAAATAGATGCGGTAACAGTTAATTTTTTTGTTACACATCTTAAATTAGAACTTATGTTATGATTGACAGTTTTTATTTGTCAACTAGCAGATATCCGCCCACTTTGCTGGACAATTTCACTTTTTAAAACAAAGACTATCACGTTATAGCCTTCACTTATCCTCCCTTTTGTTCACAATTTTATGGATTTTAATTTTTTGACCATGATACTTTCTATAGGTCTAATCATTAAATTCACCTGGATTTTATACTTTTTGGATCAAAATTAACCCATCCACCGAGTTTCATCAAATTCCGAAACAAAATTTTTTTTTGCGTTTTTCTCGATTTTTTTAAAGGGGTAACCATTAAAAAAATTGCAAAAAATCGAAAAATTTTTTATTATCTCCAATTTCGATAAAACTTAGTATAAGGTAATTTAGACCCAAAAAGTACAAAAATCGGGTGCATTTGATGACTGGATGAATAGTTTTTGAAATACGGGCTAAAATCAATCCAAATATTGCGATATCTCAAAAATATATGATTAACTACCTATTTTTCATTTTTTGAAGAAAAAAAAATCACGAAAATATTCAAGTCATGTAAATAATTTTTTTTCTATGTTTTAAAATTTTAAACAGTTTTAAACACACTTCAAATGGCCATGATATTAGTTGGACTTTTAAATTGAAAACAAATACTAGCTAAATGATTATTCAGAATTAATTTTCCCGTGTTTTTGTATAAAATATTTAACCTTCAACTTTGAATTAATCAATATTTTTGTAAACAGAAATAGTAAATTTTTTCGGATTTTTTTGCATAAAATATTTCTATTTCTATCCCACAATCCTTTGAATTGAGTAAATTATTAGATTTCCACTTGAATAACCTACAAACACCCGGAAATTGTAATTTATGTTTTAGTACATTATTGTGAGCATGAAAATTTCAAAAAAAGTTTTTTTTAACCGACTTCAAAAAAGGAGGTTTTCAATTCGATTTAAATTTCGTAATTTAAAAAGCTTCGCTTAAAAATAAACTTGTAATTGACAGGAATTACCCAAAAAAATAAGAAAAAACCCATGAAAACTTCATTTGAAATAACATATGGGATTGATGCTTACATAAATTTAACGGAAAATAACGTTAAAAAATAACGGAAAATTTTGGTTTTAAACATCTGGATTTAAGAGATTTTTTCCTGATTAAATTCTTTCAACAATTTAACTCACATTACCAAAACATTAAAAATTTGCGATCGATAATTTTATCATTAATTAAACAACACTTTGAAACTCTAATCACTCAAAAAAAATTTCACAAATTCTATAATTAAAATTTTTTTAATATTTCACTTTAATTAATTAATAAGCTTGTAAAAAACACTTCACTTAAAAACTACACAAGCGGTGATTGGTAAGATCTCGAATGGCACACTAGTAGGAGAAAAAAAACACTCCGAAACTCAACAATTAAATTTTAAAATCACTTTCTTTGCTTCATTTTTTAAGTCTATGGAATCGAAGCTAAAGAGACAAGATTACTTCACTTGTTTAGAAATCGGCAATGATATAAAACCAAAAACCAAAGAAACGTGAAACATTTAAATTACCAATTGGTAACAAGAAATAATTTTAAAAACACTTCACACATAAAACCGGTCCTCGAAATATAAATAAAATAACCATTCGCGAGTGATGAAGTCTACTTAAATATTTGTCTTAAATAAAGAGGTGCAAAAGATAAGATGATTTAATTATTTAACATTTTAAACAACAAAAATTTAAAATTACTTCCAAACAAGGTTACAACTTCTAATTACATTTGAACGATGTAAACACTAACTAATTAAATATTTAACTTTTTTGTGTTAATATGATGTAATCAGAATCGAAGAAAAAACACAAAATTTAACACACAAAAAAAAACTCTTTTATAAATCATGTGAAATACTTCATGAGATAAAATATCTGTTTTTAATTAACTTTCACTAAACTGCACTTGTTCGTTCTTCCACCGATGTTTCGATGAACGACCATTTGTGTATAGTAGATAAAATTTATCGAATCAATGGATAATTTGGGAGGAGTTTAGTTCAATATCCGCGCGCAATCAATATCACATTATAAAGAAGTTAAATAAAAAATTTACTAATTCAATTTAGAGGTGTCTCTTTAAGACTATACTCGGTCGGTCGATGATTATACTTTAAGTGTATGTAAAATTTAATTTTTTTTTTTGTCTGATATCTGTTCATTTAAAGTGTGTACTTATTACATATGGACAGAGTGAATGTATATATTTTTTTTTATGATGATTATCAGACGCGAGTCACATTTATAATGACAGTGTTATATGATGGGTATATTGTATTTAACAACAATATAAGATAGTACATATATAAGTAGAGGTATACTCATCAAAAGAATTAAAGGACAATTTTAAAAATATAATAATTTTAATCAAATGTATCTTTGCGAAACGACTCGTCAAGGAGACTAGAAACAGTCTAAACAACCTGGCGAGGCACAATAAAGTCAATATTACCTAGATCCCCGGACACTCTGGTTGAATCGGTAATGAGAGAGCAGACAAGCTGACCAAACTGGGAACCACCATGGCTCCCACTCAAGAGAAGCTTGCGAGGAAGCCATACCAAGAAGGTCTTAACAGATTAGGAGATAATCTGAAAAACCAACAATTAAAGGCATGGACCATCTTGAAACTAAACAGAGCTGATATTAGAGTCATCGTAGAGTTACTCACAGGGCATGATAACCTGAACAAGTTCCAACATCAGATTGGAAAAAGACAATCTCCCGCGTGTGACAGATGCGGAGAAAATTCAGAAGAAACATCGATCCACTTTCTCTGTTACTTCCCGGCGCTCATGCAGCAGCGAAGGAAATGGTTTGGTCCGGCCATAGGCGAACCAGAAGAAATTAGGAAACTCAGCGCTAGGCAAATCCTGGGTTTCAGTACATCAGTTGGTTATAATAGTCACTGAAAAGTGTAGCGGGGATAGAGTACAAGGGTCTATTTGGCTAGGTGCTCTGAACCATTGCTTCGAGGCGCGATGCTCGAGCATGGCCCGCTAACTTCCATACCATACCATACCATACCAACTTGTAACCGACTTCAAAAAAGGAGAAGGTTCTCAATTCGATTGTATTTTTTTCATTACCTTAGAACTTTCGACTGGGAAAGAAAGAACTTTTTGAAAGTGATAAAGTACCTACATTAAGTTTTCAAAGGTTCCAAATTTATTGATTTTTCGCAGAGACACAACAGCTTGATAAACTTTTGTGTTTTTAAAATTTTCCTTTAATAATTTTGATGAGTATATCTATGATAGATATATATTGTATGCTTTTTAAGTAAATAATATACCTAGGAGAAAAAATTATGTGCGTTTACATAAGAAATTGTAAAGAAAAATAGTTGAAGTTAAAACAACAGATGAAGGTCTTTCTTTATTTAGTTTAAACAATTGATCTCAGCTGGTGAATACTGATGAAACTGTCTTTAAAATTTATAAAAGAATTAGATCATCTGTTTTTGAATCGAGAACTATTTCAATATTTTCAAAAAATTATCATCTAGAGACGCTAAAAATTAAGATTAAAATAATAATTGGAATTGAATAAATGGTATAACATTTTCAGATTCGAAACAGTTGTATTCCTGAAATGATGGATTTTAGCAGATCACGTTAAGGATGTATGAGCATGGTAGTGGGGGCACAAATTTAAAAAAAGATATTTTCAATTTTGATGATAAAATTATATTATTACTTGACGATATAAGACGAAAAGTAAGAATAAAATTTTTCGATATCTGGCTTAATTTTCAAAATATCGAAAATTGAAAATTTTGTTTAATTATTTAGCTTTCGATATTTCGAAAACCAAGACACATATCGAAAAATTTTATTCTTATTTTTCGTCTACATTCATGAAGTTATAACAAAATTCATCATCAAAGTTGAAAATAAGATAAAAATAATTTCAACCCTTAATCTACCCTGCTCTTACATATGGACGGTGACACTTAGTTTTTTTCTTTTCTAATTCATTGCTAATATGTTTACTTTCTATTAAAAAGTTTTTTTTTTTAAATTTGTTTTCATTCATTCCAAATGAAAATTATCAAAAACTTCCAAAATATGTCGTTTTTTGAGATTCCTCCATAAGAGCCAATGTATTTTATATCGATTTTTAATTACTTTTTTCTTAAAAATTTGCACGGATACCTAAGCTGAAATTTTAACCACATATTCTTTGAGTAAAAGACTACCTACAAACAAATTTTGGGCCTTTAAATCAAACATTGTTGTCATGCTCATACATCCTTAATAGCCACTAGATAGGTCAAGTAAGGTCTCTAAGGTTGCCTATATTTTGTATGGCACTGATGAAGGAAATTTAAAAATAAATATTATGAAACAAATATAGAGTATAACCTAGAAACTCTTCCTATAGGCAATTTCTCAAAATTTTGTATAATTTATTAACCACACGCAATATTCAACAATTATAATGATAATCATATTATATATTAATAAAATACAACGTAATTTATTGAACTGTTTATCATAATTATATTTCACTAGAACGTTTTTTTTTTTTTATGCATATTTATGACCTTTTAAAAATTATAAGAAATTACAAACAAAAATTTTATTAATAATAGCAAAAAGTTTTTTATTTATAAGCACATACGTTTATAGACATAACACACTTACACTGCCCATCAAAAGTTTGGAACTTACAACAAGATTTATTCACTAACAAAATTAATTTAAAGAGGATGACTCGCCAGTCATCCTCTTCCTCATCCTCAGAAAAAAAAACGATTTCCCTTAAAATGGAGGCATTTTCCCGCCTTTTTTGCAAAGATTTTGTGCATTTAATGTGAAAAACTGAACCGTGATTTGACGTCGACAAACTTTAGGTCGGAGAGGTCGTCAAAGAGAGGCTGACTCAAGTAAGTCCATCTCCTGATGGCAAGAGCTGGGCAGTCCTCACCACTGTGACAGCTCCTGCAGTAATCGTGATACACTGTCAGGCCACAACTTTGGGAGGCCCTTGGAAGTGATATAAGATCTTCGGAACGTCTACTCAGACGATTTTACTCAGACCATATCTGTCTTGTAGTACCACAAGTACGTTCCTCCCTGCATCTAAGATAATCCTTATATTCTCTTTGAGGAGCAACTTGCAGTTTGCAAATGGAACTTCCGGATATTTATTGATGCTTGTGTCCGAAACAAAGTGTACTTCACATGTGATTTTGTGAATTGTGACGCAACATGCACACTTTAGGCTTCATTGGAACCAGACACGGTGTCTTTAGACCCAAAGATATATTTAAACACAAATGGTATAAAATTAGATTTTCAACGAAGCCAATATCATGACTCAAAACAAAGGAAGTTGAATGAAAATACCAGTGCAACTTCCTTATGTCTCAAACAAACTCTTTAACTTAGGTTAGGTTGGGTTATATTGGCTGTCCACGAAGGACACACTTAGGCTTTAGAGCCAATTATTTTACCATATATGTGTTTTACCACCTTTCCGCTGATAATTTCATTTATCAGCTCCTCAATTTCAGAGGCTGAGTGCACCTCCTTCATGCATATACCATGCACTACACCAGCCCATAACAACTATTAATTAAATTAATTTTGTTGCGACCAACCTTAAGCATACCGCGGACGGAATTGGTTACACCTTGACTAACTGAGCTAATAGGGCGAAAACAAACTCTTTGCTACTCAAAGAATTCTCCAAATAATTTCATCTCAGAATAAATCACTGTACCTAACTTTCGTGTGATCTCAAACTTTTAACTAATAGTGTAAATGTATTACCGTGTTTAGTGGTAAACTTCCACCATAAAACCCCATCAGATGAAAATTTTTCTCTTATTTTTTTTTTTATTATAAGTTCGTGGGAAAACAAAATTATAAAGTAATTTAAATGTCATTTATTAAATTATAATTTATTTTATTTTAAGGTTATTTTAAAGTCATCGTACTTAAATTAATAAACAAAGATAAAATTTTTAAAAAGTTTGAGTCTAATAATAAATATGCTTTAGTACAGATAGATATTATTAAAATTGAGACTTATTATATTTCAAAAAACAGGGTTGTATTCGATTTTATACAATTTATATAAATTTTATAGAGGAGCCCACAATAATAACGTTTAAAAATGCATTGATAAGTAATAATTTTCTAGGATAAGTAATTTATACAGATTAAAGCTTAATAATAAATTCATTAGAAGATCAAATTTCAACAACTCCTTTTTTGATGGATAAATATTTTGATGGACATAGGATAATCAATGTCGCGACTGATATATCGACGCACAGTGTTCACCGCTAATGCTAGAAATTTCGATATGATATTAATTTTATACTGTGGGTATTATTTAAGAAAGAATTTTTCGAAATTCATCCTCTGAAAGGGGGAAATGACACCTGCAGTATAAAGTCAATATCTTGTCTAAATTTCAAACTTCTATCATTAGCGATTTAGGCTGCGCGTCGATAAATCAGCCGTGGCATTGATTATTCCCCCACCAGATTATTTCCTCCCTCTGAAATTTATCTGATTTTTATTCATATAAAAATAGAATCATTTTGAAAAAAAAAATCATCAAAATCGGACCTGTCATTGAGGACTCCCAAGTATAAACATTTATTTCTGCGACTAGATAACATTATTCTGAGTCTGTACAAAAAAATAAGCCAAATCTGTCGACAATTGTATTCATGTTGGAATTACTTTAAATAGTACTTCCTAAGGGAGTCATAAGGTCACAACACTCGGTTTTGTCAAATTCCAAAACAAGTGGGTTTGACAATACATATTTTCAGAGAGAATCGTTCAAAAGTCCAAAGTTAAAGCGAATTCCCATATCGATTCTAGGAAATTTCTTAGTAAATATTTGGCTAATAGACAAATAAACTGAATTTTCGTGACTTGTATGTTCTTAAGAGAGAATTAGTTCAAAAGTTACGCTGATCTACGTCGGAGGGGGGGAGGAGGGTATGAATAAAGTTAAGCTACGTAATTTTCTTAATTTTTAAAGTAAATCCCACGGTAGGCTACAATTTTCAAGTTTATTGATTCAATCACAAAACTGGGCGTAAATAAAATCAAAAGAATAACAAAATTTTTCTTTTCTTATTGTATAAAAGTCATATAAAAGATTGAGGGTAATTAGTACCCAAAAACGTGATTATTTCAAGTATTTTCTTTGATATGGTCTAAAAGCCAATATAAAGACCTATATTTCGGACAAATTTCCATCGTTATCACAAGAGCGACTCATATATTCAAATGTACTTAGTTAATAGCTAATAATTTATTCGCTACTCCAGTCTTATGCTCATACACCACCCTTAATTAGAAATTCTAATTAATCGTTCAAAACAAATATATGTAAATAACAAAATCCACTTTATTGATAATAATGTATCAGCAAAAAAAAAAGGCAGGCTATAAATGTAAATGATTTACAAAGTATACAAGTACAGTAAACAGTACAGTACACAAGGCCAAACACTACATAATATAAAATTGTGTTGTTTATATTTAAAATACGTATGTAAATGTGTAAATGTAAATATCAAGATAAATGAATTCATAATAGCAGTAAGTAGCCAACCACATTATAGTCAATACAGGTCGTTATTAGGTCAATTGTTTTTGAGTGAAATGTATTGTGGCACTTTTTAATTAACCTTATGTGGCGGCTAAGCTACCAGTTACTAGCTATCAGTCAATTATTATCTATCTAGTACAGTATGAATCAGCGCATGAGTATAAACAACTATTCTACTTCAATTTTTGTATACTATTCTCTTGAAATTGTCCTAATGATCATGACTCGGCAAGATTCTAAGGTTATTTGGACAATTTATAGAACAAAAAATGGCTCTTAAAAGTTTTCTCTAAAACTTAGATTTTCAAAGATATTAATTATTTAATATTATACGTTCGAAAAAATGCGAAAATGGCCACTTGCAATTCTGAAAAATAATTTAAAAAACGAAAAATTTTAATGTTGCCTAAGTTCTGGTTATATTAGTCGTATGAAGACGAATAAAAAAAAGGAAAAATTTGTTTTTTCATGTAGAATAAAATGGTACTCAATTGTTTCTTAAAATTTTCAATAGTTTAGGAGCTAGGGCCGTATAAACTAAATAAAAACTTTCCTCCCACTTTGAGCGATGAGCAAATTGTAAATTCGGATTCAGCTGGTATGATTTTAAAGCTTAAAACTTGAGAAATATTGACAAAACATTTTTAAAAGCACTCATTGACCAAAGTACCAACAATTAAGTATTACGACTTCTTCATAGACTACCATATAAAAAGGGCTGTTTTAAACAATTAATCTATCGTAAACCTTACAGAAAATCGACTTGAAACTTATGCAGAAGGCGATATCAATTCGATAATAAAAACGCAAAATAGAATATCTCTTAGGTAAAATCTAAAATAACAAATATAATAAAAAGACTTACGTTCTTCCGTTTATCCTCCGTCACTTGAGCCGTTGAATGTGATCGATTGCGGAATATATCCATAACACGTGTCATCGGTGATCTGGATGGATCACCACGTGGTCTACTCACAGCCGCTGTCACAGTATGATAATACTGTGGATCTGAATTATCTGCATCACGTATAACAGGATGAGCTGAACCATCTTTGGCCACTTTATGATGGTGCCGTGAATGTATGGGCATAAATGAGTGCTGTAACAAACATTACAATTGCTTAAGTCCAAATTAGTTTGTATTTGAGACTTTGTTTAACAAATAAAACATAAAAATTACAAAGACAACCCATGAAATGCAACTATTTTATAACTACGGAAACAAAAAGTTGAATTATTTGAATTTTAAAATTGATATATTTATCTAGCCAACAAGTAATTTCAATTTCAACTTGACGGGTAGACTATGTAACTTATGTGAATGTATATCGCAGATCAGTAAAATTGAATCTACTTGAATGAAAAATTGAAGTAGAGATCCCGATTTTTTTTCATTCAAGATGTGATGAAAGCCTGTTACGTTAGGATTTTGAACATTGGGTAAATCATTGATGATGTCAAGCAATCAATATGGCAGAAATAAGCTGGCTTAAATCTTTAAAACAGCACCATTGGTCTATGAAATGACTGATCATCAAAAGAGTGAGGTGAACCACGAAGTGGTTAACCCCTGAAGAGGGGTGCATAAGTGTCTGTATACTTGTGATTTTGTCTCTGACATCGTAAATCGTAAACGGATGATTTGTTTGAGTAATAGTTTTATCGAGAGTGTTCTTAGCAATGTTTCAAGTGCGAGTTTAGGGTTCCGTAACCGAAAATAAGGATTCCGCACCTAAAACCGCGACTGCTATGTGGTACAGTCCTCAGAAAATTTTTTGTGCTACTGTATCATCCAGCAGAATAAAAATTATGGTTTAACAAAATTAGAAAGACAGAGTTAAACTGGGGTCAAGTTCTGCCTTTCAATTTCTAAATCAATGAAAGAGGTCGGGTGTGCAATGATGAAAAATTTCTGCAATAAATGAAACATATGAAGGATTCCCCATAAATTAAAGATTACTGGTAATTCAACAAAAAAATTGATCATATTTTCTCTTTAACGAATCTCGAAACAAACTTCAATCACCCTCATAACGGATTTTCGCATAAACTTACGGAGAGCAATTTTCAAAAAAAATTAAGTTTTTTGCTAAATAATACTGAAATTGAGTAAATAAATTTCGCAAGGACAGAAAGTTATCAAAATATTTTTTCAAGTGAAGTAATATCTAAAAGTTTCTGTTAGATAAATCTCGAAAGGGTTTTCGATAACAACTTGAAGATATTTTTTTTGACAATTTACCCTACCTAAAAAAATATGTCTATTTGAACTAACACATTAGATACCTCATGCTTTTTGACAAAACAAACATTTAATCCCAAACTTGATTACAAATTAATCCCAAACTTCACACACGATTCGAAAAACGACTTAAACAATGACTTTGTCATAGTTAATAATTAATTACTTATTCGTTTTAGGAATACCCAAATTTGAGAAGTTATTGTTTAAATTTCATGACATTTTGACATTTTTAAGTTAGTAATGGGTCAGCAGTTGGTTTCTTTTGGAAAATGCCAGTAAAATTACACCATTGAAATTTTTAAATTATCTTTGAATATATATACATCAGAATTCATCTTTCTGATTTTTGAGGAAAATAAAGTTATCGTGGTAAGTAAATTTTCTTCTAGATGGAGCATTAAAAATGATTTCGATTAATTCACCACGAGATATTTCATAGTTAATAATCACTACCCAAAATGTTGGTGCAAGCAGCAGCATACGAAATATAATCATAAATTTGGGAGCTTTAAAGCTTACTACGGTAAAATCTCGTAGTTGGTACCAAAAATATTCAACGATGCAATTTTAACAAAGCTTTTATAAAGAAATCAACTGACAATCCTTCCAATACAATTAGTAAAATATTATTTGACCCCTAAACTAAAATTTGAGTAGCTTACTGTTGCAGTACGATGCATTTCATGTGATGGTGAAGAACTACCCGAAAATAATACCTAAAATTATATAATAAAAGAAATCAAATAAACAATTTTGATGATTTTGTAAAGAAGAGCAAAAATTTGCCGATAAAGAAATAATGATGATGTATAGAATGGACCATTTTAATCTATTATGGTTAATAATTTGTTTAGTAGCTAACCAATCGAAAATAACTTAAACCAAACTTGCAAAGTTTGATGAGGGAACATCATGGTCTGTTATTAGATTAGACCTTGTTTTCCGAGTTACTTGAACAGTCAATTTAGATATGGGTATGGGTATGGGTATGGAGGTTAGCGGGCCATGCTCGAGCATCGGACCTCGATGCAATGGTTCAGAGCACCTAGCCAAATAGACCCGTGTACTCTATCCCCGCTACGCTTTTCAGTGGCTATTATAACCAACTGATGTACTGAAACCCAGGATCTGCCTAGCATTGAGCTTCCTTATTTCTTCTGGTTCGACTATGGCCGGACCAAACCATTTCCTTCGCTGCTGTATGAGCGCCGGGCAGTAACAGAAAAAGTATATAAAAGGTATGGAAGCTTCAGAAATTTTTTTTGAAAAGTGAAATAAACTTTCAAGATCATTCTATGATCAAAGAAGATTAATGACCTTGACACTATACTTTCACGAGCTAAAATGGTCCAGCGTGTTTAATTTGGATAATTTAGCTTTTATGAACTAAAACTGCCCTGAAAGTTCCCATGTAGTCTAGATACGAACTTAACCGAAATAAAAAAACTACACTCGATTGAACTGACGAAGGGTTTTCTGAGAATAAAAATATTAACTAAATAAAACAGGAAATAATTTTTCGTACTTACTTGCATAGCACTTTTCATGTGAGACATAAGTGTTCCTTGTTTTTTATTTTTGCTAGCATCCGATTTCGAACGAGGACGAAAAGCATCAAATATATTTTGTTTACGTGACGGACTTGGCATTTGATCATCACGATCACCAGATTTACGACGTTCCTGAGAACTGGATCGTGATGCTGATCCCGAACGACTTCCACTCTTTTTATTTTTATTTGAGGAAGAGGATTGTTTATTAATACCATCCTCTTTTGATGAGTTTTCGGAACCCTTTTTGTTGCTACTACGTGAATTTGAACCCCAGCTACCGGAACGTGGACGTGTTTGATTGTCAACATCTTCTGTCACATTTATTGTCGGTAATGGCTGAGATCCAAGTTCCTGGAACAAAAAAAAATATTCTAATTAAAATATGGAAAGGACTAAATCATTTTTCGGTTCAAGAAATACTCAATTGTTTTTATTTAAAATAAAAGTTTTTTAGTCAGTAAACATTGGCCAGTGCAACTGTATTCCTCTCATAAAACCTAATCCAAAATATTTGAAATTTAATTAAACCAAAAAAAAATTATAGTATCTCAATTTTTTACCTCCTCGTCTAAATTTTGTAATATATTACTTAAGTAACTTTCTTCGGCTGTTTCCACTAAAGTATTTAAAAATGTGTACCCCACAGGCATCACACACTTTATCACATTACCACAAATTTTTAATAAACACAAATAATTATCTTCATTTTGAAAATAAAGTAGAAAAAAATTTTCAAAGTAAATAAAATAATTTGACAAATATGTCATATGCCATGACTCAAATCTATACAAAGCTCACTCTGTCCACTATTTGCTTAATTAAATAATAACATAATTATTACATAATCACGGAAATTTATTCAAAAATTCATTTAATACAAGGATTTGCTAATCTATATCTTAACTTCCAAAGTGATGTTACTAAATCTATAACGAAATTTTCGCACGTTTAATTTTCGATTTAATTTTTAATTAGTTTATGCAATACATATTACATGATTGATATAACACTAGTATAGAAACTCTTATTTCAAGTAATTTAATGGAGAGAGTAGATGTTGCAAATTTGGACATACTATGGACATATTCGTTCGGAAAATGTGAAAATCTGAACGAAATAACCAAAATTTGCAAAGCTCTCGTAAAAAAACCAATAGAAAAATATATTTAAATTTATTAACAAATTCGTTAGCATCAAATCGGCTAAACAGTCTTGAAACAGCGAAATAATTTCAAAATTAAAAACAACTAAAAAAAACTGCTATTGCACTTAAAACCACGATAAAATTAAGTATATGAAATCACAAGAAAAACTTCACGTTAAACTTTTTAAATTAATAATTGCTTTTTAACAATACAATTAAAAAGCTATTATATTCCTTCCCAACAAATCGAAATGTAGTTTTTATAATCATTCATTTGATTGTAGAATTAGACAACAAGTGTTTTGAAATGCAAGGAGTTAAATAAAACACCATTAAATCGAATGCGCGGACTTGATGATTTTACTATGACGCCAAAAGACAACAATATTGGCGTCTCTGATGTCGGGACAATACGGCGTCATTTTCAGAGGGAATACTCCTATTCAATTTTTTAATACCGCACCATATATGAATGGCACACGCACATAGTAGAGTATAATCGTATGGTTTAAATAGATAGGGAGTGGAGTTATGTGGTGAATCTTTATGGTATGCTATTTTATTTTTCAATTTTATTGCTTGACATACTTACACGTTGCACGTACTTAGAAAATTGTTTGACATATATTTAAGATTATATAGAATGTATTTGAATTCGTGTCGAATATTCTAAGGAGATATATTTCTATACAGTATTGTAAAAAAGTTTTGGTTTATTGCACGGTACATACATATAAACCAAATATATGATTTGTAGTGAAATAATGTGTTATTTTTGGCTTTACAATACCACAAAAATATATAATATACTGTATGCAAGTGATGCTTATAAATTTGATAATATAGATATCGCTCTTCAATCATCAATACTTTAGACGTCTCTGTTCATCAAATAATGGATCTTCGATGAACTTATAATTAAATTAAAATTTTGTTTTTATATCATCGACAACCTTATATTTTGATGGTATTATTATAAACTACAAGATTGTCTAAATATTTTAGATAGTTTTTTAACACACTTTCTAGATTTTTTGATATAGAAATATCCAATTGAAAAGGATAACCTATATGATTCATCCTTTTTTCAGCTAATTTTGAACGATAAAATAATATATAAAAAGCCCGGTTTTTAAGCGTTACAAACTCGGGACTAAACTTAGTATACCTTGATATATCTCATATACATATACATGGTATCAACGTAGAATTAGATATCAAAGTTACTCGAACGATTTCCAAAGTAATGCTTATAATTTGCTTAAGAAGCAAGATATATTTAGATTGATTGTATATAATTAAAAAAAAAATGATGTTTCCAATATGAATATAAAACATTAATTAAAACGAATTGTTAATTATTGACATCCGTAATAATTACATCGAATAATTACACACAGATGACATGTATTTACTTGTTTGTACAATTCACGTTTAAATGCAAACGACTATTTAATAAACATGGTGAGTGGTTTTTAACATCATTTAACGTCGGTTTTGATTTTAGAAGCTCTAAGCTAAGGTGTAACCAATTCCGTTCGCGGTATGCCTAGGGTAGCGGGTTCGATTACCACTGACGCAAGAAACATTAATTTAATTAATAGTTTTGATGGACTGGTGTAGTGCATGGTATATGCATGAAGGAAGCATGCTCATCCTCTGAAAATAATTGAGGAGTTGATAAATGAAATTATCAGCGAAAAAAGTGGTAAATCTATAGCCTAAGTGTGTCCTTCAAGGGCAGCCAATATAACCTAACCTAATCATTTCAGGCTCTTAACTCAAATTTGGATTTGAAGGCTCCTTGCGTGATTATCACTTTTCCTGGAATTGCCAGAATGCATTTCTCCGGCCTTCACTAAACTAAAAAAATATACTCAATAAATTGGCAATACATAATCGGTGTGGTACTGAAGCCGTGTGAGTACGACCCCTGCTGTTAAACTGGAGATTTTCAAAATCGACCCCTTTACATTCACTTTATTCACATATATTATATTTGATCTTGATTCGATCATAAAATAAATTTGTAAACATTATACAAACTTTATATTTAGTTTCGTATGAGCAAATTAATTTGCATAAAAAACACCTCCACAATAACTAAAAATAAGATAATTAATATTCCGGATGATTTCTTGACAAATTGTTTACGGTTTTTCTTAATGAAAACAAATTTTTTTATTTATTCTTACCCTTGTTTTAAACACACTCAAATACTCAAGCATTATTCAACAAACTAAAAACTAAAACTGAACTTATTCTTAAGTAACTAAAAATTTAATGCAATAATTACTAATATAAGGACATAAATGTGTTAAAATTAACACATCCGTCTTTAAAATTCATGTCTGGTAAGTTGGAACTTCAATTAATTTATTGGCAAATTATTCTATAAGAGAAAAAAAAATCCAATTTTATTTTTATTTATGAGCGTCAACTTTTTAATTTAAAGTTTTACTCTATCTCATAACCATAAAATTACCAAATCCACCGTTTCATCAAATTCCAAAATTTTTTTTACGATTTTCTTGATTTTTTCAAAGGGGTACCCCTTAAAAAATTTCAAAAAATCGAAAAATTTTTTTTATCTCCAATTTCGATAAAACTCAGTATATAAGGTAATTTTGACCCAAAAAGTACAAAAATCGGGTGCATTTGATGACTGGTCGTATAATTTTTGAGATACGGCCCAAAATCGATCCAAATATTGCGATATCTCAGAAACTCTGCATCCAATCATTAAATTAACGTGATTTTTATACTTTTTGGATCAAAATTACCCCAAAGACCGAGTTTCATCAAATTCCACAACAAAAATTTTTTCACGATTTTCTCGATTTTTTCAAAGGGGTACCCCTTAAAAAAATTGAAAAAAATCGAAAAAAATTTTTGGTGTCCAATTTCAATAAAACTCAGTATATTAGGTAATTTTGACCCAAAAAGTGCAAAAATCGGGTGCATTTGTTGACTGGTCGAATAGTTTTTGACATACGGCCCAAAATCGATCCAAATATTGCGATATCTCAGAAACTCTGCATAAAATCATTAAATTAACGTGATTTTTATGCTTTTTAGATCAAAATTACCCCATCCACCGAATTTCATCAAATATCAAAACAAAAATTTTTTTCCGATTTTTTCAAAGGGGTTCTGGCTTCTAGACCCAGCGGTTTCAGCTGTGCGTTGACCGATCAGTCAGCTTCCATATATATATATATATATATATAGATTTGTACAATATTGTGTTGCACCGAACTCACTATTTAGAAAATGACCAACTAGCTCCTAGGAACTTTTTAAAAATCAGAATTTGATTAAAAATTAAATATTGTTTTTAAAACAGAAAAATTTTTATATAGACTTGTATTAATAAGAACGCCTGTCCATCTATGACAATTCATATGAACTATGACTGTTAATGTGTTAATAAAATGAACTAAGAGAGTACGCTACCAACACTGAATATGAATGATAGTAAAATTAATATGCGGGAAATGATATAAGTAGTAGTATACCCCCACTTTTCATTGAACTATCCAAGTAAAACAGAAATGGGAAAAATTATGTGTATTCACAACACAAAACACAAATTCTGTTATTTAGTATAAAATAATTAATAAAAGACACACATGCAAAAACTTTACACAAATTATATTTTTAGTTGTAAATCAAATTAATTCTAAATTTTTTTTTCCAAAAAATTTCCCATTATTTATTTAATAAATTAAAATAACTGAAGTCACTGACATTCAATTTATTATAAATAAGGAAATAAATGATGTTTCGACCGCATTTTTCACGAATATGAATGAAATATGTCAAGGTATACTAAATTTAGTTCCAAGTTTGTAACGTTTAAAAATATTGATGATACGAACAAAATTTTGGTATAGCTATTCATAAAATCAATTTCCGGTAGTCCGTTTGTCTATCCGTCCGTCTGTTTGTCGTTCACGATAACTCTAAAACGAAAAGAGATATCAAGCTGAAATTTTTGATAGCATTCTAGTGACGTAAAAATTGTGATGGATTTCGTAAATGAGCAACATAGGTCAATTGGGTCTTGGGTCTTGTAAATCGTTAGAGATAGAACAAAAGTTTAAATGTAAAAAATGTTCCTTATAAAGAAATAAACAACTTTTATTTGAAACATTTTTTTGTAAACAACACTGTTTACCCGTGGACGCACATATGAATACAACTATTGTTATATATTTTACATATATTATGTATGTGTTTGTTTATTACCGTATCCACTGCGGAAGTGAGAAGAAAGATACTCGTATTACTTAGTGTGTAAGCTATCTTTGTTTACTTTCATGACGCAAAAAAAACCAACGATTGCGTAATAAACACTGCCTACACATGGTATTTCAACAATTAACTCAGTCAATTGTTTATTTTCACTTGTTTTAAAATTGAAACAGTATAAAACCAAAACATAAACAAAGTTATTGTTGAATCATCAGTTCGTTTATGTCTCAACGTATCCACCATCGCGTTCCATACATGTGTTTTACCATTTTAAGTGATATAGCTATATGTACTATCATAGTAATATCAATTAGAATGGTAAAAACTGTGCTTGTGACGATGAATATAATTGTTAATTTACAAAATTTTCCAAATATTTTCTATATATATCTTTCATCAAAACCAACAACTTTTACCTGAATTTTTCATAAATTGCAAAAAATTATTTATAGATAAAGTATATTTAAACAATTAACTCTGTTAGTTATTATATTGCTCGTTAGTAAAATATTATAATAAGATAAAACAAGTGAAAACAAACAATTGACTGAATTAATTTTTGAAATACCATGCATAGTCAGTGTTGATTTCTTTATCACATTACACATACAAACATGTGACACATACATAACGGATAATCAAGTATAGTACATACATATTATAAAATTTCCGCCTAATTGGCGCCCTCACGGGTATACAGTGATGTTTACGAAAAAATGTTTCAAACAAAAGTTGTTTAATTTTTGATAAGGAACACTTTTTACATTTTAACTTTTGTTCTATCTCTAACGATTTACAAGATGGGTCCTACGGACTTGACCTCACTTTTTACGTCCTGAGTACGCTGTAAAAATTTCAACTCGATATCTTTTTTCGTTTTTGAGTTATCGTGTCCACAGACGGACGGACACCTATGACAAAATTTTTTTCCTAGCATCATTATTTTTAAGCGTTACAAACTTTGGACTAAACTTAATATACTATGTATATTTCATATATAGGTACATGGTATAAAAACTATAAGTACAATGATTTATGTATTTTTCGTGGTAGGTAACCACAAAAATTTTCACAAAAGATTACTTTTCTTTATGCTAATGTTAAAAAAATATATATATTTTAAATTGGCAAAGAAAAAACACTAATTAACTTTCATTTTCTAAGAATTTATTATATGTCACGACTCACATCATGTGAGTCCAATCAGAGACCAGATGTTTTCAATTACACTTCATAGATTCTTTAAATAGTTTTTTAATAATAATTATAAGTATGAAGTTTTAAATTTTGCACAAAATTATTGTTATCAGAATAAGAAAACATACAAAGTTGTAAGAAAAACATTTTTACATTTCTTACATTTATTATTAAAATTGGTAAATGGTCCGTAGATTTTAAAATTAGGCCCCGTTGAAAATTTTTATGAATGATGTCGCCAAATTGTCTAACATTTATATATTTATATTAAATGTGATTTTATCGAGGTTATGTACTTGGAATTTGCATATAATGGAATGTTAGTAAGAGATTTTTTATTAAATAAATCGGGGATTTAATGTGTAATTAATTAATGGAATTTTTGTTAAAAAAATAATTCTGAAGCGTGTGTTTGAGGCACAAGAAAACATTCTTTTCTATTGAAAAGAGCGTTTGTATGTTTTATCATACAAAAAAAGTATAGGTTTCTGAGCAATTTTGAGCCTTTTTTGCCAAACTTCTTCTGTTTGAATTTTTGTTTCTTGTGAACAGAAGAATTGAGCTCAAAATTGAAGAACTGAGCTTAAACTTGATAAAAATATATCAAAACTAGAGTGATACCCACCCGCTTCGCTGAGTTTAAAAGATTGATAAAGATTCTCGCTTATCCTCTTTCTATAACACTCGAAATAATGGTTAGGATTGTTTTACCTTGGTAAAATATATGTACGGTTTTCTATTTTTTTTTTAAATTTATAAATGTCCTAATTATTCATTGAGTATAAAATATCAATCTTTCAGCAATTTAAGACCTATCTCACCTTGATTAGTGTAGTTCATTAAACCCACTTAACAGAAGTTTTTATCTATAATTCCGTGTAAAAAATGCATCAAAAAAAAAATAATGAATTTGATTTGATTACGTCTGTACAGATATTATTAAAGGTATTACAAGGACAATAAAAGGTCAAAGGTAAGGTAACGATAGTGAATATACTTATATTTTTTATTCACACAGGCTAATCTTTTTTATTTATCATAGGTCCACGGCCAAGCCTATCATCTAAAAGACTGATGTCAAGGTGTCTGACTACCCTTTTTTCTACAAAAATATTCGTAGAAGTTTATCCAAAATGACGGACAGAAATCATCCAAATAAATCCGTTTTCGAAAGATTGTTGGTAGGGCTCTCTTTCAAAGGACACCCCTTCCAAAAATCCAATTTCGATAAAACTCAGTATATAAGGTAATTTTGACCCAAAAAAACAAAAATCGGGTGCATTTGTTGACTGGTCGAATAGTTCTTGAGATACGGCCCATAATCGATCCAAAGATTGCGATATCTTAGAAACTTTGGATCCAATCATTAAATTAACGTGATTTTTGCACTTTTTGGATCAAAATTACCCCATCTACCGAGTTTCATCAAATTCCACAACAAAAATTTTTTTCACGATTTTCTCGATTTTTTCAATTTTCCCTTAAAAAAATTGCAAAAAATCGAAAAAATTTTTTGACGTCCAATTTCAATAAAACTCAGTTTATAAGGTGATTTTGACCCAAAAAGTACAAAAATCGGGTGCATTTGTTGACTGGTCAAATAGTTTTTGAGATACGACAAAAAATCAATCCAAATATTGCGATATCTCAGAAACTCTGGATCCAATCATTAAATTAACGTGATTCTTGCACTTTTTGGATCAAAATTACCCTATCCACCGAGTTTCATCAAATTCCACGACAAAAATTTTTTTTGCGATTTTATCAAAGCGGTACGTACCCCTTAAAAAAATTTCAAAAAATCGAAAAATTTTTTTGACGTCCAATTTCGATAAAACTTAGTATATAAGGTAATTTTGATCCAAAAAGTACAAAAATCGTGTGCATTTGTTGACTGGTCGAATAGTTTTTGAGATACGACCCAAAATCGATCCAAATATTGCGATTTCTCAGAAATTATGCATCCAATCATTAAATTAACGTGATTTTTATACTTTTTGGATCAAAATTCAGTTTGAAATACGATTAAATATTGTCCATGCCCATGTCCTGACAAGAAAGCCCCCGAACCTACACCTATCATTTTGTATTAATGATTAATTAAGGTGCAATGATTTTATATGGGTTTATTTATATTCATACGCTATAATTATAAACATTTTATTACGTCAATACCACGCTAAAATTACGTCATCATATTGTGTTCAAATGAATAAAGTAAAAATAAATTTAATTTTATCTTTTCATTATTTCCAGGTATTCCAGTAACAGAGTTCAAAGAATATACTTTTAAGGTTTTATTTATAATTAAATCAGTGTAACGATACCAGATTAACTTTAATTTTGAATTTTTCTTCGATGATTAGAGGAATAGGATATTCTACTATTTTTGAAAAAGTACTTTAAAATGTTGATTTTGCTAATAAAAAGCCAACAAAAATTTATTTTGGAAAAATTCACACGCTTTCTTGCCAAAATTAAATTTTAAATCGTTTCTAAACTGTCAAAAACGCGGGCATCCAATTTGGTGACGTAATATGGGTATCACTATACGAAATAACACAGATAAGTTTGACAGATATATTCATAGAAAACTAATTATAATAAATATAAATACTTATTATCTATGGATATATTATACCCAGAGCTGTCTACTTTGAATTAATTAATGGTCTATGGTTCATACCGATATGACATCACATCAGGACTTGCCCGCGTTTAATATTCTAGGTTGTTTTAAAATCATCCGGTAGATTGATTTATTATGTTTTTTTAATTAATATATGAAACATGATTAAAACTTTTACGGTAATTTAATTCTAGAAAAATAAAAAAATTCCCTCGTAATAATTAATACTCTACCATAGAATTAAATAAAAAATGAAGTAATTATGATAGCCCATAAAATGTTTAGATGGTAATTTCCACGTACATAACAAAACCAGAAACAGACAAACAAATATAATATACTCGAAGCCACAGAAATTTAAAATTTTCACAATACTTGCCAAATTTTTTGTTGCAATTTTAATCCATTTTCTGGTTGATAAACACAAAGATTCAGATTTTCCCATACACACTCCCATATAAAGCTCCGTAACACGCTTTCTTAGAAGATGTATTATAAACTCATTTCATGAATATAGAATAAATTTAATTCTAAAAATAACTTTTCTTTGCAATTTTTTTATCAGGTTTCCATTAGTTAGGGCATTAATTATCACTTATATTTCTCGATTAATAAAATTGATAATTAATTATTTAATAATTATTAATGTTATCAAGTGGTCATAGCCTAAGAAAAAATCCCTGATGCGTTTTTTTCAGGACGTTAGCTAAAATTTGATGTTAGCATTCTAATTTGAAAACACAGCACTTTCGAAAAACGTCGTAGAGAGAAGTATGGTAGACTCGCTACCAAAATGATAATGCCACTCACGAAGTTTCAAGTATGTATTAATCATTTAACAAAGCACCCTTTCTGTGTCCCTCCTCTCCCACGATCTGCATAGCCTCAATTTTGTAAGTTATTTTCACAAATTCGTTCATATGTCCGAATAATAATTTAAAATAAGAAACATATTCAGAAATGTTCAGATGTATTAGCGTTTTAGAGTGAAATTTTTTTCGTGTATTCGTTGTTTTTTTTTTCTGTTTTGTTCCAACCTTTTTTCGTAAACTTAAAAGATTACATTCATAGTAAATAATTCATGAACTAATTAAGTTCATTGTTACCTATATTTGTTGTAGTCCAAGAGCCCATAATATCGATCCGATCCTAGATCGATTTTTTGGTCCTTATAATTGATAAGGACCAAAATTGTAGAAAATTTAATTCCAAACAAATTTAGTAATGACTATTTTTCGTGTAAAATTGAAAATAAACGAGTTATTCCATAAAAATACAATCACTCTCAAATTCAAAATGGCGGATGGCGCAACAGGGTTCGAATCCTGTAAACCGAAGTGTAGACTACCAGTGAGCCGCTCTAACGATTTCCGAAGGGAAATTACTGTTGTTATTTCCTCGTCTTTACGTGTGCTGGAGGCATACACACAGATAATATCAGCTTTTATAAAGTAACGAAACTCGGGTCGTTATGGGCTCTTGCTTTACAAGACATGTAACGACATTGTTTTACATACAGAACAGAAACACTATTCTCATAACTATTCCGTCGCATTGTTTACGACTGTATTACAACCAAACACATTACTAATAAAATTATAAATAGTAATATTAGGTAATGCACAATAATAAACCATTTTTATACAAATTACTTCATTTTAATCAATAATAATAATAATAATATGGTGGTGACTTTAGGATCATTATTTAAAGCACGAACAAATTTTCATTTAATAATTTTTATAGGACTTTCCACACGTATGCATTATTACATATACTTACACACACACACACACACCTTTTTAGAGGTGTTTTATGGTTTTATCTTATTAATTGATCATTTTTCATAATACCTATACCTACCACACGTTTTCTACATATAAATAAGTTTATTATTTAACAGGGTTTGAGAATATATATCAATGGATATATATCATGATATATATCCATTGATATATATCACGTGAATTTTTATGATATATCAATACAAAAATGATTTTAAAAAATTTAATATTATTTAGTAATTTTTGGCGTTTGTTACCGTATTTCTACTTCCCAAATTTTGATGGCATTGGAGTAAAGTTAAAACCTACTAATACTAAGCTCAAATCGTGTCGTGTCAGAAAAAGTTCGTTACTAAAGAGTAAGTTTAAGTAAGATTCAGAATCGGAAGATGATCTATCTTTATCTTCCATGCAGTCAAACCAAGCACAATTATGAAACGACATTTTTTTTTTTGACAATTAACAGTTTATTACGAATGACTGATGATTGATTTGATAATTAAAAGACTGATTATACTCTAAAGTTATTATTTGTAATGTTTATTGTTTTGTTGCCTAAGTGTAGGTATGACCATTGACTAATAACAATTTATAAAATTGTTTTTTGTTTTTAAAGTTGATTTTTATTTATAAAAATTTTATTCTTTTTAATTGATTTTGCCTGATCTAGAAGAATATTTTATGTTTTGGTTTCATTTGTCTGATTTGAAGTGCCTAAAGTAAATAAAACCTTTAAAACATTTTAGTTTTTTTTAAATATCAAAATTTTGATATATATCGGATATATATAAAAAATATCCGATATTTTGATATTTTTAATAAATATCGGATATTTTCGAACCCTGTTATTTAATGCCTAAGGTTGGCTGGTAATAAAAATATACTCGCAACTTAATTTTTTGAAAAAAGATAAAAATTTTGTTTAGGTTAGAAAAAAATAACAAGGAAATTTTCAAATCACGATTTGTACAAATCGTACAAAACAATGTCAATGTAAATATTTTAAGATTTTATCTCAATAACTATATTGATGTCACTAAGTCAATTTAGTTAAGTTGAGATTCTAAAAATAATAATAACAAATAACAATGTTTTATTTATTAATTCTTATTTATCTTAATTAACATTTGTTTAAAACTCATTTACTTAAACAATTTATTATGTAAATGTGATGCGATGCGATGCGATCACTTAAAAACAATATTGATATAAAAAGACGAATGGAATATGTAACGAGTCTAATTAATATCACAAACATTTAGTTTATGTAACTGTAATTATACCAAGTAGTAACCATCAAAAATTTCTTTTACAAACTTTTATATAACTTGTTCTAGATGTCGGCCTGTCGATTTGAAAATTAAAGTATCATTATGACGGAGAAAGTATAATCTATGAATGATTCGAGGAACTAAACCACCTGGCATTGAACCAGGCCACTCTTTTGTAAAGGAAATGAAGCAGCGGTGTCGTTGTCAAGATCTAAGTCTGTCATTCTTAAACCAAGATGATACGTAATTTTCCGAATCAAGACGGCTACAAGAAAAAAGCTTGTGCTCGCCTGAAACTAGCCACACAATTAAGAAGGGTGATAGGACTCTTGGCAGGACATTATGGATTCAACTACCATCTTCATGGGAATATCTGATGATCCTACTTGTAGGGCCTGTATGCAGGACGATGAAACTTCCATACATGCTGCAAGGCGCCAGGTTTAAAATGTTAGGGTTCGAAACCTTGGATCCAACATCTTGGGAACAATCACTGCGGGGAAGCCGCAAGTTTTATCTGCTTAAAATAACATCACTTGTCCAGAAAGGACTCGCCTTACGGTGAATGGTTGTTCATACGGAGGGAACAGAGAATTCATTGGTCTATTGAACTAGGGATAAATTTCTAGCCTATCGCCTTGAATTGTTTGATTACTAACTGGGAGGTTGCGGGTTCGAATCCAGACTGCGGAAGTCTGATTCATTATAATTAATGGAGCATAAATTCAATTTTATAATTAGATATAGTTTCTTCAAATAAATATTGATGTGGGTGGTCTATGTTATAGATGAATATCTGAAAAACCGAGGTTAAACCCCATTATTATTATTATTATTATGACGGTGTAAGCAAGACAAGTACTTTTTTGTGAACCAATCTGTACAGTTAATGAGCAGTCAGCGGAATTTGTTTAATGTGCATCATCACTTGTTAAAAAATAAATAAATATAAAAATGGATTTTAAACACTAATTGTAAGTATTCTCATCGTAAATAAATCTAATCGAATCAGCAAAATACCTAACACATTAGCAATATGCATCTTCTCATTTAAATTGACAATAAACGCTTTCAATAGAGTTGGTACCACGTCTTCGATGAGTAAGGTACCTAAGATTAGACCGAAGACACAAGATACCTTGGAAACCAATTCTGACGATTCCATCTTTATAATAACTTCTTCTATACAAATCTAATAATCAGAACACCCATATTTTTATACCATGTATGTATGAAATATACATAGTATATTAAGTTTAGTCCCAAGTTTGTAACGCTTAAAAATAATGATGCTAGGAAAAAAATTTTGTCATAGGTGTTCATAAAATCACCTAATTAGTCCATTTCCGGTTGTCCGTCCGTCCGTCCGTCCGTCTGTGGACACAATAACTCAAAAATGAAAAAAGATATCGAGCTGAAATTTTACAGCGTACTCAGGACGTAAAAAGTGAGGTCAAGTTCGTAAATGAGCATCATAGGTCAATTGGGTCTTGGGTCCGTAGGACCCATCTTGTAAACCGTTAGAGATAGAACAAAAGTTTAAATGTAAAAAATGTTCCTTATCAAAAATTTAACAACTTTTGTTTCAAACATTTTTTCGTAAACATCACTGTTTACCCGTGAGGGCGCCTATTAGGCGGAAATTTTATAATATATACTATACTTCATTATCAGTTATGTATGTGTCACATGTTTGTATGTGTAATGTGATAAAGAAATCAACACTGACTATGCATGGTATTACAACAATTAACTCAGTCAATTGTTTGTTTTGCACTTGTTTATATCATATCTCGATTATCTTGACTCTACTGTACTTTCCTATGAAGTACTTATGATAATCATGTCTAATGTAGACATTAAAAATGTATGCTTGCCACATTCTAACCCCCACTGAAACCTATCTCAAAGGAGAAATAAAAAGTTTGCTTAAAAACAAACAGCACTATAACAACACAAGTAACTTAGATAATATTATTGAATTATATATTATCATAATAATAAACATGAAATATCTCTCACATAATGCCTTCGGCTTCGGTTCATATCTTATCTTATCTAAATTATTTTACTAAAAAACTAAACAACAAATTTTATGATAAGAAGACCTTCAATTTCTACACAAATAACTTATATTAAAAGTTATTTTGTTATGTATGTTACTGCTAGCAAGGTAAGTTTAAGTCGGGCGTATCAGAAATCACCTAAGAAAGATGATAAATGTATAGTATGATAATAATAAAATAAACTTTTAACAAAAAGAAAACCGACTTCAAAAGAAAAACTTTTCCAAAAAAAATTGCTTTTCCAAAACAAATATGCACTAAAAAGTAAAAAAAAATAACGATAATATAATGTAATTAAAATTATTGTTATTTTTGGAGCCGGTGTCAGCCAAGGAAACAACTTTGACAGAACAGTTTGCTACAAGACAGAATAGCTTAGCTGACACCGACTCCACAAATAACAACAGTTTTAACTACATTATATTATCGTTATTTTTTTTACTTTTTAGTGCATATTAATTTCATTTTGGAAAAATTTTTCTTTTGAAGTCGGTTTTCTTTTGTTCAAAGTTTTTTTTTTTATTTTGTGATTTTTAGTGAATCTGAAGTACACTAACTAATTTGTTACTGAAAAAAGAATCATCGACGTCGGTTGGCGTGATATTGAGTTATTCGCCCTCTTGTCGTGCATACTTAATGCAAATTTAAGACTTTTATAGTTTTCTCATGGATGCCGTTGACAGAACTCGATCAAAATGAAATGGGACCATACGAGAAGCAATAGCTTTCAAAAAGATTTAAAAAAATTGGTTTACCTAGTTGAAAGTTCTGAGGTAACACACATTAAAAAAAGAAATACAGTCGAATTGATAACCTCCTAGTTTTTTGTTTGAAGTCGGTTAAAAATGGAACACTATCATCACGATGTCCCATGACTTGATAGATATAGCTTAATAGAGCGTATTCTTTAGGTAATTTTAAGTCAAGTGCCTCATATACTTTTTTCCAAAAGTCAATAGTTAAGGTGTTATGGACACTAGTATGTCTCCAAAGCCATAATAGTCAAGAATCAATAAATCAGGTAGGCCATGTAATATGCATTTTGGACTTATTTTTGGATATTGCTTTTATTTCATAGATAGACCCTATAGATCGGGAGATGATTCCAGAAAACGTTCTCCCATTTCTTAATTATTCCAGTTCAATTATATTTTCTTATAATTTCCGGTTTGCAAATGTTTATGAGATTCTGAAATTTGACATAAAGTCTAGACATACTTTAGATTTCCTGAATATTTGTTTGCTGGTGATAAATCAATTAAAAATTAATCTCAACACAATCAATTTATTGATTTTAAAATTGTTAAAATGTAAATAAATAAAAGAATTACATAAATTGAGCAACGTATTCATCAAAAAATCAATACGTTTCATCAAAATCAAATTAGAGCAAAGTATTAAAGGAAAGTTTTTATTTTTTATAATCTATCGTGTGAAAATATTTTAAAATTGGAACAATATTGTGTGTGGTAGACTTTAGATAAGATTTGCTGAATTGACGCAAATATTATCTGTAATCTGTGTCACATACGATAAACTTTTTATGCGTATTCAGCTAACAGTGCAATCTTCATTAAAATATTAATATTTCTCTAACTCAAGTCAAATTTGATCGGATTTTGAAACACGCTACCCATTCAGGAGACACTCTTCAACGAAGCTTTAGTTGTTTCTGTTCTAAGGTTGATCCATTTGTATTTTTTTTTAAATCGATATTTGAGAAAGGTTTTTAATCAGTCATCACTTGGATCAACCGTTCGGTAATCTTTATGCACGTCATGAGAGATTCTCTCACGCATTATGCACATATGCGTTAAATATTTAGCGAGTTAAATATTCTTTAACTTTAAATCATTAAATCACTAGCTAATTAAAAATAGTTTACGTGATTATTGAATGATGTTTTGTGAGTGAAAATATTATCAAACAAAAGTAAACGAATGGGCCCAAAAACCGAAGTTAATAGTTTTTGGCTAACATCTATACTCTTGTGATGAGAAAAACTCTCATAATTTCTGTAAGACTTGAAAAAAAAATACACTATTATGGTCTACATTTCTAAACGACCAATAGTTTAAAGTTAATATTTTTGAAAGCAGTTCTTTTTATAAAGAATAAATCTTTTCGTAAACCTTATAATAAAAAAGATTTCCATATGTTGCCAACTTAGCTACCCTGTAGCTAGCTATACCCTGTACAGGGTATTATAAAAACGTGGGTAAGGTTGTGGGCAAAATTGAATTAAAATATTAAAATGATTGTGAATATAATTATTTTTCAACAACAAACCACAAAATAAAATGTAAATATACTTGAAAAGTTCAATGTATGAGATATGACCCAAAACTATACATCGTTATATCACCTGCAATGCATGATGGTAAACATTGTAATAAAAAAATTAAATACACAATTTTTTACTTCCGTATTTTAATTTTACATAATACAGTCAAAATCGTTAAATCGTAAAAGTTTATTTTTTTTTATAACTAGTGTGCTATGGAATGTAAAAACTGGACAAATTGATAATTTAATAGTGTTATGTATTGAAAAAATTACAAATGCGAATCTTGTCAGGCAAATCTGTGTATGTGGGCATCTCTGACGCTTGACAAAATATTCAGAATCATACTTGGTCCTTTTTGTCAATTTGTAGTAGACTGAATTTAAAGTTCTGATTTCGGGTAATTATTTATTCCAATAATAAACGAAAATATGAGGGTGCCTGCATCTTAAATGCGATACAATGTATTCGCACAATGCATGAGTTTTATAGGAGGCGTTTCCATGGTAACGATACACTACTTTAATTATAGAATTGAATGAATGCATAATTGTATGGATTGTATTTATGACTTACATTGAAAATTTAATATTATTGTCTCACAAATTTAAATAAATAATTATGATTATTTACATTTAAAATATAATATTTATGCAATTGGATTTCTTATTTTCACAATTTTTAATGCATTAAGTTTAATTAATTAGCGTTTTTCAATAATTTTAATTTGACATTTTCTATAACATTAACATATAAAGAATTGCAAATTAGTCATAACAGCCTCCTTTATCGCCAAAATTTTTCACTGCGCTGGCATCGATTTTATTGTCCCTACCATGACTACGCACAGAACGAATAGGGATTCAGCAGGGACCAACATTTTCATCGTAATAATCTATTTTGACTGTATTATTTAATTTTTAGATACAACTTTACGTTTATATAGGGTTTAGGTCGTGACCGTTCATTTTTGTCGTTAATATACGATTTCGTTATAACCGATTTTGACTGTATCAAGTTAATTTTGTGACAAGTATAATTTTGTGGTTGAACTACAAAATATAGCATTATTTATTATTCATTAAAGAGTAAACTACATAAGTTTAAAAGTTGGCGTTTTACTTGAAAAACACCTGGAATTAGAAAAAAATAAGTATTTTCATACTGATATACAAAACGAACTGCAACTATGACAATAATTTGTCTTTGTTTGTTGCTGTGTGTGTGTTGAGTGTTCATAGTTGCAGTTCAAATGACCTACATTTAGTTTTTTACTACAAACAATACAAACAAACAAATGAATATGTGTACACGGAGTTCCAATAGTAAGTTCCGCTTCAAATGGATCATTAGTCGACAACCTACATTATTGACGAATAGGGTATTTCCACTATTTTTGAAACAGTACTTCAAAATGTTGATTTAGCTAATAAAAAGCCATCAAAAATTTATTTCGGAAAAATATACACGCTTTCTTGCCAAAAACTTAAATTAAATTTGAAACCTTTTTTAAACTGTCAAAAACGCGGGCATCCAATTTGATGACGTAATATGGGTATCACTATATGAAATAACACAAATAAGTTTGACAGATATATTCATAGACATCTGATTATAATAAATATAAATACTTATTATCTATGTATATATTATAATCAACTGTCTACACTGAACTAATTGATGGTCTATGACTCATACCGATATGACATCACAGCAAGGCTTACCAGCGTTTTAGATCACGTGATATACAGTTTAAGAATTACGATTTTTAATTTTAATATTTTAAAAGAAAAATGTGCTTTTATGACTCGAAATCAGAATATTTAATTATATTTTTACATAAATTTTAACTTTTTTCAAATTTCATAATTTATTTTTGACTAACGATAATACCCTATTGATCTTTCTTATTACATAAAATTTTTTTCTGCATTAAATTGCAGGAGTTATTTTATTATTTAAACAGGTTCAGTATCATGTACTTGAATGTAAATGCACAAAATCCTCCAATTTAAGGAAAGTGCCTCCATTTTAAGGAAAACCGTTTTACGCTATATCTCCATAACCGTGCACTTTAGACCAAAAATGGTAATAGCCTTTATTGTATATACTTAAATTACCTACCCTTTCTTGAAAAATAATTTTCTTTTAGTATCACTAACGGTTTATGACTATCACGATTTACTTATTGACTATTTAACCGATATTTCTTCAAATATTTGTGTAAACAAGAAAATGATAATAACTTTGTGAGTGTTATTTTTAACTTTTTGTACACTTAGTAAATGTAAAATTATACGTCGTCGTTTACATAATCAACAACTATAATGTTTTTATTTTTTTAATACGAACGTACATCCAACCATCTTTCTTTCGTGTTTTCATTCAACAATAAAATATTATTTTGTGTTGGAAATTTATTTAAGTATCGAATCGCACGACCATTTACAAAGTGACGCAGAGAAATATACGATTTTAAAAACGTTGGTTATAAAACATTAACTTAACTCTAATAGGTTTTAAGAATTAGGAGTCCTGGTCCCGGAATTAAGCACGTAAGTGATACTAGAAAAAAACTGGCTTCACAGCTGAAAAGAATGACCCAAAATTAGTGGGTTTCCAAAAAATTCCAATAAGATCGGATCAAATTTGCCTGAGATGTCAAAAAAATCGAATTTTTTAACTTTATGACGTCATCAGAATCCAAAAAATTTATTTTTTCTCTATCACATCCGAACTTTATCCAATTTTGATAAACCGAGTATGTAATCCTACTAAATTTGGGTCACACTTTTCAAATTTGTGATCAAAATTAACCTAGCTCTAATAGGATTCGAGATTGTGGAGTCTTGGTGCCGGAATTAAGCACGAAATTGATAGCTAGTGAAAACTGTTATCACAGCTGAAAAGCATGACCCAAAGTTAGTGGGTTTCAAAAAAAATTCCAATAAGATCGGATCAAATTTGCCTGTGTTATCAAAAAAATCGAATTTTTTAACTTGATGACGTCATCAGAATCCAAAAAATTTGTTTTTGCTCTATCACATCCAAATTTTATCCAATTTTGATCAACCAAGTATGTAATCCTACTAAATTTGAGGCATACTTTTCAAATCTGTGATCAAAATTAACCCAGCTCTAATAGGTTTCAAGATTGTGGAGTCCTGGTTCCGAAATTAAGCAAATTAGTGACAGCTAGTGAAAAACTGGCATGGCAGCTGAAAAGAATGTCCCAAAATTAGTGGGTCCGCCTAATTGGTGACATACATACCTTCTTTTTGTGGATTTTAAGATAGTAAAAAAATAATAATTTGAATAAATTAATAAGTTTTTGTACAACGTTTTCAAAATCGCACACTTCCTCAGCCCCCCCACCATATATTTAAGTACGTATAGTTGCAAACACGCAACAATATTATCGAATTGTGAAAACAATGAAAATAACTCTTGCATTATAATAAAATAACAATAAATTTTTTAAATCAACTGTTGATAGACCTCGATTTTTATAATCAATAAAATTTCAAATCAAGAACTCGTAAAAAATATTACGAAATGTGAGTTTTATTAAGCACGTTTACAATCCAATCAAGGATGTTTTTGTTGTATTGAGGCTCGAGTTTGAAAATGTTTCAATTGATAATCATGCAATAGAGCGCAAGTTCACAAAATGACTCTTAGAAGAGCAATGACTTTAGAGAAGATAAAAAAAGATATTTTGACTCAACTTATGTTTCTCAAAGATACCTTATACTTAAAAATTCTTATAAGTTAAGACTTTGGCTATATAGCAGATTTGCTGAAGCCAGTTTAAATAAAAAAAAAAAGTTAAGACTTTGAGTGGCGTCTATCGATCAGATTATTCTCCTAGCTTCGTTTTAAAATTTGCATATCTCAACCCGTTTTGCCCGAGTTTTCTCTATGACCACCAACTCCAATCAACTTCCCGTTGAGGCGGTAAATACCCCTTGGTCTTCTGGTGAGAGTACGGGAGTTTGGTGGCGTTAGTTAGTGGTGGAGTTTGGTGGTTTTGGTGGTTGTGGGTGGTAAAAATGTGAAAAAATATATATCTGTCCTTTTCTTACTCATAAGAACTTCTGGAATGATCTAGAAAGTTGCCAAATGTGTGTAACGGTCAAAATCGATTTGAAATTTTCTAGAAAATTTTAGAAATGGTCGAGAAAGTTTGTTTAAATCGAAAACTATAATCATAATCAACTTTAAACTGACCGCCGAGAGCTGTTAGCGCCATCCCTCGACGACCAGTAAAACTATCAAGCCAGAACCGGACACGAACTTTCTGGGCCTTCTTCCGAAATTTAAATCTTTTAATTTCAACCAAGTTTAGTGTTTTTTCAAGGGTTTTATTGTTAAAAGTAAGTTATTTATATTAAAATATTCTGCCTGGATATAAATTTTACTAAATTCAACGATTTTCTAACAAGAAAAAGGACAATAGAAGATAATAGAATAGAATAAAACTCTTCTTTCGGGTTTTATTATAAAAATCTATAACATTTACGTTAAAAAATGGATCCTTAAATATTATTTATACCATTAAACAAGCGATGTATTTTAACCCGAGCAACGCCGTGTTTGGCTGCTAGCAAATCTATCAAGTAAATCCCATATACAAAAACATGTTCAACGTTCATATAAAATTTCCTACCACCAAAAGCAATTATACCTACAATTAAAATCGGGAAATTTCCACAATAATAAAATAACAAAAAAAAAAAAGTCATCACTTACTTTTTTTTTATTAGCAACATTTGCTATCGGCGTTGAATCACCAGTACGTTTCACCCACACTTCGTCAATAATTGATGAATCATCCAATGTGGACGTACTGGATGCTTGTGATTTCATTTCAATTAATGATTGATCAAAAAAACGTTTATCTAAATGTGGACTTGGCAATGGTGATGCACGATTAAAAATACCCTGTACCGATGGTCGATATGTATCTGACGTCGTTGGAAAATGCACTGTGTACGCTTGATTATACGGTCGTCGTCGTAATGCTTGCGCAATTTGTGTTTGAGTCTGTGTTTTGGTCACAATAAATTTATGTTTAGGTCCTGTTAAAATTTTCTCACTCACTTGTGTTTGTGGAACTTGTGGTGTTTTATCCATAGATTGTTTGGATGCATTTGAGGATGCATCCGATAAACTTTTTTCACTACCACTAGTTGTTGCCGCCGAATTACCCGGAGTCGGCGGCGGTTGATGATTCTGTGAGTCTTTTTGTTCTTCGTCTTCATCCTCTTCTCGACATTCAGATAAGCGACGTCGATCGTAGTTGAAGGGCGAACATAAGTTTCGGGAAGGTAAGGCGTTCATATGTTTCAGGAAGTAATGCTTGAAGAACGTTCCTGTTTCGGAATCGCCTTCATCATCTTCTCCTTCCATTTGTAACATATCTTTAAGTGCTGCAAGTGATGAAATTGTGTTATAATGGATAGCTGACACAAGGTCGTCTTCGATGTCACTTTCATCGGATGAAGTATCAGCTGTGCCGTTTTTATGACCTCCACCACCTGGACCCGCGCCTCCACCACCCGTTTCTACCTGGGTCTCCGTACTACAATTGTTTGATGTGTTATTGTTCTTTGATGATGACGATATGTGTGTCATTTTTTCCATACTTTTATCCGATGTATGGTTGTTATTTGGTCGTATGGATGTCGCTACTGATACGTTTGAATCCATGTATTCGTCCGCACAGATTATTTACCTAATTTGGAGAAAATTTGGAAAAAAAAAAACGCATATAAAAAACTACTTTTTGTTGACGTATCAAAGTTCAAGTGATTCCATAAGTTATTGAACATATGTGTACCAAGAGTTACTATCAAATCGAGTTGATTTTTCACAGATAGATAAAAATTACTTAACAAAAAATTATTCAACGCATTAGTACAAAAATGCCCTTCGATAAGAATATCTTCATTTAATCACTTAATAAAAAATCTTCAGAAATTTACAAAAGATCTAAAATGTCTGTAATGATTGATTCAAGCTATACACGACGATTACCACCTCAAAAGTGTCAAGCAGTATCGTCTCAATACATGACAGGCAGTATCTTGTGCTCATTCAAGGATTCCTGTAGCAAAACGCTCAGAAAGCGTAATCAATAGTGATTAGCAAAATAAGTCGCATCTTGTGGTCTTGCTTTTGGTCTCGCAAATTTTTCAAGAAAAATATAATATAAGACCAAGGCATATTTTTGAAAAAGACTAATATTAAGATACAATCGTCAAGACCAATACCAAAGACAACTATGGTCTTGGTCTCGCTCGCAACTAGTAATCACCAATCAAAAAGTAACCCAAGATTTAAGTATAATCAAATCTAAACTCAAGGAACCTGCAGGAATTATTTAATTTTACATACGACAGGTCTCATACGTGTAAGAAGAAGGCCTGGCAGAAAAGTTTTGACTATTTTGCTATCTGTATCGCCAACCCGATAGGTGGATTGTCTAGAAAGGTCCAAATATCCATAGATCTAGATGCTAGAGATTCAGTAACAGGTTCCTCTTTTATTGCTTATTATTATTTTTGAAATCATTTTCATTTAAATCGGAACAAAGCAATAAAGATTCAAACAGGAAATTGTGTTATTAAATTATTTTTCTGTCTGGAATGAGCAGTTTTTAAGTTTAGCCATCCGGAAAATACATACAATAAAGAAATTGTAGCTAAGCAAAAGAGTAAGAGAGAAAACAGTAAATAAGCGCATGACGACATCACGAATTAGTAATTCTTGCATACAATGTTTTTATCACCTACTTACATTCAAAAAAAACACTACGTAAATTTTTTAGCAATACTTAAAATTTTCAAGGTTACTCCACTTTATAATATAAACTTATTTATTTTTTTTTACAAAACAGATAAAAGCATTTTATTAAAAAGTTATTCCAAAGTGGCACATATTGTTTTTAAGTATATTAAAAATATTTCCGTATAAACAAATAATCGATCAATAATTCTAAATTAAATAATTTTGACTATTTAAGATGAATAAAATTTATTGATGGCGTAATAAAATAGATCTTACAATGACCGATACACACGAGTGTAAATAAAATAACACAGTAAAATGTCCATAAAATAGTTATTTAAATTAAGTATACTCCAGGCGCTGTCGACAAGATTCGTAGACTAGGCATTGGCAAACGTGACTTACAGAAGTCTCTGGAACTCTTAACTTAACATACGAGTAAGACAGTGACAACCTAAAATACGAGTAAGACAGAGAGACAACATTTTTTTTCTACCTATCTCATTACTATTAGAGAAACTGAGATAGGTAGAAGAGTCGTATACCCATCTTGCTTCTTCCTCTATAAGCAACGCGGACTTGCATAAAGAGACACACAATAAAGTTTATGACACACAATAAAGTTTTAACAATGGTGACTTCGACTTAAAATAACTCGCCCATGCCTGTCGTAGACAACTCATATTTGTCTTAAGGAAAAATTTTATTCCGCTGTTCGAATTATCGAGCATTCGGTAAGTCATTTTTTAACAACGTTTGGAATCCGCTGACATTAAATATCAAAACGCACTCTTGCTTTTTCTAAACAACTCTAAATTTTTCATGAAGTAGTGATTGATACACAACGATATTCATAGTCCTAGTGGTCTAAGTGAAATCGACAATACCACCAGCCCAATCTCACCTCAAGAAAATCAAAATAAAGCTATGACTAGAGATGGCATTTAGTTGGCAGAACATTTGATCAGGGAACCTAAAAATTCGCTTCGTCCCAAAAAAATCTAAAAATAAATTATCTTCCCGTAGAGTCCAGTATGTACAACAGACGGATGTTATTGACAGCGTCTGGAGTAGTATAGACGTGACTATGACTATGACTGTGACTGTGACTGTGATAAACAATTTTATTAACAGAGTGAAATATAAATTTAAAATAATTAAAATTTATAATTAATAAAATTATAGAATGTGTTCGTTTTTAATTAATTATTCATTTTATTCTATTCATCATTTTTTTAAATGACATTCATAAATTAAATAGATTTAGTTTCTAATTGACTTCAAAATAAGTGAGGCGGGTCCTTCAAATCAGTACACAATAAAATGTGGTCAATTTGATAAGTTTCCGAGTTGTGCAGTTTTTATTATTTGAAGGGGGGCTTAGCGTGACTTCAACCTAGCCCCTCCCCCACTTTTAATCGTTAATTCCTGCTACGACTTAAGCAACAAAATCGAGACTAGGAAAACTAAAGAGCACATAAATAGCATTAAACTTTGAAAGCAGACCCGATTTGGTAAGTGGTAATGGGAGAAGGTCATACATAGGTTTCACTTTAAACGGTTTATTTTTTCGTAAGTGTTTACTGGAATTTTGGGTTTATACAGTTTTTACGATTTGTTTACGGAGTAGTTTGACGTCAGCCTAAATAGATTGAGTAACAAATTTGGGAAAAGAGCAACTAATTAGCACATATATATAATTTTTTTTTGGATAGAACTGACTTGGTGGGGGGAGGGTGGTTCTAGGTGACCTGAGTTCTTTACTTCAATTTAATAGAAGTGATGATAGATCAGAATCAATTTCTACAATGTTTCTCTTAATTCCTAATCAATACATAGTATAAAACAAAGTCGCTTTCTCTGTCCCTATGTCCTTTTGTATGCTTAAATCTTTGAAACTACGCAACGGATTTTGATGCGGTTTTTTTTAATAGATAGAGTGATTCAAGAGGAAGGTTTTTATGTATAATACATCCATATTATAGTAGAGTAAGGGGTTGAAATAGGGGTTGAAAGGGATATGCTTCAAAAACTAAAAAAGTTGTGCATCGATTAAGCTCAAATATTGACACGATATACAACCAGCTTCAAAGATCTATTGTTTTTATCTACTTTTAACATTCGGAGGGTAGAAAGGTGTAGCGAGAAAGTGGGAAGGAATTATCGAATATTTACAAATATACCTAAGTGGGGTATCAAATAAAAGAGCATGACGTGTACATTACAAAACTGTTATCCCACGCAAGGAAATGTGGAGGGAGGGGTGCAAGTGGGGATGTTGCCCAGCAAAGCGGGTAGTTCACAGCTAGTCAACCATAAATCGTACTCAATTTAAAATTCAGCAATAATAAAAAAAAACGTGTTTTCTAATAGCTAATACATAAAATAGTAATAATTTGAAGAACATAAATATGACTAAACAAACATTTTAGATCAATATAATAAAAAATAAATATTTCCACACTTGAAATAATTTAAACAAGTTCATGTAAATCATACACACCACTCCCATAACATTCATTATATTATTAATATTACTTAATCAATTATTATGTCAGTAAGTCTACTACTCTATACTCTAACAAGTATTAAATGTTTAATAATTATATACATTTTATACTTAATAGCACAACCATCTTCATGTCTATTTAATATTTATTTAAAACAACATCGATTAGAATCTAATCGTTTAATTTATTGTTTGCTATGTTTTTTTATATATAAAAAAAAAACTATGTCATTTTATATAGGAAAATGTGTCTAGACATATACAAAAGTGGTCGCCTTATTAGTTCAGTTGGTTAAGGCGAGTTTCTGAGATATCGCAATATTTGAATCGATTTTAGTCCGTATCTCAAAAACTATTCGACCAGTCAACAAATGCACCCGATTTTTGTACTTTTTGGGTCAAAATTACCTTATATACTGAGTTTTATCGAAATTGGAGATAAAAAAAATTTTTCGATTTTTTGAAATTTTTTTAAGGGGTACCCCTTTGAAAAAATCGAGAAAATCGTGAAAAAAATTTTTGTTGTGGAATTTGATGAAACTCGGTGGATGGGGTAATTTTGATCCAAAAAGTGCAAAAATCGTGTTAATTTAATGATTGGATCCAGTGTTTTTGAGATATCGCAATATTTGGATCGATTTTGGGCCGTATCTCAAAAACTATTCGACCAGTCAACAAATGCACCCGATTTTTGTACTTTTTGGGTCAAACGTACCTTATATACTGAGTTTTATCGAAATTGACATCAAAAAAAATTTTTCGATTTTTTGAAATTTTTTTAAGGGGTACCCCTTTGATAAAATCGAGAAAATCGTGAAAAAAATTTTTGTTGTGGAATTTGATGAAACTCGGTGGATGGGGTAATTTTGATCCAAAAATTATGAAAATCGGGTTTATTTAATGATTGGATGCAGAATTTCTGAGATATCGCAATATTTGGCCCGATTTTGGGCCGTATCTCAAAAACTATTCGATAAGTCAACAAATGCACCCGATTTTTGTACTTTTTGGGTCAAAATTACCTAATATACTGAGTTTTATCGAAATTGGAGATAAAAAATTTTTTTTCGATATTTTGCAATTTTACACACGAAAAATAATCGTTTGCCCCCTCTGAATCAGAAGTAAGAAAATAAATTACCTTAATATGTTCATTATCCAACGATTTATTATGCCTTACGGTCTGTTCATTAAAAACAAACTTATGTCAGAGTTTGTCCATCGAAAAAGTTCATTATGAGGTACCATTCGAAACCATTATTGAAGGTTTCTCAATATAGTATCAATACAAATATACGAATACTATAGGTTTATACAGAACGAAATAGAATAACGGAAATGAAGAAGAGAATTCAATTACGTTAATCGATAAATACTCTCTGACGGAAGTCAACAAAATAACTAATAATCTAACAAACACATCTTTATTTCTTAAAATCATTTTTTTCAGATATTTACATTTATAAATTGATTGTATTGGTAAAAAAAATGTATACACAAACAAAACACAATACACATATGCAAATTGTGAGATAGAAAAATATAATCGGATTAAGTTAAAAAAAAAAAAAGTATTTGTTTTGTAAATAAACTTTGTAGAAATGTACGAAAAAAGGGTACATGTGGGATTAAATGGTCATGCAAACTTTATACATATAACAATCATAGGCCTTTTCATCATGTCATAAGCGCAAGTGCAGAGTTTATTTTTTCGTACTGACAGCAATAAGTAGGACTAAGATAGAAGATATTTGTTATTCATTTTATCACATTGGTTATAAATCATTTAGTACGAAACAAATATGAATCGTGATTTTAAAAGGAAAAGCCCTATTAAATGCCTATGACTAGCACACATTCATCTTAAGGTAGTATGGGTAAAATATAAAAATAAACTTAGAAACAATTAGCCTTTTATTAAATTAAAGATAAGCATCTAAATAAGGTTTTATTCAAGTTTGAGGTTCGACCTAATCGACCTTTTAAATGAAAAATTAAAAATCGTAGTTTTTACATTAACTCAATGGGATCCCGTGCTTTATTCTTTATACAAGACCAAAATTCTCATATTTCCAAAAAACTGTGTTCACATAATAATGCACAAAAAAAAGAGCTTAAAGATATATATATATATAAAAATATTAACGATTAATCATAACTCACATTGTAATTTCCGTATATTTTCATTATGAGTATGATAACTTTCAAAATCATTAACAGATGTCGTTGCCATCGGTTCACAAGTTTAATTAATATGTCACAAAAAAATTGTTTTTATAAAATAGACAATCGACTCCGAAACTTTTAAAGAACATAACTCGGCGCTTTAAACCGTTGTAACGTTGCCAAATCTATTATTTTCAGTATGATACAAAAGATTTCTAGAGTATAGTATGTCGATAATATAGGAATTATAACTACAATAACTACAATAAAATGAATGGTCAAAAAACTATATTTTTTTTTTTTTTTTTTAATAGAATTTTATGTATTATTAATTGTTATAAAATCAGTTTAATTATTATGATAAATTATGCTAATGTGTGTATTAAATTAAAGATAATCTGTTGAAGATCCATACTACCTTAAGGTTGAACGGATATTAAGGCAAATTTGCTCTCCTAAATCTCCTCTGCTATCAATACAATAGTTTTGGAAGAAATGGTATAATAAAAGAGTTCATTTTATCACTTTTCCCATATATGTACATAGATAAACGTAACACCGAATCTTATCTCAAACTAAAATGTCAAATGTTACAACAATCTTTCTGAATTGAATATACACTGTACTGTCTAAATGTACTAACAATAATAGAATTTAACTTTACGTTCTATTTCTAAATTGAGTTTCCGATGTTTTGTAAAGTTTCAACTTGTAAGTGATGCAAAAAAACTATTTTGCAAATAAATTATTGTGTGATACGAAAATAATTGGGTTCATTATGCAAATCTGCATTTTAAAGATAATCAAAAATGATTTTCGAACTTTAATCAAAGTATAATTAATTTCAAATTGTATCAAAAAAAAAAAAAAAATGATCGATGTAAATTTTAAATCATACTGTCGTCATAAAACACAAAAAAAGCTAACTTTTTATGGACTTTGAACTTAATTCTTTTAGAAGTTATGAACAGATGTGTCAAAATTACTCATTACTTTATAATGGAAACTTTATACGAAGATACTTATTAAAAAAAAAAAGTTGTAAAAACCATGTAATAAAAATTCCCAGTTAGTTTGTTAGTTTAAAGAAATGAATAATTCACCCATGTTACAACAGCCCTCCCCCCCACCATCACAAACCCAATGGTTCAGTCCTAAAAATTTAGTGCTATTTATGTGCTAATTAGTTGCACTATTTCCGATTAGCAAGAATCAAGGATTAAGAGTGGAGAAGGGGAAAGTTGACGTCAAGCTCCCTCTCCCAATTCGAAGCTATCCATAAATTAAGTCACACCAACTTAACGATTTTTAGCTGATTTTACGAAATTCGTTTTCAATGGTTCATACAATTTTCTTTTGAAGTGGTTAAAACTATGAAATTCATATTTTGAAGAATTTTAAATGTTAAAAGATAAGTTCAAGGTACGGAATTCTAATCTAAAATAATTTAGTTTTGGTGGAGTTTATAAGTTCAGAGACCTTCAAATCTCATTCATCCGAATTTTATTTACAAAAAAAACAATAAATTTTTTAACCAATAAAAAATTTTTTGCATGACACGCACTATTTAAATTTTATACTATAAACAGTGTCAAATTTATAAAATGGTTGCATAAACCATAATAATATTTTATAAAAACAAATATATGAAATATTATAGTTGATTTTTCTGCAGATAAGAATTCCAATTTAAAAATTCTCTTGTTATTTTTGGCTTTACAATACCACGCAACTACAAAAATACATAATTTATTGTGTGCAAGTGATGCTTATAAATTTGATAATATAGATATATCTCTTCAATCATCAATACTCTAACTATAGTCGTCTCTGTTCATCAAATGATGAATCTTCGATGAACTCATTATTCAATTAAAAATTTTGTTTTTATATCATCGACAACCTTATATTTTTATGGTATGATTATAAACTATAAGATTGTCTAAATATATAAGATAGTTTTTTATCACACTCTCTAGATTTTTTGATATAAAATGCATAATAGAATGCATGAAGATAATTTTAAGAAAACGTAACTTTGTGGGAACAGCCTTAAGCGACCACTCATTATTTAGATCAGGCATGGTTAAACGTGGCTTACAGAAGCACCTCGGACTCCTAACTTAACATACGAGTAAGACAGTGACAGCCTAAAGTACGAGTAAGACAGAAAGACAATATTTTTTATTCTACCTATCTCATTACTATTAGAGAAACTGAGATAGGTAGAAAAGTCGTAAACCCATCTCGCTTCCTCTTCTATGAGCAACGTGGTCTTGGATAAAGAGACACACAATTAAGTTATAACAATGGTAACTTCGACTTAAAATAACTCGCTCATGCCTGATTTAGATTATAAACAAAAGTTTTGGAATACTGCGAATATAAAAAATAAACTACACGTATAATGTATACACATTATAAATATGTAGTATGTATAAAATCAATCAAAATAATTGTTTTATTATGTTATGTTTTTTTTTTAAATTTATATTTTGTAATAAAATCAAGGTCATAATTTCTTAAATCAAACATCACATCAATATCCATGCAACGCAACAATTTATAATAACACATGCTGCTAGCTGCTAACTTATAAAACTTATGGAATCACTTCTCTTTGTTGTAAAATATAATTTTATTTATTAATATTATAATAAATATTCTCTATAATATTTTTACATAAATTATAAATTATTTGTATGGCAAGTGTTTAGTATGAGAAACCACAAAAAAATTTTAAAAACAAAACATATTTTATAATCAATATTATTATTTATTATTACATAAGTAAATCAAAACATTTTACTAATGAAAACACTGCACAGTGTTTTTAAAATGTGTGTACAATCGTACCTGGAAAAATTTGAACTGAAGGTGAAAACAAGTGAAAACAAACAATTGACTGAGTTAATTGTTGAAATACCATGTATAGTTAGTGTTGATTTCTTTATCACATTACACATACAAACATGTGACACATACATAACTGATAATCAAGTATAGTACATATTATAAAATTTCCGCCTAATTGGCGCCCTCACGGGTAAACAGTGATGTTTACGAAAAAAAGTTTCAGAAAAAAGTTGTTTAATTTTTGATAAGGAACATTTTTTACATTTAAACTTTTGTTCTATCTCTAACGGTTTACAAGATGGGACCTACGGACCCAAGACCCAATTGACTTATGATGCTCATTTACGAACTTGACTTCACTTTTTACGTCCTGAGTACGCTGTAAAAATTTCAGCTCGATATCTTTTTTCGTTTTTGAGTTATCGCGTCCACAGACGGACGGACAACCGGAAATGGACTAATTAGGTGATTTTATGAACACCTATGGCAAAATTTTTTTCCTAACATCATTATTTTTAAGCGTTACAAACTTGGGACTAAACTTAATATACTATGTATATTTCATATATACATGATATAATGAATTGATGAAGGGAAAAAAAACCATGAAAAATTAACTAGCTGACCCGGCGAACTTCGTACCGCTTAACAGTCGAGACGTTTACATTTCAATTGACATTTTACGACAGACAATTTACATTTTACCATAAACAACTTGTTTTTGAGTAATATTACAATAGTATCAATACTGATAAATATTGACATTCATATTTATACGATACTAACGTCTAATATAGCAAACTGTTCTGTCCGAGCTGTTTCCTTGGCTGACACCGACTCCAAAAATAACAATAATTTTAACTTCATTATATTTTCGTTAATTTTTTACTTTTTAAATCATATTAATTTGTTTTTGAAAAGTTTTTCTTTTCAAGTCGGTTATCTTTTTGTTTTTTTTTTTTGTGATTTTTAGTGAATCTCAAGTACACTAACTAATTTGTCACTTAAAAAAAGAATCATCAAAATCGGTCGGCGTGATATTGAGTTATTCGTCCTCTAGTCGTGCATACTTAATGCAAATTTAAGACTTTTATGCTTTTCTCATGAATGCCGTTGTTAGAACTGAACCAAAATGAAATGGGAACACACGGGAAGCACTAGCTTTCAAATAGATAAAGAATCATCAAAATCGGTTCACCCAGTCGAAAGTTCTGAGGTAACATACATAAAAAAAAATAATACAGTCGAATTGATAACCTCATCCTTTTTTGTTTGAAGTCGGTTAAAAATCAAAACATTTCAAAAATAATTTGCATATAAGATTTAAAACTAGTTTTACAAATAAAGGTAATTTATTGATTTTCAAATAAACATTAATCATTTCAAAGATTGAAAGGAAATCGAAAAACATAACTATTGCATAAATTTTCAAATGGCAAAAAAAAAAACTGATTTGATGTAATTATAATTTGTCATTCCCATGTCGAGTCATTTTTTATTGAACTGTAGTGTACTCATATTTAAATATTCATAAAATGATGTTATTTAAATTTGCGTATGTATTTTAAATATCAATTAGTTGTTACTTAGTACTCAACAATATTTATTATATTATTGAATTCAGTTCATTGTAATAACTAAACTTTTTTGTTTGTTTGATATATTTCGGTTAAATTCGGTTAATCACCGAATCATCATCATAAGATAATGGATAGACTTGTAGACTAGGATTCATTTTTATACCATGTACTGAAATATACTAAGGTATACTAAGTTTAGTCCCAAGTTTGTAACGCTTAAAAATTTTGGTGGTCATAAAATCACTTAATTAGTCCATTTTCGGTTGTCTGTCTGTCTGTCCGTCTGTCATCACGATTACTCAAAAACGAAAAGAGATATCAAGCTGAAATTTTTATAGCGTGCTTAGGGCGTATAAGGTGAGGCCGAGTTCGTAAATGAGCAACATACATCAATTGGGTTATACATCATAAACCGTTAGAGATAGAACAAAAGTTTCAGTGTAAAAAATGTTCCTTACTCAAAATCAAACAACTTTTGTTTGAAACAGTTTTTCGTAAACATCACTGTTTACCCGTGAGGGCGAAAATTAGGCGTAAATTGTATAGTATGTATTATGTATATGGGAATATCAGTTATGTATGTGTGACATGTATGTATGTGTAATGTGATAGAGTAATCAACACTATCTATACATGGTAGATAATTGTAAGAAAATAACCGGAAGAATCATCATTTTGATTTATATATGCGTGTATTAAAATCATTCAACAAATCGGCACATTACCATCGGAAATTACCACGATTAAAAAAAGTTCCTTTACTTAAATGTAAAATTGTTAAAACAATTAATACTTGAAGTTTTTGTTGTGTAAGCAATTAAAACAAAAAAAAACATTTACAATTATTCAATAATTCAAGTTTTTTATAATGATTACTTTCAGATTATTTTTTGCTAGAATTTAAAAATAGAAAAATTTACACGATTCAAATACAAATACATTATTAAGTACACAATATTATCGGTACTTAAGGTAGTACTATCGGTAATAGACTTTGCATTCAAAATTTAATGAAACTTGGTATAGTTGTCCATTATTATATCATAATTAACCAGTTAAATTTTTAGGGGCCTTCAGAGAACATTTAAACTTTTGTTCTATCTCTAACGGTTTACAAGATGGGTCCTACGGACCCAAGACCCAATTAACCTATGTTGTTCATTTACGAACTTGACCTCACTGTTTACGTCCTCAGAAAGCTATAAAATTTTCAGCTTGATATCTCTTTTCGTTTTTGAGTAATCGTGATGACAGACGGATAGACGACAGACCACAGGCGACAGACGACAGACAGACAACCGGAAATGGACTAATGAAGTGATTTTATAAACATCTATACTAAAATTTTTTTGCTTAGCATCAATATATTTAAGCGTTACAAACTTGGGACTAAACTTAATATACCTTGCATATTACATATATGCAAGGTATAAATATATGATGAAAATCTATTTTTATACCTGTTAAGGTTTTCTAAGCCAACGAAACACGTTGTTTTCAACTTTAGAAGACTATATTTTTCAACAAAACACATGAATTGAGTTTCTAGATATTTAATAATATAATAATCTAGAGCCTAAGTGGGTGAGCGGTCTAAGGCGCTAGTCTCCGATCGTTTAGTCTATTGACTGAGGTTGCGGGTTCGAATCCAGGCAGTGTCAACAATATATAATTAATGGGGGCGGTAGAATTGATCACATTCTCCACCCACATCAAAATGTAATTGTAAAATATGTTTGTAAGTTAAATAAATAAAGATTAACAAATAATGATGTGGGTGGCCTCTGATATAGGCGTATATGTCAAGAAAACGGAGATTAAACCCCATTATTATAATATAATAATCACACGTTGAGATTGACGTCTGTCGCTTTTTAAACAATCTTATGGCCTTGGCCTTCATATTTGACAGAAGTCACAATAGACATTTTTTGCATTTTTTTATAGTGATTTCAATAGCACCCCTCTTCTTACACATACAAGAAAACGATCAAGTAAAAAAGAACCCTTTTTACATAATCACAAAACAAAATCGCTTGGCAACAGTATTAATACTCAAAAAAATTGAAACACATTGCACCATTAATTTTATTTAACGGGTTTCAACATTTATAATATTAAATAACTCAAACACAAATTGTAACTGCACGTGATCAGATCATCAGTTCATGTGTTTTGGACAACTGTTGTCGCCGATAAATTATTATTAATAAAACAAGAGGGGTTGCTTTTTATAATAAATATCTACTAATTTTTATTCATTTCTCTTTCATATTCGTAAACGTAAATAATTACTTAATTAAGCTTCGTTTGTCCTAGAATTACTTGCAATCTCTTGTACACACCCTTTAAATAAAAAAACAATTTCCATGAATTTTCCATGACTATACACAGATCAATAGAAAGTTATTTTTTTTGAGGTTAAATCTAAATCACTTGCCATAGAAATAAATTGCCAAATAAAAATTAGAACAAACCTTTCAAATTTCACACACAAAAAAAAACATTTAAAAAAAATTTCACTTATAAACAAACCACACACACTGAGAAAAACACCTCACAAAGTTTATTTTTTTGGGAAAACTTCACATTTAAAAAATTTTGATTAGCACTTAAATAATATTACACTTAAATTACAGTATTTTTTATTGTTTTAATTAAAAAAAACACTTTTTAGGCTTCATGTAAACGTGGCTCAGATCAAACATTGTGCTGTTTTTTTAATAAAAAAATATATAAAAATGTCTTTTTGTATAAAAAAAAAGGCATGATAAAAAATGGTGCACTTGTAGGCTCCTCTAGCGTGTAGATATGTGCTAAAGATTGAAATATGCATTAAATTATTTTGATTTTGTATCATAAAAATGACAGTAGTTAGAAATACTTATTTGGAATAAGGCATCCCGGTGACTACTTTCCCAGCTGATCATTTTAACTTGTAGTTTTATTGTTTATTAAAAACACCGTTGGAGGTCGACACTGTAAAATGAGAACGCGCGTGTCTTTAAAAGTTTAAACTAACATAACATGCTTGTTCATGATACAGATGTGAGTTTAAAATTTAAATATTATTTCTTTCTTTTAAATTCTAACTAAAAAGATCTATTTTCATTTTATGAAAAATCACGTGGAATTTTTGTGTTTACTAATTACTTAATTTTTAAATCCTTTATTTTGTTTTTATTTTTTCTCTTAAAATATTTAGGAATAATATTGTTTTTAGGTAAGTACTTATTAGATATAATTGTTGACAATGTATTTTCAGAATTTAGACAATAAATGATAATCTTTATTTACATTTCTTATTAAAACGTGATTAATAATTACCTTCTATTCATTATTTTTAGAATAAATCTTTCAGTGTATAAGTCCAAAGATTAATTTTTTTTAATTGTATCGTCAAAATACGAAATTTTTTTACACAACGTTATTATTTTAGATTTTGAAGAAAATTGAAAGTTTTTTCTTCAAATCATTAATTATAGAGTTCCACAAAGTAAAGCTCTACAATTTTGATAAACCAAGTATGTAATCCTACTAAATTTGGGTCAAATTTTTCAAATTTGTGATCAAAATTAACCTAGCTCTAATAGGTTTCAATAATTTGGAGTCCTGGTCCCGGAATTAAGCACATAAGTGACAGCTAGCGAAAAACTGACATCACAGCTGAAAAGAATGACCCAAAATTAGTGGGTTTCAAAAAAAATTCCAATAAAATCGGATCAAATTTGCTTGAGTTATCAAAAAAATCGAATTTTTTAACTTGATGACGTCATCAGAATCCAAAAAATTTAATTTTGCTCTATCACATCCAAATTTTATCCAATTTTGATAAACCAAGTATGTAATCCTACTAAATTTGGGTCATACTTTTCAAATTTGTGATCAAAATTAACCTAGCTCTAATTGGTTTCCTGAATGCGGAGTCTTGGTGCCGGAATTAAGCACAAAAGTGATAGCTAGAGAAAAACTGGCATCACAGCGGAAAAGAATGACCCAAAATTAGTGGGTTTCAAAAAAAATTCCAATAAAATAAAATCAAATTTGCCTGTGTTATCAAAAAAATCAAATTTTTTAACTTGATGACGTCATCAGAATCCAAAAAATTTAATTTTGCTCTATCACATCCGAATTTTATCCAATTTTGATAAACCAAGTATGTAATCCTACTAAATTTGGGTCATACTTTTCAAATTTGTGATCAAAATTAACCTAGCTCTAATTGGTTTCAAGAATGTGGAGTCCTGGTCCCGGAATTAAGCACAAAAGTGATAGCTAGTGAAAAACGGGCATCACAGCTGAAAAGAATGACCCAAAATTAGTGGGTTTTAAAAAAAATTCCAACAAAATCGGATAAAATTTGCCTGTATTATCAAAAAAATCAAATTTTTTAACTTTATGACGTCATCAGAATCCAAAAAATTTAATTTTTCTCTGTCACATCCAAATTTTATCCAATTTTGATAAACCAAGTATGTAATCCTACTAAATTTGGGTCATACTTTTCAAATTTGTGAAAATTGAAAATTTGGGTGCCTCCTTTGGCACGCTCTAGTTACGGACCTGCCTAATTTTTATCACCAATGTTAAATATTCTGTTATTTCTTTATTATTTTATCAAAAGAAGAAAAAACTGTAGTTACAAATAAAAATATTTCTTGTTTTCGCATAATTCGACCCAAAAATAGGAATAAACAATTGAATATTAGCTTGAAAATTTACTTCTTATAATAAACAAATATTTTTACTTACCCCATCATCGATTTGATTAATATCTCCTTCAAAATCCCAATCGTTCGGTTCGGGACTTTCCGAACGACTGCGTGGTGGTCGTGGCTCTACATGTAAAGGATGATCCTCCGGTATAGATGCGAACGGTAATTTTTGTGGCCGTGCACGTGGCAGTGCCGGCGACGATTGTTGCGGTAAATTGCCATATCCACTACTAAGTGGATCAGCATTTACAGGTATTACAGCAAACTTTCGATTGTTTGTTGTGACAACTGTTGCCCCTGTAAAAGAAAACAATTCCTCTTTAAAAACCCTATTGCGAAGTAAGGCGAGAGTGTCGTAATGACTGTTTTACTTTAACATACTTTCGCGAGTAAATTCGGCGAAGATACTACGAGAGAATATGGACGGGGGGCTTAAGAGTTAAAAATACTGCGGATTACAATTAATCAAGGCAAGGTTTTCTCAGGGTCAACTCCAATCAATTTCCTGTTGGGGCGATAAATACCCCTTGGCCTCCTGGTGAAATTAAGGGAGTTTGGTTGCGGTGGGTGGTTGAAGGTGGAAAAAATGTGAAAAAATACATAGCTGTCCTTTGGTTATTCATGTGAACTTTCGGAAATTTTCAGAACAAATTTCTGGAATGATCTAGAAAGTTCCAAAATGGGTGTAACAGTCAAAATCGATTCGAAATTTTCTAGAAAATTCTAAAAAGTTCTAGAAAATGATCTAGAAAGTTTTTTTAAACCGACAACTATAATTATGATCAACTTTAAACTGACTGCCGAGAGCTGTTAGCGCCATCTCTCGACGACCAGTAGAACTATCAAGCCAGAACCGAACACGAACTTTCTGGGCCTTCTTCCGAAATTTAAATCTTTTAATTTCAACCAAGTTTAGTGTTTTTTCATGAGTTTCATTGTCAAAAGTAAGCTATTTATGTTAAAATATTCTGTCTGGATATAAATTTTACTAAATTTAACGATTTTCTAACAAGAAAAAGGACAGTAGAAGCTTATAGAATAGAATAGAATCTTTCTCTCGGGTTTAATTATAGAAATCCATAAACATGCGATGTTTTTAACTCGAGCAACGCCGGCTTTGGCTGCTAGTTTTATATACATAATTATGTAAATGTTTGTAAGAGTCATTATTGTAAATTGACACTCCTGTATAATTATTCTATATGTAATTTAAAATACATCAAATAATCTAATCGTAACAAGAAAATGCGGATATAATAATCTTCATTCTACACACTTCCACACATTAAAAGTAAACAAATTTTAAACAGAAAAATTATACATGATTTATTCATTATTTTTTCCTGAACAAAAATATAAAAAAAATAAATGGCATAATGACAACTAATCATGTTCCTGGGTGTGTATTTGTGTATTGTATTTTTGTATGTATTGTATACTTATTTTTTTATTTCAAGCACTCTGATTCAAACATTCTCATGTAAACAACGAAAAATTTTAAAACACGTGCGTTACAACTAATTTTAATATAAAACATATAACACCAGGGTGATTCTTTAGTTTTTATTCATATGCTTCAGAAAATCTCTATATATTATAAATGTGAAAGTAAGGATGTTTGTTTGTTTGTTTGATACGCTTTCACGCAAAAACTAGCGAATGGATTTTAATGAAACTGTACAGCAATATAGCTCATACATCAGTGTAACATATGAGCTATAATTTATAAAAATTTAAAAATTTAAAAAAAAAAATTAAATTTAATCTGACATTTATTATTTTAAATTTTTACAGAAATCTTTATGGTTCATAATGATTGATCATCATTTTGAACCATAAATTAAGAATTTCTGTAAAAATTTAAAATAGTAAATGACAAACAATTCATATCCACCTTTTCTGATATACTCAATGAATTATTACTATTTTACAATTTAAGAAATAGAAAACTGTGCATATCTTTTAGCACGTAAAACAATCCCTACAAGTGCTATGGAAGGGGGATAAGTGAGATCAAGTCAGGTGGAGGCTATAAAGCGATGGTTTTTACTTTTAAGCCAAGTGAAACGGGCGGGTATCAAGCCAGTAATAGAACAAACGATCGATAAATTTTATTCCAGACATATTTCACAACCCTTATAAAAATGAGTCTCTCATTAATTCGTTCATCCACATATATCAGGATATCTCCGATGATAAATCTGAATAAATCAATCAATAAGAATTGGTAAGAACTAGTACACTACCGTTAGGCTAATCTGGGTACCGAGCCACTCTGGCGTCTGAAATGCCCCTTTCACCTAAGCCTGTTATTCCCATAGCAAGAAGTTCCGTAATTTACCGAATAAAGGAATTACCAAAACAAGCCCATCTTGATTACTGGGACTTTGCGCAGGGCATGTAACAGATCAAATTGTGTACTAGGCCATTCGACCGAGCTGAAATTTACTAGAGCACAGTTGAGAAGGGTGGTGGGACTCTTTACGGGACACTCGACTGAACTATTACCTTCATAACATGGGGATCTCTGATGATCCCACTTGTAAGGCCTTTATAGAGGACGGTGAAATCTTCATACACGTTATTGCCTCAGATTCAGAATGTTCGGATTCGAAACCTTAGATTCATCAATCTTACCTACGGATTCCGACGGAGAAGCTATGGGCTTTCTGCGTGACATCTGGCCTCGACAGAATTCTCCAGCTTCATCTGATCAAAACTACAGACGTCTCCCCTTCGGATAACAGGTTGTTCTCAAAGAGGGCGAATTTCAAAGACATTATAGTATTTGGCTTGTCAGAATTGTTGACATACTGTATGGTATTCATTACTTATATGTTGTATGATATTACCATGGATATGTACTATAATTACAACATACGTGGGTATTACACATATAGTAAGCATTACATTGAACTATCACCAACTGACAGCTCACATACGTCGTCAACAGAGTGCACCAAAAAGACTGCGTTTAAACATCTTAAAATTAGAGCCTAAGAGACCCAAAATTATTCCAATCTTCATGTTTATAAATTTTGTAAACAACCTTATAATTATACAATGTATATAAATATTTGTAACTTATTTAATTTAATTTAATATTTCCAAAAACATTAATATCAATTTTATAAACAATTATTTAGAGAGAGCAATAAAAATGAAATTTAATTTGGCAGAATTTCATTTTTTTTTTCTTCACTAAATTAAATTTTGAATGTTAAGGAAAAATTGGTATATTACGTAGGTATTTTGGATTGGCATGACAAATTCTGACTCATGTTATGGTCGCAATGATTGACTAATTGAGAAGTAATTCTTGTGATAATTTGCAAAAACATTTCAAATACTTGCGATGCGATACATGACTGTTGTAAAAGCTTGAGACACTCGGAATCATTCTTTTATTTCAAATTGAGTGCGTCCAGTTTTTACAGATGGTCATGTATAAGAGAGAAATAATTATTTTATACTTTATAGTATCAGTACAATAAAAGCTTGTTCTTAATAAAGTTGTTTTTTTTTCTTTTTAAATCATTTTTTTTAGTTCAAGAATTCATGTAATTTATAGTTTGGCACTCTTTTAAATATATATCTTTTAATTGTTTACATATTTAACTGTGGAAAATTTATAAAGATGTATAATTTAAGTTTTTATATAAATCTGTACACCAAAAATAAAATTGATGTTTATGTTTAAAACTCATTATTCTCGATTTCATATTAATTTTCTATTTTCTAATGATTGGTCGTTGAAATAATCAAATAACTAAATCTAAAATATTTTACTTACTAAATGAGATAAGATGTAAACGAAAATACGAAAAATTTCCCCGAAATCCAGGGCGATACCTCGGTATGTTAAATGGTCAATGATAATGCTTGTTTTTTTTTTATTTTCTAGACATATTGTTAGATAGATATAAGACTATTAGACAGATAATTTCTAAGAAATTATTTGGAATCGATCCTAGAAATCGTTCTTCGAAAAAAATTACCTTATGTATTGAGTTCTATCGAAATTGGAGGCAAAAATTTTTCTTTCGGTATTTGATAAAATTCGTTACATAAAGTAATTTTGACCTGAAAAATACGAAAATCGCGTTGATTTGGCGATAGTATCTGGATGACGAAGCTTAACTCGGTATTTTTTTAGTTAAAAAGATACAAATTTTAACACTAATATAAGAACCATTTAAAATGTCTTTACACAAATACCAATTGAATGTCCCGGTAATGTACTTTATTTCGTCACCAATAGATGTCAGGAAGAGTCTCATTTTGCAATCAATGTTTCAGTTTTCCCTGAAAACGCGAATAAACCGACGTTTTTTTTAAAATGAAATCTATCTGCATACTAATTTTTACGAAAATCGCTGGAAACGTTTCCGAGATATAAATTGTATATATATATGTATATGTTTTTCTAAGATATCACCTGAAATCCTGTATAAAGCCTTACATTTTAGAGAGATTTTCTGCAGTATCTCTAGAATCGGTCATATTTTGTCGTCGAATGAAGTCAGGGAAATTTAAGCCCTGATTTTTGTAATAATTTCCAACAAACCATGTCCCCCGATAATTCCTGATTTTTCAAAACCTTTTGGAAAGAAAATATATTATAGTAAGCCAAATATACTGCCTCTAATGAGCAAAGTTCAACTATTCCTTTAAATGTTGAAACGAATTTAAAACGCGTTCAAAATGTTTTGGAAACTTTTTAACAAAAACAATTACATTTTTTTATTTGCTAATCGTAGACAATGATTATAAACGTAAATTACGCACGTGCTAATGAAAATTATTTAGTAAACATCTGTTCTATAATTAGCCTTGAGGAACATTTGCCAAAATTATTAAAAAAAAAACAACGTTTTTTTTAACGTAATCAAACGTTGTATCTAAAAAACGTTGACATATTGTTAACATTAAAGAGTTTTTAATTTGTGATTTAGAGAGTGAAAACATTTTCATCCTGGATGGCCATTCCTTTAACGAAGGTCAATTTAGCAAGAGTTTGCAGGTTTTTTGGCACTTGCGTTCACTCTGTCATTAACCTCCATATTACGCAAAAAGTCGCTAAGATAAAAATTTATCAAAACAGTTTTTCGCCACTTCAATCGTTTACTAATTTGATCTCTAGAAAAATTTAGGGATAGAATTCTGTAATAAAATGCCTGATGACTAGATAATAATGGCAGGGAAAAATTTTTTCTTAGGAACTATTAGAGAATTTTAAAATTAATGATAAATATGAAATATTAATAAAATTTAGAAACTTACCAGAACGAGGCTGAAGCCTCCAGGGCGGCTTATAGGACGACGTGATTAATTTTTATAAAAAACTCACATCACTAAAAAAAACTTGTTATTATTGTCACAGAATGTGTCACAAAAAAAATATGTTTTTTTAAAACAAACCACTGATAAAAACTTTTATTTTTTTTTTTTATAAATTCTGATTAATTAAAAAACACTGTTTGTTTAATCACTAAAATCAACAAGAAAATAAAATTTAAAGATTATTTTTTTAATTATTAAAATAATTTACTTTTTATTAAAACATTGAATTAAAAATATGAAAAATAAATCAACCAAATTTAACCCAACTTTAAAACAGTTTCAGGCGAGGTGTATTTTTTTTAAAAACTAGTAAGTTCAATAAAAATACATTCACAGGAAACGATTACCTCTGTATTAACATCCAAAATGTCTTTTACGTTCAAGAAAACCGTTCTCTAAAATAAATTTTATTGTTATACAGGAAAAAATATCTATAAATATAAATAAATTTATTGATAAAGTTTTAATAAAAATAGAATTTTAATGACATACTTTTTTTTATGAGTTTAAATAATTATTTTACTTCAGAGAGATTTATCATTTTTATAGTCAGTCACATTAAATGGGATGTAACAAATACGGTAAATAATTCATTTTATGAATTTTCTAATATTAATAATAATCTACCCCCGCAAAGCTTCGGGGAGGGATAAGTTACAGAAAAAAAACTAAATCTGTAAAAAGCATCTTTAAAACTTAAGGCTCCAATACCGTCGTTAATTTCTCAATAAATTAAAACAAGTTAAAACAAACAATTGACTGAGTTAATTGTTTAAATACCTTGTATAGATAGTGTTGATTACGCAATCATTTGTTTTCTTACGTCATGTAATTAAAGAAAGATAGCCACAGATCCATACAAGTCACATATAATAAATACTATTCAATTTTCGCCTAATTTGCGCTCTCTTAGGTAAACAGTGATGTTTACGAAAAAATGTTTCAAACTAAAGTTGTTTATTTTTTTATAAGGAACATTTTTTACATTTAAACTTTTATTCTATCTCTAACGGTTTACAAGGTGGGAAATACAGACCCAAGACTTGGCCTATATTGTTCTTTTATGAACTCGACCTCACTTTTTACGTCGTTGCTCGATACTCTTTTTCCTTACGATTTCAGCTCGATATCTCTTTCCGTTTTTGAGTTATTGTGTCAACGGACGGACGGACGGACAACCGGGAATGGACTAATTAGTTTGAAACATTTTTTGATAAACATCACTGTTTATCTGCGAGGGCGCAAATCCATCATTAATCTATTTCAATATAATGAGTAAATGATATGAAGTTTATGTGGATTAACTGCGTTGATTTTTAAAGAGATTTCACTATAATTTCGCTTTATAATTTTCACAAAATTGATTCAATAAATGATTATAATAAATTATTCATACAAGAAGTGCTGTTTGTGTATTAAAATTTGGTGTTGTTAAACGATTTGATTCTGATTTGATTTAAAACAGATGAAGAATAAATTAATTTTTGTGTATCAAAATAAAATCATTAAAATAAATAAACTTTGAATATTATTTTAAGTTAATTTTATTGATTTTAATAAAATTTTAATATGAAATGTTTTGGTTTTATTTGGGATTATCAGATTATTATAATTGTTTTTCGTTTTAAAAATATTGACTTAATTAAAATTTAATTAAAAAAAAAATTAGGTAATTTGTTTTTCTCGACAATTTTTTGTTTGTTTTATCAAATTTTTGGCGGAAATTATTTTAATTATCTCGAAAATCGAAATTAAAAATTGTATAATAAATTCAAATTAAGATAAGTATTTATGTGAAAAAATTTACCACTTTTATTGTGAGTCTTGAAGGGGATAAATTTTAGTAAAATACTTGAAATTGATTAGTATGAACACAAAAATCACCGATTAAATCAGCTAAATCAACACATTCAAGAACCGCCACATGACGAGGGATCATTTTACCTATTATAATTTTACACACAAAATAGGGATCATTTAAACCTATATAAAGGAGATCATTTTGCCAGTAACGACTTATTTGAATATCTTCATAAAAACTGATCTTAAAATTATACGCTTATCAAAATGAGTTATAATTTTATTAAAAATCTACAGAAACCAAGAGTAAGACAATGAGCCGGCGAAAACAAACACAAAAAAAGAAATCTTGGTTTCATTTTTAGAAAATATAGTTTTATCCGCGTTTTCAGTGAAAACTGAAACAAACTGAAAAATGTAACTCTTACTGCCGTCTATTAGCAAGTAATAATACTATTATTATTTTTAATTGGGAGCAACTTACTACCTTACCGATACTGAAATATTAAAGATAGGTTTCAATAGATTTGTCTAGCAAGAGTCAACTCTTACAATCGATTTTTCCTGTACAATACAGAATACTTAAACAATTAACTACGTTAGTTGCTATGTAACTTATTTTTGTTGATTGAATTTGTTAATTTTATTAAATTATTTATGTATGTTATGAAAGAAAAATTATTTGGCATGAATTATAATTTATATAAAATATAATTTGCCAAAACGTATGACCGACCACCTTGTTAGTGTAAACACGTTAAAACACTGGACTCTAATCTCTCTAATACCTACGATAAGTATTCTATTATTCTGTCTATCAGAATTCTATCTATACCAATAATGTATTTTATTTATGCAACGCTAGTTTTATAGAACTACTAAACTAACTTCATTAGATTTACGTCATTTCCGTGAATATCCGAATCAAAGTCGAAATGCGGCAAATTAGTGTTGTTCTTAAAGATATTGCCAGGGCTGTCTTTAACTTTCGAAGACTCTGGATTCATAAGGATCGAAAAAGAAAAAAAGTCGTAAGTAAATGTAAAATCGACTATTTTCGCTCATTTTTTCAAGTTTTCTCAAGACTAAGATTATTCTTTTTGTCGCCCTATTAGCTCAGTTGGTTAAGGCGTAGCCCATTCCCTCCGCGGTACGCTTAGGGTATCGGGTTCGATTCCCGCCGTCTCAACAAAATTAATTTAATTAATAGTTGTAATGGGCTGGTGTAGTGCATGGTATATGCATGAAGGAGGTGCACTCAGCCTTTGAAATTGAGGAGCTGATGAATGAAATTATCAGCGAAAAGGTGGTAAAACACATATATGGTATCACAATGGGCTCTACAGCCTATGTGTGTCCTTCGTGGACAGCCAATGTAACCTTACCTAGCCTAAGATTATTTTTGAAAGACAAAGATAAATTTTTGCAAGACCAGGACTAAAACTAATAATTTAAGACCAATACCAATATATAATGGTCAAGATCAATTTCGCTTTTAACAACAAAAGCGATCAATACTATTATTGTTCGATTTAGAAAAAATTATCGTTGATATTTCGACAGGTTTTCTCAATCGTTAAGAAATATTTATGTAAATTTCTTCTTCTAAGTAAATAATAAAATGATATGCATTGGCGGTTTTATCGTCACCCACGTGAAACTAAAGAAACATAAAAAAATGAATTAATATGGGTAGGTATTGAAAATTTTCTCTTCCGGAGATTCGAATCGCAGGCTTCTCTATATCGTAATTTTTATCTATTTAATGATTAATTCATACTTGAAATTTCGTGAGTGGCGATGTCTACCAAACGACTTTTTTCGAAAGTGATGCGTTTTCAAATGAGCATGATTACGTCATATTTAATCTATCGGGTTGTAAAAACGTAGCAGGAAATTTGTCGGACACTATGACTACTTGATAACATTCGACAAAAATACGGCACCGGAAGCCATCAAATGGAAGGAAAGTGAGATAAAGACAAATTAGATTAACGAAGATTACAAAAAAAAACAACAAACAATTTGCTACAGGCCCCGCGCTGGGTCAATCCGGCTCTGTCAAAGATAGGAAAGTCCTAAATCTTAAGTGAAATTATTAAGAAATGCTGATTTTATGAGCATATATTTAGTCAGAATATTTAAAATAACGTATTTTTTTATTAAAATAATCGAAAAATAGGTCCTTCTTTCTACAAAATTGTTTGTGATGACGATCAGAACATCTGCCCACCATTTTTTTTAGTAACAAAGATAAGGCCATACCCAAAAGTAAATGGGTTAAACTACGTCTAAGAAAAATTTGTTTTGTTGGCAGAAGTCATGCAAACTACTTCGTAAATTAACTAAATTGAACTCTAGAATAAAAATATAAAAAAAAAATTAATCTGCTGAATTCTCAAAATCATTTTACCAATGAAAATTCCTATCCACAAATAGTTAAATGAAAAATTACTTGATCGAAACGGAATTTTATTCATTAAAAATAGATTACCTTAGGAATGTAGGTAAAATTAAACATAATACGCATGCGCAGGCCGTACCATGCGGACGATGATATCTGCAATATATGTGGCGGGATCCGAAACAATTGCCAAAAATTTTCAATAAATATTATAAATAATTATATATATATTTCTATTTTATGACATTTTCATATTTTCATTTAAAAAAAAAATTAAATAAAATTTTCAATTTATTTTTGGTTGAATTAAATTTTCATATTTTTAATCAAAATTATTTTATATTTGTTAAATTAAATTAAATAAAATATTAAAACTCCTCCAGTAATAAATATAAGTTTAAGAAATCATTAAATTTTTTAAATTGTTATTAGGGTAGGTTAAAAAATTTAAAGAAATGATTTTCATACCTCGAAAATTCGAATAATGTTACGAAATACTAACAAAAATCAATGACCTATTAAAATTATGTCAAACAGCACACATGAGAATAACACACTATTTTTAATAAAAGAAAACATTCTTAATTTCAAAAATTTTCCACACTCGAAGCTTATTTTTAAAAAAAATCACAAATAATTTTTAAAACAAAATGTTTATTTATTTGATAAAAACTCTAGTTGAATTCAACACACACAATTCAGCTGGTATACTCTGTGAGAAAGTAAGAAGTCAATTCGACGTTGGGCGTCTATCAGCTGACCTATCCAACGAACGATGTCGTTATGTACGTTTTCGTTACAACGAGACAATTTCTGTGTACGTACTAAACTAGTTAGAATATTATTACAAACAAGTTTGTTACAGTTTTTAAACTAAAACTTTGTATGTAATATTATTTATTGAAGTGATCTAATTTTATTTTACATTTGTAAAAAATCTTTAACAACTTAAAATAATCAAGTTAATAAGTCCTGCATGAGTTTATGGCTTCATTTATAGTCATGCTAGGATTTAATTTTTATTTTATTTTATATCTTACCACTATTCAAGGTCACACAACGGTTTATCCCATGTGCATAAAGGGGTAAATATTTTGCATACTGCATAAAATACGAAAAACAATCGATTCCTTTGTTTTGTAGAATATCGAGAACTAAAGTAGAGAAATGGTTTTTACGCCAATAAAGCTACTTCTATGACATGTTATTTGGACCCATTTTAGGAGTAAAAAAGTACGTTTTGAAAGCAAAAAAAAAACTTAAGCTCCTGTGTTATCAAAAAAATCGAATTTTTTTACTTTGTGACGTCATCAGAATCCAAAAAATTTAATTTTGCTCTATCACATCCAAATTTTATCCAATTTTGATAAACCAAATATGTGATCCTACTAAATTTAGGCCATACTTTTCAAATTTGTGATCAAAATTAACCTAGCTTTAGTAGGTTTCAAGAAAGTGGAGTCCCGGTCCCGGAATTCAGTACATAAGTGATAGCTACCGAAAAACTGACATCACAGCTGAAAAGAATGACTCAAAATTAGTGGGGTTCAAAAAAAATTCCAATAAGATCGGATCCAATTTGCCTATGTTATCAAAAAAATAGAATTTTTCAACTTTATGACGTCATCAGAATCCAAAAAATTTAATTTTGCTCTATCACATCCAAATTTTATCCAATTTTGATAAACCAAGTATGTAATCCTACTAAATTTGGGTCATACTTTTCAAATTTGTGATCAAAATTAACCTAGCTCTAGTAGCTTTCAAGAAAGTGGAGTCTCGGTCCCGGAATTCAGTACATAAGTGATAGGTACCGAGAAACTGACATCACAGCTGAAAAGAATGACTCAAAATTAGTGGGGTTCAAAAAAAATTCCAACAAGATCGGATCCAATTTGCCTATGTTATCAAAAAAATCGAATTTTTCAACTTTATGACGTCATCAGAATCCAAAAAATTTAATTTTGCTCTATCACATCCAAATTTTATCCAATTTTGATAAACCAAGTATGTAATCCTACTAAATTTGGGTCATACTTTTCAAATTTGTGATCAAAATTAACCTAGCTCTAGTAGCTTTCAAGAAAGTGGAGTCCCGGTCCCGGAATTCAGTACATAAGTGATAGGTACCGAAAAACTGACATCACAGCTGAAAAGAATGACTCAAAATTAGTGGGGTTCAAAAAAAATTCCAATAAGATCGGATCAAATTTGCTTGTGTTATCAAAAAAATCGAATTTTTAACTTGATGACGTCATCAGAATCCAAAAAATTTAATTTTGTTCTATCACATCCAAATTTTATCCAATTTTGATATACCAAGTATGTAATCCTACTAAATTTGGGTCATAATTTTCAAATTTGTGATCAAAATTAACATACCTCTAATAGGTTTCCAGAATTTGGAATTCTGGTCCCGGAATTAAGCACAAAAGTGATAGCTAGCGAAAAACTGACATAACAGCTGAAAAGAATGTCCCTAAGTTAGTGGGTTTCAACAAATATTCCAATAATATCGGATCAAATTTGCGTTCTTCGATCCAATATTATATTTGATGGTTTATGTATTTCGGAGATTTTGGTACTAGATATCATTCAAAAGTCTCTGCCTGATATCTGTAGAAATTAACAAAAATGTCACGAATTAATCTGAATCTATAAGTGCATTTTCTCAAACAGGTCAAATTATGACGAACAAACAATTGTTTTGAAGAATTTAATAAAACGAATGATATAATCAATTCGTTTGCGTATGATGGAAATATAGATTAATTAATTTTTAATTGACATCTTGTAAATAATTAGTTATTAAAAAAATTTCATAATATTAAACATGAAGAGTAATCGATGAAGAAAAATGAAATATGTTCAACATTGTTAATAAAAATAGACGAATGCCTTTACTAAATTTACATCGCTAGATCCATGGCAGAAAAAACTAGTTAAGGATGTACGAGCACCAAGGCAATTTTAAATAAATTCAAGTCGTTACTGGCACTCAAGAACAAGGACTTGAGTGCTAAAGTGACAGGCGTGGCCTGCTTTATAGTATACATGCGAATCATGGATTGTGCCAAAAGAGCAGAAATACTTCTGGCAGAATCGGAGATGTGATTTTATTGACGAATTGAGCGTATTAACTGTACGCTTAATTTACGGTGAGGAATGAATTTTTTCGTATGGTACTAAGGTGGAAAAGAGTAGAGGAGTACAATGAATTTTTAATCTATTTCCCCCTCCCAAAGCGCATAATCTGTAGAAAGTTAAATTAATTAAGACCCCAAAATCGATTCAGAAATCTACCATACCGTTAATAACCACTTTCAAACTCTGTTGTATGAAAAGAAAATTGTGTTTGGATGATCTAAGAAAAATTTTAGACATTTTCTAACGAAATAAAAACACAACGATTTAACGTTTATAAAACGCAAGGAAATAAATTATATATTTTTTCGAAATATGTATAATAATTTCAAAAATTTGTTTATTATTTACAAATTATTAGAACCTATTCCCAACTAAAAGCAAAGTAACTTACAATACTGGGCACCAAATATGAAAATAATCTTAATATGAAAATATGAAAAGTAAATAGTTAAGGTAGTATGGCAGTATCAAAGTTATCCCACTCTAATCAAATCAGCAATAATTTTTAAAAAATTTTTCTCATAATATGTCTTTATAATTTATAATAATACTAGCTTGATATCCGCCCTCTTCACTGGGCTTAAAAACCACCGCTGTATAGCGTCTACCTATCTTGATCTCACTTATCCCCCTTCCATAAAACTCGAAGAGATTGCTTACACAGCTAAAGTATATGCACAGTTTTCAATTTTTTTTAAGTGTAAATAGTCATAGTTCATTGAGTAAAACAAAAATCTTCAATTTATGGTTCAAAATGATGATCATAGATGGAGCAGTAAAATGTCAGAATAATCACTTATCCCTTCTATATGCTACATCCACATACTATCCTTTAGCCCGTTTGTCTTCGCTTAGACCACCCCCTAAATTCAACTTTTTTGAAAATAGTCATACAGTAAGCTTTTGTTTTGAATTATAAACATATATATCAATTTTTAAGTTCAAAATTTATCAAGTTTCAAACAAATTTTCAACCTCTTAGGGAATGAATTTCCAAAAATCCCATTTTAGTACACACTTACGTCATCTAGGGAACGTTTGTATAAAAGTTCATGCCTCTAGAGCCAGGGGTATCAGCTGTGCGTTGATCGATCAGTCAGTCAGTCAGTTTCTTCTTTTATATATATATAGATTACAATGCTGAAAGGAATAAAATAGATCATTCTTTAAAGAAAATTTCTCTAACCATTTAAAGTATCTTTTAATTTTTTCTCTTCCCAATCATTTAGAAAAGATTTTAATAATTGCCCGTGCGCCAAGAGTAAAAAATATCCCCGCTCGTCGAAAAAGATCGATATAATCACTTTCCTAAAAACCAGAGTGCACGATACAATAATTAAAATCTTTGAATTAGACCTTACATAAACATTTAAAAGTACCAACATCGTCTACATTCGTTTTTAGTCGTGAATAGGTCTAGGGAATAGTGCCGATTGTAGAAACCTTCTTATTTTCATTTTTTACAATTTAATAAATATTTACAATATTTTTTTCTCGCTTATGTTTTACTAACTAAATGGAAACTTCGCCTTCGACTAGCTTTTCGTTCTCGAAGTGTTAAATAATTTCGTCGACTCGTACTCGATCGTAATTCTAAAATATGATTGATTTTCTTCACAATTTCTTCGGCTGTTGCTTTATCTGTTTCAAAATCGTGATGTTTAAAGCTTGGAGATTGTTTTAATAATGTGTTTGCAGTTCCTGCGAAAAAAAAGGACACGGTTAGAGATCAAAGCTACATCCATTTTGCATGGAAAATTTTCTTACCTAAGCTATTTGATTCAAATTGTGATGGTGTTACCATATACAATAATCGAAAAGTAGTTCGATCGTTTTTCGAATCTTCAATTTTTTCACACCAAGCGATGTTATCGATTTTATAATTTACAGCCTTCTGTCGAATCCAGAATTTTGTATTTTTCTGTTGTACGGGATCAATTTCAATTTGTTCACCACTTACACTTAAGTTTACTTCGATTTTTGATCGAACTTTACTTATTATATAAACTTTATAACATTTGTAAATTGGTGCTAATATTGCACCAGTATAATTTCCAAAACTTTCTAAATCATCTGGATCTTGATTCGGATTTTTTCGAACTACAAACAAAATATAACGTAAAAATTTTTCAAGACCGCATTTTTTCAATGGATTCTTGTGATTGTTCATACCTGGAGGTTTTCCGTTATCATTCATAGATGGCCTCGGTGGAGGTTCTTCAATAACAATTTTTTTATTTTTATGTTCAACTAAACTGAGACAATTAAATTTAAATTTGTTAACACATTCTTTCGTGTCCAGTGGTGGGAAATCTTTGTCCATTTCACCATCATCTTCGGTTATGTATAAATCATAGTGGCCGATGGACTTAAATTGATATTCTGGATGTGTCATGCTAAAATATTAATTTAAAATAGTTGTGAAAACTTTATTTTGCACTTTCATTAAGTTGTTGCAACTTAGCTAAGAAAACTATGAACTTTTGAAGAAATTTAAAAAAAAAAGTCAAAAATAAATCATGAAATTTGAAAAAAGTTAACATTTTGCGTGTACATTTTTTCGAGATAAATTTTTGGTGACTTTTTATTAGCAAAATCAACATTTTGAAGTACTTTTTCAAAAATAGTGGAATACCCTATTGTGATCCTCGGCAAGAGAACAACATTGATGGTCTATCTTTAATATAAGTCAGTGATATTGATCTACTGACTCATTTTTTTCAGTATTTCAAACAAAGATTGGAAACAGAAAAGGCTAAATACCTATATTTTAAGCAGGATAACCCAATCAAATCCAGAATTCTAGCTGACGCAACAATACAAACAATTAACGGATAATTTCGTTCGTTTTCTGGTAACATTGTTAAGAAAATTTTAAATTTTCTAATTGGTACATCAATTCGTCCACTTCCATCAAATTTTGAATATTGAATGAACGGATTTTTCGGTAAATTCGTTGTCTTAGTCATTAATTGACTTAACAAAGAATTCTTTTTTGACATATCTTGATTTTGTTGTTTACTTGTGTTTCTACTAAACAATTCTAATTTCTCCTCCTCGGTTAAACTTTGTTGGCTAGTTTCCCATTTAATATTTTTAATTTTCGACGCTTTTTTTCTTGCAATATTTAATTTTTCAATATATTGGGCGGTATTCGATCGTTGTCGATAAGTACTGTTATCGAAGTAGTTTAATTGAATATCGTAGGATTCTTGTAAATCCATATCATCGTCTTCGTCGCTACTCTCATCAAAGCCGGGGTATGTGTCGTTTGCTGTGATTCGAGGTAACTGTTTAGGAATGTCTTCTCCGGCCATAACTGTTTCGCACATACCTTAAAAGATATCAGTTTATTTAAATTAGTTTAGCAAATTAATAAAAGAGAGTGCATTTAAAATGGAAATCACATTTAAAAAATCTTATACAGAATCTTCGATTTATATCTAGGCATATAAATATCACGACTATGACAGAATACATACGTTAAGCAATGCATCCAAGTGAGAGGTATTATATACATGTGTTTAAGCTTCGATATGCGTTGAGATAGTTATAAGACGCTTGGAGAGTGGGAGTTTATTAGTTGAATAGATGAATGACAACAGATAAGCCACGATACAAGTCACTTTTGCAATTTCATATAACACCTATAATACCTCTTACTTAGATTCATTGCATAACGCATGTACTCTGTCATACTCGTGATATTTATATGCCTAGATGCAAATCGAACATTCTGTATATAAAGGCTACTTTGGCTATCACTAGTCATTCATCCTTTTGCTTTTGTTTCGGGGCTGTCAAAAAACTATTCAAATAAAGAAAATCTAATATATTTTAGCTTTATAAAACAGCGCTTTTTGACAAAGATAGAAGATATGCGATATGTCTTTACTTGATTGACATCTGTTCGAAACAAAAAAGAATCATTTTTTAAATGAAAAGCCCTATTAAGAATGCGCCAATAAAAACATAAAAAGTAAAGTTGACCTTTCACATTTCGCAAATAAATATAAGGCACAAGGTGAAATCTTTGTGAAACGGTCATTTAATTATCCACGGAGAACGTAATATCCGAGAATAGTTGATCTAAGGGTGAGGGGGGGGTCTGGTTGTAATCGAGTGAAATTGATGACTTTTATACAATTTTATTTAAAACTTCCCCAATTTAAGAATACCTCGAAGATGCAAATAAACTGACTAATCTTTTTAAATTTTTTAAAGCTGATTTTGGTAGGAGCTGGGTAGGACATGGAAAATAAAAAGAAAAGGAAATGAAAGTATTATACAAATATCACCACAGCCACAAAATGCAATTAATAGAAAAAATTAAATAATAAAGAAATTTTGCACAAATTTGGAAACTCTACTATCAGAATAATACTATAACCAAAGAAAAAATTACTTTACCAGTATCATCTGTACATATAAATGAATTTCGTATATGCGAAAGAAGCCATAATTTATTATCGAAAAAGGCCATTGTTTTAATTCAACGGTAATAGTTTTGAAAAAAAACTATTACTTTATAACATCATGAAAATGTAAACATCACTTTATTTATTAAACGACTTCGACATGACCATAGATAAGAATAGGTACTCATATGGGTTGCTTTAAATCATAGATTAAAACCATCATTTAACTTTTTGGCAATGATAATGTTAAGGTACGATTAGAAAATAATCGTTGATTAAATTTATTCCATGATTTAATATCCAGTTAGAAAGTATTCCATGCTTTTTCCAAATTGGAAGCTAAGGAATTGGTTTGAGTCTAAGCTATTTACAACAGATGTCATCAGTAGTCATTGTTGTCAATTTTTAAATAGATTACCCTTTTTTTTTTAAATAAAATAAACAACAAATTTAACGAATATGCAAATAGGAATGTAGGAATGTAATACTTCTTATTATCCAACATTGTTTTTTATTAAACAAATAAATAAAAAAATGAAATTTAAGGTTAGATAGTTTTAAATTTAACCTCTTATTTCATTGTATGTTAGTTTGTAAGTTGGTACGGACACCGAACTGACAAACTGTATATTGTAAAATTAAAATGATATGATATCGATCCAATTTTACAATCATGCATTTTCAAAAACTGTGACATAGTTGTTCCGAATTAGACGTGAATTTCTCTCTAAAATTTAAAGTGTTGGTTCAATTCAAAAAAAAATTAAGGTACATAAAATAATATTGCTTGTATAATTCTATGCTTATAAACTTTACGGTCAAATTGCTTTCGAATTAATTTTAAACTAAAGTACCAAAATATTTTTTATAAATTTTTTTTTGAGTTAAATTTCCCCTAATCTTAATCAAAATTCTTTTTATAAACATTTTTTGGCGTACCTATAGTTTTTCGTTATTTTTATTTATATTACTAAAAGTAACGAAAATAAAAGATAACTTTTATTTTCGCTATGCAAAACGATAAAAATAAATGTTATTTATTAATTTTTGCATAATTAGCGGTTATCTCATTTTATATGATTTTATCATAAGCAGGTAATTTGTTAATCAGTATCATAAATTTTGCTACTTAAAATACTGTAAAAGATATGTTGCAAGTAGTGGAAAAATTTGATTCTTAAAATTGGATTTTAGTAAGGTTTTATATAAATTAATAAAGTATAAATTATTTTTTAAACTTTTAAAAAAGTTTATATTTTCTGGGAGATATATTTATTAATGTTTTGCTAATTACAGTTAACGAAAATTCGTAAAGACAGTCGTGTAAATTTGCTACACACGACTATGATCGCAAATAATAAAATATTTTTTTTAATAATTAAATGTTTTAAAAAAAAAAAGTTACAAAAGTTTTAATTACAAAATTAATTATGTTAGACAATTTATCTGATAAATGTTTTTTAAAAAGAAGTTATTAAATTGTTAACTGTGGTGTTATTAATTCATTCGTATAACTTCACAAAATCATTTTATCAGTAACAATTCATAATATAGTAATAGTTGGATTAAAATTATTTAATCGATAAATTCGGCTTAATATACTTGGATTTTTTTATAAACAAATTACATAATCTATTAAAATAAAATTTTAAATTGCCCACTTAAGTAAAATTACGCATGCGGATTATATGATATTGATCAGGTGACTCAAAATGGCCGAATTTAATTCACTTTCAAACTATAGATTTGAAGAGAAATCAACTTCTTAAGAATTCAAAAGGATTATGTGATTTCTTGTAAGTTTAAAAGTGAATTCCTCTTTAGATACTTTAAACTGGTTTGTTAATGTAGAAACTCACTAGTAACACGGTAGTAATAAAATGAACCTTGTCATACTCAGCTGATCATTTTCATTGAATAAAAAGATTATAGAATACGTTGGTATATCTATTTATTGTGTTTCAAGATGGACTTTTGACAGTTGATTCCATTCGTTATTTAAAAGACTCTCTGTTTGCTTGCGTTTCAAAATTATGCTGGCCAGAATCACAATAAGTATGATGACGAATTAATGTGTTTAGGAACAGAGGCTTTATATCAGACTTTAATTTATATAAAAATTAACTGACACTAATACAAGATATAAGTGATAAGTATGCTCAGCTCCCTTTAAACTCAATGAGCTTCTTGAAATCAGGGTATACATTTGTCCTCAATGCCATCGGTGGGCACCGGCTACTCAATTTACTCAGTAAGTACTGCAGATAGTTTTAGTATCTTCCAATGAGAGTGAGCAAGAGAGGTTTGTTCTGAGGGGTGACCCACTCAGTGTAAATACAGAGAAAACATTTATCTGAGAAAAAAATATGATAATGTAATATAAATTGAATTCTTGGTCTTTTCCATTATTAAAATCATTTACAAATAAAATTTCTTTTCCGATTCAAAGTAACCCTCGAAAAAATTGAAAGATAATGAATAACCAAAAATTATTGTTTTCAATATTTACGTTTTTTGCTCGTAATATTTAGACCATGTCTTTAAAAGCTAAGAATAATACATCACTGAAATAATAATAGCAAATCTTAATATATGCGAATACATTAAAGTATAAACATGCACTCAAATAATTCAAATGTATACAATGTATGCTGAAATATTTATTTTTAACTGATTGAAGTCACGTATATTTTACAATGAAAGGATTTATGTTAAAGATTCCTTCTAGTAAGTCACTAAGTACTCTGTAATTTATCTTAAAGAATTTATTATTAGAAAATATTAAAATATACAATTCTAGTTGTTATACTATGTATATGAAATATATCAAGGTACACTAAGTTTAGTCTTAAGTTTGTAACGCTTAAAAATATTGATGCTAGGAATAAAATTTTGATATTCATAAAATCACCTAATGAGTCCATTTTCGGTTGCCCGTCTGTCCATCTAAAGATATCAAGCTGAAATTTTTATAGCGTGCTCAGGACGTAAAAAGTGAGGTCGAGTTTGTAAATGAGCAATATAGTTCAATTGGGTCTTGGGTTCGTAGGAGCCTGTAAGTGAATGCGATATGCGAAGCGTGAGAGAAGAAAGCCAGTAAGGTCCCCTGTGTCCTTGTCTAATACATATACTTATACTTAATAATACATCACCGACAGTCTTCTCTCTCATTCATCATATCGCATCCACTTACAGGTTAGCAAACCCTCCCGTTTTCTATGTATAATATATGGTCTATATATGGTATTAAACAATTAACTCAGTCAATTGTTTGTGTTCTCTTGTTTGCTCGGCACTGTCAGTTTTGTTACCCTCACGTTTTTGTCGCTCTGATCGTAACCGTAGCGCCGTAAGCTCTTCGTAAAAATAAATTCATTCAAAAAACTCCTTTTTTTCTGAGCAAAAAGCATCGATCGCTGAAATTGATTAAAAAAGAGAACTCTTTTATTCTCAATCATCTGAAATACAGCTTAGATCGATTAAGTGAACTTGCCTATAAGAATATACTTACACAGTTTAATAGCAGTATTATTTTTTTATCTTCTTATAGGCGTTATGGGAAAGTGGATATGTTAATAATTAAAAACATTATAAAAGTATTAAAAACTAAAAATAAAATATGGTAATTTATTTTGAAAACATGTAAAATTTTACAGGCAAGCATCAATTTTGAACGAGAAAGAACTACTAATTCAGGAACAACCGTAAGTAAAAATTCTGTATTATGTTTACAGTGCAAAAATGATGTAATTGATTTCGAAAACATCTAAAATTTTATAGGTACCAACTTAATCATGGCCGCTTCCAAGAATGAACCTCAGCAGTTTTCGTAAGTAACTTGTATTTATATAAGCATTTATAAAAAGACTTTCATTCTTTTACACTTATTCCGCACGTGTGATCGGACATCGTATTCGTAAACAGCGACCCAAAGTATCTCATAGGACAAAGTTTGGACGACAAATACTTAATTTACCGTTTTTGTACCACAAAAGTGAAATTCTTTGCCAAAAATGACACGATTTTCGGAATACGTGATAGAATTCGTTAATTCGACATCAGATTCATAATCAGCGACCAAAAATATCTGCAGTTTAAACGATAAATACTTAGTTTTCCATTTATATATGCCAAAAGTTGGAATTTCGGGTCAAAATAGCACGATTTTTGAAATACTTGGTAGAATTCGATAAGTTAAGTTGGCTGAATGGTCTTTGGAGTCCTAAAAACGTGTTACAAGAATATTCATTCAAATCGGTGCTGTTTCCTCACGTTTTTATGCATCCAGGCTTGTTAGTTGTACTATTATGTTATATCATTCGACATATTTATTCAATTTCCATGCCTAAAATATAGTGCGTTCGAGACACAGGGTATAAAATAAATAAATCAATAAAAGCTTGGTAATGGCATTACTGACATACTGACATCGTCAAGATATAAATTGAGTTGAGAAGGCACTTTATTTCCTCTTATATTTTAATAGCCTACAATCAATAAAATAAACAAATCAGGATGATGTTTCTCTGTAATAAATTTAATAAAAATAGAATGTGCATTTATATAATAAAGATTGGAAAATAAAATATATACAACAGCGCAATTTATAGAAGAAAAAGTTTTATTTTAGGATGTCAGATCTTTTAATAAATATCTAGGTTAAGAAAACATCATCGATAATTTTTTAAATTTTGGTCTTGGAGATTGGGTATTCCCCGTATTCGCCATGGGAACTGATTTTAACGCTATCTGGTGGTAGAAAAGAGAAGCTGTCTATGACAAGTCGAATTTCAACAGAAATAAGAGTACGAACTTGTCAAAAGTTTAAATATTTTTTATTTCACACATTATCAAAATATAAATAAACAATTCAATCATAGCCATGCATAAATTTGACTTATCATAGACAGACTTCTATTTTCTACCACTAGACAGCGCTAGAATCAGTTCCCATGGCGAATAAAATTTTGCATCTCTTCTGCCAGTTAACTTTTAATACACATGTCGTTGCTATGGCAAAAGATAAAATAAGCAATACTGTTTATTCCCATTCTTTTTCATGACCTACTGTGCCACTGTTTGAAAATATTACCCATAATCATGATACACACTGTAAATATCTTACGTATATACCGCAGTTATTTGTTTTAACATAGCTACAGAAAATCGATCTTGCTTTTTTCCCAAGGGTTAAAAGTTTTAATGAATTATTTAATCCGTAGATATTTTAAAATTACCCTTATATTTTCATTAAAATAGAAAGAACTCGGATAATAGTGTCATTGCATGGGAATTATTGTTTCGAAAATTGAGCAGAAATTGTGTATCAAATTACATAAATGTTATTTTTAATATTTGCGTTAAAAAAAATTTAAAACGTAATTCAAAATTTATATCTATTGAAAATTCAAAATGTTTTTCAAAAAGTTTCATAGTAGTTGTGGCAGATAAGTACTTTTTTTCTCAAATATATCTGTATATCAGCATAAAATTTTGATAATGAAACTAAGTTAATAAACTAATTACGATATAATTAAAAAATGTTATTTCAGTGGCGTAAATAAACTTAGCGGAATCTTATACAAGCGTATTTCTCTCTCTCTTTATTCAAGCGTATCAAACCGTCAAGTAGTAGGTAGCAACAGGCTAGTAATATCGAACAATTTAGCCTGATCGACATGAAATTCAATATCTAATATTAGCGATCAAGTTCTATTCATTAACGAGTCAATAACGCACTTACTATGGAAAAAAAAAAACGTTAAAAAAGAATTTTTCATTCAAATGATTAATTCAGAAGGTCAATTCAGTTTAAAATTTTATGTTTATAAATTAAAAGTTCAAATATAGACCAGTCAATTTTTTCTATGCCTAAAAACAGAGGTCTTCTGACAGGCAGAGGACTGATGGGCTCCTTTACTTTTATTGCGCATTGGGTCGACCCTTCTACAAGTTCCCGATGGGCTGCTTATCGCCAGCCCGCCCCCTTTCCACAAAGGGACATTGTGAACTAAAATATATGCTAACATCTTTCAGCGCCTGTACTAAATATCAAATAGATTGCAGATATTTTTGTATGCATCACAAAGTGTCATAATAAAATAATCAAAAACACGCCACTGATTACATATTCACAAGATAATGACTTTTTAATACATAATTTTTGTCCTTGTTGTTAAGAAATAGAATTTAATAGTTTTGATTATAAAAAACACGTGCATACTTAGACAATACCTAAGATAATATTTAAGATACGATTATTTTTGATATGGTATAAGAGCTGGTAACGCTACGATAGAGTTAATTGTAAGACGATTGAATTTTAGATATTTCTTTCGTCCAAATTTTATAGTTATTTAACGCAAACGTTCTCAAATTCAAGACAAGAAATTAATAAATATTCGAAACCATCTTAAAATAAAATCTCAAAAACGTTGCCAGCTTCCATGCCAGTATTTAAAAAAATTTGTTTGGATTTTTACAGTCAAAAATTTTACTTTATCTCAAGGTCTTTGATTATTGTTATATAAGACAATGATTAACTAAGGACGTTCCCAAAAAATGAGTGTATGGAAATATTTGAGACTTACATTTCAAATTTTTAGGTGGATTCCGTTAGAACTTGGAAAAATTTGACGAAAATTAAGAGTACAATTTTTCGATATATACCATAGTTTTTGAAATATTGATGCCTAGAGATTTAGAGAAAATTACTTTTAGAAGAAAAACTTGCTATAATTTTCTTTATAGGAAAAAAACGGGATACAAAAACCACAAATAGAAAGTTCATGCAAAAATCCAGCTTTCCGGGAATTTTTCCGAAGTTCGGTTTTTATTTATTCTTTATTTCCTGGATTATAACTATTAAAAAACTAAACTACTTTCATCCTAAATTAACGAGCCTTTTTTTATATTTATTTTAAGGCTTGTACCTAAAATTATCAATGGTGGAATAGCTGGTATAATTGGTGTATCCTGTGTATTTCCATTAGATTTAGTAAAAACTAGATTACAAAATCAAAAAATCGGTCCAAATGGCGAAAAAATGTATAATTCAATGTAAGTAAAAAAAGCAAATACAAAATTAAATATTGTTTATTTTAAGAGTTGTTTTTTTTTTCATTAAAGGTTTGATTGTTTCAAGAAAACATATAAGGCTGAAGGATATTTTGGAATGTACAGAGGATCCGGTGTAAATATTCTTCTTATAACACCAGAGAAAGCAATCAAATTAACAGCTAATGATTATTTTCGACATCATCTGAGAACTGCCAAAGGGTAAATTTAGTACAAAGAGTAGAGAAGGGGAGAAAGGTATTTTTTATTGACTAGATGTTTTATTTTAGAGAGTTACCTATGTTCCGTCAAATGCTTGCCGGTGGACTTGCTGGTTTATTCCAAATTGTTGTAACAACACCAATGGAACTATTAAAAATTCAAATGCAAGATGCAGGACGTGTTGCAGCTGAAGCAAAACAATGTAATTTATTCAATATTTTCAAAAATTCCCTCTTATTTGTATCATAAATCCGGTAATGAATTTTTATTTTGTATTGCAGTAGGAAAAACTGTTGTCAAAACCTCAGCATCAAAATTAGCGCTAGGTTTAATCAAAGAAAAAGGAATCTTAGGACTCTATAAGGGTATTGGTGCTACTATGTTACGTGATGTAACATTTTCTATTGTCTATTTCCCATTATTCGCAACATTAAACGATTTAGGACCACGCAGATCAGATGGATCAAGTGAGTATGACTACTGGAGAAAAATTGAATAAAATTTGATTGAATTGTCGTTATTTTAGATGAGGCGGTGTTTTGGTGTTCATTCTTGTCAGGTTGTGCAGCTGGTTCCTTTGCTGCTTTATTTGTTAATCCAGTGGACGTTATAAAAACACGTTTACAGGCTATCACTCCTGGAGAAGCACGATACAAAGGATTCACAGATTGTGTCTTGTAAGAATATTTTTATAAATGTTAATAATATCTTCAAATCTCGTTAATTTCCGTCCAAATATCGTTATTGGGACACTGAAAATATGTCAAGGATTACTCAGACATTATTCAAAGGCAGACTACTATCTCCCCTCTTAAGGACTTGGTGGGTACGTCTATTTACATGAAATTGGGTACGATACCGGTTCATTGGAAATAACCGAAAAGACATAAAAATCTCACTTGGAGTGTTTACCAGTTATTACACGTTCAAAAAATTAACGCATTCTACTCAAACTCTTAACGAAGGCTACCCTCTCAAAGCCAGAATGAGTTACCTCGACTCCACCAAAATGAAGAAACTTATGGTTGGACTCACTCCGCCACGAGTGTTGTTAAGATAATCTGTCTCCATCAAGAAACCCGGCATGCAAAAATTTAGTATTTTTTTTGGAAATTTGACTAAAAATTTACTTAATATATGTATTTTCAGAAAAACACTCAAAGAAGAGGGTCCAAAAGCATTCTTTAAAGGTGGTGCTTGCCGTATGATTGTAATAGCACCATTATTCGGTATTGCTCAAACAGTATATTACTTAGGCGTTGCTGAAAAATTATTAGGAGTCGATGGGAAACAACATTAAGATGACTTCTAGGCCACATAGATCGAATACACATACATACACTAGTTTGGAAACATGAATTTCATTTAAAACTTAAATTTAGATGAAAGTGTTTTCAAATAGTGTAAAAAAATTTAGTCTTAATTTAAAAATTGCTTTTATGATTATTAAAATATTTATTTTGATTTAAATAATCACCGTAAAATTGATTAAAAACCATCGAAGATGTTAATAGAAAACTTGCAACTTTCAAGATAAAATAATACCTAAAACGTTACGTTACACGAAATATCGATAAATACATATTATCAAATTTATTTTTATATTTTTAGTGTGATTTGTTTCTAGTACTTATTTTAACTTTAAAGATTTTATTGTGTTTTATTAATTAATTTATAATTAAAATTATTATTTATAGAATAAGTTAAGAAAAAATCAACATTGTTTTTACATAACGCAAAGTAACGTCTTAGGTTGTCATCAAAGTACATAACATCTCAAGTTTTCTATTATTAAATGATTATATAATTATAAAAAAAATACATTTCTGTGAAATTAAAATTGTTAAATATTGCAAAATAATGTTACAACTGAGATATGTTTTAAAGTCTATTTTTTAGTATTTAAAAAAAATTGTACATGGACATTATAAATTGAAAAATAGTAAATTTTATCGAGAACAAGTATTATTATGTTCCCAAACTTAGTAATATTTGCCCAACATTATTAGGTAGTAAATTAAATTGTATTAAAAATAACATCCAAAGTCAATCGTTGTATATTTTTGTGATTTTATTGTATAAAAAAAGATGTAACCGATGTCATATTATAAAAAATGCAAACAGTATTTCATAGTTTAAGTTAGCCAATTCTATTTTTAAGCAGCAATTTTCAATTTTTATTTGCTGTAAATATGAAATGAATTTTTTTTGGCAAAACAAAATTTGGTAAGGCAAATCAAAAATTTTGTTGATACTACACAACCTGCAAGTCGGCACATTTAGTATGTCATTTAGTCATGGATAGTATTCATGACGCGATAGTAAATAGCCAATAGTAAAAGAAGGCGCGAAGAGAATAAGGCTTTTGCCCTCTCATAAAGAAACATAGGGCGCTGGCAATAATAGTAGTATTACATATATGTACATATTACATAAATTTTGTGCCGCCTGTAGAATCACTTAACATAGTTAAGATACATGTAACCAACTTGAATATATATATTGCCTAACAGTGGTATGCAAATTAAACCAGTGAATGTCAATATGTTCAACACCTATCACTGCCCTTTCGCTGTTTTTTGTATCAATACATATCGCAGTCTCAATTAGAGACTTATGATGTCTTCATATTTAAAAAGATTAATTTTTACCTATGCCTAGATTCAAATAAATACCATTACAGACTCTTATTACATTACGGTTTTGAAAAAACTGTTGAAACCAAACGTATAAAGCTAAAAAAAATTCACTTCTATTGTGTGATATTCCTAGAATAAGCACACTTTTTTTTAAACAATTTTAAATGATTTTTTTCAGCTCAATTTTTTTTTCTCTATATTTACCCTTTTAAAGAAAAAAATTGTAAATAATTTAAATACCTCTATAGTTTATATATTATAGATTTGAAAACAGGTAACAGGCAAATTTCATGTTTAAAATAACTTAATACGACCGTAATTTTGACCTGAAAAATTAAAGAAATGCTTAAAGTAGTCAAAGACATTATTTCACGTTAAAATTCTATAGCATTGATTTGATTACAATTTACGGTGCTTCTGAGTAGGAAAACGGATTTTAAGAGGTATAAAATGATAGTGTGTTTGATTCTGTGCTACAAATTAATTTTAAGTTAGAAGTAATACAATTAGTATTGTGCTTTTAGTCAAAGAGTATAAGATAGAGGAGGAGAAGTCACGTATACTGGCACGAATGCCATCTGGTATTTATGCTCAAGTACTAAAGTATTTTCTTTGGTATTGAAATTAGTTTTGGCACATTCCTACTTTCAAATTTAAATTCAATTTAATGGATTATTTCGCACGTTTTACATTTTTATGGCTGGACCCAATCACTAGAGGCGTTGAAACTCGTCTACTCATTTTTAACATTTTCAGTAATGGACGCCTTCCCCTCTATCTTATACTCTTTGCTTATAGTTTTAATAACAAAATTATTATTAAACGGCCGAATATTGTCCAATTTTGGAACTACCCGTATATGGTGTCTGTTACTTGCTTATTTTTAAAATAAAATACCCCAATAAAATGTAAATTTTTTATTTATTTATTTTACCATTAAAAGTCAATTTTGTAATTTGTGATTAAGAAGTTTGTATACTTCTTTAGGTGATATTCGATATAAAAAACCATTCGATAGCCTATAAAAATAAATGTTGGATGTCTCACTTGTTTATTGAAATGTACAATAAATTATTAAAGAATGTGTTGAAAGATATCATTGGGTAATTTTCTCTTTATTCTAAGCATGCTTATCTGTTTTTAGGTTGGCTAAACTTTATTGTTCAAACAGGAATAGGAATACTCATGGGTTTCTGCTACGGAGTTCCATCAAAGAAGCTCAGTTATTGTTTTATATTGTGCGTTGTTTTGTTGCTTTTCTTCCAACAAAAGTGAACTAAATTCAAATCTGCCCTGGGCACTCATAATTCTAGATGGCCCTGATTACAGCTATAATTAATACTTGTACTTTTCAGAACTACTTGAAAAGGTTACGTTGATTAAAAGAATAATTAAAAAATCATTCCTAAATCTTTCGAAAAAACTTAACAAACATGATACAATACAGTCTTCCGATTTCAATGCTTTCATAGATTTTAATTGGTTTTGTAAGAAGTAAATTGGTTCAGGAGGTCCTCTAACTCTCTCTGCACGCTAGGCAAAATATTAAGAACTGCCCCAATTTGTCAATTTGTGGTAGACTGAGTTTAAAGTTCAAATTTCAGTTATCTTAAAAAATATCACCCATCACTCTGTACGACTGTCCAAAAATTCAAATCGATATTCCTATAAATAACGAAAATATGAGGGGAAAAAATAATATATATTGCATTGCCACGCCCTAGTTTTGGATCTGGTCCAAAATAATTATTCGTAATCACGTCTTCCGTGGTGCATATTAAAGTTTTACCCGATTAAAGCTTTCCTTGAGAAATAAATAAATTTCTTTGGTTGTAAACTTGTAGTATTATGAGTTACCCCATTTTTTCTTGAATGAAGATACTGTAGGTAGTACTATCACGTATCTCTGCTAAATATATATAATCGCTGTTGTTCTTTCGAAGTGAAACCGAATTAAAGTAGAAATTTCTAACTGTCTAACTATATAGTCTATACTTAGAATAATAAATCTAATGATATCTTTGTGATAAATGTCAGTAATTAAAATAATGACTGTGAATAATAAGACAATAAATAAAAACCAAAAATTAACTAGAATATAAGTTAATGTTTAAAATATGAAAACCCTTTATTGTTAAGGGGCCTAAAAATATGATGACTACATAAAAAATCGAAACATTCATGTTATTAATGTGAAATTGAATTGTTTGTTCAATGAAATGTGAAATAAATTTAACAAGTGTTACAAATAAATGTGTTTAACTATAATTATTAAGGGGCTACATACCTTAAAATGGCTAAAAAAATAATTCGAGATTTTTGAAAACTTAATATCCCTTGAAACTTCAAAGATAATTTCTTCATTTCTGATTTTCATAGTCTCAAATGTAATTTATACGCTAGAAGTGTTAAAAGGTAACGTTTAAGTAGGTGAATAGCAAGCTTTGTATAGAAATGCTGGATTCTTACTTAACATCGGGCATGTTGAAGTATTTAACCCTACAGATTGGTCGTCTTTCGTACCACAATCATTACTATTGCGTTAAATATTCCTTACCTTTGTAAACCAAAAAACTCTACATAATTTTATACAGGCTGTTCTATAAATGACTGCAGACCCGCCTGCTTCTTGAATAAGCAATTCGAAAATTATTGAAATTTTCGAAAACCAGTGATGTTTACGAAAAAATGTTCCAAACAAAAGTTATTTATTTTTTATGGTTAAACTTTTGTTCTATCTCTAACGGTTTACAAGATGAAATTTTGCGTAAATCGTGTAGATTGACAAAATAGACAAACTTTCAAAAGCTGTATCTCCGAAACTATCGGTCCTATCAAAGCCGGCTAGATTTCAAAATGTTGCAAATTCAGCATTCTTTAAAAATAAATCAACAGTTTTTATGAAAAAACAGTCCTTCCGGGTCAACATCGGTAAAAATTGAAATAAGGTCAAAATTTTCGAAGTTTTTCCTTTTTTTCGATATGATCCGGTGGTCGAAAACTTGGATTTAACAATTTCTTTACATTACAAACGACATACCAAAAAACCTGATTTGTTGATGCAAGGTCCAATGTTTAATTTGATTGAATCACAACTCTTTCACTGGCATTAATTAGTAGTATGATATGGAATCCAGCATAATTATGCTTAGGCGTCCAATTCTAATGGATTCATGCTAACTAAATTCTAAATACTCGAGCTTTTCTATACAATTATCAAATGTACTTTAAGAAGGAAAACTAATAAGTTTTATTCAAAATCATATCTTGGAATTCCAATGAAATTAAAACTGCCATTTTTAAGAGATAGTCACTCTCAATATAAAATAACAAATCTTCATGATAAGACGGGAAAAAATCTCGTACCTATTCAAAAATTTAGTTTTGTGTTTCGCACAAATCCTAGGAATATCATTTTTTTGGTTTGTCATGAAAGTGATAAATTTTTGATTGAAGAAATCGATTTATATTTTTAGAATGCACTTAGCTTGAGAGGACGTATTGTGTGTCGATACATAGAAAATATTATATCGATTTTTTCGTCCAAAATGTACTTTTATTTTTTAAAATGTGATATGAAACTCGTCCTAATATTACAAATTAATGATAATATGTTATTTGTATATTTTATCCGATGAAACTAGCCATACACGAGGACTTTTGTGCGAGGTCAAAGAATTGGTGCGATATTGTAGTGGCCTAATTTGGAACGTTTAATCACGTAGAAGGGAGTTTTCGTTTATGGCTAGCTATTACCATAAAATTAAGAATAAATACAAATTATTTAGTCAATTGTAGTTATTGGAGTCAATAATCGAATGAAATAAATGTTATTTGCCTATATGTTATCTCATTACCAAATTCTTAAGCACGGTCTGCAAACCTGTTATTGACGGGAACAAGAACATTTGAAAGAGGTCTAGAAATTCCTCGAAATAGAAGTATGTTTATGTGTTGACGTGAATTGTGTAAAGGCTCTACATGTACGGAAGCCTAAATGGCTCACTGCCAATTTATTAGAAAGTGGCGCTACACTAGCTTATTTTTTAAATGTGTACTACCCACAATTATAAAACCAACTTTTAAAAAAGTCGCTAGTCCACTTGTGACTTGTGGCTTTATGAAAACGAACTTTTTTGAAGGTCTATGCTCTGTTCAGCGCCTGTTGTTTTTAGACCGTGGTTTTAGAATATAAACTGTAAATAAGCTTGTTTGGTGATAATTATTATTTTTATTTGCAAAATGTAGACCCAGAAATTGGAATTTTGTTCTAATAAAGATTAGTCGTGTATCAACAATATAAAGATTTGTATTTTTTTTTTTTTTTTGTAAACCTTTTCATCCCTGCAGGTAGTTTCGAGACTGTATTATCAGTAGTTGCAAAGGTAAGTTCTCCGCGGTTTTTATCAAGATATGTTGTATTTTTTGGAAAGGTACAAATATCAATGAATTTTTTCGTCGAGACTTTCCATGCCAGAAGATTGGTGATCACATAATGCCGCGTTTTTTCAGACCGAATAGCTTAAATATGCCGTTATCATGTTCTTTTGAAAACGCAGCATTTTCGAAAAAAGTCCTAGAGAGAAAGAACTATGGTAGACTTACCGCCAAAAGGATAATGCCACTCACAAAGTTTCAAGTATGTATTAATCATTTAACAAAGCACCCTTTCTGTTCCACAGTCTAAATAGATAACATTTTTGGTTTGATTCCATTAAAAAGTTTAACGACCTACCCTAATAATCTTAACCAAACTATCTTGACCTTCAATTTAATAAATAAGACGTATAAGTACTTTTCAAATTTCAATTGACTAAATTACAGTTTTAAATAAAAGATATAATAATATCTTGATAAAATGTGTTTCTTTCATTTAATTGTTAAGTGATATTTGAAGAGCTATTTTGAAATACGTAGTTTCAAGTAAACAAAAATTTTCATTTTTGAATTCTAGAACTTTTTATTTGTTAGGGTGCATTTCCATGACATGTGGGGGAAAGTGGTCTATATAATGATCCCTCGGGGTAAAATGATCCCTCGTTGTTTTAAATAAACCATTAATAAGCCATCTAATAAATATATTTATCGATAGATGGTTTCCGCGCGATGAAATTAATCGTTCAACAAAGACTTATGGTGATGTATACTGACATAACAGCGGAAAAGAATGACCCAAAAGGTCAAGGAAGGCGGGTGCCTTCTTTGTCACGCCCTAGTTACGAACCTGCTGGAAAAACCGCTTTTCTTTATACATTTTTTCCCCACCAATGAATATTTAAGAAGATTCTTAAAAAAATTATACGCCAATCAAAAAAATTTGTGTAGAATAGCCTCAACTCCTCAAGTTTAAATTTATGTAACTGATAGCGATGTATATCTGCGACATATTTTGATAAGAAGGTAGACCTATCTCTTATTTTTTGAATGTTAAAAATAAAAAATGATTGATATGTTTGTAGTTTTGCACTTGACTTATTTTTTATTTAATCAAGTACAAAACTCTTAATACAATATCAATAATTTTTTAATTTTTAACATTCCATTCAAAAAATAAAAGATATGTTTACCATTTTATCAAAATATGTATAGCAGATACAAGCGCGGAGATCTAGCCTTCAAATAAGCTGATGAGGGCACGGTACAGCACCCGAAAATCGGCCAAATGCGAACCGGAGTATAAAATCGCTATGATCGATATAGTGAAACTCATTAAAATTACTCTCATTGCCTTATTAGTCATACGTTCCACATTCTCCTTCAATTTTGCATTACTGTACACATCACTACACCCAAATATTCAAAAGTAAAACTCACCCTGCACCCCCCGGGTAAAGACGGCCCTGCTTTTGTCCTTGGCAAGCCCTTGAGTGAATATTTGTAATCGTACATTGAACCATTCGATTCTATGAGATAAATATAAGTAGTCACGGGCGCCGCCAGAATTACAGTTAGGGGGGTGTATTCTCATCTACACTTGGGTTGGTCAAAAAAATCGACTATTTTCTTTCGATACCGAGAAATGTCCTCCTTTCGATGTCCTCCTCATAAAAGTTTTCTTTTTTATCTCAACCCTTCATGAAAAAATTTGAATCTTGCCATTTATTGAACCTACAGCAAATATTTTTGTAGTTGAACCTTCTACAAAAGAGGTGTCTGATACTTTTTCCACTAATCTAACCATTTAAAAGATGTTGCGAAGATATGCGAATCGTGGACTGTGCCAAAAAGGACAGAAAAACTTCTGGAAGCAACGGAGATGTGGTTTTATTGACGAATTGAGCGTATTTATTGTAGAATTTAGTTTAGTTGGTTAGACATGAATTTTTTCGTGTGGGACTGAGGTGGAAAAGAATAAGAGAACAATGAATTTCTTATCTTTTTCTGTGTATTTTTTTTCAAGACAGCTGGGGAGGTGCATGGGTACTCCCTTGCATCCCCTCCCGTCGTTATGTTGGTAGGTACTATAAGTAGGTTACATAATTACCTTTGAGAATCGCGTTATCACCAAAATTAAATGGCCATGATAAATTTTGTCTAGATATATTAAATAAATAAAGCCATAGGCAAATATTGAAATAAATTTATTTAGCTAATTCATATTAATTATAATAATACGTACTAAAAAACAATAAAAATTAAAGAGATTTAATTCTTGTTATCTTAAAAAAAATGATAAAAAATATAACTATTATTATTGAAAAATATGCTTGTGTAACTCTCTTAGTTGTAACAAGCAGAATGTTTCCAATTACGCCATTATTACTCCTTTTATTAATATTATTAGCTTATTATTATTTTTCGTATAAATTTACATATTGGAAACGTAAGGGCGTACAAAGTTTTCCAGTCACAATACCAAGTGGAAACATTTTACAAATACTTGTATGTCGTAAAAGTTATACATCTGTGTTCACTGAAATTTATAAAAAAATCAATGGAGCATATGCAGGCATTTATTTTGGTTTATTTCCTGTACTATTTGTGAAGGTAAGTAAAATTTCAGTTTTAACGTTTAATTTTTTTCTTTGTACTCTGAAGGTATACAGGGTTTGCAAGTGGGTCGCTAGTACCTACACCAAGAGTCCTCTGTGCCCTCCTTGAGAACGACCTGCCACCCAAACACGAGGCGTCTTCGGGTAGGAGGCGTTATTAAAACCAGATTAAGGTAAAGGATTCTGTCGAGGCCAGACACCACACAGAAAGCCCACAGATTCTCCGCTGGGATCTCACCCAGGAGGGTTGGTTATTTTAATCCATAATGAGTTTGATGGGGGACATCATGTTATGACATCCTAGATTGGACCGAGTTCTTCGGGTTGTTTTAATAGCCAATTTAGATTCTAAACAGTTTATCCGCATAAAAAAACCAACAATTTTTGTTTTAATCCGTTGCATCCGTATTTTAATAAAGCCACCATATTGAATTGATAATAGCTCGTGATGATGCAAGGATTCTACACGATGCGTTATTCATCCAAATGTATTCAGGCATTGAGAAGTTATGGTGGAACAAAAAACTCACATACATGAAACCTGAAAACATCACACTACTTTTTTTTTGGACACGCGTGTAATAAATAATAATGGAATTTTAATTTTAAGTCTGTATCACACATTTGTTATTTGTCATTTCACGAATCTTTGCTCTTCCGGAGCGAAACTTGGCTACTGCCAATCAAATTTTAGAATACTTGACTAATTGACTAATGAAAATCAAAACTTTAAGGCTCATCGAAATAAGAATTTTACATGATACTGTTTTGTAATATGTTTAGGATCCAGAAATTATTAAAGATGTGTTAATTAAAAAATTCGATCATTTTCAAAATCGTGGGGTTCATTTCGATGAAAAACATGAACCATTATCAGCACACTTGTTTCGTATTGAAGGTGAGAAATGGAAAACTATGCGAAGAAAATTAACACCAGCATTTTCCAGTGGTAAATTAAAATGGATGACTGATATCATATTTGATTGTGGCAACAATTTAAGGTCATTATTAAATGATGTTTGTGATGGCGATAATATTAATGTAAGTTTTTTTTTGTTAGTAACGAGTCTCACTGTTTTTAATCCCCGTATTAAAAAAAAGGGTGTTATAAGTTTGACCGCTATGTGTGTGTGTCTGTGTGTCTGTCTGTGGCATAGTAGCGCCTAAAGGGATGAACCGATTTTAATGTTTTTGGATTTATTTGAAAGGTAGGTAATTTAACGGAGAGTGTTCTTAGCTATGTTTCATGTGAGAGCTTAGAAAATGTATAAAATGATACCTTTCTGAGGAAAAACACAACGAGAATGGTTTTTTCTAAACCCATTTTTAATTACAGTTCAGTATAATTTGTCATAAATATGCCACGGATGTAATCGCTTCAGTTGGTTTTGGATACGAAGCGAATAGTTTAAAGGATGATCAATCAGTATTCTATCATTTTGCAAGTGACATCAAAAGTTTAAATCCATTAAAAAAGTTTGTCCAACAATGCGTGTTATTCGTACCAGAATTATTACGATTGATTCCAATGCGTCAACAATCGAAAGAAAGTGAAGTATTTTTCTTGAAAACAATCGATGAGACAGTGAAATATCGTGAAGAGAATAATAAAACACGAAATGATTTTATGCAATTGTTAATTAATATGAAAAATCAAGAAAATGAGATTACGATGCGAGAATTGGCTGCACAAGCTTATGTATTTTATATTGCCGGATTAGAAACATCAAATCATACATTAAGCTATACTTTGTACTACTTGGCTAAGTACCCAGAAATTCAAGCTAAATTACTCGAAGAAATTGATGCAACCTTTGATACTGATGAAAAGTTTACCTATGAAAATATTAATGGTATGATGTATTTAGAAATGGTATTATTGGGTGAGTAATAAAATAACGATGCAAAAATATGATACAATCAGGGGCGTGTGCACAGCTGGGAGAAAGGTTAGCCCCCTTAATATAGTCCAGTAAATGCAGCCATTTCTGAAATGCATTTCCACTGAATTTTGAGTTTGCCTTTGAATCGAGCATTTCAAACACAAAACCGGTATTCCGGGATCTTGACGAGGCTATCAAGCTGGCTAATACTGCGAAACAGATTTTGATTGAAAGGAGAGGAAACACTCGAAAAGAGTTCAGAAATCGAACTCAACAAAAATGCATCCTTGTTTTTAAGATTAACAACCCCTCGCCCCTGCCTTGGATGGTTCCTGCACACTGGCCTGGATACAGTAATAAAATTAAGATGCACCAAATAATATTATTTTCATCTTTCAGAATCACTGAGACTACGGCCAACTTTATCAATGTTAAATCGTGTCTGCAATAAACCTTATACCATTCCAAACACGAGTGTTACCATTGATGTAGGAACCAAAATATTAATATCGATCATAGACTTGCAAACAGATCCAAAATATTTTCCCAATCCGGATAAATTTGATCCAGAACGATTTTCCCCAGCCAATAAATCGAAGATTCCTTCATATTGTTATATGCCATTCGGAGAAGGACCTCGGAAATGTATTGGTATGTACTTTAATTGAAGAAACAATTTGTAAAAAATATTCAATGTTTTCTGAATTTTTTAGGAGAACGACAAGGGAAATTTCAAACAAAAATTGGTCTAATATCCATTTTACGAGATCATTCAGTACATATTTGCAGTTATACAAAAGAGCCATCCGAATGGTTACCTGGAGCACTATTAACAGTTCCAAAAGATCCTATTATATTAAAACTTGTAAAACGGAAAAAATCTGTTTGAAATGACTATGTTTTTTTTTATTCTGAAAATTTTTATCTAAAAGATTTCATTTAATCGTAGTTTAAGGTTGAAGTTTAAAAAACAGTTCGACATGAGTCTCACATCGTGATATTTAATTTGCTAGAATTGAATTAGTGTAAAACTCATGAATACTACCTCTGACGAAGTGTGCTAGTGTTGTTCAGGGTGAAAATTCATTCAAAACGACATCATATATTGCAGAAAATAGCAAAGTTAGAAAAAATGATAAACTTTGGAAGGATTTATCTCGGAAACTATTGTGTCTACAGAGGTTATTCTAGTCTCATATTTCATATTCTAGCATATTTAGTCTACTTTTAAACATTTTGAAAAGATACTTCAAAAAGTCTGCAAAAAATCGGAACTACCGTTCTTCTATTTTCCAAATAGAATACTTAAGCGTTGACATAGCTAATAAAGAACAAGGGATTGTAAAATGTATTCGAAGAAATAAAACATTTACTCAATTACAACAATATAATATATATTTTCGTATTTTCTTTTGTGTCTATAAAAAAAAAATAGGAAAAATTTTTTTATCGGTATGTGTAACGAAATTCCTGTGATTTATTTTTCTAAACATAAAATCAACGATTATAAAATATTTTATTTAAATAAAAAGAATAATTATAAAAAAAAAAGAAGAAAATTTACAATTAAATATACAATACAATAATTAATTAATTATTATTAAATATTAATTATATATATATTTATTTATATATATTAAATATAATGAAATTAAAATAATATAATATTAATAAAATGTATATCACAAAGTCTAAAATATATTTTTAGGCATTATTTTTTTTTTTATTTAATAAAATTTCATAAAACGCAACTATTAATGTATCAACGATAATTAGTTTTCACATAAAAACAATATTATATGAGATTTTTTTTCTTTTTCCATTTTAATTAATAATTTTTGGAAATTTAGAGCAATAATTTTCTTTTTTTTTCACCTAAGGACATTAAAGAATATAACAAAAATAAAGTATGATTATTTTCGCTAAGGAAAAAGAAATAATGACGCTGGAATTTACAGCTTCGTTATTCCAAATCCAATTGTAAAACATATACATGGAATGTTAGTTTTTTTTTAGTACAGTCAAAAATATAACGGAATAAGGAAAATAAAATAACCCAGTTCACTGTTTTGCTAAAACCTGGTGGAATGTATTTTTTGGTTTCAAATATCATTCGTAAATCATGAGATAGTTTCATAAATTTTCCTATTTGTTAATAAACAATAAATTGTTAATTAAACGAAACGGTCCATGAAACAGTTCACTTAAAAATAATAATAAATAGGCAACTTGTATTACGAATATGTTATACATGCCTGTTTAGTAATTTTTAAAGTAAATGTTGCATGAACCGTTTCATTTAATTAAAAAATTTATTTTTTATTAATAAATAGAAACTTTTGGGCAACTTACTCATAGTTTACGAATAATATTTTCCACCGAAGAAACACATTCCACCAGGTTTCATCAAAAAGTGAGCCGTTTATTTCATTTTCCTTAATTAGTTGATTTTTCTTTATATGTTTGTAAAATGTGGATTTTTCGTCTGTTATTCGTAAAATATTATATGATTAGAAATGAAACTTCTTTAATTTAAACGAAATCTTTTTTGTATTAAAAATAGTTACCCTGGTGGTGAATTTACAAAGCAATTTAACTATTCCATTGTGCGTCTCCTTGGGACTTAAATTTTCAGACGTATATGGCGGGCTCTGTGAGACAAAACTGATTTTCGGAAATTATTATGCGTATGTTTTAAAAATAGTCGTCTCAAAAGACCCACAGTCTCGGATCAAGCAGATTTCATTGAATGCGTACACGATTAAGGCCCTAATGATGTTGAGCGCTCTCAATGATTGGAAACCGTAAAGATAGCACTTAAAGCGTTCAAAGAGTTTTCATATTTACAAATACAAATGCCTATTCCTTATCTACTTTCTCATTTAGGCTAACAAAGCTATCATAAACTTTTTAAAATCAACACTAAGTGTTGTAATTAATATTTAATCGGTAACTCTTTTCTATTTGAGTAAAATTTCTAATTCACTTATCGTGCTCTCTTATCGATTAAACAAAAAACTATTACATTACAGAAGTTTCACTTCAATATAAATCAACAACAAGCTATCTTATAAGAATTTTAAATTTATATCAAGCCTGATGAGAAGGGGACAGGACTGTGATTTTCTCCGGGCTCGAAATACAGGAAAAAGATTAAAATGTATGTAAATTACAAGAAGAAAAAGTATAGAGGATGGGAATAGGATACCCTATGTCACTAGCTTAGGGCCTTGATTTTTTTCTTTGCAGTCTTGATATCAATCGTTTTGAAACTGTTCTCTTGCCGCTTGAAAAGTATTTAATACTAAAAACGACCACATATATGTATACAAATTAAAAAACAATCAATTTAAAATTTAATTAATACATTATTTTTGGAAGTTGAACAATATTCACATTTTAATAACAAATTGTACTTTAAAGTCCGTCACAACTTTATTGCTAAAATAGTTTTGTTTGATTTATGGGAATTGGTTTTTTTTTGGAAGGAAAAGTTGTTTATGAACGGTTCAAATAGCTCTTTCACATGGAAGATTCTTCAATATAGGCTCTTTTAGTCTCTGTAGACATTGATACTTATTCGGAAGCTGAAAATTGTATACTTCTATCGCCAGCGATTCTTTAAGTGTGGAGTATACAATGATTTCTCTGGCTTGTTCAATCATAGACGATATGTCGTAGATTTATCTCCTGGCTGTATCTAAAGAGGTTTTCTCTTAATATCTTCTAAGAGGTGGCATAACAAATCACAGACATAGAGAATGAACTAAGCAATATCCTCAAAAAAGAAATTGTCCACTCTCTAGAAAGAGAGAAAGCGATGGTGCGGCCCATAACCTGTCTCTTTTCTATAAGCATATAGACATAGAGAAAAATGATAGCTTTGCCTCTCTTCTGAAATTTTTGCTTTTATTTACTTTGTAGTTAGATGGAAACGTTAAGTCCATTCCAAAGAGCATAGGATAGAGGAGAAGCAGCCCATATGAGCTAATGTAAAATCGTAGTATACGAGTTTCAGCGCCTCTACCGAGTCAGGCTTTCAAACTTAATAGTTAATAGTCACCCCCGCAAAGTAGTTAAACTTAATAGCCATACCCGCAAAGGCCTACAAACTTAATAGTTGATCGCCTCAGACTCCAGATGTCACTTATAATTATACTTCTGCTTCTTGTCTATCCTATAGTCTTTGGTCCATTCTCTATGGTCTTGTAACAAATCAATCTATGGGATTTTAACGCTAATCTTCATGTGAAAGTGTGCCAAGCAGTACAATTGATACAAAAGTTTTTATGCCAACTCCATATCTACATAAAATTTTCCATTTTCTTTAAAGCTTCTTTTTTTATAATTTTATTAAAATTTTTTGAAAACTAAACATAACCCAAAATATATATATTTTAAATATTTTTATATAAGTAATACTATACTGTAGGTCATTTTATTTGGTCAGTAACACATTAACATCTAAAGAGTTTAAATACTAGTTTTCTTTAATAATAATATTAATTTATAATAATAATATGTTCTAATACTTTGGTTAAGAACTTGTTTTGTTTTTGGCAACGTTTACAACTTTTATGTTTTATTTTTATTTTATTTTTTTTTGAGGATCAATCAACTACTTTAAATAATTCATTGAATTTACACCACATGGAAATGTATATCGTGCTCTCTTTCTCACAATCTCTCTCACACTTAATTACGTTTTTTAAATCACAGAAAAAATTTTTTATAATTCCTTCTCTCAAAACTATATATATTTTTGATCCTCAGTTTTAATTACAAACTACTATAATTAACTAACGCTCATTCTATTTTCTTTTTTTATTAATTAAAATTAATTTAAATATGTCAAAATTGTTATCAATACTTGAGTTAAATTTTAAGAAAGTATGAATTTTATGTTAAAAATAAAGCATTAAAAACTAATCTGCAATAAACTTAATTTAAACAGGTACTCATTTTAGTCTAAGCAACAAGTTCAAATTGATGAAATATAGATCGTTGAATTCGGATAGATGTCTAGAAAAATGTGCCAGAAGCTTTTTTCAGCACATAGAATCGTATTTCGTTTTTCGCCAATATTTCCTAGATCTTTTTGTGTCATTGTTAGATTATTGAAATATCTGTTAGAAATAATAAATTCAACCATTACTCGCTCATTCGCTCACTCGCTTGCTCTGCACAGTGTGCACAGTTTGCTCAGTGTATTTGTGTGCACTGTTGTGTAAACTTAGCAAGCACCCTTATACTTATATTATACTTATGTATGAGCGATAACCTAAGATGGCGGATATATAGCGTCATGAGATGACATATTATTTTCTTATACAATTATTATTAATTAGTCAAATGTTCTGTTCACCTTGAGAATACAAAGTTATGTTATAATTTATGTAATTACATGTGTTCATTAAATACAATATTAAATAAAGAAGAAGAGAAATTCAAATTACCATATGAATATCGTCAAAAACGAATATCTCACACTGGATAATTTTTTAGCCCCCGAACTATAAAAAGGGGTGTTATAAGTTTGATCGCTATGTGTGTATGGCTGTGGCATCGTAGCACCTAAACGAATGAACCGAATTTTTTTGGTATCATTTGAAAAGAAATTCAACGGAAAGTGTTCTTAGCTATGTCTCAAGTGCGACATTAGTGTTCCGTACCCGAAAAAAATGGCAATGATCTTCAAAATCGATTCAGTTTGGAAAAGTCATGACATATATTTCAATTTCAAATAAAAAATTTGTCCCTCATATCATCTGATGTCCTTGACCATCACTTCGATAATGATTTAAGAAGGAGTGTTATAAGTTTAAAGTGTTTATCTGTTCGTCTGTGTGTTTCTCAGCGACAGCGTAGCCCCTAGAAGGTCGAACCGACTTGATTGAGAACATTTTATAGCTTAATTTCTAAAAGTCGGTTTACAAAAAATAAATCGCATTTGTCGGGGATTTTTAAATTTTGTCAATTTCATTTCTCAGAATTAAATTAAAATTATACATTATGGAGATAAACTTCCTGGAGTGGGAGTTTTTTTATTGGATATTTTCTCGTCTTTAAGAATCTTTTCTTTTTTCATCCTTATTTTTTCATTTATGTGCTGAAAAACGCTTCTAGCACATTTTTCTAGACATCATTCCGAATCCAACGTATTTTTACGACTCGTATTGCTGTGTTTCACCAATTTGAACTTGTTGACTAGACTATTTTATATTGATAACTCGACTACTCAATTCTGGCTAAAATTGGAAAGAAAAACAAACGTAATCCTACATACTTTTTGGCCTTGGAAACAAACGTAAAAACATAACAAAAAAAACTCTTATATATTAAATATAATATTCGATTAAAATTCCATATCGTTTAACCCTTTACTTGGAAAGGAAATGTACTTCTAAATTCCACGTACACATTTCCATTTGTTATTATTTGTTTTTTTTTTTGGAATGGCGTTTTGTTAAAATAATTTGTTGAGCATTTAAAAAAATCTTACTCATTTTCTTTGTTTCTTTTGTAAATCCTCTTATGCATTTTTTTAAATAATTTTCCTAATAATAACTTGTATATATATATATTTGTTTTTCTATAAATCTAATCGTGTTTAATTTGAGAAAATTTTGTTTTTCTTTGAGATGAGTTTTTGTTGGATGATGTATATGAAAATTTTTGCTTGAATTGCAAATTTTATTCTTGTGTTCAGTTGATACTTCATGTATCTTGACTGAGCAACTGAGCTGCTGTTTTGAAATATGAGTTAAAACATGATTTTTTTTACTTCTCGTCATGTTCATTTAAACAAACTGTAACCTTAATGTGTACCTATTCCCCTTGTCAAACGTTCATCGCGTAATACATTGGCTTTACATTGGATTGCTGTTGTTGTTGATTTCCGGTAGGCGATATAACATTTCCTGTACTACTGTTTGATTGAAATGAATCTTGCGGTGATATACTTGCTGCACCTTCGGGTACACCTCGCTCAGATGCGAGCTTACTTTTCGTAGGTGATGTAGGTGCTGAATCTCTTGGTAACGAGTATAAACTTTCAGTTGTACGATATCCATTCATTTGAGAATCTAACATCCCATCACTCATTGGTCGTACTGAATATATACCACTTGGTCGTGGAGGTTTTGTAACATATTGATCCTGGTTGGCCCATATGTTACTGTTTACCGTTCCAATTGCAGGTCGATAACGTTGTTGATTTTGTGCTGAATAATATTGTGTGGCTGCAGGTATTATTGTTGGTGGCACTACGGAAGTTTGTGTTGATCGAGCTGTTGCGAACTGTTGTGGACTATCACTTCGGGCGGTCATTAAATGAACTTGTACAGGTTGTCCCGACGTATATGGTATACGCATCATTTGTTTTTGTCCACCTTTTATTAAAGTACTTGTGTTACATTGGTAATTGATTTGAGATTCTTGAGATTGTCGTATGATATGTGGCGGTTGTGGTGATTTAATTTTGTTGGGTAATGTTCGAGTAAAATTTGGATTATCTGTTGTCCCATATTGTGGATTTGGTGATAGTATGTTAGGTTGGTAGCCCTCAATACGATTATATGGTATTAATACCATTGTTTGATGGTAATTGCGTGCGACTTCCATTGGCGGCGGTGATTCAGGGCGACCAGTTGTACGACGAGGAGTTGGTAACGTTTGATATAATTCAGCACATCCTCCACCGATTCGCATTATCGGTGCAGCAGTATGATGATGCGCGATTGTATAATGTTGTTGATTACATCGTTGACTTGTGCAATTCTCATACATTGATTCATCAACTAAACTATTTGGCCGAAATAGTGGTCCACGATATCCTCTCGTATCTTGTATATAATGATACGTTTGAGCATAAGTATATTTGGTTTCTGAGGGAATGTTTTGTTGAGCTTGATATTCGGGATCATCCTTTTTAATATTACGATTGGACGCTATTTGTGGTGGCACATTTTTATTATCAGGATTATTTATATTTGTTTCGGAGTAGTAAGGCCAAGATACTGGTGCACCTGGAGCACGTATTTGTGTTGGAACCAGTTTTGGTGGAGGAGGTTGCATCTCTGGCTTGATTTGTTGTGTTTGTGATGTAGGAGGTTGTAATTGGTTTTGAATTTGTTGTAGTATTTCATTTGTTGAACTAAATCGGGGCTTAATTCCACGAACACTAGGGCGTCGATTAAAACCATAATCGTCTTGTTCATCGTCTTCTTCGTTTGTATTATTTTCTGGTTGGTATCTGAAATAAAATGATAAATTAAAAAATTACTCTGTAAGGATTACAAAAAAGGTGCAAGATACAAGCAACTTACCGTTTTTTAATACGTTCAATTCGACTAGCATCTTGCTGAACAAACATTGCCAATTCGTCACCAGATTCAGATGCAGATGGAGTTCCAACCAACACATCAGGCGCAACTCTTTTCAATTCATCGTTATTTTCTGTTTGTAATACTGCGTCAATATCCTCCAAACTATACTCCGTTCCAACAGTACTTGCCATTGAAATACGTTCACCAGCTTGTGTTGACAGTTGATAGTAATATTCTTCATGAGTTGTTCCTCCTCCAACACAAGCTGCTAACGGCGCTAAAGTTGATAAAAATTGTTTACGTGCCTCATGTGTCACGTTATATTTGGAGACAGCACATTGTGATTCAATAAAATCTGAGTTTGGTATCTTGCCGTTACCAAGATCAGGAGCTGCTGAATGCATATTATTTGGCCGCGTATTTAAGTCAGACGATTGAGTTTGAGTCTCTGCTTGTACATGAGTTGCTTTCTCATGTTTCTTAGCAAATAAATCAGTAATTTTTTTATAAGTGGAAGACATCGATGAGTTCGAGCTTGTTGTCGATGATGAAGACGGTGAAAAACTATTTTTATCCAAATTATTTTTATTATTTATTGTATTAATTTCTGGTGATTTTCTTGCCTCCTCACCAGGTGGACTTGTTCGTATCACAGTTGCCATTGAATCGTCTGCTTCATTATTTTGCTGTTGTTCCGAATCTAACATGGGGTTATCATCAACATCACAGGTTAATTGTTTAATTCGTTCAACTAGCGAATTATCGGTTTTTGGTGTTTTCTTGGTGCGTGGTTCATAACGTATTAACGATCGTCGTAAAGTGTTTCGTTCAATTGTTTTTCGTATTGTAGAATCATCGTTTGTTTCACAGCTCGTTAATAATTGGGGTAGTTTTGTACGTTTTGTTTCTTCGAATGCTCGTAATGATTCAGATGTTATTAAATATTGTTGACCAGATTCCGAATCAATTTTATCGTTCGGTGTTAATGGATTTGCACAGGGAAAGAGTTGTCGAACAGCCGAATTTGGCCGTAGACTATTATTGGATATAAATAAATGGTTTCCTAATTTAAATGTTAACATCATTTCGGTGCCATCTGGTGATATTGAATTATTGCAATTATCAGTCTCGTTAGTTTTTTGATTATCCAAATTCTCATCACCACCAGGGTCTAGATGCATATGCTCTTCCCGTTCATGATAGTCATCATCATCATCTTCATCACTATTTCGTTTCTCATCATCGGAGTCACAAAATCGTACTGATCGCTTGTTTGTGACTTCGTCACTGTCTGCACTGAATGTAGTTTCAATCACCTACAACAGAAAATAAATTCTTTATTATACCATGTATATGAAATATACCAAGGTATACGAAGATTTGTCCCAAGTTTGTAATGCTTAAAAATATTGATGCTACCAACAAAATTTTGGTATAGATGTTCATAAAAATCACCTAATTAGTCCATTTCCGGTTGTCTGTCTGTCCGTCTGTCATCACGATTACTCAAAAACGAAAAGAGACGTCAAGATGAAATTTTTATAGCGTGCTTAGGACGTAAAAAGTGAGGTCTAGTTCGTAAATGAGCAACATAGGTCAATTGGGTCTTGGATCCGCAGGATCCCTTCTTGTAAGCCGTTAGAGATAGAACAAAAGTTTAAATGTACAAAATGTTGAAAATTTTTATGAGGTTTTGTTTTGCGTTATTTTCAAAATCGTACACTTTTCAACCTCAGCCTCCTGTATTATTAGGCAAAGACAGTTTGAAAACTTTTTGTTGTGAGAAAAGAGATGTTTTCTAGGTCGAATTGTACGTTAATATTGATATACCCACGAGATTTGTAGAATAGATCAAACGAAATCATTTATATTAATCCACACACAAACGTTACAAGTAAACATTTCATCGTATACAATTTTCTGTAATTTATTTGTTTTAATATCTCATTGGCAAACAAAGATTACAAAATTGAAAACCACATTCGTTATACTAAATAAATAATGTCCTTTAGCTTTCATAGAAATTCATATGATTAAAATAACGTAGGCGAGCCGAGCGATGTTTATAAAGGATGATCAGAATAAAGAGTTATTATACCATCTATATGAAATATATCAAGGTATACTAAGTTTAGTCCCAAGTTTGTAATGCTTAAAAATAATGATACTATAAACAAAATTTTTGTATAGGTGTTCATAAAATCATCTAATTAGTCCATTTCCGGTTGTCTGTTGTCATCACGATTACTCAAAAACAAAAAGAGATATCAAGCTGAAATTTTTACAGCGTGCTTAGGACGTAAAAAGTGAGGTCTAGTTCGTAAATGAGCAACATAGGTCAATTGGGTCAATCTCGTTAATAAAGCCTCAGATCCAAATTTGGTAAAGAGCATTTTCTTCTTTTTTTTCTCAGTTTATTCAGGAAGCGAAGAGGTCTGCAGTGAATTATAGGACACCCTGTATATTTATTACAAATTAAAAATGTATCAAGCCAATTTAATCACCTTGTACATATAATATCAATACATAGTATAAAACAAAGTCGCTTTCTCTGTCCCTATGTCCCTATGTCCTTTGTATGCTTAAATCTTTGAAACTACGCAACGGATTTTGATGCGGTTTTTTTTAATAGATAGAGATTCAAGAGGAAGGTTTTTATGTATAATACATCCATATTATATTAGAGTAAGGGGTTGAAATAAGGGTTGAAAGGGATATGCTTCAAAAACTAAAAAAGTTGTGCATCGATTAAGCTCAAATATTGACACGATATACAACCAGCTTCAAAGATCTATTGTTTTTATCTACTTTTAACCTTCGGAGGGTAGAAAGGTGTAGCGAGAAAGTGGGAAGGAATTATCGAATATTTACAAATATACCTGAGTGGGGTATCAAATAAAAGAGCATGACGTGTACATTACAAAACTGTTATCCCACGCAAGGAAATGTGGAGGGAGGGGTGCAAGTGGGGATGTTGCCCAGCAAAGCGGGTAGTTCACAGCTAGTTATTGATATAATAAAAGTATGTAATATGTACAATAAACACTACCCTTTAAAATCTAGGAAAATGTGATAAAAGAGAATTGGAAATTTCATTCTTTCTTTGCGATGTGTACTAAAAAGCTACCACAATGTGAGTACCAAGAAGGTTGAATGAGAGAGTATATTTATTTGGAATTAATGGTTTCAGTTTTAGCAACTTCTGTGTAAATAAAGTTCGTTGAAATTTTTTGTATTCAAGTTTCGAAATTATAATTTGTGTAAAAGGACCTGCACATTTAATATTGGAAAGTTTTATGTATCTTCACATAAAATGAGACAGTTTTTAGGGGTATTTATCGGTTGAATATACACAAATCTAGATATTTCTTATCATTATAAATTATCTTCATTTTTTATTCTTACGTATTCGCTTTGTGTATGAGTTTTATTTCAAGCAGTTACCATAGAAACGACCCACTAATTTATTACTATAATTATATGGTTGGACATATAAATCAATAGATTGTATATCCCTATATATTATAAATGTGAAAGTAAGGATGTTTGTTTGTTTGTTTGTTAGGCTTTCACGCAAAAACTAGCGAATGGATTGGAATGAAACTGTACAATAATATAGCTCATACATCAGAATAGCACATGAGCTATAATTTACAAAAATAAGTTTAAAAGACATTTTACTACTCCATCTATGATCATCATTTTGAACCATAAATCAAAGATTTCTGTAAAATAATTCATGGCCATCTATTCTGAAATACTCAATGAACTATGACTGTTTTACACTTAAAACAATTGAAAATTGTGCATATATTTATAGCTGTGTTAAACAATCCCTTCGAGTGTTATGGAAGGGGAATAAATGAGATCAAGAGCGTTGGAGGCTATAAAGCAGTGGTTTTTACTTTTTAGCCCAGTGAGGCGGGCGGATATCAAGCTAGTATATGCAATAATTTCTCCCTATGAAAAAATAGCTGATTTATCTTCGTATGAAAAACACATTTCCCCCGAAAGATGAAGGTAATCAATCATCAAAAAACTTATTTATAAAATGTTATTTTACATTTTTTTTTAATCTGTGAAGTGACGTCATATGGTCCTATTGTCAAAAAATGGCAAAAGTGAGTGATGAAATATTACATAATCAACATACAGTCACCTGTGGTCTTTCTCTATTTTCAATTGATGATGATGTTTTCACATTTTCTGTCGCCGATGTTTGCTGTTGAGTAGCCTGCTGCTGTTGCTGTTGTTTATTCCAAAGACGTCCACCTTTTAATATACCACTGATAGGTGAGCCACTACCACCACCACCACCACCACCAGATGGTGGTACATTCGCTGGTGTACTACGTACTTGTGTTGTTGTGGTGTTGGTGGATGATGCTGATGATAGTTGATGATGATCAGCAACGATACTAGTTGTATTACTACTAGCTTCATGATGCTGCTGACGATGTTGATGATCATTGTCTATGGTATTTGTAGTTGTAAGTTTATGGTCATTTTCATTATTGTCACCATCACTCTTTGTATTAGCATCATCACCACTACCGCTACTCTGACTCCCACTGCCAGCACCATCAGCTGCTTCGCGCATGATTCTTTGCTCTGTTACTGTTGTCATGGTAATTGTTTCCAGAATATATCGTTGAGGTGCTCCTTGTGAAATAATATCTAAAAATAAAAAAGAGTACCATATCAATACAATATACATAATATTTTGTGTATAGTCCAATTCAAAAAGATTTGAATCAAGGTCTAATACAGCAAAATTTTATAATATTAGATCTGTCTAGAATTAGAAAAGTTAATCCGGTTAAAGTGTCGACTTTAACCTTTTGGAAGCCCTGGGCAGATAAGGATCAAGGCCCCCTTTTCTTTTTTGTAAAACTTCATTCATTTGATTTATACACCTAAATATCTCGTTTTGTAATTAACCAATCATAACCGATGAACGAAATGTCACTCACAATAGACAAGGATAGATAGATGGTAGATTAAGTGAATCTATGAACACATTAGATAGATTTAACTGGAGTATGTATTATTTGTTTCCATTATTTACAAATTATTATGTTTGTTATTACCGCGAAGAAGTAAAATACACCTTTTTTTTTTTAAATCGGCATCTTTTTTCTGAATTTGAGTGTATCTATACATGAAAAGTGATAAATATTTTCTATATTTCTTGACTTTTTACCATTTGTAACTTGTGTTCATTCATATATACTCTTTAGAATAACGGCTGTTTTTAGAATAAAAATTGTGTCTGTCTAAATAACAAGGTTTCGACTTTAATATAAAGAAAACTACAAAAAAACGAAACTTTTGTAACTAGTTGAACTAAAAGTAGAAAAAGTAAAAAAAGTAGGAAAATAATTTCTAAAAGTTAAAAAATAGAAATAGAGTATTAAGAAAAAATTTATTTTATCGTAAAAAAGCGTGTGGTCGAAATTTCTTTGGAAATATTTTATTGATAGATGTCAGCACATTCAAGACCCTTCACATGATGAGCTATCATTTTACCTATTATAATTTTTACACACAAAATAGGGATCATTTTAATCAATATATTGGGGATCATTTTACTCCTAACGGCATATTTGAATATCGTCATAAAAAAGTTCAATAAACGCCTCTCAAAATGTGCTATAATAATATTAAAATTTAACAGAAGTCAAGAGTAAAGCAACTAGCCAGCGAGAACTAAAACAAAAAAAAGAAACTTTACGTTAAAATGCGAAACATCAAATAGCTTTTATATCGCTATAAGTGTTTGTTCGACCATTATTTTAATCACATGGAAGCCAACTATTGATGAATTTAATAGATGGCTTTAATGGTTCATTAAAGGATCATTTCGTAACACTTTCCCCTAATATAAATCCCAAGAATTTTGTACAACAAGTGAAAATTAATCAATTGACTGAGTTATTTGTTGAAAAACCACGTATAGACATCGTTTGTTTTTTGACGTCACGTAATTAAAAAATCCCACATTCTAATACATACTATAAAATGTACACCTAAGTTGCGCCCTTGTGAGTAAAAAGTGATGTTTACAAAAAAATGTTTCAAACAAAAGTTGTTTATTTTTTATATAAGGAACATTTTTTACACTTAAACTTTTGTTCTGTCTCTAACGGTTTACAAGATGGATCTTACGGGCCGGGCCCAAGACACAATTGACCTATGTTGGTCCTAAGCACGTTATAAAAATAAAATTTCAGCTTGATCCCTCTTTTCGTTTTTGAGTTATCGTGTACACAGACGGTTAGACGGACAGACAGACAACCGGTAATGGACTGATTATGTGATTTTATGAACACCTATATAAAAAATTTTGTTCGTAGCATCATTATTTTTATGCGTTACAAACTTGGAACTAAACTTAGTATACCATAATATATTACATATTTACATGGTATAAAAAGAGTTACGTACAAAGAGTAATTTTGAAAGCACTTGTGTATATTCACAATAAGAATAGGGTAAAGTTATTTTGAAGAAAAATAGAATATGTGCCAAGTTTCTAAAACTTAACCATGGAAATTTCCTAAACGTTTATTTGTTTCTATTTTCTAGAGCGTAAAAACAATATTATTGAATAGAATTCAAGAAATGTTTTTCATTTCCATACGTCATTTAGGAAATGCGGTAAAACGAGCGACGAAAGTATGTCAACAGACTAACGTAAAATGAATTTTGTATCAAAGAGTTAAGATCTTATTTAAAACTTATATTATTTGTTAGTATCAAGTTGTTTAAATCTGATTATCCATCCCAAAAATAGAATATACACAAATTTACTAACTCTTTCTCTCATCTGAGTTCAGATAAAGTTATGCACAATACTTAACTGTTTCACATGAAAAACATATTTATATATGAAGAAAATTAAAGTAATTTTCTTTTCAAGTAGGTAGATAGGTATAGGTGGGTATACAGTAGGTTAAACTTGATGCATTTAGTCAAGTCAAGAAAATGTAATTCTAAAGAATACAAGAATTGATGATGCTAGTTTAATTTAGTTTATTCATTCATGCATTTTTGTTTGAAAATGAGATGTACCATGTTAGTAGTCAAAGTCGATTTTGGTCATTTTATAAATGGTTTTACCCAGAACGCATATTTTTTTGCGTTTGATTTAAATAGAGGATTTGGTTATGATGATCGCATATCTATCATGTCTAGTCCATATGTGATTGAGCCAACTTAATGAAGATTGTTGTTACTAACTTACAAAAAGTTTGAAATAAACTTATTGATCATTTTTATAAGATTTACCATATTTTTTGGTATATATGTGCCAAGCATCGATAGCGCAGCTGTTCATTTAGGATGTTGGTTCAAATCCGTCTTGAAGAAATCTCATTTATTCTTAAATAAACCTATTAGCACGTTTAAACATTTTATTTTGTTTACCCGCTCATGTAGTTGTGACAATCTCATCACTATTTTGTTATAATATTTATAAGTGGTAGAACCAATCAAAAAAAGATTGTTTAAAACTATGTTGCATTTCAAAACAACAATATTTGAAATATTGTTAGACCGTATATTATTTTCATACAAACAACTCATGCGTTTGTGTCAACTTCACCACTTAACCCCCTTACGGTAGTTGTAAAACATTTGTGGCATCTTGATACCTTGAATTTGTGAACGAACGAGACTTCCGCTTACTGGAAGTTCTGCTAAAAAGAAACATATACATTTTCTAGTCAGATATTGTGTTAGTATCATATCTCAGACCATATATTTTGTTCCCGTTTTCTAGTATATCTTATAACGCATCATGGGTAAAAATTCAGAAAGTATCCGAATTCGTCTATTGAGATTGACATACTTGTTTTGTGAAAATGTCTCTGTTTAACAGAAAATACAGTTTCCGATAGTTTTTCTTGTAAAAAGTTTTTCTGAATATTTTAAATTGGAAATTCTATACATTTTTCACATTTTATTTCGGTTTAGTAAAGTAAATTCAATAGTAATAGTTTTTACCATAAGCACTTGGAAAGAAACCACGCACTATTTTTCATTTGTAACAGATGTTAGAATAATAATATATGATATTTTATCTTCGGAGAATTTTCTTCCACCACGAATTTACACAAAGAATTCTCCTAAGGATATGATGCTGACTTACTTAGTGATAATATATGTTCTAAGAAAATATCGAATTCTTTTGTAAAGGTCAGATTTATTCCTTATATATTACAAATGTGAAAGTAAGGATGTTTGTTTGTTTGTTACGCCTTCACGCAAAAACTAGCGAATGGTTTTTAATGAAACTGTACAGCAATATAACTCATATATCAGAATAACACATGAGCAATAATTTATAAAGATATATTAAGAAAATACAATTTTATTTGTGTAAAAATTTAAAATAGTAAATGCCAAACAATTCATGACCACCTTTTCTGATATACTCAATGAATTATGACTATCTTACAATTTAAAAAATTGAAAATTGTGCATATCTTTGAGCTGCGTAAAACAATCCGTTCAATTGTTATGGAAGGGATCAAAATCCTTATAAGTGAGATCAAGAGAGGTGGAGGCTATAAAGCGTTGGTTTGTACTTTTACCCCCAGTGAAGCGGCGGGTATCAAGTTAGTACATATATAATTTTCTATCGGGATTTTCGATGTGGGTGTATTTATAATATTTTTACGTGGGTGAATAATGACATTTTGTTTTTTGTCTACTAGAGAAAATTGCAACCAACCACAGATGATTTTAATTTCGTTGAGATTTTTATATTTTTATTTTTTATTTTATATGTTTAAAATTATAGTCATGGGGACAACGGGAATGCTTAGATCAAAATGGTTTTGTTCCCAAAGAACTAGGTCTAAATTTGATGTCAGAACAGGATGTCCTCCATCAAACTCTGCAACTTTTATTTTAGTAATTTTTTGATTGGTTAACTACACAACGATGTCGAACTTTCTAGACTTGTATATAGAAGTGATGTGCTGTTCTAATTAAATTTTTTAAATTTATTATTTGATAAGATTTGATAATTTCAAGATAAATTTTAATAACTGACCTTCGGTAAGTGGTGATGTAGACGTAGGCGTTGTAGGAGTTGTTTGTTGGCTTTGATCAGTCTTTGAAATCTCTCTTGTCATATCTGATTGATCGAAGTTAACATTATTTGTTGATGAAATACATTGCATTGTCTCATCCTCTGAATGTGCACCACCATCAGAATCTGTAGAAAAAAAAATTAAAAAAAATCAACATCGCAGTTTAATTACTTTCAACATTTTATCTAGTCTTCGTGTAAGGAAAATTTAATTATTATTACATGGTTTTATTCGCACAGAAAAAATATAATTACATTTTCTAATATATCTATCTCATCATATAATAATTGGAAATTCGAGTACTATATGAAAAATTATATTATATTGATGATGAATCATTTGAAAAACATTTTTCTGATAAAAATTATGTTGTTTACTGCTATATGATAAGATAGTGGGTGGTCTGTATTATTATTGACTAGCTTGATACACGCCCGCTTCGTTGAGTTTAAAAGTAAAGACTGATAAAGATCACCACGTTAAATTCTTCACCTATCTTGCTCGCACTTATCCCTCTTCCATAACACTCGGAATACGGGATAGGGATTGTTTTAGACAGGTAATATATATGAACAGTTTTAAATTGTTTTTAAACGTAAAATAATCATAATTCATTGATTATATTAGAACAGATGGCCATGAATTGTATATTGTTTACCATTTGATGCTCATAGATGGTGCAGTGAAATATCAGACTAAATTTCTTCATATACAAATCTTTATAAATTATAGTTCATGTGTTATTCCAATGTATGAGCTATATTATTGTAGTAGGGGGGTCACGAATGACAATTCATAGAGGAAATAACAACCAGGCCAATATTGCTTGAAGCCTGAATAAGTTGAGCACTTCGATGCTATGGAATCATGTTGAAAAAGATGCTTTTATATGCAAAAGTAAGATTAAGCACCATGGTGTTAGTTTTGCGCGGTACAGATGAGTACTGTTGAGAATTTGAATGTGACACCCCTTGGTGTCTCATTCCTGCACCAGCAAATATGTAAGGTGTTGCTGGATACTTTGCATAAGTCTTCGAAGCGAACTACATAAATGCCGCACAGAAATAATTCACGTAGGGCTTCGGAAATTGACAGGAAACCAAAAATTTTTGTGCAGAATTAGAGTATCCAGCAACGCTGGCATTTATATTCTCACCTGTACTCACCTGATGCTTAAACTTACTTTTCTATATAAAAACTTTACTTTTACATGAAAATTTCATTCAGTAAAAAGGAACGCTGCCGGGATTCATTTCACTTCGTTTGTACATATTGTAAATGAGTATTTCAATCTTTAAAAAAACATTACATTTTGTGAATGTAATAATAAATAAATAAAAAAAACTTTCATAAGCTAACAATATTTATGACAAATTAAAATCAATTAAAAAATTATTATTATTTTTAATAATTCCCATATAATAAAAATTAAAAAACTACATAAAAAACACATCTAAAATAAAAATAGATGTATAGAGCATATAATAAAAATGACATTTTTAATTTAATGTCCCATAATAATGTAATTATTAATTACAGTTTAAAAAACATTTATTATTTTGTATTATGTACTACTTGTCTTGTAAAGTAAAAAAATATATTTACCGTTAATTATTTTTAAGGCTTAAATTGTTATTTATTGTTAGAAGTGGCAGCGATTTTGGAATTACCCCGAAAAATTTTAATATAATCTTTAAAAAGATCAACGATTATTATATTTTTTACAGATCATAATTTCCTAAAAGTTTTTCATGGCACTAAAATCGGGTTGATTTTACGATTTTACGAAAGAGATTGCACAAGGACATTACCCCAATAACTAGATTTTTGGAAAAAAAATTTTATGGCTAAGTTAAGATAATTAAGTTAATTAATAAATAAAATTGTAAAGTTTTGGTATCTTTTTCATTTTTACGGTATCGAAATTCCTTAAAGGAAAAATTAAATGAAAATTATCGTGATAAAAATTAATTAATTTGCATTTTAAGAGAAAAACATCTTAGATAAGATTAAAGGAAGATAACTTTTTAGTGCAAATAATTAAGTAATGTAAATTGTATCTCTAAGAAAACTTAATGCATTTATTAAACAAGTGAAAATAAATAATTGACTGAGTTAATTGCTGAAATACCATGTATATAAGATAGTGTTTATATTACTGTTATAAATAAGATAAGTTTAAAACAAAAGATTTATGAAAGCATTTTCCACAAAAATTTCAAAAATTTTTCTACGAAATTTGTTACTATTTTTTGGAATCTACATATTTTGAAACGGGTTTTTTTGAGCAAAAAAATTTCTCTTCGAAATTGACCCCTTTGATTCCGAAGTTATGCTATCGGATCGGTTTATTATGAAATTGCCAAACTATTTGAAGCTAATTACAAAATTCAAACTTTCTCTATTTTTCATAATTTTTGAGTAAATCGAAATTTAAGCTCCATTCTAATATGGACTCTCATAGGAAAACAAAGATATTTACAAAAAAAGTTTCAAACGAAAGTTGTTTATGATTTTATAGCAATAAAATTTTATATTTAAACTTTTGTTTTATCTTTTACTGTTTACAAGGAACCCATGGCCTAATTGACCTATGTTGCTCATTTTCGAACTAAACTCACTTTTTACGTCTTGAGAACGCTTCAAAAATTTTTGATTGATATTACTTTTCTTTTTTGAGTTAAATCGTGTAGACAGGCGAGCAAACAGAGATGGGTTTATTAGGTGATTTTATATAAACACCTATACCAAAATTTTGTTTGTGTGATCATTTTTACTAAATGTTACAAGCTTGGGACTAAACTTAACATACTCTGATTTATTTCATGTATATAGGGTATAATAATCTATCAAAGAAATAGAACGTATTTGTTCAAAGAGGTACTAGATGTTAATAATATACGTGTGTTACCTATCTATATTAAGAAAATACTGTTTCTTAGAAATGTTGTTTTTCTTCAAAAAATAAATAAAAAACAGATATTTTTATAGAATTATGAACTGTAATTAAAATAATCCTTAAAAAGTATTTTTATGTATTTATCTATACTGAATGAGTGTCTATAATTTTGTTGGTTGGAACTTTGAGAACAAATCATCAGGAAAATTGAAAGGTCAAATATAGACACACAATAGAAAAAAAAGTTTTGTTTTAGAATTTGATAAAACCATGTTTATCGAGTAATTTTTGATCCAAAAAGTACAAAAATCGTGTTCGTTTAACGATAGGTTGAGTAATATTTTAGATATTGTCCGAAATTCTGTGATAATATCCTTCAACGCAGGATGATTCTGGTGACATCTCGTAAAATACTCCAGTAATCGTCATATGCGCTGAATTTTTAATGTTTTTTCAATAACTACCCCTTTACGGAACCAAAAAAGTTTGTTAAAGAAAATAAATTAAACTTTTTTGCTCAAAATGGAACGAATTTTAGAAATGGTAAAAGTTGATTGGTATAAGGCTTGTTTGCTTGTTAGGAGTCCAAAATTCGAACGAGCCTGATTCATGCTATGAATTTTAACAAACTCAATGTTGAGAAATTTAACACCAATCTGGGTGTATTATTTGATCAAAAGCATAAATTACAAATAAAAAAACCCACAAGATTTAACTGAATAAAGTAAAGTGTTTTTTATCTTGATCCTAAAGCTTTTCTTTTAAATATAGGTGTAATGTAGGTGGTAACATCTTACTGAACAATCTTGTAGAATATCTATTGAAATATCTTGTAAATAACTATACATATAGAGTCAGGCCCCATTATATAAGTACTATGTGACTTTAGTATGTATAAAATAATACCCTTTAATAGCCTAAAATTTATTTGTTCAAATTTTCTTTTGTACAGCTACCATCCTCTCATTTCTTTCTTTTTATTTTTATCTTGTACTTTTTAAGCTTTTTTTTTTCTTCATAATAATTTTTATTATACCCTAACATTTTCTATTAATGATTTTTTCCCTTTTTATTTAGTCAAACTTAATGTACGTAAATGTACGTGTGGCAGGTACAGAATGGTCCATAAACAATTATACAGAAAGTAATTAATGTAACATAAATGAGTTTTGGTGACTTAGATCTGAATATATATAAATAAATTGCTGTGCGTTAGTCTCGCTAAAACTCAAAAACGGCTGGACCGATTTTCAAAATTTTTTTTTTTGTTTTGTTCGCTATAGTTCAGGGATGTAATAAAATGAATAACAAATATCTTGGGTCTTTGTCCAACTTATTACTGTGTGTCCGAAACATAAATGAATCGTAATTGAAATCGCATGAAAAGGACAATTTCGGAATAATTAAATTCAATGCGGAATAATTTCAGAGACTGAACGGAATGAAAATGTTGGCTCTACAGTCAGATTCATAAAATATCTCGAAAATTACTCATTTAATGGTCAAATAAACACGATTTTTGTAATTTTTGGGTCAAAATTACCTTATAAACTTAGTTTTATCGAAATCGGAAACAAAAACTTTTTTTACACTTTTTGCAATTTGTAAAAATCGAAAAAATCATAAAAAATTTAAAAAAACACAATTTTTGTAATTTTTGGTTGGGTTGGGTTGGGTTGGGTTGGGTTGGGTTGGGTTAGGTTGGGTTAGGCTGGGTTAGGCTGGGTTAGGTTGGTTTAGGCTGGGTTAGGCTGGGTTAGGCTGGGTTAGATTGGGTTAGGTTGGGTTGGGTTGAGTGTGGGTGTGGGTGTGGGTGTGGGTGTGGGTGTGGGTGTGGGTGTGGGTGTGGGTGTGGGTGTGGGTGTGGGTGTGGGTGTGGGTGTTGGTGTTGGTGTTGGTGTTGGTGTTGGTGTTGGTGTTGACAGGGTGTTGGGGTGGGTTTCATTTTGGTTGTGACTTCCTGTACGTTTACTGATACAATGATATAAATTATTTTTATTGTCGGTGTAATGTAAAGACATTTAAAGCTTGTTGTTAACAAGGAGTATAATTTCTTCTTTTTTTTTTGTGTGTAATATTTAATAAAAAAAGAAGAGCAAAAAATTATTTTTATTTTTCTCATATATTCATACAATTTTTCGTAAATTTTCGTCATGATGAATACTTAATAAAAAAGTTTTGCATTAAAAAATTGTTGTTGTTTTTTTTATCGTTAATTGGTTGTTTTAACTGTTGTTCTTTTGTGTATCTGTTTATTTTAAATATTTTTATTGCGATGTAAGTACTCAAAATGGCCGTAAGCTTTCCAATATAGTCACAAAGTATAACATTTCATTTTTATTTTAATGTTAAACAAGCTGTACCCCGCCGCACTTTGCTGGCGGACATCGTGGTTGCATGGAAATAAATGAGAGGTATCATCAAGTAAATTTTATGAAATTTGTTAAACCCCCGATAAAAGAGTTCATAACTTTTTAACGGCTTTTATTAGTGCCGTCAAATTTATTTGATGAAAATAAGTGTTGCATTTTTATTGCCCGCAACATCACGCCCTTATATTTGGTCCTAAACTTGGATAAATTTGAAAATTTTCGATCATTCCTCTCCACTTTCCTTTCCCTCCCCACTATTGAGATAAATACCACGGTACTCGAAATAAAATTTTATTATTATACCCTGTGTATATATATTATTTATCAAGGCTTACTAAGTTTAGTTCCAAGTTTGTAACGTTTGAAAATATTGATGCTACGAACAAAATTTTGGTATAGGTGTTCATAAAACCACCTAATTAGTCCATTCCCGGTTGTAAACCGGACTGTCAACACGATAACTCAAAAAACCGATATCAAGTGAGGTCGAGCTCGTAAATGAGCAACATAAGTCAATTGGGTCTTGGGACCCTTGGGTCCTCCACTGGATCTCATTTTCAAAATATTAAGAAAAATAAGAATCAAAGTTTGATCTTTTTAAATGTAAGTAAAAATGATGTAGAAATGCGTGAAGGGTCTTAAAATTAGAAAGTTTTCATGCTCTTATCATCAAAGTGTTTTTATTTTCATTATTCATTTATAGGACTTTTAATCCATTTACCAAACCAAAAAAACTTATTGTCCTAACATGATAAGAGGCAATAAAATTTTAAAGTGAAACAAATAATTTTTAAATTAAAAAGTTTAGAGAAAATTACAAATTGTTTAACAAATTTGTTAAAAACAAAAAGTGAAATAAATAGGAATTTTCTAGTACACGATATCGATATAGCTTCTTATTTTAAGTTATAAAGTAATTTGATCTCATCTAATGGATCTTTTTGAATGGAATATTCATAAAAGAAATTTTTTTTTTTGCTAACTTAATTTATCAACTTTTGTAATTTGTATAATATATTATTAATAGACCGTGTGCTTATAACGAAGTCAAATTTTCATAATTCTTTTTGTCTGCCTTTTTAAGAGGATTTTAGAGTTTATTAAATTTTAAGTTTTGGCCCTAGCTTCATTGTCGAATTAAATGAAAATCGTGTGGTTCGGCGACTTTACTTGTCTGTTGTATATGTTAAAAGAGAATTATTGATAATATGATACAGGGAAACAAATTCATGGCGCTTATTACAATGCTGGTATGGTATAGGGACCGACACTGAAAAAGTATCTGATAATACTCTATGTAATATTGCCGTAAGATCCATAACTATGGCGTTATGTACAATACTGTATGATATAAAAAACTTTTTCGCCACTTACATTAGTAAATAGTAAGTTCAATTCGGAAGTATGGTCATCTTGAGTCACATGTCGCAATGTTACTTCTATTTCCCGCTATGATTTTTGGTGTGTTCATCAATATGCAATATTGAGCTACGATCTTATAAAGTATAGGTGTAAACGCTATGTTTGTTGTCACACTGCTTGTCACTCTATTATGCTTTACTTATTTTGTTATTTTAATAAATGTTGCTGGTATGCCATTAATAGCATCAGTGACAATACAGTATTGAATAATACTATTCGCCAGAAGTATTGTGGATATCACCAGTCAGTATGGGCCTGGCACTCATACTGACATCGGCTCATGCTCCCTAACTGTTGCTCATGTTCAAATCAAAATCATTGAAACCGTACAGTATTTCGTTTGTAGGAAGATTACAATTGTCGAAAGGGTTGAAAATGAAGTGCAGTTGTAAAAAAATAAAACCAATTTTCAATCTTTTCGACAACTATTCTTATTCTTTTTAATATATTCGATAATTTATTAAGGCCACGGTAAAAACATTTAAATTTTCTTATAACGATACTTATCAATTCTCAAAAGATCAGACAAAAAAAACACATCGAAATTTCATTTCATTATGGGTTCACGATCAATTTACCCAGTCATTCTTTTTCAAAAATAATAATATTACCAAACAATATGACAAAGCCATACATATCCTTTCGCGTACATAGGCAAATTTGAAAGCATAAATAACTACGCTTTTGTGTCAGTGAATACCTACCTATCTATACATGAGTAAAAAAAAATATCTATACAGAAAAATATGAAAAATAATTTAATTTTTGAAATATCTAAAAAAAAAAAAATAATAATAATAATAAAATATCAAAAAAATGGGAAAAAAAACAAAAAATTATTTTCATTTTTTTGAATTATTCTATGACGAAAAAATAAATTCTCTATATATTATAAATGCGAAAGTAAGCATGTTTGTTTGTTTGCTTGTTTGTTACGCTTTCACGCTAAAACTAGCGAATGGTTTTTAATGAAACTGTACAGCAATATAGCTCATACTTCAGAATAACACATGAAATATAATTTATAAAGATATATTAATAAAAAAAAATCATAAATTACAGATTTCTGTAAAAGTAGTCATTTGACATTACCATAAATTACAGATTTCTGTAAGAAGAGTGAATATAAAATATTTCACGGCCATCTTTTCTTATATACTCAATGAATAATTACGACTATTATACATTTAAAAAAAATAGAAAACCATACATATATTTTACCTGTGTAAAACAATCCTTACCATTATTTCGAGTGTTATAGAAAAGGGATAAGCGAGAGCAATCTTTATTTATCTTTACTTTTAAACCCAGCGAAGTTGGTGGGTATCAGGCTAGTAAAATATAAAAACTAAATTGAAATGCTATTTAATACCATGCACAAAAAAAAAATGTACAAAATATGAAAAAATAATTATTTAAAATAGCGTTGAGATAGATCATACTAATTACTAAAATAAATTTTTTATTCGAATAGAGTTTGTTTTTTTAATGTTTCGTTAAAAAACGTTATAGTGGGTATCATATAATTTTCATTGTCTGTAATGTCCGATGATGTAGATATTAGTGATGGGACGAATCTTCTACACTGAAAAAAAATCTACAAGCTCAAAGTAAAAATACTTTTAAACAATTTCTTAATTATTGAAACCAGTACAGCTAAATATTGGTATTTACAATATAGAATGGAATTGAATTTAAAATATGAATTCATTGATACAAAATCATTGAAGTTAAATAAACAAAATCATTACTTCATATGAAAGAGATTGATTTTAGTTTCAAGTCAGGCATTTTATTGATGGAAAATAAAATTGCAATTAGTTGGAATATATAATCGTGTGAATAAAGAAAGACAGCCACGCTTACACACAAAGTAATTAGAGTGTCTGTCTTCTCACTTTTTCCTTGTACATAGTAATAAACAAACACATACATATAAACAAAATATACTTGGTAAAGTTTTATATTTGTTCTAAACTAATTTGCGGTCCCGCGGGTAAACAGAGATGTTCACGAAAAAATGTTTCAAACAAAAGTTGCTTAATTTTCTATAAGGGACATTTTTTAATTACATTTAAACTTTTTTTACGTTCTGAATATGCTATAAAATGTTCAGCTTGATATCTCTTTTCGTTTTCGAGTTATCGTGTTTCCAGACGAACAGATAGACAACGGGAAATGGACTCTTTAGGTAATTTTATGAACAACCATACCAAAATTTTAGGATTAATATTATTAAGCGTTACAAACTTTGGAATTAAAACTAGAAAAGTTCTAGAAAATACTTTCGAAAATTTTCGGTATTTTCACATTCAACATGCAAGCACAGTCAACTCTTTCTGTACAGAATATTTCAACAACTAACTGAGTCAATTGTTTATTTTAAGACGAGAAAGAAAAAGAAATTGCAGAAAGCTTGACAAAAAGGTTATAGGTTCTGTTTTTTCAACGAGATCTCCGTTACATATTATTACATATAAAAAAAAATTACATTTTCGTGTTACAGTAACTGTTTTTAATATATATATTTCATGTTTCACTCTTTCATATTTCATTAAAAAAAAATTTTTGTAGTGAAGGATATCGCGTCCGTTTAATATTTCATCACTAATTATATTCAAGTAAAATGAACAGCATAAAAAAAAGAATTCGCTTAAATATGTGTCTAAATACATGTCATAAAATATACGGTTTTTCATTTGAGACATGAATTTTAATATATATTTTATATAATCTTTATATATTATAAATGCGAAAGTAAGCATGTTTGTTTGTTTGTTTGTTTCACTTTCACGGTAAAACTAACGAATGGTTTTTAATGAAACTGTATAGCAATATAGCTGATATATCAGAATAACACATGAGATATAATTTATAAAGATATTTTAAAATTTTAAAATTAATTTGACATTACCAAAAATTACAGATTTCTGTAAAAGTAGTCATTTGACATTACCATAAATTATAGATTTCTGTAAAAATAGTTAGTATAAAATATTTCACGGCCATCTTTTCTAATATATTCAATGAATAATTACGAATATTATACAATTAAAAAAAATATAAAACCATACATATATTTTACCTGTGTAAAATAATCCTTACTATTATTTCGAGTGTTATAGAAAGGGAATAAGCGAGAGCAATCTTTATCAATCTTTACTTTTAAACGCAGAGCGAAGCGGGTGGGTATCACTCTAGTAAATAATATAAGTTATTAAAATATGACAAAATAGTTTATTCATTCATCTGTATTGAATTTTCTTTTTCACAAGCTTTTCTTAATGGCGAATATTCATGATTTTTTTTGTTGCTTTAATAAAAGCTCCTTTATGTTACAGACAGAAGAGAAACATTATTTTTCGTATTACCAAGACAACAGTAATTAAACATTTGTTTCAATCTATTTCTATCACAAGTGAAATTTACAAAATTTAAAAAACGCGATGCGATTTATTCCTTGTAAACCGATTTTTGGAAACTTAGCTACAAAATGTTCTCAATCGAGTGTAGAGGCTACGATGCTACTGAGAAACTCACAGACGCACAGATAAACACTTTAAACTTATACCACTCCTTCTTAAATCATTATCAAAGTGATGGTCAAGGACATCAGATGAGATGAAAAGGATACTTAGTGAGCTATCATTTTTTGGGACAAATTTTTGGAAATATTTGAATTGAAATTGAAATATTTGAGTTAACTTTGTTCTTTTGAATTATTGTTTCAGAAATTACTCAAATTTTCTATCCATTTAAATGATAGCTTAGCAAACAATTTTTCTCCATTTTTCCTAGTTCTGGTACTTTCTCGTATCGATAAAATCCTTTAGGACATTGTACCACCATTTTATTGTATACGTTATCGTATCAAGTATAAGACATATCTATCCAGGAAATATCATGACAATTCCATAGAAAATAGAATAAAACACAAAAGTCATTGACAAAATTTAACCACCTAAAATAGTTCAACGAAATTCCTGTGAAATTGTATGAGATATAACATACCAATATACTACATACGTATAGACCGTATGGTAGTGTTACATTCTAGTGACACATTTTCTTGCTTCTTCTTCGAAGGAGAAATTGGCGAATGAACTACGTGGATAAAATTTCGTAAAAAATTATTTTTAAATTTTCGAGAAACTTTATTTTATCTGACCAGCCACGTACCTTATTCAATTTTTTTTTGTGGACTCTTGGATGACATCTACCCACTTTTATACTTTCGATTTACCGATTCGTTTGACATCTAAAACTTGGGAAATTGCCATGACTTCTTACAGAAATGCTTTATTTCAAACCATTTTTTAACCGTGTGACCGCTATGCGTGTATGTCTGTATGTTTGTCTGTCTGTGGCATCGTAGCGCCTAAACGGATGAACCGATTTTAATTTTTTTGGTTTCGTTTGAAAGGTAATTTAACGGAGAGTGTTCTTAGCTATGTTTTAAGGGCTTCGTATTCGAAAAAATTGGCGATGATCTTCAAAATCGATTCAGTTTGGAAAAGGCATGACGTATAATTTTAACATATAAATAATTACTATGGAAATGAATGATCAAATAAACATGGTTCAATTCATTTTGAAAAAAAGAACAAAGTCAACTCAAATATTTCAATTTCAATTAAATATTTCCAAAAATTTGCCCCAAAAAATGATAGCCCTCTAAGTATCCTTTTCTTCTCATCTAATGTCCTTGACCACCACTTTGATATTGATTTAAGAAGGATTGTCATAAGTTTAAAGTGTTTATCTGTGTTTCTCAGTGGCATCGTAGCCCCTAAACGGTCAATCCAACTTGATTGAGAACATTTTTTAGCTAAGTTTCCAAAAATCGGTTTACAAGGAATAAATCGCATTTATCGGAGGTTTTTTAAACTTTGTAAATTTCACTTGTTTAGTCAACACTGAAATTTCAGCTTCCTCCAAAGAAAAAGTGTGAAAATATGGGATTTAAGTGTGTCACCATTTGACGGTCTAATTGGCGAAGAATCATACAAAATGTATAAATCCCTTGATAATCGTGGTTAAACTTTTGTTTAGCTTATGTATATTTAAATAGACATATTTCAATGACCTCTGTGTCCCTATATCTATATACATTTACAAGTAACCCAGAATTTATTTGTTTGGACCACAATTGAGTCATAACAAGGTATCCTATTGTTTCACAATAATTTCTAAGGACATACAATTATGACTTCTTACGATTGAAGTTAATTAATTTTCTGTATCACTGGATATTGTTGGCTTTTGTTCCTGAATAAGTTTTCACTTCCGATCCAAAATTAAGTTGAGACATTTTTTATTTTTTCTGACTTTAAGGTGATTGTAAATCTACAATATTGTAAAAAAAGTTTTGGTTTATTGCACGGTACATACATATAAATCAAATACATGCTTGGTAGTCAAGTAATGACTTATTTTTAGCTTTAAAATACCACTCAACTACAAAAATATATAATATATTGTGTGCAAGTGATGCTTATAAATTTGATAATATATATATCTCTCTTCAACCATCAATACTCTAACTACAGTCGTCTATGTTTATCAAATGATGAATCTTCAATGAAGTCAAAATAATATTAAAAATTTGTTTTTATATCATCAACAACCTTATATTTTTATGGTATTATTATAAACTACAAGATTGTTTAAATATTTTAGATAGTTTTTTATCACACTCTCTAGATTTTTTGATATAGAAATATCCAATTGAAAAGGATAATCTATATGATTCATCATTTTTTTCAGCCAACTTTGAACGCTAAAATAATAATAAAAAACCCTATGACCTAGGAATTTTTTTGTGATTTTTGGAAACTTTGTTAATCAAAAAATGTATTTATAAAGTTTTATTGAAATCCTTAGTATTATTCAATCCTTGCATATCTCCTTAATCGTATTTTGGATTAATTTTCCTGAATCATGAAGCTTAGTTTTTTAAATTCACTATTTAACTTAAATTTTTATTTATTTTTTCAAAAACAAATATAAATTACGATCAAATTCATTTAATTTTTAAAAAGTTTTTAATTAAGATGTAGAATATTATTTAAATTTTCTTAAAAATGAAAACAAATGAAAATAAAATAAATAAATTGAAATTCAGTTCAACATTAATAAAAGTAATAATTCATAATAATAAAACAATGAATATTTCCATTATTCTGTATATATTTATTTATTATTATTATTAAATACAATTCTATGATGATGTCTATTTACATAATAAATTAAGATTTCAGAAGCATCGCACATCGTTCGTATCGCATTTATTGTTCATGTTTTAAAACAAAATTAACAACCGCACAATTAGTGACTTTGAATATTAATATTGATTTAAATTAAATAATACGTGAAACTAGTATAGTATAGTTGTAGTAAATGACATGTTATTTTTATAATAATAAAACATGAAGGAGATATGCAAGGATTAAATAATACTATAGGGATTTCAATAAAAACTTTATAAAAAAATTTTTTGATTAACAAAGTTTTCAAAAATCACAAAAATTTCCTAGGTCATTGGGCTTTTTATTATTATTTTATCGTTCAAAGTTGGCTGAAAAAAATAATGAATCATATTCGTTGTGTGCGTAGTCATGGTGGGGATAATAAAATCGATGCCAGCGCTTTAAGTGAAAAATTTTGGAGATAAAGTGGGCTGTTATGACTAATTTGCAATTATTTACATGTTAATGATATAGAAACTGTCAAATTAAAATGATTGAAAAACACTAATTAATTAAACTTAATGCATTAAAAATTGTGAAAATAAGAAATCAAATTGTACAAATATTATTTTTCAAATGTTAATTATCGTAATTATTTATTTAAATTTGTGAAACAAGAATATTAAATTTTAAATGTAAGTTTTCAATGCAATCCACACAATTATATATGCATCCATTAATTCTATAATTAAAGTAGTGTATCGTTGTCATGGAAACGAAATTCACGCTCGGAGCGAATAGGTTATCCTTTTCAATTGGATATTTCTATATCAAAAAATCTAGGGAGTGTGATGAAAAACTATCTAAAATATTTAGACATACTTGTAGTTTATAATAATACCATAAAAATATAAGGTTGTCGATGATATAAAAACAAAATTTTAATCTAATTATGAGTTCATCGAAAATCCATCATTTGATGAACAGAGACGATTATAGTTAGAGGAGTTGATGATTGAAGAGCGATATGTAAATTATCAAATTTATAAGCAACACTTGCACACAATATATTATATATTTTTGTAGTTGCGTGGTATTGTAAAGCTAAAAATAACACATTATTTGACTACAAAGTATGTATTTGGTTTATATGTTTGTACCGTGCAATAAACCAAAGTTTTTTTTACAATCATCTTAATGGATCATTGAAAAGAATCGCTTACTTCAAAGTTCGTTCTGCTTGACGTCTGGGAAAGTCAGAAATACAATTTTGATAAAATATTTTTCGATACTTTCATGCTAATATGTGCGTATTCTATGTAAAATTAATAGTTATCAATATTCAAAAGCCAATTTAGATTTTTTATATTGATGTAGTAGACTGAATAAATTCACGTTCATTTATTCACGTACAAAACGTGTATTATAACAAAAAGAGGTGGAAAAAACATGAATTAGCATAATCCATTAATTTATACATTAAAAAAAAAAAACAATGAAATTAACAATTGAGAGGCGTTTTTAATGCATTTGTGTGAGTATACCTTGTGTATACTTTTTTTTTTTTTTAAATTCAAAAAGGCTCACATAAACTGAATACAAGCTCATTTATAATTTTTACCCTTCTTATCGCGGAAACGAAACACTGAAAACAGTCAAAGTTAGAAAAATTTGAAATTAATAATAATTTTAAAATAACCGTAAATATACTAAATTCACAATTCGCTCGGGGGTTTTCAGGGTGACTGAACACGAATATCGCGTTAGCATTGGCCTCCGAGATACCTGGAGCTCAGGGTAAACGGTATCTTCAACTTCCCCTGGAAATTTCGGCTATAGAGCCCATTGTGATACCATATATATGTTTTACCACCTTTCCGCTGATAATTTCATTTACCAACTTCTCAATTTCAGAGGCTGAGTGTACCTCCTTCATGCATATACCATGCACTACACCAGCTCATCATAAGTATTAATTAAATTAATTTTGTTGCGACGGCGGAAATCGAACCCGCTACCCTAAGCACAACGCAGACTATATTGGTTATGCCTTAACCAACTGAGCTAATAGGGCGACAAAAATAACACTTCATATCTACAAATTACACCCGTTTTCATATTTAAAAAAAAACACCTTATTTACATTCAATTTTTATTAAAAAGAATCTTTTATAATTAAATGACATTTTTTTGATATTTTATTCATATTCACCGTCACACAACTCATTAACATAAATTTAAAAAAAAAATAAAAAAAAGCAAACCCATGATGTTAGGAAATTACTTTGGCTAGAGATGGATGCTATCCATATATGTATAACACGAAGCCGCGCCATAGAATATAATATGTAATATAAAATTTCTACTTGAAAAGGCATACTAATGGAAACCATATATATGTATGGGAAGGTTGTTAAAGTCAGCCATACTTTTGACTTGTCCAACCCAAGGAAATTGTCCAACCCAAATACATTGCTTTAAAGGTTTGAGTTTGTTTTCTTAATGTTGTAAAATGACTGAATTGAGATTGATAAAGTAAAAGTAAAAAGTAAAGTAAAATGATTCGTTAGTTTCGAATCGATATCAATCTACAGTTTCTTCCTTTTCACCCCTACCATAATCAAACAAGTTATAAGATGCGATAAGCCTCTGGGCGTAATTTCAGACATAGATTAGGTGAGGTTTGACAGGCTGGCGAAATTTAGGTCGGAGAGGTAATCAAAAGGCAGGCTCAAGTAAGTCCATCTCCTCATGGCAAGAGCTGGACAGTGACAGAGAAGATGGCACATCGTCTCCTTCTTCCCACTGCGACAGCTCCTGCAATAGTCGTGATACACTGCCTCTGCAATAGTTAGTTTCCTGTAATAGCCGCAAAAACCTTGCAAATTGAGGCATATTTGTCTTGTAGTACCACAAGTACGTTCCTGCCTCCATCTAAGATACGCCTTTTTAAGATCTCTTTGAGAAGCAACTTGAAGAAGCAAGCGGAACTTCCGGATGTCTATTGATGCTTGTATCTGGCAGCATTGTGCCATTTCTAGCAAGCTCGTCGACTTCACAATTTCTTGAAATGCTCCCTTTCCTGGAATATCACAATGATGATTTTTTATTTCTGTTTATTACAAATTTTTCCCAAAATTAATTTGCCCTAGGCTTACCACAGAGTTGTGGGGCCTCCCTAGGCAACTATCTTCTAAAGTTCTAAGTAAACAGGCACAGAGCTTTTTTTTTTTAAAATATTGTAAAGCTATTAGTACAGGGTACATTAATTAATTATGGAGCAACTGTTGTTTATATTTATAAGCTTTGACATATAAATGAAACCGTACAATGTTCTTTTAACTTGTCAGTGAAAGCCTTTTTTTATTTTCTGAGTAGATTGCAACAGAGTGTAAAAGGAATAATATATATCGAAAATATATAATAAGTAAGCTTTTAAGTGCAGCAATCTCTGAACTGAATGCATATTTCCTTAGAGGGGCTTCTTAAATCTAACATAAGTTGAATTATTTATAATTTCTATAAAAATAGAACTAAGATTCTTAAATATGATATACCGAAGTAGTGCAAACGAGCTTTTTCAAAATGCTACTTCAATTGCCTCCGGAACTCGCCTAATATTATCGTACGATTAGAAACTAGCCAACGGCATATCGATGTCAAAGCTCTCCACTGAACTCTTTTGTTATCGAGTAGCGTTCAAAAATTAAATAGCTGTAAGGTGTCGAAAGTATCTTCAATGGTTTTTGCCCTCGAATATTGAGAGAATGACAATCTTTTTGATACATTGATACGTTAGGGGAATATGACGTTAGAAATAGAACAGACTTTGATTTTTGATTGATTTTCATTTCAGTTAAATATCACGCCAGGTAAATTACTGCTAAAATTTGTATCCTTTAAATCACTGTTTTGTCCAAATGCGGGTATTACGGAACGCCCTATATTTTGTGATCCTTATATCATTTGTAACAGAAAAATACATTTTAGATACGTCTAGACAAAATAATGGTCACAGGGTATATTCTGGTACATGAACCAATACGATATATCTATCTGTTGGGATTTGAAGAATAGAATTACATTAATTAATCTTGATTAAATTACCTAACTCTTCGCATTTGGTAATCCCATAATGCAACCACTTGTTGGAAATGTATAATATATTAACTATAGGAGCTGTAAATGTAAGAATATCTAGAATTATTATAGAATATGAGTTCGAACTAGAACTCGATAAATAAACACGCGCATAAAGTCGTTTTTCGGGAAATTATAGAATATTAACAGTACATTCTTCATTTAAACCTGAAAATAATTTAAAATTTACCTAGAATTGAATATTAAAGTTCAATTTTAATAGAACAATTAGCAGTTATCCACCCGCTTCGCTGGACTTTATTTCCCCTTTTGTTTACAATTTTTAAATACAGACCATGTCGTTCACTAATAATGTAGATTAAACTTGGTTTAGTAGATGATTGAAAAATGAGGGCTTTGTCTACAACCTTGCATCCCCCCTTTCACCATTTTAGCAGTTAAATTTGGCAAAATCATTTCTTAATGCTCACCTATAGTGGCCAAGAAAACCATTAACAAATTTTACGGTTCTAGCCACAGTATTTAACGTGTGCGTTGATATCTGTGCTTCGCCAAGAAATCTAAACAAAATAAGCCGTGGGGAGTGTCAGGAAAAAATGACCTCCGACGTATTTCTTCTCTAAATTATTTTGTAAAGTTATTGCTACTTCCACTTAAAAATTTTAAAATATGTTGAAACCCGCGATTTTCTTATTTTTTTTCTTTTTTCCGCGGTATCTTAGCAGCTGTTGAGAATATCTTAAATCGTATACTTGACTGGGATTAAGGTCTTCTAACTGACTTCAGAAATAAAATTGACTAATTTAAAAAACAACCTTAGATATATCAGATGTAGACTGAGTTTGGACTAATTTAATCCATTGTACATTAAAAATACCAGCGATAGAATACATTTAAGGTCGATGCATGATAGTAAAAGCTCCTGTACTTTTTTTCACATACATTTTTATTCTCTATTTAACATTGACAGTCTTTCTAAAACATATCTCACACACAAACACACATATAATCCATGTGTGCCATGTTTATATTGACTAAGGTTGAAAAGTCGCGTTACCATATCTATGATGATATATATTGTACCAAATAGGGTAAGATGTAGTGCCAAGAGACAATTGTAAAAATCAGTCCACGGTTTCTCGGTAGACATTACTATTTAATTAATAGCATTCGTATTGAAATTAGTATATTTTATCAGAAAGCAGGAAGATTGAAGACTAGTGGTGGTGGTGGTGGTGGTGGTGGTGGGGGTGGCGGTTTTGGTGGTGGTGGGAGTGTGGGTGTGGATGTGTTTATTCCCATATTGTTTATATTGTGTATGTTTATTAACATACCCGTGCGCCTGGCCTTTGCGACGACCATAAACAAATCGCAAAGCCAGTCGTTGGAAGTTTGCGGGATTAATTTAGAATTTCCATGCTTCTCGCATGGACAACTATATGTCGCGTGTTCACGTGTAGGAAAAGCTATCGTCTTTATATATTTATGCTCCAAAAATCCAAACTAAAAACGTAGTTTATCAAAAAGCTTTAAATTGAATAGATATATTTATTATGTTTTGTTATGTATTGATTATATTTTGTTGTGTTAATAAAACACATAAAACATGTTAAAATGACCAACAAGTTTGAATAACCTAATACCAATTTAACCGTAGATAATACAACCAGTGTTAATTTTTGACAAAAATAAATTAGAGTCTAAAGGTTGACATAATCACGAACCAAAAGTTGTAAAAAAAAAGTTGCAGGTGATACGAAGTTCACCGGGTCAGCTAGTTCTAACTAAAAAGGATAAAATAAAATAAAAATCCAGTTAACTTTGGCTTTATGTTACTTTTGATTCTAGATACAACATGGTTACAACAACTTCTCTTTTAGTATAAAAGCGAAAAATGTCTCTAAGGTAAATGGCATGATACCTTCTTGTTCTAGCATACAAGCTTTAAGCTAGGTAGAAGAATATACCTTCTAACATAAATATATTTTTTATTCATAGCAATGTGAATACATATTTATCACAGACTGTCTAACAAACTGATTAGGGCTGTTTTTTCACGTTATTTATTTATATATTTGTATGTTTTTTTTTCTTGCTTCAAATGCCTAGAAACTAAGTTTATTTGAAAAAGAAGGCAAAAACCTAAACACATATATTATGTTTATCCGAACATTATATTTTTATATAAAAGAAAACATTTACTTTAATTTCAATTTGAAGGAAAATTTTTTGCCACGCTTGAATTTTTTTCACCACACAATGCATAATAAAATTATACGAAATTATATCTAACCAAAACGAAACTTTGCACAAAAATAATCGATATAGCTATCTTAAACGGTGAGGTTAAGGTAAGCGTTCTTCATGGTATCATCCTAGGACCTTTATTATTATACCATGTAATTATGTAACATATATCATGGTATACTAAGTTTAGTCCCAAGTTTATAAAAATATTGATGCTACGAACAAAATTTCGGTTCGGATTCCGGTATAAGACATGTGCCTTTGAAACTTTCCTCGATTTAATTTATTTATCGACTTTCAACCATATGGCAGCTTAAAAAAGACATTCTGTATGCGAAGTCTTGTCGTGAAAATGATAAATGTGAAAATATACAAAATAAAAAGTATTAAATATCTTGAAATTGGTATTTCTAAACAAATTTAGCGATTTTTTATTTCAATTGTATAAGTTGAGTTTGGTGACCTTATCCATAACATATTTACCTTAATATATAAATAAACTAGCTTGATACCTACCCGCTTTATTATACTTAAAAGTAAAAACCATCGCTTTATAGCCTCCACCTCTCTTAATCTCACTTATCCCCCTTCCATAACACTTGAAGGGATTGTTTTATGCAGCTAAATGATATGAACACATTTCGATTTTTTAAATTGTAAAATAGTCATAATTCATTGAGGATATCAGAAAAGGTGGCCATGAATCGTTTGACATTTACTGATTTAAATTTTTACAGAAATCTTTAATTTATGGTTCAAAATGATTATCATAAATAACTCTGTCCCATCTGTGAATTTGGACTATAAATTAAAGATTTCTGTAAAAATTTAAAATAGTAAATGTCAGATTAAATTTATTAAAAAAATTTTTTTTGTTTTAGTATCTTTATCTTTTTAATTTATAGCTCATGTGTTATTCTGATGTATAAGCTATATTATTGTACAGTTTCATTAAAAACCATTCGCTAGTTTTTGCGTGAAAGCGTAACAAACAAACAAACAAACAAACATCCTTACTTTCACATTTATAATATATATAGGGATGACAAAACTCTAAAAATATTGTGATATTGAGATACCATATAGATATTATATCAACTATCACTGCTCTAGCTAGGTATTATGTGACAAATCTAGTCGTGAAAATATATTCACAATAAAAAAAAAAAAGAATACTAAAAAATGTCAATATTTACCGGTGTATTTGTGATAAAAATACACCTTCAATGTTATGTAAGCCAAAATAAAATCCTTTAAATTTGATATACTTATTTCGTGATCATATCATTTTGTATACCAAAATATTAGGTACTCACATAGAGCAGATATTTTAAATTTTACATAGTCGAGTATAACACCGCGACTATTTTATCGAATTTTTATTCAGGAAACTCAATTGAAATTTTGTCCAGAAATACCCATAAAGTTATTACTGTAGAACTCATAGAGCACCTTTGAATCAAAGGAAGTATGCAATTGATCAAACTGGTTGCACTATACAACAAAATTTCTAAATGAAACTAAACTTCAAAACCTGCAAAATGAACGTTTATTCAATTTATTCTCTTCATATTTCCAATTGAATTTATGAACGGAAGAGTTGAATTTTCTTTAAAACAACGAAAGACTTGCAACTTGGAAAAAAAGTGGTAGGTAGCATGTATTTTAGAAGATTCCCCTAAAAAAACTAATACTGAACTAATGGTGTGAAAACTATTATATGATATCTCATTTTAGACAAATTACAACAGATATGATTTTATGATATATACTTACAAACAAATACACCAATATCTGTGCAAAGGAAATTGAGGAAATTGAAAAGTGAGGGGTTAAAAGTGTTTAAAATATCGTTTTCCTCAAATATATTAAGAGATTTATCACAAATATACTAAGCAAAATTGAATAATCATTTTTAAATGTCTTTTCTTTTTCGTGTTTTTTCCTGAAATCTATAAAATAGAAAATCATATCAAAAAAATTGTGTGATTTCTTTTGACTGCCGATGTAAACATAATTTGATTTTTGGTTTCATGTTCGGTAAATTCGATAGTTCTGAACAGTATAATTATTTAAATTTTAATTATGGAAAAACTGGGTTTACTAATTATTAAATCAATATATAGTACAGTATTATTATCTTATGGTAATATAATTAGATTAATTTTACACGTCAGCACTTGCGTTATGAGCAATTTGCTCACGCTCGATTTAAAACATAAATAACTTATATTTTTCAAATGCTAGTTATTTGGTTGAAACTTTTTGTATCCTTTGTTCTTCAGAAATTATGAAAATTTCTCTCATTAAGAGAGTCATGAAGTTAGCAACAAAATATTTTCTTCGAAAATTTTCAGGCCTATCGACTCAATTATTCCCTTTGAGTGGAAATCGGTCCCATCTAAGTGATAATGCCTTTTGAGGGACAGAAAGAGAAGCTTTTGTATTCCCACAAAGATATATTCTTGATAAAAACTTGCAAGCAGAACTCCTTTTGAGATGAATTTCATATATATACTTGAGGTTACAACGACCAGTAAGTATCCTGAAAACGCTTTAAAACCTTTTTCCATAAAATAAAATTTGTATAATTTTCGAAAAATTAAATATTCCCATTCATTTACCGTTATATACTAGTCTCTATTTAACAACAGATAAATGTAATATAATCTGCGTTCATGTAGGTACACATATTCTCTTTTGCTCTCTATATGACATAAAATAACTACCAAAAATCTTTTACGTACCTCGATATTCGAGGTATAATATCATTTACCTTTGAAGTACGCTTTCTACCTATCTAGTTAAATAACACACAGCAACAGTGCAATGGAATTTTAAGATTTTATTTATATCCAAAATATGTATATACGACAGAAATTTTCTTTGATATACATAAATATCGTTGTTTTTTTTTTTTTTATATAAAATTGGTATGGCTTTGTGTCTTGTTTTTGTATTATTATAATAAAATTATTTTGTCTTTTTGCTTTCTTCTTTTGATAGAAATTATTCAATTTGAAAAAAGTGTTGCGAAATGAAAATATCTGTGTAGGTTAACAAGACACAATATTTTGATATGAATCATTTTCAACAAGAAAAAATTCTTTGAATTTTATCATATTAGTGGGAAAGAGAACAAGGTTCGATAGAATTTTCCATATTCGCATCGTGCGTGAGTTTTATTGGAGGCGTTTCCATGGTAACGATACACTACTTAGAATTATAGAATTGTATGTATGCATACATAATTGTATTGATTACATTTATTGACTTACATTGAAAATTTAATATTATTGTCTCACAAATTTAAATAAATAATTATTGATAATTTACATTTGAAAAATAATATTTGTGCAATTTGATTTCTTATTTTCACAATTTTTAATGCATTAAGTTTAATTAATTAGTGTTTTTCAATAGTTTTAATTTGATATTTTCTATAAGATTAACATGTAAAGAATTGAAAATTATTCATAACAGCCTCCTTTATCGCTAAAATTTTTCACTGGAAGCGCTGGCATCGTTTTTATAATCCCTACAACGCACATAATGAATACTAGTACAAAATAATTGTAATATATTAAAAAGCGCAGTGAAGCGAAGTGATAGTCAATCCTTACTGCACAAGAAACATTTACTTGCGCTTCCACCAAAATTGATTTGTTTTGTGAGATATAAAAATTACATTTTAAATATGTTAACTCCGTAAAGATTTCGTTTTAATTTCAAAAAATTTACTATTTATCTTTTGTGTAGAATAACCATCTTGCCTTTACAAAAGTCTTTTTACACAAAGAAACCTTTTTATACCATGTGTATATGAAATATACCAAGGTATACTAAGTTTAATCCCAAGTTTGTAACGTTTAAAAATATTGATACAATGAACAAAATTTTGGTTAAGGTGTTCATAAAATCACCTAATTAGCCCATTTCCGGTTGTCTGTCTGTCTGTCGTCTGTCTGTCCGTCTGTCATCACAATTACTCAAAAACGAAAAGAGATATCAAGCTAAAATTTTTATAGCGTGCTTAGGACGTAAAAAGTTAGGTCTAGTTCGTAAATGTGCAACATAGGTCAATTGGGTCTTGGATCCGTAGGTCCCATCTTGTAAACCGTTAGAGATAGAACAAAAGTTTAAATGTAAAAAATGTTCCTTATAAAAAAATAAACAACTTTTGATTTGAACATTTTGTCGTAAACATAACTGTTTACCCGTGAGAGCGCAAATTATGCGCAAATTGTATAGTATGCATTATATGGGAATATCAGTTATGTATGTGTGATGTATATATATAAGTAATCAACACTGTCTATACATGGTATTTCATCAATTAACTCAGTCAATTTTTTGTTTTCTAAAATAATCATAGTATTGGTGAAAAACAAAGGATTGTTCTATTCACAATGAAAAATACAGAAAATATCAAACAAAGAGTATCCTTGGGTTGATTTTTTCATCTCTCTTGTATGATATCTTCCATCTCAATCTCTTATATCTACTATTAACCAGATTGTGTTACAACCCATATTTAAATTCTTTTTCTTCTAAACATAGTAAAATTTCTATTGTGTTTTAAAATCTTAAACAAAATTAATTTCGTACTCAAAGTAGAATAATTTCGTACTAGAAAACATACTTTTTATATGTCATTTTTATAGTAGGAGTCGTAAAACTGTGGGAGATACAGTAAACACACAGACCGTATGCTCATCATAAACTCTTCATCATTATTTTTTTCTGCCATTTAAAGGATTGATAGGTTTGATAATAAAGAAAATTGAATTTTTAACCGGGGCTAGAATGTCAAATCTATGGAAATCGAGTGTTTGATTTCTCGTTTTTTGACGATCATTTATGTTCAAAGGAAGTCATTGACAGCATAAGGCAAACACAGAATTATGCATGGTTAAATAAACCTGGCTCAATTCATTTTGAAAAGTGAAATGGTAAAATAATTAATTAATTCAAAACAATAATTCAAAAGAACAAACTCAACTTAAATATTTCAATTTCAATTAAAATATTTCCAAAAATTTGTCCCAAAAAAATGATAGCTCTCTAAGTATCCTTTTCATCTTATCTGATATCCTTGACCATCACTTTGATATTGATTTAAGAAGGAGTGTTATAGGTTTAAAGTGTTTATGAGTGCGTCTGTGTGTTTCTCAGTGGCATCGTAGTCCCTAAGCGATCGAGCCGACTTGATTGAGAACATTTTATAGCTAAGTTTCCAAAAATCGGTTTACAAGGAATAAATCGCATTTGTCGGGGGGTTGTCGGGGGTAAATTTCATTGTGAGTTCACGGTTTAATATTACTGCTGTGTGATTAAACTATTGTATTCAAACTATTACATGGGGTTAGAATGCAAGGTAATTAACTTTAATAATTTATTAGACGTATACAGTTGAAGTAAGTGTGTGCTAAAACAGTTTATAAATTTTATCCAAATTACCTCTAGAAGTCATTCGTCTAATAATAAACCTTTATCATTTTGTAGTGTGGTTTGAGCGCGTATCTTATTCATTATATAGTGTCATAGATCTTTTTAAGCATAAATAGTTAATTATATCTCAAAGTCTTTAAATATACGCTCATGAATTACTCATGAACAAAGAGAAAGAGAGCGATGTTAAAAATTGCTCAAATTAAATTTATATGTCTTAGTTAATTAAAAAATGTTTATGATTTTTATATAGCCTGTATACAGAGTGTCTAGGCTAAGTTGACTATATATGGAAAACTTTTTTATTATAAGGTTTACGAAAAAAATTTATTCTTCATAAAAAGCTCTGATTTCAAAAACATTAACATTCACGTATTCATTTTTTACAACAAATATACAGAATGTCCACAAATTGAGAAAGCTCGATGGGAATGTTGATGGTCGTTTAATGAAGACCATTTAGAACAGGTAATAAGAGAAACAAATCAAGAAATTACTCTCGAAAAATGTAGGAGTGTATATAAGCGAAGTTGGATACGTTGAGGCAAAAACGAGCTGAAGATAAGCAAAATCGTCTTAATTTACGCATTTTGATCGACTTTCAAATCGAATTTATTTCAATGATTAATTGAGACGTATAATTAAACTATATAAAACCAATAAAACATAATACTAAATACTTTACAAGTTCGAGGCTAGAAAGTTCCAAAATCAAAATATCTAATTTATGTATTTTGTATTTGCAAAGAAAATTTAAATTTACTTTATGAACTCTATACACTGTCATGGCGTCTTGAATGACATCACGTCTTGCCAAACAATCATTTTTGTGTATGAAAGTTCTTTTTCACTGAGTATCCAAGGCCATGTGGTCAAAGGGGCCCCTACCTACCGCAAAAAACATTCTTTGAAGCCGTCAATCTATTAAGTAGGCATTGAGTACACAATTTAGGGACAAAATAATTGATTTGCAATGCAATTTTCAAAGTTTCTAGCCCGTGTGCTAAGCTTGTCGTGATTTTTTTATGTTCAAAATTTTTTGGAGAGGTTTAAGACTTTAGTTTTTACACAATCAACGTTATGTAGATTCGTTCACATAGATCGTTATTTAATTTACCCGCTTAATTACTCGTTCTCGTAGCACACTAGTGACGTTCATTGACGCAAATAAACCAATACGCTTGACCAATGTTCATTTTCGCAGGAGTATATAACCGACTATTCGAGTTGAAACTGTTCTGTATTCGTGTACTTCTTAATAATTCGTATAATTGTCACTCATTTTTGAACAGCACAATTATATTAAATAAAACCTGAATTATCAATTATATCGTTATGCTTCTAAAAGGATCAACAATTAACAAAACGTCAGCATTTTTTTTTCATGTTCACAATAATTAACGTGAATTACTTTAAATGGTTTTTCTACCTATCTACCTAGAAACCGTTCTACCAATAAAAAAATATATTTATCACAATATGCCAATTGAATTAAATTATAAAATACTGATATTGTATTTTACAAACAATTATATTCTCTGCGTACTATGGAAAATTGTCCAGCAGCTACGACCGACATTTTGAGTTAAATGGCTTGCGGATGCCCCGCTTTTTATTTCGAAAGGAACTGGTTAATGATTGTGTTACATTAGTCAAATCGAATTTAGGATTTTCATATTTCGGCCACTTTTATTTTGTGGTTTATTGCACGGTGCATACATATAAACCAAATACATGCTTTGTAGTGAAGTACTGCATTGTTTTTGGCTTTACAATATCACGCAACTACAAAAATATATAATATATTGTGTGCAAGTGATGCTTATCAATTTGATAATATATATATCGCTCTTCAATCATCAATACTCGAAACTCTAGTCGTTTCTCTTCTTCAAATATGGATCTTCAATGAACTCATAATTAAATTAAAATTTTGTTGTTATATCATCGACAACTTTCTATTTTTATGGTATTATTATAAACTACAAGATTGTTTAAATATTTCAGATAGTTTTTTATCACACGCTCTAGATTTTTTGATATAGAAATATCCAATTGAAAATGATAACCTATATGATTCATCATTTTTTCAGCCAACTTTGAACGATAAAATAATAATAAAAAATCCGATGCCCTAGGATTTTTTTTGTGATTTTTGGAAACTGTTAATCAAGAAATGTATTTATAAAGTTTTACTGAAATTCCTAGTATTATTCAATCCTTGCATATCTCCTTAACATATACAGCAGATTAAAGAAATCGTTGAAATAAAAAATTCCCACAAACAGGTTTTAGCCTGCAAATTAATACGCTACTCGATTGACGCGTAGTTTCTGTTAGTAGCTGTTGGTCTAATTTAGACATAGTATTTTGTAAACAATTTTATTATCTGCGTAGCATGGAAAATTGTTGTATGTTTGTACTAAAAAAATTTTTTTGTTATATCCTCATTTTCTATCGTATTTATTTACAATATTTGCTCGTTTTTAAAACAAATATAAATATTATTTAGCTTTGTATGTGTATATGTATTGCCTATACTACATAAAATTGTATTACATAATTTTGTTCAATCTCGATGTTTGATGTGTAATGTCCTGAATCTCTAAATCTCAAAATACCAGCCCAAATTTTCTTGCATTTTAATCAAGTTTATCACGTTTTTATTACAAATTTTTAGTGTTATTTCTATTTAAAAGCCATGAAAATTCACTTTAGCAACCCCTCCGGCGAGCAAGTATCCCAATAACAATCAAGTCGTTAAATGAATTGTATTATTGTGTATTTTGGGTCGTTTACTCATATATTTTCCAAAAACAATGGCGTTTAATATTTAAAATCAATTTTATTAAAATTAAAGTGTTCAGCAAGAAATTGGACGTGAAATAAAAACCTCAAATTATTTCCTAATTCGAAACGTTTCGATATTTATTTAGTTCTTCATCATGCTCTAACTTGAACTTGGAGTGAAATTGAACAACTGGGGCATTCTTATTTTCTCTATTTTATTAACCCCCGAATTAAAACAAAGGGTTGTTATAAGTTTGACCGCTATGTGTGTGTCTGTCTGTTTGTGGCATCGTAGCGTCTAAACGGATGAACCGATTTTGATTTGTTTGGTTTCGTTTGAAAGGTAATTTAATGGAAAGTGAAGATTAATCTTAGCTAGAGCGCGTTTTAGATTTCCGTACCTGGGAAAACTAAAAAATTTGCGATGATGTTCAAAATCGGTTCAATTTGGAAAAAAGTCTTGATAGGTATGTTTCAAATGCACGATTAGGGTTCCGTATCCGGAAAATTTGTCGGGGGTTTTTAAAATTTTTAAAATTTCCAATTTAATCCCGAAGTTGTAATGAATACGTTAATTTTTCAACAGAAATTTATCCAATATTCCACATTTATGTATAATTGTTTACTGGAAAGTTAGGTATTAGTACCTACTATATTTGTTGATACATCCAAGTACTGTATTACTCCCATGTTGCCATTTTCGAATACGCGATACCAAATACACTCATACATACACGGAGAGAATTTTATGATAAATAAGTGCTATCCAAGTATTGTAAAAACAGGCTAACTGATATCGAAAATTCCAAAAATTATTATAATTGTTTGCTGTACCATACAGATAATAAAATTTTCCATCTGTATTATAATTATTATCATCTTGTTGGTAAACTTAAAGATCGTAAATTTTATCATAATTTATAATAACCGCTAAAATCATGTCGATAAATCCTACAATCAATGATGGTGAACTGTTACCATTCCAAAATGTAATAAATTATTCGATTAATGCTGGAGTGGTGCTATTTAATAAATTTGTGTTATTAACCGACTTCAAACCAAAAAAAAAGGTTCTCAATTCGACTGTATTTTTTTTTTTTTTAAATGTTTGTTACCTCAGAACTTTTGACTGGGTGAACCGATTTCGATGATTCACTATCTATTTGAAAGCTGGTGCTTCCCGTGTGGTCCCATTTCATTTTGGTCTAGTTCTGACAACGACATCCATGAGAAAACCATAAAAGACTTAAATTTGCATTCATTATGCACGACAAGAGGACGAATTACTCAATATCACGTCAACCGATTTCGATGATATTATATTTTGATTGAAAAATCAATTAATTATATTTTCTGTGTAGTTTTTACGATTGATGATTTTAACTACCTCCGATGGTAAGATGGTAGTTCTATTCATCATTTTAACTTATGAGAAGTTAGTAACCATATATGAGATAGTAGCAGCTACAATATAGGAATTGCTACCGTAAGAATAAAATTCTCTCCGTGTACCTAGAATCACATTGACTATGGGCAATATTCAATTAATAATGTATCTTTGGTATATAAATATTATGAATAATCAATGTCTATATATATATATATGTATTGTATTTATGTGTTTATGTAGCTCTATGTACCTGGGCCTGAAAACTCGGTGTTCCAGTGTTATTATACCTACATAATGTTTAGTACCTGGATGAATGAGCTTTGCTCGATATTTTTTGAGTTAAAAAGAAACAAATTTTATGACTAATATAAGAACCGTCTAACATATCTTCACACAAATACCAATTTTGAATGTCCTGCTAATGTACTTTATTTCGTATAACTACAATAAACACCAATAGATGTCAGGAAGAGTCGTATTTTGCAGTTTATTTCAGTTTTTCCTTGAAAACACGGATTAAACGAAATTTTCTAAAAATGAAATCTAGCTGGATCGAAAAGTTGGAGCCGTTTTCGAGTTACAATTGGTAAAGATTGAAGAATATTCATTGAAAAAGATTATTTTTAATAAAAATTTTATGATCGACAAAACACTGTTATTTCTACTTTGCCTTTCCAGAATCTCGAGATAAAAATGTTTATCCTTACGTTTCCTGTAACATCATATATACTGCATTGCTCAATTTATATTCCAAAAAAAATTAAATATTTATAAAATATACATCCATTTTATTAATGGGTATACTTTATAAAAAAAATTTTTTTTTTCTATATAGGTATAATATCGATAATATAATTTTTTTTTCCATATTTCGATTATGAGTATTTTTTTTTTTTTTTAAGTAATAAAAAAATTATGAAAAAAATAAATATTTTAAAAATATTTTTTTTAATGTGATTTGTAATTTATTTGGTTATGAATATTGATGGCAGCAGTCAGTTATAGTAGTTGTAAATGCTTACCTATCATAAATAATTTAATTAGGTACTTATGCTGTAATAAATTTAGTAAAGACTAGCTTAATACCCGTCCGCTTCACGGGGCTTAAAAGTAAAAACCACCACTTTATAACCTCCATCCTCTCTTGATACACACAGTTTTCAATTTTGTTAAATGTAAAATAGTCATTATTCATTGAGTATATCAGAAAAGTTGGCCATGATTTGTTTGACATTTACTATAATCATCATTTTGAACCATAAATTAAAGATTTCTGTAAAAATTTAAAAATGGTAAATGTCAAATTAAATTAAATTTTTTAATTTTTTTAAATATATCTTTATAAATTATAGTTCATGTGTTATTCTGATATATAAGCTATATTACTGTACAGTTTCATTAAAAACCATTCGCTAGTTTTTGCGTGAAAGCGAAACAAACAAACAAACAAACAAACATCTTTACTTTCACATTTATAATATTTAGGGATTACCAATATTATACATAACATGCTGTTGTTCGGATGCATTTAAATGCCGGTTTAAATATTTGATTTGTGTACCTGCCTATTCAATCACATTATGTCAAAATCATTGAATTTGATTTTAAAATAAAATTTCAAGCAATAAATCAAAAACTAGATGACTATGATGTATTTATTTCCAATAATTTAGTTTATTTGTTTATTTTTAAATCTCAGAATAGAAACTATTTCCTGACACACTGTTATAATTCTATATTACATAAAAATAATTCTATATTATTCATGTATAATTCTAGATTACATAATCAGTGATGTATAAATTTTAATATCTATGTTTTTATTGAAAAATGATAATTTTTATAACAGAACAAATTTATTCCAGGTGCTAGAATGGTTTTAGTTCAAATCTGTTTCTCTAATAAAATTCCAACTAACATTTGTATATGAGAAAAATAAAAATATGTTTTGGTCCTTTAAGTCGAATTATAATTCTTAAACACTTTATGATCAGAAAACAGTCTAGGAATACAGTTATATAGAAAGGAACTAAGGCGTTCACGGGATTTTATTGCAGGAATCGTTCAATGGGTCAACTAATCATTTTTACAATAAATTGCGGGAAAAAAGCCAGATTGAAATGGCTATATCTCGTTCAATTTTTAACTAAAAAAGTTTTTCAGCATACCATTTAAAAGGAAATTTAATTTACTTTCTTTTACCCTATAAAAAATGTATATAAAATATCTCGAAATTATGCTTACTGTCTGAGATATTTGGAAAAAAACCAAAAGAGAAGGTTTTTTCACACCCTATCATCAATTCTACCCTCAATTCTCGATTGCCCTATTTTTTAAGACATAATCAATAGCATATTGTTTCGCTTGAATAAATTATTCAGTTGTTTCCTTCCAAGAATATCACGAATAGCGATGTAGATTGAGTGCCATAACTTATAATTAAGAGAGATGTAGTAATTGGACAGATTTTGGCGTAAAAAAGGGATCATGTGGGATCTAATATGTTAGATTTTAGCTTGAAATATTTTATGAACAATTCCAAACAATATTCAAATATTATCATCAATACATAGTATAAAACAAAGTCGCTTTCTCTGTCCCTATGTCCCTTTGTATGCTTAAATCTTTGAAACTACGCATTTTGATGCGGTTTTTTTTAATAGATAGAGTGATTCAAGAGGAAGGTTTTTATGTATAATAAATCCATATTATAGTAGAGTAAGGGGTAGAAATAGGGGTTGAAAGGGATACGCTTCAAAAACTAAAAAAGTTGTGCATCGATTAAGCTCAAATATTGACACGATATACAACCAGCTTCAAAGATCTATTGTTTTTATCTACTTTTAACCTTCGGAGGGTAGAAAGGTGTAGCGAGAAAGTGGGAAGGAATTATCGAATATTTATAAATATACCTAAGTGGGGTATCAAATAAAAGAGCATGACGTGTACATTACAAAACTGTTATCCCACGCAAGGAAATGTGGAGGGAGGAGTGCAAGTGGGGATGTTGCCCAGCAAAGCGGGTAGTTCACAGCTAGTTCAAATATTATAAAATATAAATTTCATTGATAATTCTATAATAATCTAATAAAATTTCACATTTTTTTAATAACAAAATATAATCAAATGTATATAGGTGAATAAATATATGTAATAAATATTACTAATCGTAGGTACATTCATTAGTACGTAGAGTAAAACACATGCATTACATATAGAAAGTTTATTAGTAATACAATTCATATATAGTTATTATACTGGTCTATAACTGCCCTAATAGCATGTTGTTTTAAATTGTATATCGATTAATAATTATAATTAATATTATTAGTTTATTATTAAACCAGAAAATAATTTATCATTTTAATTCGATTACGAATAGCTATAGTATATACAAATTACATCCAATAATGATAAACCACTACACCGAAAAAAAAAATTAAAATTATGACAATCTCATCCCGAAATTGGCTGTTACATTTTAAAACCAATTGCCTAACGATTGGAACAAGTACAGCTAAATATTTGTATTTACAATAGAATGGGATTGAATTTAAAATATGAATTCATTGATACAAAATCACTGAAGTTAAATAAACAAAATCATTACTTCTATGAAACAGATTGATTTTAGTTTAAAGTCATGCATTGTATTGATGGAAAATAAAATTGTACTTAGTTGGAATAATATAATCGTGTAAATAAAGCGAATCGATGAATTAAAAGAAAATTTCTTTGCGTTTGCTTTAAATAGAGGTTTTTGTTATTATGATCGCATATCTATCATGTCTAGTCCATATGTGATTGAGCCAACTTCATGAAGATTGTTGTTACCAGTTAACAGAGAGTTTGAAATAAACATATTGATCATTTTTATAAGATTTATCATATTTTTTGGTAGGTAACAAGCATCGATAGCTTAGTTGGTTAAGCTCGAAGAAATCGATATGTATACTAAATAGATATTAATTATAATTGTGCATAGTAAAATAGTCAAGCTGTGGTTATGCACGTGTTTGTTAACCTGTCGCATAAACTCGAAACCTAGATATATTTTAAATAAATATACTATATTTATTGCGTTTCTTATGAATTAGTTTCCATTAGTTTAATAGAAAAACCGCAATTTAATTCGGTTGAAATTCATTCACAGAAGTTTTGACATAAACACAAACATACATGACACAAAAACTATGTATTTTATTATTATAACTTGATAAATGAAAGCTGTTTTCAAGGGTAAACTTAAATTTACCCTTGTATTACCCTTGATGCTTGTTGCATATATACAAAAAAAGGTATATATTATAAAAATGATCAATAAGTTTATTTCAAACATTCTGTAAGTTAATAACAACAATCTTCATGAAGTTGGCTCAATCACATATGGGCAAGACACGATAGATAAGCGATCATCATAAACATATCCTCTATTTAAAGCAAACGCAAAGAATTTTTCTTTTAATTCATCGATTCGATTTATTTACACGATTATATATTCTAACTAAGTACAATTTTTATTT